>NC_090921.1:160061080-160725009 GCF_040938575.1 Ambystoma mexicanum
TCAGTCTCTAGAGCACCGATTCCCTCTAGGCTGGACTACTGCAACAGCCTCTACTCTCTGCTTCCACCAGAACAGGACTGCGAGACTTAGCCTTGGCCTCAAGCCCATGGATCGTTTCTCTCCAGCATTGAAATCTCTGCATTGGCTCCCAGGATTAAGTTCAAAACCCTCTGCATTGTCCACATGGCCTTCTGGGTCCTCAATACAACCAACTCTCTCCTCGTAAATACCTTCCTACTCAAGCTCTTTGCTCCTCCAACTCCCTCGGTCAGTCACTTCTCCAAGCAATGAGTTGGTGGTAGATCTCCTTCGGGTGGGGCCTCTCTGAAACTTGAGGAGAACCATTTCTGGATCCGGAAGCACCTCAAGACCCTTCCTCTTTTCTTCTGCCTTCTCTTCCTCTCCCCTGCTGATTTCCTGTGATACTGCACTGGTCACCTGGCTACCCTCTGATTTCGGGCCCATGTCCCTGCACACCCACACTGCCTCCTGGCAACCCTTGCACTTGGGTCTGTAACCCTACAGTCCCCCTGCCTGCCCTTAACCTTGCACCTGCTGGCCACACTTATTATTGTTTTGATCTCCTGTACAACACTGACCCCTCCCCTTTCCCCTGGCACTTTCCCCTCCCCCTTGCACAATCTCAATGTCACTTGGCCAAGTAAGATGTCTCTGTCCTCCCTCTGTTCCCCCTTCCTTGCCTCGTTGTGCCTTGAAACACTTGTGTATAGGCACGTTACAAATGTCATCAGGTAACATCACAGTTAACAATATTCTTATTCTCCCCATACTACACTCCATCACAGCAGACCTAGAGCTTCAGACTAATGAACCTTCAGTGATGGTTGACCTCTACAACCAATCTGTCTGGGCTGATTTTGATAAAGTAGCCTGTGTAAAGCAAAACCGCGAGCCCAACTCAATTCATGGTACACGCCTAACCTAAAAACCAAGCGCAGCCCGAACAGAATAGCTGAGTCTGACTGGAAAAAATCCCTGACTGAAAGCAACCTTCGCTGAGGCCTCTAAAAACTAAAAGCAGGCTATCCTTCAAAAAGCACCACATAAAATGAGAATTTCCAATGTTAAATCTGGGACTATGGAACTTTTGCCATCTTGCGAGAACTTGCTACCAGCGCCACCTCGAGAAGCGTGCCTTAAAGAAGTGGGATGGTGCACCAGAATACAAACTGCCCTTCTTGATAAAATAGCCTCCTACAATCCAAAATCGAAACAAAAAAAGCAAACCTTAAACTATCGTATCCTCTACAGACTCCGTTATGCAAGTCCTACAATGGCCACACATTTTGAATCCTCACCTGTCTCTAACACTGAAGTTCAATAAATCATATTTAGTCTCGAGCCCTGTAGATGCCAGGATGAAATATATGCCCAGCCTCGCTTATTGTGATTGTGCTCCTGAATTGGCACCTTTGACCAGACTAATCAATGCCTTGTTTGAAAGTAGCTCTAACCCAAACAATATCAACGAAGCATGGGTCCTTCCTTTGCTAAAAAAATCCACTTTAGACCAACATTCCAACAAACGACCTACCTATAACCTCTGCCATTCCTCAAAATACAAGTAGCGTACCTACACATACAAAACTATTTGTAAACGACCATGGCCTAGGCCAATCTAGTTTCCGCCCGAAACACGGGACGGCAACAGCATTACTTGACCTAAAAATCCAAATGGAGTAACAAAGACAATGGCAAGTTAGCACTCCTCCTCCTATTGGACCGCTCGACCTAGTCCACCAAAACATACTCTGTGATCATCTAGCATCTGCAGCCTATTCCTCACCTAAAGCCATTCAATGGGAGCAATCCTTAAGGAGAGAACCATGAGCGTTTTTTCACCCATTGCCATAGCATTGCCAGCCAGTCAACTGTGACATGCCCAAAGGCTCTTGTGTCTCACCAATTCTCTGCAACATATTCCCAAAACCGCTATTTGATCATCTCGATTTGGGTGTCATCTACACTACGCAGATGACACCCAAATACTCATACTGATGTCGGGATGTCTAGGCTCTTGAGGGACATCCAGGCTCTAGAGGGACATCGCACATAGCGGGACACCCTTCTGGCTGCCCCCTCCCCTCGGAAGGATCTCCTCCCCAGGGCAGGAGTATCGGCATGCCCTGGGGACAGCATATAAGGTGGATGGACTGGAGCTCTGCTTCTTTCCAAGACGATT
Organism: Ambystoma mexicanum; assembly: GCF_040938575.1. Taxonomy (NCBI): domain Eukaryota; kingdom Metazoa; phylum Chordata; class Amphibia; order Caudata; family Ambystomatidae; genus Ambystoma; species Ambystoma mexicanum. The sequence goes on from NC_090921.1 coordinate 160,063,284, forward strand.
GGGGCGGCAGGTGGGGGCAATTGAGGCCGCCGTGTTGGTGGGGGGGAACTTGGATCATTAGATGGCTTGAATTTTTAAGGATGCCTTTTTTGGGCTAAACAGGGGCAGTGTGTGCCGGATTGCCGACTGGGGGCGCTTCAGATGTATTTTTCCATATTTCGCCAGGTGTTGTAGCCATGCACCTCTTGCGCCGCCGTGCTGGTCCTGTTGCACTATGAGATGTTGTTTTCACATGTCGCAATGCAATTGGGATGGAAATGCTGAATTTAAGGCCTGCATTTCGAGCGTCTGCTACGGTTATGTGCAGCAGTGACTAGCTCTTGCGCGGGTGATGTGGGAGTGCATGTCTTTTGTGGGTGCAGCTGCTGGCTTGTTAAAACTCCATTGAATCGCGCCTTGAAACACTTTTTATAGGCACGTTATAAAGGCCATATCATAAATGCTGCCTTTTTTCTTGTACGGCCGTGGTTAGCTAATTGTCATCAGAACAGACGTAAATTGCAGGGTTTTTGTTAACCTACAGATTGAGGATGGTTCATTGAGTGTGAGATTATGGTTTAGTGCATCGCCTCTTTTGATGGGTGGCATGGTAGGGTTTGCTGAAGGACCAGGTGGGCAGTGCTGGAAAAGGTGGCTCAGAGGGTTGAGCGCTGGCGGTTTATAATGTAACTCAATACTTTTCTTATGTGCATCCCAGAGGCACCGAAGCCCAACTTCTGGTAATGCATGCACTCATGTGTAGACTCGAGAGACCGCTGCTATACTAGACATTCTGACCATTCCGTCCTGTTCCAACATGAATTGCAAGCGCAAAACCTTATGGCAGCCGCCCCTCAGTGAGATGAATATCCCTTACGCCTGGGTGGCTGCAGCAATGGAATGCCATAGTCTGTGCTTGTAATACACGAACCGGATAGGAATGTTTTTGTGGAAGTCATTGGGCATTCAACGTTCGTTTTGCACAGTAAATTACTGTTTTGCTGCTGGCTGAGCGTGGGCCGGTTTGAGCGCCACATGCTCTCTGTAGAGTGTGCGTGATCTTCTAGTTTTGCCCGTGGGTGTGGCGGATGGCGTGGCTACAGTTCCTCTTGCTGACCGGTACACAAGTGGGGTGTGTATGGGGGCTTTCGTGCCCTTGTTGGCTGGATAAATCGGGTAGAAGTTGCGAGGAATGTATCCTTTGGTCTGTTTGCACGAGGACGTCTCATCCAAAGATGACCGGATATGACATTATTACAAGTGTGTTCTCTTTTGAGGGACCGAAACGCAGTCTGAAAATATGTTTCTGAGAGGAAAGTTTTTCTTGGTTATCCATCAAGGAAAGGGAAAGTAAATATACGCGTTAGATGGCAAATGCATGCATTCTTGTCCTTAATAGCAAGAGCCCCACGCTAGGGAGAACAATCCTAGTTCGGTTCCTACTGTTACGTTACTGGCTATGAGGGGCATTTATATTGGGACAATGTTACATATAGGTTTGTCAGCAGAGATGGGGCTCCATACGTGGGCGGCCCTATTTTTGTTGGGTTTCTTGTGGTGCTGACTACTCTTAGGTGCACGCACACTTCTGCACCGCTGTCTTTTTCCATTGTCACAGCCTTGTTTGTACTTGCTCTGTCAGATGTCTATTGCTTTTCTTTCCTGCTTGCTTTTGTCGTTGGCTGTGGATGGTGTGGTGCTCCCATGCACGTTGTAAGTACAGTTGCATTCGAGAGAGCGCAAAGGGTAAATTATCTGGACATAGATTTTCCAGGGTACTGGGTGTTTAGGCATATCTGTGTATTAGAACACGCATTGCATGTTTTCACTATGTGCTCAAATTGGTTTGGTAACGAACGGGTACAGTAACAGAACCAGTTTATTTTTTTTATTGCATCAATTAGTTTCCAAAAAAACTTTAAATGCATCATAAGAATCGAAGAATAAAAAAACATTTACAACGACTATATAGGGAGGTAAAGTAGTTAAACAAAAAAAAGGACCAGATAACTAAATGTCCAATTTTGTAAAAATTTCTCACAAAGTTCAACAAGGCCAGAGTCATGGATACTTTTCCTCTCCATATTAAGATTGACCACCTCTCCTGCATAGGTATAGTGCTTAGATTTTGAAAGTGTTTTCCCAACCATTTTTCTCTGGAACCCGCTAGTGGAGCACAAGTCATCACCAAGTGCTGTAGGGTTTCAACATCCTGTCCACAGCAGCGACACGACAAACTTCGTTGCTCCCCTTTTTTAGTTCTCCTCCCTAGGACTTCTCTAGTATGGAGGAGATTTAGACGGAATTTTAGAAAGTGATGCCTTTCTATACTTGAGGGGAATTTGTCCAGATACGGAATCACGGTACCTCTACAGTAATGCTCGTCCATGCCCTGGGTTATAGACGGGAAAGCACTAAGCCTGTCCAAAGTGACTATCCAGTCCCAGTCCAAGAGTTTCTTCTTTACCCTGAGCAGATTGTGCATAAGGTTATCAGTGTTTAGGGCTATGTTGTTCATAATTTCTATGCAAGTTGACTGCCATGAGTTTAAAGCCGGGATCTGTTTTCTGGTCAGAGCTTCATTAATCGCCAGAAAACCGCTTCTTTCCTGGGGATGCAGACATTGGCCATAGAGGGTCAGTGATTTCCAGACCATGGAAATATAGAGTGAAGACACACCCAATTCTTTCCGCACACTTTCAATCGGGATAGATGTTGGTAAACACAACATTCTTTTCCAAAATAAACACTCCAACAAATTACAGACCTCTGGGGCAAGAAACAAATTTGCCTCTGCGGCATAGGACAGAATAGGCGATACTTTCAATTTGTAAAAATCTGAGTGGTCGGAGAGAGAGAGCAGTAGTGTCGCTTGATTAGAAGTGCTTGAGATGCTAAGTTTGTGACTTCTAAGTCTTTCGACGCCCGAACCATCTTGGATACTGTTTAAAGTTATTCCCAATTAGATCATGGCCGGGACCACTGGTACAGCTTCCCCCGACAGGTACCACCTAAGATTCTTGACGCTGGTAGTTGGACCTAGTCTCAGAATCTGATTTCTTCGGGTTTTAACTTCTGGCATCTGGCGCGTTGGTGCAAGCAGGGATTGCATGTGGCGAGTGACATAACATCTATTGCTATGGCTGGGGGAGCTTTTAGAACTGACGAAGAAGCAGGTGTGCCAGTTGTTTATAAAGCTAGTGGGTATGGATTAATTTTGCATTAGCAGAAGCGTAGTTTACTTTTGGCAGGGCCTTTTAAATCGGAGCAAGTATTACTGACGTGCCAATTGAAGACCATGCTGTTGGGTGCCATTCAGAAAGAGCATGGGAGTTATGAAAGTGCATTAATAAGTTGTAGACGAAGTATGTTTTGAATGGGCACGCAAAGGATCAGATGAGCTGTTGTGGTGTGGACACGAACAGTTTACAGTGTATCTGCCTCCAGGGGCACCTTTTAAACAGGCATTTCCTTTTTGTTTTTAGGAAGGGTTTCCCCAGTCTCTGCATGGAGAGAAGCAATAAATGTTGGGGAGCGCACAGGTTTCATGTTTGTGGGTTACAACAGAGTGCAGCCAGATAAACTCGTTTATGGCACAGTGGGTTTGTTTAGTTGGTCACCAAAGGTTCAATGCAAAGTTGGCAAAGGGGCGATGGAGGCTCGGGAGCTTTAACTTGTGGGCACTTCAATTTACTATGTTGATGACAGACCCCGGCTGGCAATTATGACGCACCGCTTTCATGAAGGGTACTGGGTGGTATAATAAATTATTGTATATTATAATGCACCTCTACACAGGGTGGAGGACAACCCGTTAACTTGATGTCTGGGTTTATTGGGTATTGAGAAGGCATTTTGCAAGTCAGTCAGCTCAGCCAGTGGTTGATGAGCGACGGGGCTGATTTTGTAGTCATATGCGGGGCATGTGCAGTACGGGACAGATGTTCTTAGGGCGCTGTTCTCTTCCCCTCGCAGCAACCATATTCAGAATGGGGGTTGCACGCCATTTGTAAGTAAATGTATATAGATACATGATCAGGTTATGGAGGAGACTCACACAAGACCGGGGGTAGTTGGCTGCATTTTACTTGTGGTGCACGTGGTGGATCAATCGGTATTCGGAGCTTGAAGATCTGTGGCATTGATCGAATTGCACGTTGTGTAAAGACTGAGGGTTCTCTGAAAGAAGAATGTACAAAATATGTCTGCCCTCTATTTCATTTGGCCAGTGAGGTATGGGGTATATGCTACACAAGAACACAGTAGCTGTGTTTTTATAGAGCTGTTTAAAAGTTACAGGGTTGGTAGTAAGGCAGAGTTGGGCCACGGCTGTATGCACAAAACAGCCCACAATAGTTTATACGGCACCCCCGTGGGTCACCGCATAATCCAGGAGGGGTTAGCACCCATTTTGGTGGTTTGTATTACTGTAAAATATAAAGAAAGTAGGAGAATGGATTGTCAACAGCTACTCATTCACCCCAGAACTACATTCAAAATTATAAACTTTATAATGGGTTATTTGGTAAAAAAAAACTCGTTAGTAAGGAAGACATGGTACATATAAAAATCATTTACAGACACTCTAAAATATACACAAATATGACAATGACATAAAAGTTTCAAACACAATTATTCTAAAACGATAGACGCATGTGTAAATTCAACCATTTAAGTTTTCAATTTTTAACCTTTGCTATGCATCCTTAATTGATATAGGTTTTTGATCTTGATGGATCTCCAGATGTTTTAACACAATCTCATTTTACTATTAGATTGTCAACTCAACATGTTTCAGTCCTCTAAGGCAAGTGGTGGGACTTTCTTCAGGAGTAGTCATGAACATAAAATAGAGTGATCAAGCAATTGGTCTGTTTTCTTCTCTGGTTGGAGAAACTTTAATTTAAAAACGAATTTTGATTGTTGATGTAGCTGTTGACAAAACCAAAAACAGCCAGAATCAGTATTTCCGTTATGGTTCTGGTAACAACATTAATGTTGGGGGACAAACAGAATAGGTTAGTTATCTATCCGTCCTAGTGTAGACGCTCCCTTGGTGAATAGAAAAGGTCCACATTAATTGGCCATTTTTCTTCCAGGAAGTGAGTGTTATTCCTTAGGTTCCTGTGATTCAAATCATCAAATTAGGGAGTCGTGATATTATGCTTTCCTCTAAATTGGTCAGAGTTTAGATACAGATCATAATGTTTTTTAAAGTTTTTTAAAATGTTTCTTTTGAAAAAAGAAACAGGAAAGCTCGTTATTTCCATGGGTAAAAGGTTAATTAACCATACGGTATCACTCAGCCCCATATTATTGTGATCCGATTGTTTTAACATAGTAAGGGGAAATAATGCCTACCTTTAAACAAGGATCGTAGAGTTAGATCCAGGTCCCAACCGGGCGATAATTCCTCGTGGCGGGGTATTGGATGCACAGATGATCCTTAGTCTTCGTGCAGGTACCGGATCAGTGTCGCCACTAGAAACGGGAGACCCAAAATAAACATTGAAAACCGGTGGGTGTGAATATTTAAGTGGGGAATGGTAGCTCGGTTGTTATACCAATAGGGCTATTTTACCTTTAACTTGATGCAGGGCTAGCGTATAGATAGACGCGTGTGCACTCTTTCATGGCGCTTTCAATCTTAGTTCTACACAAGGTGTAAATCCTTACTCGTATTCTGGCATCTGCCGCTGGTGTATGCATCTGTTAGTACAGGCCATCACCGGAAACTGCCGGAAAAATGACAAATTTGGCCGCCATCTTTAGTGTATCTTTTAGGAGTAATCCGAAAAAACCCCCTTGGCCTTACTAGTCCTTTTTTTGTTGATAGTGTTTTTCACTCATACACTCAGCGGAGAGTTTAGAAAAATTACTGTAGGGCTAGTGTCTATTGATATTTTACTTTTTACACACATGTTTAGGGGCGGTATCTCAGGTTTATGTACCATTTCTATGTGGTTTAAACCTTCAACCACTCGATGGGCTCATTTAACCCCTTCTTGTTGCTCTGTGTTAAAAAAAATGAATCTTTGTTCTTTTTCCAGTAAGATTCTATTTTTAGTAAAGTGATCATGGCCTCGTATCAAGAGGATGGTCCATTTAAAATCCTCAAAACCATATTTGGCTTCCATAAAATGCTTAACTAGAGTTGCATTAGTTGTTTTATTCTTTAGGCAGCTCTTATGTTCGTGCATTCTGACTTTTACTTTTCTGTTTGTTTTTCCTATATATTGTTTGTTACAGGGACAGGTAATCATATATACGACGTATTCTGAAGTAGGATCCGTGCTTAGTCTCTTATAGTAGTCTTCATTATTCAATTGTTTAAGGCATTCACTTTGGTGCATTGAACTAGCACTTACACGTAATTATTTCGAATTTCAAGGCACTTTCTTTCAGCAAATCGAAGGCACGGCAATGGGAGCCACTATGGCTCCTAGTCTAGCAAATCTATTTGTCGAATTCTTTGAAAAACTATATCTATAAGCCAAATCCATTTGAAAAACATATTCAATCATGGGCAAGATACATTGATGACGTGCTTATGATATGGACAGGCACAGCAGAAAAAGCAGAAGAGTTTCTTAACTGGCTTAATAACTGCAATCAGCACCTCCAATTCACAATGAACATCCAAAAATACTCTATTGATTTTCTAGACCTGACCATTTTTCATGAAGGCCATCTACTTGTTAAACCTTTTCATAAACCCACAGAAAAAAACTCCCTCCTACACTGAGTCATGTGAAACATTTAAGGGACAACTTACCATACGGCCAATTTTTGCGCCTCAAAAGGAACAGCAGTCAAAAATCAGCATTTGAAGCAGAGGTTAAAAACCTTACTACCAAACTGAGACAGAGGATACCCCAAGAAATTGGTGAAAAGATCTGCCAAGAGAGCGTCCAATAACAACCGTGACGCCCTTTTAGAAGACAAGAATAAACAACCTGCTAATGATCGCCTGGTATGTGTTAATACATTTACGAATCTAAGCCTCAAAATCAATCAAATAGTGAAGAAACAGTGGAAAATCTTTGAAAGGGGAAATTCAGGAATACCTACCCCCATGTTTGCATATAAAAAAATCAGCAACGATAGGCAACAGAGTTAGCAGTAGTAAACTCAAGGCCAGCACAACAAAAGTGACAAGTTTGACTCAAACCTGGGTTCTCAATCCAATTGTAGGACATTATCCATGTGGAGGTTGCATGATGTGTAAGTTAACACAAAAGACCAAAGAAGTAAATATTGGATTACCAAATCTGTGGCAGCAAAAACAGCTGACAAATTGCAATTCAGAATACGTCATATATATGATTACCTTTCCCTGTAACAAACAATATATAGGAAAAAGAAACAGAAAAGTAAAAGTCAGAATGCAAGAACATAAGAGCTGCCTAAAGAATAAAACAACTAATGCACCTCTAGTTAAACATTTTATGGAAGCCAAACATGGTTTTGAGGATTTTAAATGGACCATACTCTTGATGATACGATTAATTTTTTTTAACACAGAGCGACAAGAAGGGGTTAAATGAGTCCATCGAGTGGTTGAAGGTTTAAACTACATAGAAATGGTACATAAACCTGAGATACCGCCCCTAAACACGTGTGTAAAAAATAAAATATCAATAGACACTAGCCCTACAGTAATTTTTCTAAATAACGCTCCGCTGAGAGTATGAGTGAAAAACACTACCAACACAAAAAAGGACTAGTAAGGCCAAGGGTTTTTTTTCGGATGACTCCTAAAAGATACACTAAAGATGGCGGCCAAATTTGGCGTTTTTCTGGCGGTTTCCGGTGATGGCCTGTACTAACATAGATGCATACACCAGCGGCAGATGCCAGAATACGAGTAAGGATTTACACCTTAAGTGTAGAACTAGGATTGAAAGCGCCACGAAAGAGCGCACACGCGTCTATCTATACGCTAGCCCTGCATCAAGTTAAAGGTAAAATAGCCCTATTGGTATAACAACCGAGCTACCATTCCCCACTTAAATATTCACACCCACCGGTTTTCAATGTTTATTTTGGGTCTCCCGTTTCTAGTGGCGACACTGATCCGGTACCCGCACGAAGACTAAGGATCATCTGTGCATCCAATACCCCGCCACGAGGAATTATCACCCAGTTGGGACCTGGATCTACCTCTACGATCCTTGTTTAAAGGAAGGCATTATTTCCCCTTACTACGTTAAAACAATCGGATCACAATAATATGGGGCTGACCGATACCGTATGGTTAATTAACATTTTACCCATGGAAATAACGAGCTATCCTGTTTCTTTTTTCAAAAGAAACATTTTAAAAAACATTATGATCTGTATCTGAACTCTGATCAATTTAGAGGAAAGCATAAACTCACGACTCCCTAATTTGATGATTTGAATCACAGGAACCGCAGAAATAACACTCACTTCTTGGAAGAAAAATGGCCAATTAATGTGGACCTTTTCTATTCACCAAGAGAGCGTCTACACTAGGACGGACAGGTAACTAACCTATTCTGTTTGTCCCCCAACATTAATGTTACCAGAACCATAACGGAAATACTGATTCTGGCTGTTTTTGGTTTTGTCAACAGCTACTTCAACAATCAAAATTCGTTTTTAAATTAAGTTTCTCCAACCAGAGAAGAACACAGACCAATTGTTTGATCACTCTATTTTATGTTCATGACGACTACTGGAGAAAGTCCCACCACTTGCCTTAGAGGACTGAAACATGTTGAGTTGACAATCTAATAGTAAAATTAGATTGTGTTAAAACATCTAGAGATCCATCAAGATCAAAAACCTATATCAATTAAAGATGTATAGCAAAGGTTAAAAATTGAAAGCTTAAATGGTTGTATTTACACATGCGTCTATCGTTTTAGAATAATTGTGTTTGAAACTTTTGTCATTGTCATATTTGTGTATATTTTAGAGTGTCTGTAAATGAATTTTATATGTACCATGTCTTCCTTACTAACGAGAGATTTTTTTAACCAAATAGCCCATAGTAAAGTTTCTATTTTTGAATGTAATTCTGGGGTGAATGAGTAGCTGTTGACAATCCATTCTCCTACCTTCTTTATACTTTGCAAGTTCACGTTGTTCCCAAATTCCAGGTAGGAGTCCACTCTTTAGTGGTTTTATTGGGATCTCCTCATTGTTTTTCGGTTTGTATTACTGTACAAGAGGCTCAAGTCAGTTAGGGGACAACTGATTTTATTAAGTTATCAATCCGACAAGACAAAATGGTTCCTGGACAAACAGAGAGTCCCAAGGGTGTGACAACATAATGCATTATGATCTGCTTTGTGGTAATAACATTGTTTTATGTGCTAAAACAGGTTCAGGGATGCTATAAGAGGAGAAAGGACCTCTGGCAGGTCGGTCATGGTACAGGTAAAGAGCTGGGAATGAGTGATAAGGTTGACGGAGGAAAAAGCTGGTTAGGCTTTACTGCACACTCCAGGCTGGAAGTGTGTGCTGAAATTAAGTACCTTATATGGTGGCAGGTAGAAGAGGAACATGAACATATGGCAATCTTTAGGGCCAATAATGATTGATTAAATAACGTATTCCCCTCTACCGAGGGTGCCCTGTCCTGCTAAACCTTCAGCAGTGGCCCAAATTAAATATCTTCGAACTTGAACATGGTGCATCACATTTGCAGGGATGGACCTTTATTCAGTTGGCACGATGCACCTTGGCATTTCCCTTTTATGGGTCTGACTAGTGCAATGCTAGCAGCGCATTTAAAGCTTTGTTGATGGTGTAAGGGGTGCCGTTGGAGTTGGTAATGAAGGTTAGGAAGGAGTTGGATGCTAGCATGGCTTTAGTGTTATTAAAATGGCTGGGCGACTGGCATGGACTGGCCTAAAAACCTTTAGGCTATTTGCCCCAATGAACCTAAGATGCGCTTACGCATGGTATGGTCAGAGGTTTGACCAGGGTTGTCGAGTACAGATTCTGAAATGCACTATTGGCACCTTTTTCATTGTAATGGGTGCCATTGGTACTGGGTCAGGAAAGAAGGGAGTGGGAAGTTACAATTGTGTGCCATTTTCCATTCAAGTCAGACGATTTTTGGGGGCACAGTCAGAGCCTGGTTGGGGTCCCCCGGTATAGGATATTTGCACTTTGGTTTGAAGGGAACCAGGAAAACTGTTTTTCTTGGATCCTTATCTTTATTGAAGGACTGGAATAGGGAGAGGTTAAGAAGGTGCATTTGTCTCGAATAAACACCCCTCCAATTGCCGGCGTCCAGTGTCGGGGATAGGGTGGGCAGGCCAGTGGAGGCAGACATCCCTGCATAGAAGAGTGTATAATGAGGGACCAGCTTCTACTGAATTGGTGTGGTTTAAACATGCACAGTGAATATTGTAGGTATAAATTGCCCAAAGAATTAAAACAACACCACAGTAATTTCGCTGTGACTCTGATCATGGCCAGGTTCACTGTCAGGTTTTAAAAACTGAGATGGCCGGGGGTATTGCGTGCTAGCAGCAGCGTCACAGCTCTCTACCACAGCGGTCCGGCCATGGGAACCTAAGGTTGATTGACTTAGGGATCCACTGAGGGTTGCTACTTCTCGATGGTGCCAGCTGGGGGGGGACACTATTCTCAGATTTATGGGGCGAATAACCTAGTTGTGCTTCTGTGTTTTCATAGGATATGAAAATAATATGGGACGCCTCAATCGGGTACCAGGAGTGTTACCAGGAACGCAGCATACCGATCCCGAAAGATCTGGTAAGGTTTGGGCTCCCCCACAATGACATGCCAGTGGTAGGAATGGAGCATGGCATAAATGCACGACAGAAAATTTCACTATATACAACTGAAGGGTCTGTCCTGGAACACAGAACATATTTCCCACCTTACAGGTAGTCACAATTTACCACTCAAAGGCACATGGTCAATAACTGCTCCTTTTAGAGACAAAAATGCACCCATTCGCCCCATTTCCTATGTTGGGTACTGCTGCTAAACATGCATCTCTTCAGTGACTTTTACCACTATAGAAATTAAACTAGTTACTTCACTAATTAAATCAAGTGCTTCAGCATTTTGTGTATAAATCAATGAGCGTGTCAATAAAGTGACATGTACACTCCACACATCCCACTGCAAACCATTTTGTAACTGTCAAAGGACAAGATTGATGTCTGCCTTATTGGGATATAAAACGGGACAACAAACTTTTCCCTCTCTCGCATGAAAGCTCTGTAACACAGCGCCTGGTGTTGAACACAGTCACAGCTGAGATCTGCGTGCAAATTTTACAGAAATATAAATGTATTTAAAATATACAGACAATTCCCAATTTATTAGATTGTGACTCTGTATTAGCAAGCAATGGCAAATCCAAAAGGTCTGATCAACCATGACTTCAAGGACTCCCTTCAAGTAAAGGATGGTTGTGAATAGATCAGCCAGTATAGCACTTGTGAGAAACCCAAGGGCATCCTCACTCCTACTCCCCTTGGATCCTCTACGCAGGTGGCCAGGAAAAACCCAACACCCTGGTATCCTGACCCTGGGGGTGGAGGGTCCTGTGGCAGTGGGATACCCTTGGGAGAGGCATGATATCCTCCTTTCCCTATAATTGACCAACCTACTAACCCTCCACCCATCCTTTATGGGCTATTCTAAGCCAGCTCCCCTAATTTTCCCACATGTGACTTGACAGTACTGGGACGAAGACGAGGCAACAGAGTGATGAAGACTACATATTTTCACTCCTTTGGTACTGCAAGGAGTTGTGAGGGTTGAGCATGTCCCTTTAATTGTGGTCAGGCAGGACTTGGTCATCCACACCTGCAGCCTGTCAAGGGGCTGCAGGTATATAAGTAGCGACCAGCCCAGCTTTGGAGAGAAGGAGCGCAACAAGGGGAGCCACGGAGAGAGCAGCAGCAGAAGACCTATGTGCGGATGCAGCCATGGTGTGACAAGAGACAGAGCCAGGACGCCCGCAACAAGCCCAGCAGACTTGGGTGGGGGGGGGGGCGCGATGTGAATGGGTCTTGTGATTACCCCAAAGCCTGTGAGCCTCCATACCCCAAAGCAAGCAACAATGCCACAGTACATAAAATGGTAGCATATCCGTGAATATCAGAATGGCTCCCTTGCAAAACATTTGCCACTGTTTTTCTATGCATCCTGGAGAAGCCTGCTCTCTTTAGAAATGAATAAGTAAACCTATAAATGCAGCAAACGCTGTTTTGCTCACTTCTGTAAATTGGAAACCTCTTCTTTGTAATGCAAATCTCACTCTAACTGTATCAGCTGTTTTAGCATGGGATAGAGGAATGTGGTTACTAAATATATTTGCCGGTGTTTAGCCATGCATTGCTTGTTCCAGACAGCTCTGATGAATCTGATGATGTCATCACTGCAAGGATCAATCACATGAGGGGAGGCGACCCTCACGGGGGAAGATTGGCGTCGTAAGATGAGGCATGGTATTACTCTGCCCCTTAGGGGGATGTCCCCGCCCTTCCTCATGCCATAATGGCATATTGTGGTGACCCCCTTCAACCTCCCACAAGACTTTAAATCACCAACAGCTGATGTAGTGGCAGAAGCTCACAGGAGCAGGCAGCTCCCATTGGAAGGAGAAACAGCTCGATGAGAAGTTGAGCCTTTGCGTTGCATGGGCAGTGACCGCTGAACACTGCCTCCAGACCGCGGAAGCCAGGTGAATAGCGGAAAGGACAGGATGCTCTCCTGACCCACCGGAGTGTTGCAGCAACCACAGAAGCTCGTGAAGGACTCCAAAGCTGCCTGACATAACCGGTGAGCCCAGCTGGGGAAGGTGGGATGCCGGGGAGTTTCACAGCAAGTGTGCACTCAATGGGAGAGGGCAGCAAGCCCTATAGAAGTGATTAAGAAAGGGTTGCACTGGATATTAAAAGCATGGCAAAGGCTTAGGCCTACAATTTAATACCCCACACCGGACATTAAGAGACTTGTAAATCCTTTGTAACAAAGTCATGGCAGGAAGGAAAACGGGCATTTGCAAGATAGAGACTTGCACCTAAATTGTGCCACTAAAGAACCTGGCAGGGGAGTACACCAGGTGTTTCGTGGGACAAAGAATCCTGAGGAAGACCCACAGCCTTGGGATTGTGAATTGAGTGAACTGTGTTATAAAGTACTGGCAGGACAGTATACTAGGCAAAGCCAATTGTGAAACGAATCTTAAGAATGATCCATATCTTTCGTTTTGTGAATTGAGTGAACTGTTCAAGAAAGTCCTGGCAGGAGAGTATACCAGCCAGAGTCCAGTCTGTGAAGTAAAATTGCAAATATCAGGAAGAGAGATCACTGGGTTATATTTTAGGAACTTTTGTTTTGCTGGAAAGAAACCTGGGGAAGGGAGACATTCCCAGGAACTGTGAATATCATATAAGTGAAAGCCTTTTTGTTGGAGTTGTACGTTTTATTGTACTTGAGCATTTGTGCACTTTTCAAGACAAAGACATTACCCGTAGCACCTTAGATTTACTTTTAGAATGTGAGGGCCAGAATGTGATTTCGGAAACAGGACATTTTCCTTTGGACATCTTGACATCGGACATACCCTTAGTTTTGGTTGAGGTCGGGAAATACTTCCTAGAGGAGGGACAGCGAGGCATTTTCCAACCCTGTTATCATTTGAATAAAAGTCTATAACAACCAACATAACTCGTTTGTGTTCGTGTCTCATTCCTGTCTCATCACACAGCACAGTGCCACCTATCAACCACATTTGGTACTACTGGACTGCACAAACAGCATGGAAACAAAAATGCTCTTTGAAGCATAATTCAATAAATCTCTCTCCGATGTAGAGAGTTCCGCTATCAGCACATAAGTGAAAAAATACCACTGTTCCAAGCAGAATGAAAACAAAGCTCCACCCCTTTCAAGCAACATTCAGCAACTTTACAAAATAATAAACTGCATATAAGTGCAGCACCTAAGAAGACTAGAGAGCTCTTAAAGGTATCATCCTACAACTCTAGTCCCAACTTACACAGCAGCCAAACGTTTTACAAAATGGCTGATCCTATGCAGCCAGAATTCATTTGGCTCATCTTTCAGGAAAATGCAAGATTATTCTTTGTATTGCAGGTCTACTTCTTTAACTTTACAGCTAATTTATCATGGGATAGAGGGAGGGAAATGTTGCATTGTGGTAACAAAAATATTTGCCAGTGCTTAGTGTGACAAATTAAGGGAATTCGTCTCTTCTTTGCATGAGGGAGCCCCTTCCTCTGAGGCTAGGAAGGTGAGCCCGCTCTGCAATACCCTTCCTATGGGTAGAGGCGAGTGGGATCTCACTGGGAGAGACTCCCCCTTTGGGGACAGGGGCAAGGACTCCTGTACCCATGAGGAACTCCATAGAGATAGCCACTTTATCGCCTGCGTAAGGTGTTCAACCACCACAAAGACTTCTAACGACTGGGACGAAGAAATGCAGAATAGATGCCTGAATCTTACAAACAAGAAGCATGTCCCTTTAAATCTTAAATTTCCATACACCGAGACGAGTAGGTTAGATACAGAGAGTCGGCACAAGTGGACAAGCCTGCACATTTGAATCTCGCTTGACGCGGGAATCCAAGAAACCCAGAGAGGGTAAACCAGGAGAGAGATGCTGCAACGCCATACCCAATGCACCAGCTTAACATGAGAAATCCCAGAGACGGGAACTGGAGGGAGAGAGAGATGCTTGGACGCCAAAACCAGTGCGCCGGCCGAGTAAGAAAAAGCAGTGCGACAGGATCCCAACATTAGGTGGTGGCGAGACCACAGGGACCCCGTCGTGGACATTCAGTCACTGTAAAGTCGCCGAAAACGCAGAGCAGCCAACAGAGACAGGATTTGTGATGCCTTGTAAATGGACAAGGAAATCACCAGGAAAACGCCGAAGTACAGGCTACCAGAGAAGCGGCTACAACTCAACAAGGCTCCCAAAAACATTCGCCATAAAATAGAAGGTACCGGGGTAATGAATGTAAAGGGTTGCCAAGAAATAAGGCATACATTGTGCAAATAACTAATCTCAGTAGAAGTCTCTGCTTACAATTCCTCTTTGACGAAATTACTTTAAACTATGGGGAGAAACTAGGAAATAATATAAGAGAAAAGAATAACACCCAGAGAAGCAAATGGTGGATAAGCATACCCTGGGGAAACGGGGAGAGATGGTAAACCAAGATATACAAGAAGAAGAGTAAATAAATAGGAATAATTGAGGTGAACCTGAATTTGGAGAAATCGGACAAAGTTAAACAAGAGATCAACATCCCAAAGTAGTACAAACCTTTATTGGCAAGGAGAAAACAGCTATTCTGACATAGGAACCAAAAGGGGAACTCTGGGTATAAGGGAAAACTACAAGTCACCCTTGAAAAGTTACAGAGACTGATGCAAGGTATCCAAAGAGACTATGTGAGGAACTCTTACTACCGAAAGAACTCTATAGACTGGTACTAGCAGTAACCTAAGGAGAAGGGAGTAATTCTCCAATTATAGGTTAGTTAATATAGTGGCAGGGTCAGTTAGGGTAGTTTTGGACAGCAGGCATTTTCCTTTTGGACTTTCACGAAAGACTGACAGCACATTAGTTAGTAAAGTAGGCAGGGACCACCCACAGTCATAGGGAAAGTTAGGCATTCTATCTTCTTTTGGATACATTTAAATACATCATCCCAAGTCTACGATGTAGTCCACGGAAGTAATCTCTGGTACCCACCCATCGTTTCTGCCCTTCTGGTTCCTACCAATAGACAACCACCCAGTTCACCTTGGTGGCCCTCCCCCCTATGAAAACCAACCCCCTTCTATGCCCCACCATCCCCCAATAACAACCCAAGTTACACCACAGATCATATTGACGCCCCAGGGGGAACACCCCTGGCCATGATCCGAGAACTGAACCGGAGCCCAAAAACCTGTGGGAGTCATGCCTACTACTCTTTTTTGGATTCCTGAAGGTGTTGGTGCCACACCTAGGCCCCACATAAAAGCCCACGCAGCCCTATCCCCTCCCACAACAACCATCACAGACCATGGTTACTGCTTATCCCCACTTATATTCCTCAACACCTTTAGGAAGGCATAGTTAGTTTGTACGGCTGGCCACCCAGCTTCTTCCCTTGACCACCAGTGTCCCGATCATCTTCAACCCTCCGGCCCTTTGTCCTAATCTGACACGAACCCCTGTGGAACTTGACTTCCTCTTCCTCCTCTCACCACCAATTACCTTTCCCATAGTTTTCTCCTCTGCCTGTCCAGTCTATTATCCGGAGAGACAGATGGGGCTGTGTCCTCGTTTGGGGACATAATGTCGCACGAGGCAATCCTATAATGCTTCCCCTTGCATGTGAAGAGCAACCCAAATGAAAATGTCTACTTATATCTAACTTTTTCCTGAATCAAAATCTTCACAACAGGTCCCATCATTCTTCTTTTCGTTATGGTGGATTGGGCTAGATCTTGGAATAAATGCACCTCAACCCTGTTGATCCTTTAGGGAGCCCGGTGACCGTGCTGCCTTCAGAATCTCCACTTTCTGCCTATATGAAGTCAGTACCGCCAGCACGTCCCTCGATCGAACCCCCGGTTCCTTCCGTTGCGGGACGCCCCTATGAATTCTGTCCAGGTGCACCTTGTCTGGGGGAACCTCTATTTATAGTTCTGCAAAGAAACGTTGCACCTTCAGATCCTTGTCCATGACATCCTCTGGAACATTTTTGAGTCGGATATTTGAGGGCAACAATCTGTTCTCAAGGTCCTCGCACTGCAGATCACTATTATGCGATAGGCGTGACCAGTGTTCCAAGACCTCATCAGTCTTCCTTTCGTCCTCCATTAGGTCCTGTAGTGCCCATTTGTTAGTGTCCACCATTTCACCCAATTTCGTTAGCTGGCCACTGAACTCCTGCATTAAGTGTTTCAATTCCGTCCTTAGGGTTGCAAACTGCCCCTGGAATGAGTCTGTGATTTTTGCCTGAAACTCAGCCAATCACTGCATGAGATCCTCTTAATTCATCATGATGGGGGTCAGTGACGGTGTCCTTCACTCCCTCTGTTCCAGGAGATGGTAACTGTGTGGTATCTGGCCAGTAACGAGGTGAGACTTAAGGGCACACAAGAAGTCTTTATTTACGGATGACCCAGGGCTCCCTCCGCATCCACCTATCACCTTCCAACCACCAGCTATCTCTCACGCACTCTCCCTTCCACCGTCCATTCCAATCCCCACATTTTAAGCACATGTACACCGAAGGGAGCGCCAGCCAAACAGAAAGAATAACAATGAGAACACAACCCCCCCCTTTATGAACATAACAACAATATGAATAAAACAACCCAAAATACAACAACAACAAACAATATGAAGAGAACAAAAACTGAATACTGCATTTCAATCATCAGTTCATGACGGAGTCTTTAGGGCATACCTAGTACAATTTCAGTAAAAGAAAAAAACAAATAACGAACTAAACAAAATATGATTGTTCATCATCAGTTCATGACAGTCTTTTAACCACGCTGGAAGTTTCCTAATACTACCCCTCGAAATACCTGTCCTCTCATTCACATTATCCACACCCAGTCCTATGGACACACCACCTTGCTTTCCAACTTCCACCTTCTTCAAATAACTCAATGGCATTCATCTTTCTTTCCTCAATCCTCAGTCTCTCCTTGCCATCGCCATTTACTTACATGATCCAAATTCCATATGGAACCTGACTGCATTCTTGAATACTTCCTGACCCGCACAGGCTTTGAGTAGCTCACCTCCCCCTTTCTCACTATCCTCCCCTTTCTTAGTCTGAAAAAAATCACCTGGCACTACTCCCATTCTACAGGACCGCTCAATGTCCTTATAATCCACACTTTTACTGTCATTGATCTTTAATCTCCTATGATTTACCCATACCGGATTCAATACATTATTGGGTTCCCTACCTCTCATCAACTCGAACAGTGATTTGCCTGTATCACCCCTAACTGATGTTCTGCAAGTCCACAACTTCTCCTCTAGGGCCTTTTCAACTGACATATTGTTGCTAAAAGCTTGTTCCACGATTTCCACAATTATTCTGTTACACCTCCCCTCTAACCCATTTTTTTGGGGATGATAATTGGCCAAAAATCTCCATTCAATACCTACCAATCTGGCAAATTCCATCATCTCTCTGCTTCTGAACTGCACACCATTATCACTGATTATCACCTTAGGATATCCTTCTCTTCTGAACACATGCTGCATGAATCTAACAATTTCCTGAGTGTCAATTCTATTTACCAATTTGATCTCCATCCACCTAGAGCAATAATCCACCATGACAATCAGTAACTTCCATTCGCTAAATTATTGTAAGGACCCACTATATCAATAGCAATCTGTTCCCATGGCTGTTCTGGCTTATGCATGTTAATAGGCGCTGTTTTCAACACCTTGCAACTCTTATCACAGTTTTGGCAAGGCCAACAACGCCTCAAAAACCTCTCCACCATGAGATCAACTCCAGGCCACCAATACTTGGAACGAACATTGCGTTTTGTACCCGAGGAACCCGGATGTCCCTGATGGGCTTTCTCTATTAACCCTTCTCACAAACTCCGGGGTGGTATCAATTGGTCTCCCCTCTACAATATATCATCCTCCAAGGAAAATGCATCCTTAATTTCCCAAAATTGAAGACAATCTTCATCTACTAGTCTCTTATCTGGCCAACCATTTCTAGTATACTCAATGAGTTTACATAACACTTCATCCCCTTGAATTCCCTGAGTCCACTTTTCCATCGAAGTGACTTCCAAAACCACAGCTACACCTTCCACATCTTCACCCTGTACTGCCTTCTCCATGTCGAGAGGCAATCTCGAAAGAAAATCAGCTACTTGTTTTTTTTTTCCCAGAACATAGCTCACTTCAAAGTGATATT
Source organism: Ambystoma mexicanum (assembly GCF_040938575.1). NCBI lineage: Eukaryota > Metazoa > Chordata > Amphibia > Caudata > Ambystomatidae > Ambystoma > Ambystoma mexicanum. The sequence continues at coordinate 160,082,222 of NC_090921.1, forward strand.
CTTGTAGTTTCGATCTCAATCTACCTATCCTGGGAGATGCCCTACACATTCCTCGCACTGATGACACTTCCACCAATGGCTTATGGTGAGTACAAACTTGCTTCCCCACACATACTTCCTGAAATAATGTACTGCCCACACACACACACTAGCATTTCTCTCTCAATCAGGGTACCTGCTCTTGATGCATGACATATGACCTTCTCACACCCACCTCTAGAAATTTGTGAAAGAACTGCTCCCAAACCAACCCCAATAGAATCTACCGTTATTTTGGCTTGGTTTCCAAACACGAATCAACCTAGATCAATAGACTCAGATATGTTTCTCCTGATGCATTCTGCTGATCTTTCGCACTGAACATCCCACTCAAACTTGACTTCCTTTTTAAGTAACCTTCTCATGGGTTCTGTTATACTGGCAAAATTCTATACACATTTGTTATAGTACTCACAAAGACCCCAAAACAACCTAAGTTCTTCTTTACTCTTGGGCTCAGGTACCTTTGATAGCTTTCATAGCCTCCAATGTAGGTCTATACCCTTTTGCACTAACCACATGTCCTAAATATTCAACCTGTGCCTTTTTAAGTTTGCATTTGCTCTTCTCCACTTTCAACCCCTTTTCATTTAACCTGTACAACACACTCTGCAATCTCTCATCATGTTCACGTTCCTCTCTTCCAAACACACTATCATCATATTGGTAAACTAATGTGCCTTTAGCTCCTTTAAGTACCTAGGTCATGACCCTTTGAAACACTGCAGCCGCAGAGGCCAGTCCAAACGGCATCCTTTTGTACCGGTACAATCCAAATGTTGTGATAAACACAGTAAGGTCTCTACAGTCTTCAGTAAGACTAATTTGATGATATGCATTTGACAAGTCTAACGTGGTAAATGTATCTGTTCCCTCTATGCAGTTCAACATCTCTGAAATGATTGGCAGGGGATACTTGCCCACCAATATGTTCTTATTCACATCTCTGAGGTCCACACAAATCCTCAAATTGCCGTTCTTTTTCACTGCCACCACAATGGGACCTACCCATTGCGATGATTCAATTTTCTCTATCACATTCTGCCTTTCAAGTCTGTTCAACTCTTGTTCAACTTCATCCACCAAAGCAAATAGTATGGATCTAGCTTTGTTATGCGCTACAGGTCTTGCTCCTTGTTTCACCACAATCTTGTGAGCATAATTTTTCAATAACCCCAAACGCTTTTGAAACACTAACAACGCAGGTTCCTTTTCACATGGATCCATCCGTATTCTCAACGCTGCTTGATCCTTCCAACCAAGTACATTCACACCCTTTTTGGTTACATGAACATTGACGTCCGCCTGGCGATCCTTCAATTGCACTGTACTTTTAAACCAACCTGTGCTGTGAATTCTCGATCCTTCAAATCCTCCAGGATTTTTAATATCTGGTGAACGCATCTTTGCCTTCAATCCTTCATACACCAACCTTTCCAACGTCTGGCTCGTTATTATGGTGTACGGTGAGCAACTATCCACCATCACGGAAATCTTCCAATTCTCCAATAATATATCACATTGGGGGCATTTTAATTAATTAACAGGTGGTTCACAAACCACCACTACTCTCTCTGCATCAGACTCTTAATCATCTTGTATCATTGACACCCTTTTCTTGTTCCTACACACCACAGCAAAATGTCCTCTCATACCGCAATTCGTACAGGTTTGATTGATCGCCTGACAGTTCCTTGAATTTGCATAATGCCTCACTCTGCCACATTTAAAGCATTTGTCCCAGCCTTCATTCCTGAACCAAGGCCATCTCATGTTACTCTTGATTTCTTTACGATCTTGTTCCCTAGGCTTATACTTTCTTCTATTTGGATCATCCATTTCTTCTTTTTCTCTTTTGCTTCCAACCACACTCACAGAGGAATGCTCTCCTGACTCTTGGGCTGGCTTAGTCATACTTTGTCCGACACTTTGAGTTTGCATTGTCTCCAACTTCTTGCTCTTTATCTCTTTTGAAAATAGATGCATGTGTTCCACTCTTTTAGCTAAGGCTATAGCTTCCAGTAACGTGGGACTGCCTACCATCCACAACCTGTCCTGTATCAGCCGATCCCTAGTGTGTATAATTATTTGGTCCCTAATTAGCTCATCTAGTGTGATGCCTTTGCCGAAGCGGCACGTCTGAGACAATTTCCTTAGAGCTGACACATACTCCTGAATTGATTCTTCTTCCTTTTGTACTCTCATGTAAAAGTGATATCTGTTTATTGCTACATTCACTTCTGGAACATAGTACTTGTCCAATTGTCTCAGGGCTCTCTCATACTCATCCACATTACCTGCTTCATCTCCCGACAATTCGGGCAACGCTTTATACTTTCGCTGTCCTTCAAGGCCCAACGCATGTAACAGCAGCAAAATGTTCCACTGTCTTCATATAATTCTTCCATTACTCTCTCCATTCTGGCCACACCACACTCGGCTGCCCTGGATTCGGCAAAAAACCTGCTGGGGGATGTACTGTTATTCCTTGCATTTCTTGTCTGTTAATAATATTCGTTCTCTCTTGACAACGTTCAAGTGTCTTCTTATTTTATATGAGCCGTTTTTGAAAACAATTAAAAAAATATTTTAATACTGTGAGGACGAAGAGCTGGACTTATGATGATTACCGCCTGACTTATATTGAAATTCCAAGATGGCGTCACGTTTATTTGATGCTTTTAGGTCCTTTTCTTTAATATTTGTTTCAATGCGACTTTCTCCTTATTCTTCCGTTGCCGGCGTGTGCACGCAATGCTTTAGTGCCTTAACCGCATAATGTTTTCTCTCTTTGAGATCGCCGCTGCTGCTGTGCCTACTTGTGGGCACAATGGGCGCATCCAATGACTCTGGAACTGGTGGATCAGCACGGAGGAAGCTTCTTCCTTCCAGAGCTGCTTTTTCGCATCGCTCTCGCTTCACCAGTGGGTTCTGTCTCCTACTGGGCTGCCCTCATTATCAAACTGGTATCTGGCCAGTAACGAGGTGAGACTTAAGGGCACACAAGAAGTCTTTATTTACGGACGACCCAGCGCTCCCTCCGCATCCACCTATCACCTTCCAACTGCCAGCTATCTCTCACCCTCTCCCCCTTCCAATCCCCACATTCTAAGCACCCGCACACCAAAGGGAGTGCCAGCCAAACAGAAAGAATAACAATGAGAACACAACAAATTGCTTGTGTACTTTGGATTCTTCCTGCTGCCATCACCTACTCAGCGTGCCATCGTCACCCTGCCGGTGTTGCTTTAGATGAACTGAAGTCTACTTTCCTTTTCCCTTATGCATGAAAGATGCCCTTGTGCTGTGGCCCTCTCCCTTGAAGACATCCAGCCACCACTCCTACTGTTCCTGGGCACTGGGCCGACATTCCCTTATGAACACACCCAGAACCTTGTCAGGGTAGCACCTTCCTTGGCAGTGGGGCATAAACGTTGCACTCCGTGGATGTGTAGTAAATGTGAAAATTCAACGCTGCCAAGGGGGACGCACCTACCCATTACATAACTGATGGGGGGGGGGAGCAATGAATAGGGGGCACTCCTGGGGTTGAGGACCTCATTGACAGCTACGCTGTCTAATTTATGCACCGTGCGCTGGTGCAACCAGAGAAATTCATCAGAAAAGTGGGATTGGGGGCCCCAAGTGGGGTATGGGGCAGAGGGGCACACTGGGGTTAGGGGTAGTGGGTAGAAAAGGTAGTGTAGCATGATAGTGAACAATATAGCAGCCATTTTGGAGTACATGCCTCAGGTAAGTAAAGCATTTGTTTTTTCACAGCCACAAGCCTCGTGTCCTGGGTAAACGTGAATTTCTCGAGTGCTCAGCTACAGCAGTGTGCTGGAGAAATGTTGCAAGTTGCCAGTTCCCAGGAGAATGTAGTGGCAATGGGACCAAGAGATAGTTTCAAGGCCAGCGAGCTAGGCATCTGGGTGCTTGCAATGAATTAGAATTAAATGCAACTAAATAAAATCAAACCACAGTGGGGTAAGCTGTTTAAAATCGCCCCTTGGTAGATGGTCATGGGAAGAAGGCTGTGGGGGAAGGGGGTGAGCAATGGGGAACCAATCAGCAAGAGAGTTTTGGTGTCCCTAGGTTGCAACCGGGTTTTGTGTCCTTGGTGATGTCCGCGGGGCACCTCATTGGTTGGATGTCGTGTGAATGTCTCCCTTTTGCCAAACTCAGGTTGTCTTGTGTGTTTGATGGGAACTGACCAAAGGCAGATGAATAAAGTTGCAGTGGTCAGCACAATCGCGTAAAGCTTCAAATCGTAACTGCTGGGCGGTGTGGAAAGGTTTATGACATCACAATGGGTGGTGTTGCACAACGGGGACCAGGATGGCCTGAACCAATTACAAGCATTCAATGTATACCTAGATATAGGGGGTGTCCAGACAAAGGTTTGACACCAAAAGGATCGAATGACCAAAGGGTTGCAGTAAAAAAAGTAAAAAAAAAAAGTGGCCCCTTTTGATTCGACCCTTTGGTCATTCGATCCTTTGCATTAGAACATTTGACCTAGAACCGATATAGGGGACTGACATAGTCCCACCAATCAGCTTTTGTAAGGTGGTTCAAAAAATGTTTCAACTGTGGGTATGCAAATTATGTAGATTGTGTATAAAAGGCTTTCCCCCTGTGGGCGGCGTTGACAGCTCTCTTCAGTTCTGTTCCACCGTGCTGTTTGAACCATCCTCTCCCAGCTGCACCTGGGCCTAAATAAACTGTTACTTCCTGATTGGTGTATGCTCCTTTTTGGATGACTTTGGTTTTCCAGTCGTTACTTGCCTTGGAGGACCCCTGATACAGATGTGTGGTGGGGCAGTTATTTGTCCCTTCCGCCTGGCTGAAAACTAGATTAGAAAGATCCTAGGGGTGTAGGTCACACACATGCAGTGATCAGGGAATCCACCCCCAGCCCTCTCCTCCTATCTTGTGCAGACCAGACTAGCTAGGTCATGTGCTGATGAATCGGGGACCAGCGCTACCCTATTGCAGCCTTCAGGTAAGGTGGTATATCATCCCAGACCAGGCACGCAGATGTCAGCCTTAAAAAAATGAGGTTTCTTAATTCCATGCATAGCTTCATCATCATTGGATGGTCGATTGATGACCTTATCTCGTGCCAACTGTCACTTGCAGGGTCCAGCGTGAGTGGGGGCAGACACCTTATTACCTCAGAAGCCGCTCCTTCTCCGTATCAGCAGACCCCACCTGGACACACCCCTTCAGGGCCTGCAGTACTGTCTTGCCTGTGCTGCAGAGCCTCTGTGCACCCGAAATGCCTTGCTTGAGGAGCGCGGGTCGCTGCACCTGGGCAGGCCTCTTGTGTCCAGCCCCGCTCCCAGAGCCGCTGTGGGTGACGCCATCAGCTTCCAAATGCCTCCCTAGCCGGGGGCTGCAACACCTTGCAAGGACCGCGCAGCCGCTCACCGCCAGCCTATGGAGCCCCCGAAATCTGCGCCCGTCCCTGGGATCAGTGTGGGCCACTCCTTCACTGCAACTCCAGGCTTGAAGTAGGCTGCTCTTCGGCGCCGCCGCTCACCCCTCCTACACCGCTGGCGTCCCGGTGGAACAGCTGCTTTTTCACTTCTCGATGGCCACTATGTTTTGTCATTGCCGGGGTGCTGCACATAAGGGGGATGCAGGGTCAAATACACCGGTTATATGTTTTCTATGGTTCTTGAAATCCCAATGTCACATTTTGTATCTATATGTTGTGAGAAACCTAAGGATATCCTCACTCGTGCTCCCCCACCTGGATCCTCTTCTCAGGTGGTCAGGGAAAGGCCATCGCTTTTGGGTCCTGACCCTGGGGGTGGAGAAGTGAGGGAGGATCACCTGGGTGGAAGGTCCTAGGAGATTGAAAATAGGGTGCCCACAGGCGAGACATGGTATCCCCCCTTTCCTACCTAACCCTCCGCCCGGCCTTTATAGGCTATTGGAAAACCTCTCCCCACATTTTACCTCCTATAGTACTGTGACGTGGAAGAGTAATGACTAAGAGTGATAATTATAATAATTGGTTATTTATAACATGCTTAATACCAAAGGGGTTTCTAAGCACAGACCCGGGATTCTAACCTTTGTTGCTCTGCGTCATCTTGCTTCCAAGACTAGCGCGTTGCCACTGAGCTATACTACCTGTGCCGATGGACACTAAAACCTCTTTTCACCACTCTAATACTGGGACGAGGAAGATGCCTGCAGAGTGCTTAAAGGTCAGGCACACCGAATTGAGAGTCCACACCTGCAATCATCAAGTGGTTGCAGGTGTATAAAGGGAGAGCAAAGGCACAGCAAGGGGGGTGGGTGCAACAGGGAGGCCTGGGTAGAGAAAACCGGGAGGAGCACTTCTAGTGAGTAGGCAGCTGTGGTGGGTCCGGAGGAGAAGCCAGGACACCGGCAGATGTTCCAGAGATCCTGTGGAGCCCAGAGTGAGTCGGGTCGTTAGGCTGCCACAGGTGTGGGAGGCTATGTGGTTGAGAGACAGCAGCTGGAGCTGCGAGCAAGAGAGAAAAAGTAGAGGACGTTGTCTGCGTCCGTGGAGCAGAAGTGGAGCCGCTGCCGTGTTTCGAGAAGCACCCGGAAAGTGTGCGGGGCTTGCAGAGACCGCCCGCCAGCCTGTGAAGCTGACTGGAAGAGAGAATGAGAGGATGCTGTCTGCGTCCGTGGAGCAGAGGCGGAGCCGGCGGCGTGTGTCAGAAAATACCTGGAGAGCAAGCGGGGCTTGCAGAGTCTGGCTCTCCAGCCTATGAAGCCGAATGGAAGCAGAGTAGGTGAACGCTGAGTACCAGGGAGTGCAACGAAGGGCACTGAGAGCCCGGGTGCTCCTAGGGGACTATGCATAAGCACCAAAGTGCCATCTAAATTATATTGAATCCCGAACTGAATGAAAACTTGAAACAAAGGTAAATTAAGTATTTTGAATATTGAACTGAATTAAACTTTATGGGCAAAAGCTAATAGTTGGTGAAAGCCAAAAGGGAAAGTGCCCATTGGCAAGCAGTTTACGGAAAATAGCGCAAGTGTGAAAGAGTGCGACAGGAAGGTGGGGAATAGATAACAACACCTTAAAGTGAGCTTTTTGAATGAATACAGCGTGGCAAGGCCAAAGACTGACATAAGATGTGTAACACATAATGGCAAAGCCAAGAGGCTAACCAGGAGAAGTCAGGAGAGGGTGAACCTGCACATAAAGCCAAGAAGCCGACAAAGAGAAGTTAAGTGAATGTGAACCTGTACACAGGGGCATATACATAAGAACGTGTGTAGGCTGAAGAGCCTAGAGTTCCTGGTTGCACGACCTGTGATGGGTGGACCGTGTGGTCTGACAACTGCACCTAGACCAGTGAGCCCTGAATTCTAAAAGCCAAAGCCATTGTGAAACAAGCCAAGAAGGTTGCTACGTTGAAATCTTGGGGAAGGGAACCCTGATACTTGATGAACTGCAAATACTGTCTTCAGGATGGAGCCTCAAGACCCCTTTTTGTTTGAACTGTGTTGCCTTGAACTTGGGAAAGGGAACCCCTGAGGATTGTGTGGAACTATATTTCCTTGAACTGAGGAAAGTTAATCTTGAGACTTTTGAGGAACTGTCTTGAACTTGGGGAGGGGAGCTGAAGAGGAAGCTAGGAGCTGGAAGAAGCACAGAACTTTGTGTTGATCGCCATTTCTTTTATTATTGACATCCCTACACATTGTTTAGCTTTAGTTGTGAGGGCAAGGATAGGTTTTGGGCACAGACTGACTTTTGTGTTGAACTCTTTGACTCAGACCTTCCTTAGTTTCGTTCATGCAGGGAAATACCACCTTAGCATAGGGAAAGTTACGCCTTCTAGCATCCTGACATTCGATTTAATAAACCATTTTATTTTGAACTTTGAATCTTTTGTCCGTGTCTTACTTCACAATGTTCAATGTCTGTTAAAAGAACATGTCTGTGTGTGTGTTTAAGAAATGTATAAATCCCAGCAACATAACATTACTAAGTGTTTTTATTATGGTGAATTCATCTAAAATAAAATGTGTATTTGTAGTATGTAGTTCTTGTTTGGAGTTATTGCGAATCCCAGTTAACTTTGTTGGAAGACATAAACACAACAAACCAAAAACAAAGCAGTAATGGCTGGAAGGTTTGGAATTCACACTCCCTCTGCAAAACCGTCAACTAATTGTCCTTTGCATAGCCCATGCAATCCCTGTAACCCCCACAAACCTGCACATAGACATGGGGTGGACAAAAAACATGTTTTCAATATGACACTGCCATGTGGAATACAAGTTTTTGCATCTATTGGCCTCTGAAATTGGGCAGAATTTCACACCATCTTAAAGGCTGGCAATTCTGACCATCAAGGAAATGTGGGTATTTCAGCCAATAAGGGGCCCAGAACACTGTGAATGCCCAGACCGTCCAAATTGGCTGCCTATGGAGCCAATTATTTGGCCAGAATGCTACCGCCACATTGATTGGCCTAAAAACCGGACTTTCCCTTTGATCATTCCCCTGCTTACTCGCCTCAAACCATACCAGTAGAAGCTCAACATAAATCTTGACACACTTACTTCGTGAGTGGCGCAATATTAGGAGGCAGGTTGTGGGCAGCATCCATCTATGCCATCCATGAACATTTAAACCACCCCTAATCTAGATAGCTCGACATAGCACCAGCCAGATCCCTCTGCAGTGTTCTCAGGAAGACTTCCTTCAAATATTCAACCAGACGCCAATGCAGCCCATCAAGACCCCAGATGGTAATACCACATCGTTCTTCAAATGATATTGTGATTCCTCTGACAGGCACAATCCAGACTCCTGTGCAAAGCTTCACCTAGAGCCTGCTTCACCTCCCTGCTACACCCATCTACCAAACCACATGTAGACCCCTTTGCAAAGCCACCCATTCTGAGACCCTCTGCACAACTCCATTGCAGACTGCCCTCTGCACTGTCCCATCCATTCGTTTTTTAATTCCCATCCATATTTCTCTGCAAAGCTTTTTCCAGCCTTTATCTTCAAATCACCAACAAAATCCCGTATAAAATAGCCCCATCCAAAGCCCTCCCTAAAAAATAACCGACAAGACTGCCTCCAAAAGAGAGGACACGCCGAAACTCATCCCTTTATACCGGTGCAGCCCAATATGAGTAGGGAAAGTGGTGATGTAACGCGACTCCTCATACAGAGGAATATGGTGGTAACCAATTCTCAGGTCCGGTGAAGAGAAGTATTGTACTCCTTGGATATCTGTAAGTAGGTCACTGAGCGTGGGAATTGGGTGTCATTTGCGTTTGTCAGCTTTGTTGGGTATCCACAGGTCCACAGCAAATGCAGACTTGGACCAGCCTCTTGGGTTTTCTCACAACCACTATTGGGGAAACCCTGGGCATGGGACCCTGGGCCCTCTCAATCAAGCCTGCATCTTCCAGTTTTTAAAGCTCTTCCTCGACCTTAGGGGTCAGGTGAAAAGGAATCTATGTTTGAAAGCAACAGGTTGGACAGTTTTGTTGATATGTAGGAGGATTTCATGTCTTTGTAAGCAGCCTATGCCACTGAAAACACTTCTGAACTTGCTCAGAAGGTCTTCAATATTTTCAGAGAGTACCCCAAACGTGAAGTGGATGAGATAAAACTATTCTGCAGTTCAGCAGCAGAGAAGAGTCGCTGTGTAAATTGGTGTGATATAAATGTTACCTTTGGTTTTGGCATTGTTATAATGAAATGTAGTGAATGCTACTTTCTGGAGGAGGATCGGAGCAATCCTTCCTTATGCAAAGATGCAGACCTTAGTCAGTCTTAGGACTGGCTGCAGCTTTAGAAGGACAAATTGGTATCTTGCTGATCACATTCACCAATGCACTTGTGTTGGCGCTTCCTTCCAAATGGACCCATGAAGACAGTAAACCTTTCCTTGAATAACCCAGTCTGAGTGATAGAAGAACACACTCACAAACCAAGGGATTCAGTGAAAAGACAGGGAAGTAACAGGAACAAGCACCAAAAGGAATGCCAACCATGAATGGAAAAGAGAACAGAAAACAATCAGAACAAGTCCATGGGGAATCCTCCCGTCTTAGAACCCAAGCGGGGCACCCAAATACAAACAAACAGATGATTTCTTACCTAAGAACTTTGCTATGGGACAGGAGAAGAAGCCAGTAGAACAAGAGAAGTGCATAGGTCAGAAAACCAACCCGTCCAAAAACAACAACGGACGACAGCCGTAACAAGTCCAGTGAAAGCTCGATAAGACCTGTCCCAACAGCACTAGGACACCTAAAGGAAACCACCACCTTGAGAAGAAAGAAAAAGGTTCTTAGGATATCCAGAAGTGTTGGTTGCAAATCAGACACCAGTATCCAAGAAAAGAGCTCCACGCATCCACAGAACAGAGAAGGAGCCCAAAAATCCAGAACAACAATAACCCAAAATCGGTTCATCAGTAGCAGAGGTCGTGGGAGAAGGCAATCCAGAGAAAACAGACCAGTGTAAAAAAAAAACAGGAAATCAGTAAAAAGAATACAGAATTTGGGGTGGAAGCGGACAGGTAAAGGCGGACAAAAACAGGATCCAACAATAAACTAAAGCATCACTCTCTACAGCCGGTAGACTCATTGAGAAGCAGCGCGCCATATTCGGAATGTCTACTTAACAAACAAGTCTGGCATAGCGGGACCTCACTTGATGGAATTAGATCACGCCAGCCTGTAGGGGCTGCGTTATTGAGAGGGAAGTTGGGAGATGTAGTTCCAACACGAGCAGTGCTGCCAGAGCCTCCAAGGCAATTGCCAGCATAGACGAGCCTGGGTGCACGCTGACGGTGCACAACAGCCTGTATCAATTAATTCCGGCATGGGGGTTCATCAATCAGTACTATACAGCGTGGTTGTCAGCATTTTCCGGGTGGGATGGTCTGTTGGCCCTTGTTGGTGGAACACCTTGGTAAAATGGTTAAATCAACTGCATTTGGAGCATTCCACACCTAATGCTGGGCAGCATCCCTAGCGTGGTAATGGCCTTCCGCAGTAATCACATGACCAGGCAGATTTCTTTGGCTGGAGTGTTTTCCATTGCTTTTGGCAGGAAGTCCTGGTCCTGTTCCACTGGTTTGCTGGGACTTTGTTTGGTGAGAGTATGAACTTCTTGAATTGCCACAGCCTGGAATTCAGCTCCATCTTCTAAGATCTATCTTACTTCCGTGAGTTTGTCCGAGTGGCCTACCTCCAGATATGCTGTACTGTGAGGCCTCATTCTCGCAGAATTTTTCTGCCAAGTTTATTTGAGTAAGAGCCAGGTCACAGTTCTTCTGTATTGTCTGCTAGGCTGTGGGTAGAGGCTAAGTGGCAAAACCTAGCGTGAAATGTATCAATTGGTTTATATGTTGCTTTTTTGCTTGCCTGAGCTGGAAAGGCTCGAAGTCTGCATTGGTTTGAGGGGTGAAATAAACTGATAGTGCTCACTTGGCTGCACCATACAAGATGAGAGAGGAGTTTAGAGTTTTGATGATCTTGGCCCTCATTACAACACCAGCGCTAAACCATGGCGCTATTAGCACCTTGGTTGGTGCCAGTGTTGTAACGGGTCCGCCATGGTTCAATGGGGAATTACCACCCAATTCCAAGGTTGGCGGGGCGGTAATTCCCCATTGAACCATGGCGCTTCCCCATTTTCGCCCCATAGGGCTCAATGGGACTGGGGAAGGCGCTAAGTATGGTACCGCAAATTGCGGTACCGTACTTAGCACCAAGGTCCCTTTGCGGGTCCCTACTTTAACGGCTGGTGTAGACCAGCCGTTAAGGTCGGGTCCCGCAAAGGGACCTCGTAATCAGGCGTTAAGGGTTTAACGGCGCCGACACCTTTTACGGCGCCGTTAAACCCTTAACGCCAGGGTCGTAATGACCCCCCTTGTATACTCCGGTGCCAGCATAAAAGAGTAGGGCTGTTTTCTTGTTTGCATCTGCATCAAAATCTTGGGTTGTAACAAAATAGAGTTCCAGTCTCTCTACCCATAGGGCCTATTTGAGGGCTAGGGCAGATGTTGCCCCCAATTCTTGGATTAGTATTGTGGACGAGGTAAGTTTGATTTTTCCCTTGGAGTAGGAGTGGCTGCCTGCCTCTTCATCTGAGTCACCCATTCCGTCTGGGTCACCAACTATGTCCTACCTTATCAGTTGGGTCACCCAGGGTTCCTGTCAGCTTCTCCCAGTGTGAGGGAGATTCCCTTAGCTCACAGAGGGCTTGAAGTACCCTCAATGCTTCAGTACAACCCATGTTGGTTAGTACATACTCCATTTGTGCAATTAGTGGCTCTGCCGCTAAGGCTGACAGCACGCTGGTGATGTACTCCATGCTGGATTTTCTCGTGGCTTGTGCGCCAAGCGCTGTGCCATTTATTGATGTCTGTGTTCCTGTAAGAAAGCAAGCGGGACACGTGTACATGCAGTTTGATGAGGAGAAATGTTCTCTTGGTATGATTAACTGCTGCAGGAGATTCATTCCCCTCCCCTCTGATGCCTCAACCGAGCAGCGGAACAATGGAAATGGCGTGAAGCTCAACAGAAAGCCTTTGATACCATGCAAAATATCCTTACTGAAGACACAACAGTGTTTGACTTTGATCGGGAAGCCCACGGACTAGTGGTCGATCCCAGCCCCCGCAGTCGTGGCGCTGTTTTGACACTGCTGATATCAAACGGGGAGATATTACCCATTACATTTGCAAGTTGGGCCCTCACACTCGCAAATCGAAAAAAGAGGCCATCGCTGTGCATCGGGTATGACACTATTTTCATCTCTACCTCTAAAGAAGCCCATTCAAAGTTATCACAAATCACTGATCCCCATATTTAACGCCTCATCGCTGCGACACCTTTGGAGGATTGAGAAGTGGACACTCTAGCTCCAGGGATTCGATGACCTGCTTAGAAATACAGGTCAACCTGGTGGCCTCAAAAATAAAATCCACAATCTCTGTACCTAGAAGAAACTACAGAAGCGACACTGCATGATGAATGCTTCCAAGATGTAAAAGAGGCCCTGTTCAAAAAGCGATGGAATGAAAGTCCACCACCACTATACAGAATCGGCCCAATGCCAATGCTGCCTGCTGAGACTGCTACAATGGAACAAAGAGCTGTCAACATCAGAAGGGGGCCTATACCTGAGGGATCAGGTATAGTTTTCCCCTGCATCAGTGATCACCCGTGTGTTTCACCTAGCCAACACAAGACACCAAGCCATTACCCAGAACTCGTCAAACTTCAAGCCTCTCCTAAGTGATAACGCGGGGGTCCCACCGGATGTGGCATGTCGGCCTGATAGTGGTGAAAGCTCCATACAAGAAGAGAGGGAAGTGCCACAAGAGAATGAGACACCCGGCAAAAACACTCAATGCATCGAAGAACAAACATAAACATCCCTGGTATAAATACTCGAAACCAAAAGATACTCATCAAGAAGATTGATCCTATCCCCCTAAATGATTCAAGGATTTCATTTGGGGGTGAGGGGTGTTGAGAGCTCCTGTTGAACTTTGTTGAAGGAAGAGAGGGATGTGATGGTTTCAGATAGATACCATGGTGATGGTGCTGTGCGTTGAACAATGCGGCCCGCGTGCCTTCTTACATGCACAGACACGCGATGATGCATAGCTTCACCATATCAATAAATATCACACGGTTTGATGCACAGGTCAAGAGAGAACCCTATGTGGAGGTCACCAGCCACATCCTGTCACCCTTTGCAGCTGAGCTGCTAATTGCCTACGTGGAGCACATACCAGCAAAAAGGGGCTGTGCCGAAGTAGTGAGGGTACTTCAGGCCCTCTGTGAGCTAAGGACATCTCTATGAGCTCAGTGACCCACCTGATAACGTAGGACATAACACCATGCACAGTTGCCCCTCCCACTTCAGACCTTCTATGAAGCCTTGTCCACACTACTTTGCTAAAACCACTCCTACAAAGACAAGTCAAGACCCTTAGCAATGCCCACATCCAGAACCTAGAACTTCGCTTGAAAATCACATTCAGACCCATTGCACTTTAAAATACCCACAAAGACACAGTTTGTATAGCCCCCACCAACACCCACTCTTAATGGCCCCATCAAGACGCCATCCCTCTACCGAGGATCACAAGTCCCAAAATACAGCCTGATTTTCCCAGTTCATGAGAAAAGCTGAAATTCAACAGAACAGAGCTTAGGGAAAAATGTCTCTCTGCAGCACCATAAACAAACCAAACCTGCCCTACCAAGGCAAACATGGACCTCTTCCTGAACCCCCACCACTCGAAACCCCCAGATGCAAAGAGAAAGTCAGAGACTCGAGAGGGACACATGAGAGAATTGTGTGGCACTCTGGGGGTCTGGGGGGGGGGGTGCAATACGGTCTCTACGACGAATACTTGGATGTCATGCCTTCTAACATGGGGGAGAACCCTTCACCTGTGGGCAGGGTGGTGCGGCCACAGTCCAATAATCCCCCTGGGGGTGTTGAACCTCAGGAGAATCACAGGGTGAGGGAAACCCTTCATGGGATGAGGGATGACACCCTAGGAGAAATGCAGTATATTTCTACCACTGTTCCCACTCACTCATGCTCTTACCCTTTCTAGTGTCCTGGAATCCCCCATACTTCTATGTATGCCAGCAAAGTAGAGGTTTGCCCTCCCTTTTATAGTACTGAGATGAAAAAGATCAGGCATGACAACCTAGAAATATGTACTGAGATAAAGAAGATACGCGGAGTGCAGAAGAGCACCCAGCGGATCCACAGTGAGCAAACCAGCCTATTTAATCTAGCCGAACCCAGCTATAGAATAAAAAGGAAAGAAGGACTTCTGACGAGAGAAGCATATCAGTTGCTCATCTTCATAGTCACAGTACCTGGGAGGAAGGTGAACCCGGTTGGCTGTGCAATAGGGAGTACTTGGCAGGAGAGTACAAGTCTACTTAGAAGGAGAACTGTTGAAGACAAGCAAGCCTGGGACTCACGCCCACATAAGAAGGACAGCAGTTATTCCTCTTCTTAGTCACAGTACTGGGAAGAAGAGTGAACCCGGTTGGCTGTGAAAAGGAAGAGAAATCTGGGAAGGGAGACAACCCCTGGGATTGTGAACATGGTGACAAAGCAAAGAGAAGGGGAGACATACTCGCTTTTCATGGAAGTAGAAAAGGAACCAAGGGAAAGACGCAAATCCCCCTGGAACTTGTAATCCCTGTGGGAAGTCAAGAGAATGAAAATATTCTCTTGAACCCTGTGGAACTTTGTTTGTTTTTGCATCCTTTGGAAATCTGTGTTTGGAACTTTGAAAAGAAGTATAAAGAAGCTGCTGAGAAGACATCCCCTTTGCACTTTATGTTTAGTTAGTGTGAGGGCTAGAGTTAGGGTTTTCACACAAGGGTGGACTTATCTTTATTTTGACATCCTGACAGACCCATTTGAGATGTATGGTGAGGCAGGGAAACCCCTCTTAGCGTAAAGGCTAGTGAGGCCTTTCCCCAACACCACATTTCATCTGAATAAAAGTCTGTAGAAACAAAAGTGCCACCTGTGTGTCGTCCTCTCACTACTGCACCCTCACATCTCCTACACATGAGCCTTTGCAGCTCAGGTGGGACAAAGCTCCAGTCCCCTGGTTCTATTTGGAAGTGATACAAAGGATATTACTTGGCCAAGGAGAGGCTCTTTGCACTGGTCTAAATACCTATGGAATTGATCGTCTGTGTGGTCATTGTCTGTCACAAGTCCTTAGATTGGGTGCTACTGTTCATGCTAAATTTACATGAGTGCAGTCGCATCCGAAATACCCCAAATTATGCAATATTGTACGAAATCTGTGATTTTTTTCTATATGATAATAAGCATACATTCCCTCATTATCCATTCCATTCAGGAGATGCTAGTCCAGCCCCGGTTTTAAGTTTGCATTCTG
The DNA here is from genome assembly GCF_040938575.1 of Ambystoma mexicanum. Classification (NCBI taxonomy): domain Eukaryota; kingdom Metazoa; phylum Chordata; class Amphibia; order Caudata; family Ambystomatidae; genus Ambystoma; species Ambystoma mexicanum. Next base: position 160,098,199 of record NC_090921.1, read on the forward strand.
GGACTTGTAGTCCGGGCTTAATAATGGGGAAATCCAGGACAGGTTCCAGATGCTAGTCCAGCCCCGGTTTTAACTGTTAAGTTAAAACCGGGGCTGGACTAGCATCTGGAACCTGTCCTGGATTTCCCCATTATTAAGCCCGGACTACAAGTCCCAGAATGCAAACTTAAAACCAGGACTGGACTAGCGTCTCCCGAATGGAATGGATAATGTTGACATGTATGAATTAAGTGAATCACAAATAAACCTCTACCTTTTAAATTAATTCTATGCTATGCTGTCTGATAATTTGATGGTCAAAAAGGCTGTTTTTATAGAACTTTAAATCTTCTTCACATCACTGAGAATAAACTAAGGCATGTCTTCGTAAATGAATATCAGCATGTGATCTTACCACACTGTATCTTCAAAGTATATTCCTCCTAAAACCCTAGAGATTTTTTCGGCTTACTTCAAATGGCATTCTAGTACTTGGAATCTTCTATTTGTGATTTGTTTAAACAAAACTGATATTATTTTACAAAAATCAACCTGCTTCTATAAATCATTTTGTCTATATGTTATAGGCTTGGAGAAGTGGGTTTAGGGTGGCACACCATCCTATATTTTGCAGGACTGTCCCGTTTTAATGGGCTTTCCTTTGCACATTGCCTTTCTGGGACGGATAAAAGTCCTGAATTGTTCCTCTGAAGCAGGATTAGCCATCAAAATGCCTTCCCAGCTTAGCAGGGAAGCACAGTGGCTGCCTCCAAGTTGCTTTCTTTCAACAAAGCATTACAATAAGGGAGGTGAGAGGTTACTGGCCAGCACATGGGTGCCTGGGGAAAGCCTACTGTCCCTTAAGAGGTTGGAAGGTTGATACATTGTAGGGGAGCATAACAATGCATGTTGTATGGAATAATGACTGAAGCAAGTTCCCTTTAAATTGCTCTGCATTTTATTATCGCAGTGAACAATGTTTTTTTTTTAATTTAAATTTTATTGGTTTTATGAGGACATGCGAACAAATGAAGATAAAAATCACATCAACAACACTTTGGGTACATCCTCGGGGTACAGCAATTCAGTTTGGTAGTTCTTTTATACTTGTCCAAGTAACCCCGGGTAATACCACTGTACTTAAATGAACAACCCCGTTTCCCATCCCCTCCCTCTAAGACAGGTGTGTATCATGTGAACAAAGTTTTAAAACCCAAATGAGATTTATTTAGGCGTGAACACCTTTGGAAGCTGCTACTGTGATCTTATATTCAGGACTGGAAAATTAAATCTGTATTTGTTTCTTTTTGTCATGCCTGCGCCATGGGCGCCTACATTGGCGATCTAAATGGACAAATTGGTATTCATTTATCTGTGAAAAACTGATATTCACTTCTTGGACTTTATTTCCCATTTTTTCGAAACTACACTTACCACAATGCACTTGACTACTACCATCTATTCCTGGCCTTTCCTGTTCGCCATCTTCGGAACTACAATCCCCAGAAGCCTTAGGGATTTGCTCTGCTTCCACCAGCTCAGGAACAGAGAGGGAGGTGGCCGATTGTCTGCAGGTGTGCTTAGCCAGGTGCTACCAATTAGCCTGCCTCTGTGCTGGGCTGGGCAGTATAAAAGCTGCTGCCTGCAGGGGCTCAGTCTCTTGCATTAAGAGTCCTTCCTGCACCTTTTTGCTTCGAGCTTCGTATCTTTGTATGCGATTCCTCTGCGTAGCAGCCGTTCTCGCTCCGCTGCTACCTTCCGCCATTGTCTTCCAGGATTCAGCCTTGCAGCCGATCACGCTCCTCTGTTACCTTCCGCCATTGTCTTCCAGGATCCAGCCTTGCAGCCGATCACGCTCCGCTGCTACCTTCCGTCATTGTCTTCCAGGATTCAGCCTGGCAGCCGATCACGGTCCGCTGCTACCTTCCGCCATTTCCTGTGGGCTTCCTTCCTTTCAGCCCTGCTCCTTTTGGGCTCACTCCTTGCTGCCCGGTCCTTCTGGGCTCCTTGCCATGCAGCCTGTTTCACTCCGCTGCCCTAAACCCTATCCCTCTGGGCTTCCTTCCTTACAGCCCTGCTCCTTTTGGACTTGCCCATTGTTTTCCCTGCTTTTCTGAGTTTCTACCTTGTACCCTACCGTTCCCTGCTATCCACATCAGTTTACATTCATTATTACTTTCAGTTATTACAGTTTCCTCTGTTTCCTGACTGCTACTCCCTTGCTTTCTTCCTTGTTTTCAACCCTGAGTACTTTCTCCCTATCCAATCCTGTTATACGCCTTTCCCTTCATTTTCCTTCTGCTAGTTTGCTATTTGACTTCCTTTTCCCTGGATTTATCTGTTAGTGTCTTCTCTTGTACTGTTTGTAAACCCCTTGTACAGAGCTTGACTGTTGGTTTCCGTCAGGCAACCTCTGCCCTTTCCCTTTTCTACGTTACAGACACCCATAGCTGTTGTTCCAAGCCATGAGCAAACAGTGTGGGCCTCTGTTATAGCAAACTGTGCAGAAGGTTATAGTTTTCCTCAGGATCGTGGAATACTCTTTTCCTATATCTGCATACACCCCTAGAGGGAATCTATCCTGTACCTTTTCCCTTACTACACTTGCCTACTCTTCGCTCTCCTTTCTTTCAGCTGTGTGTGAACTTTTCTGTCAACTTTACTTTGGCACAACCACCCAATTCCTTCCTGGGTGTCCAGTGCCACTCTTAATAGAGTGCCATCCTTGACACTTTTGTTCAACATGTTTGCGATAACAATATATATAGTCAGCTTAGTTCCTTATGTGATTCTTGTACTTTTCAAGGCACTGCTATAAAACTGTTTCATCTCTTGAAACCCAAACCCAAACAAATACTGTGACCAATAGGAGGTATTTATCCTTTCTCTCCAACGGGTGCCTCCCTCTCTGAAGCCAGAAAGGTGAGCCAGCTCCGCAAGACCGTTCATAGCAGGATGGGCAAGTGGGACCTCACGGAGAGAGACTCCCGCTAAACCACCCAGCCTAGCAACATACATGGGACTAATTGCTACAAAGAGTAATGTACCAAATACCTGTTTGGCTGAAGGTAATGCTGGAACATACCAGCCTGAAGAGGGAAACGAGAATATCTCCTTAAACGAAAACACATACTTAACTGGGATGAGTGGAGGATGCTGGAGAAGCAGCGATTATCTTATGCCTAGGAAGTTCCTTGATGTAAGCCTTCATGGACGAGGTGGACCACAGAGTAGTCGCAGAGCCCACCAGTTTCAAAGAGTGGCTGAAGGCCAAAGTGAGACGCTAGAAGCCCGGCATATGCTATAACAAAAGAACCGTTGTAAGGCAGGAAAGCGTAGTCCTGCAGCAGGTTGGGGCAGGACCACGTCTGGACTGTGGTGGTCAAGGCGCACAACAGAAAATGGTGAGTCCTTCCAGGAAAGCAACTGGAAGCATGAGCCGCTTCCAAACAGTGAAACCTGTATACAGTGTAAGGGAAGCTGAGAACGAGAGACCAACGAACACAAGGAAGGAGAGAATGCAAACAGCTTCCAGGCACCACACGCCATGTATGGCAGAAGGATAGCCGAAGACGACCAGAGAAGCTCACTCAAGCAAACGCAAGACCCTGCAACGTTTTCCACCCCGCGGAAAGGTAACGGGGAGAACAGGAGAAGCGGGAGGTTGCCGGGGCAACGGAAGACAAGACGAGGAACTCATCCCAGTACTTCTGAAGATTTTCTAATCATAAACCTATGTAATTGGAACTGTAAAAAGCTGAGAAAGAGAGACTGAGTAACCCTGGCTTAGTGTCTGAAGTGGCCTCTATTTCTGTTTCTCTGTTTCTGTGCTTGTTCCTGGAGGTGCGACTTGACACTTGCATTACGTTGCAGAGGGTCATTTCCTCTGACGATGACCTGATTCAGAGTGGATTCGGACAAGCGCGAAGTTGAGGAGGACGGCCGTGGAGGCTGCCGCGCTGTGGCCCTGTTGTTGGCCCTGTTGTTGGTGTTGAACCTGCTGGAGTCCAGAGTAGAGACCTGTCTGGTGAGTTACAGCGGGTCACAGAGGGTGTTCGGCCGTAGGAAACCTAACACCACTTAAAACATTTGCCCTGATCTGCTCTTGCCTTGGATGCCAACGCCGTGAGAGGATTCTATTGAGAGAGTGGGAAAGTCTCTCGAAGCCTCGGACGACAAAACAGTGTTTTTTTTGGAGCGGGTAAGAGTTTAAAACTTGGCCATTGACTTTTACTTTTTGTGATTGGGAGACTGTTGGGGTTTTTATCCCCTTTGATCTTTAATCACTTGCAAAATTAACACTTAAACACTGTGCCCGCTTCTCTGGAGCCTCCATAGAGGAACCATTGGAAGTAGTGGGCTCTTGGAGCGGGCTAGAGCTTATCTCCAACTCAGCCGTGACCTTTTCTTTTTGTAACCGGGAGACTGTTGGGGTCTTGAGCCCCTTTATCACCTACAACATAACATCCTGAGTACTGTGATCCCTAATATCCGTTTTTACCAGAGCCTTCAAAGAGGATTAATTTGGAAGCAGTTCAACAATATATATATAAAAAAAGGGAAGGAACAAAAGCAAAGGCTAACATGACGGAGCCATCCTCTTTGAATATAGAACCAGAACAGGTACAACTGAGCAGCAAACTAGTAGGTTTAGTAGGCTCATGTAACCAGCTGGAGAGGACGCAGATGACGAACCGCCCCATCAAGAGATTTGCCTCTGATTCACGTTTCCGATGCTCTTGACGCCCGATCGAAATCAGGGTTGACATAGGTGATACAACGGTATTACCCAAAATCGGGAAGTTAGGGACGGTCATACCCAAATCAGCGTCCACATTCAAAGAGGCTGTTTGTTTTAGGGCGTCAAGAGAAAGTAGAAAGAAACCTAAACTCTTCAAACACAAAAAGGCAGCTTCTAAAAGCTTTGTTGACAAAACAAAAAAACAACAAAAATGACAGGATACTATTACTAGATCCTTGAATAGAATTGAGACTAAGGAGAACCAAATTCATTTTGTCAAAAATAAAGAAACTGAGATCACAAGGCAAGAAGTGGATGATTGTCCTACAAAGTTTTTACCTCTACCAGTAAAAGAGCTGTTGCAACTTACCTCGAGGGAGAAACAAGTGAACAATGAAATTGATAAACAAGATGACGAATTGGCAGCAAATTTTGGCCCAATAATACCTCAAGCATATTTTTTTTAAAACATAACCCTGTTCTTAACAATGGAGGAAAAAACAGCTAATGTGGACAAAACAAATATGAACGGCTTTAGGGAGGAGAAACGATCGAACAGAATTGAAACTACCACTGGCAAAGACAATTTCACCTGTCGGTTACTATTAGAAAATGTGCACAGAAGAAAAGATGGGTTGGTGCTGAATCGGGGCAACATACTGCGATTGCTTCACTGCCTCCCAAGATTGAGAAATATTGATTCCAGTGACTTCCCTTTGATCAAATTTCCAGAGGAGGAGACGCAGATAAGGTCGCCTCTAGAGACAAAAAAAAACAGAATTATGGAAGTAGCTGGTAACCTCATACTGATGGGGTTTGAATTGTTTGAATATGATACGGAAGAACTACCAGTGGTAAGACATACAGAGACCCAACAATGGACGTCCAAGGCATCTAAAAGCCTAAGAGGTGGCTCTTGGAACCCCGAATACCATCAGAAGGCAACACAGCAGAGGGATGAAGACTATCAACCTTGCAAAAATAATGTAAGAGAACAGTGGAAAACAGAACAAAGAGTAGCGAAATAGAAGGGAGGAGACGTCTAGATGGAAACAAAAAAATTGAATGTGAAAACTGGTCATGGTTCATGGCCAAGGGCTCCCGGAGTACGAATACAAAAGAATAGTTGTAACAAAAAGGTCTCACTTGCTTCTTGGAATACGCAAGGTTTTGCTCATTTGATCCACACAGGTGACTTGAACTTTAGCCTTTTTGAAATAATATGTCTCCAAGAGACATGGCTATCAGAAGCACCATTACTAGATGGCTATGATGTCTTTATTGACTGCGCAGTAAAAGGTAACAAGGGACGCCCGATGACGGGTCTCTTAATCGCCCTATAAAATATCATACATTTTAGGGTGGATAAAAAGTTTTGCCCTATCTCTGGGATCCTAGCCCTCCTTATCTCGACAAGTCTAAAAGAGCAAAACCTGCTGAGGAACCTTTTACTTATCAATCTTTATTGGAACCCTGTGGGCGCCAAAACTGAAGAGCATGTTGCAGCTGTAACAGACATTATCGATACTGCCAGGGAGATGACCCCAAATTTTGAAATTCTTATCCGTGGGGACCTGAATATTCATTGTTTTGAGGAGAAAGCTAAAATGATATTAAACCGACCAATAAAACCAACTCCACAAACAGCCCGAGTATTCATCTGGAGAAATAAGATGAATGAAAGGAACATCCACATGGCTAATGGTCACATACAGGGAGACATTCTGGCAAAACCAAACTGGAAAAGAGTCATAGAAAAACAAATCCCGGACTATCTGTTTGCCTCTCAGAACTTGTTTGGGAACCTGACAGATTTCCGGGTGAGGATGTCGGAAAAGGAGTGACCCTTATATATTAACTACGACAATTGGTATCTGGCCCTTTGTCAACCAGACCATGCCAAGAACCAACCTATACATCCAGTCCGGGCATAACCGACTCGCAATTGAGGAAGAAGGTGAGACCGGTGAACGAGAGACCTGTAGATTGGAGACATATTTGGAGATACTCAGAGGCAACACTACACGTAGCTATAAACAAAAGCATGTATTTGATATTCACATTATGAGTGGGGAAAAAAGATCTTAAAATGGCCCTGACTAAAGCTAAGAAGGAATGTTGCGACCTGAAGATTGCCAGGAAATTGAAGCAACAATACAAAAATTGGCTAAAGAATCATAAATGGCTTTTGCATCAAAGAGACGCTCAGAGGATGTTGAGCTTGATTGCCAAAAACACTATTGGAATATGGAAGATTTTAAATCATCTAAATGCACCACAAATTTCTATAATACTGAACGGGGTACCTGCAGCAGTGTGGAAAAAGCCCTTCGAGAAATTGTTTAATTCCAATAAAGCTGTGGCCTCCAAGCTCTGTCTATCTAAATCACCTTGGTTATTTTCGACAGAGAAATCGGAAATCAGGGCTCTGACACTGTCAGCAAGCAATTCAAGGGCCCCAGGGCCAGATGGCTTGTCAAATTATAATCTGAAGGAGGACCCAGATAAATGGACAGAGGCCTTGTATTCCCTGTTTGCAAAAATTAAAAGGACTAAGCAGATTCCTGTTTCTTGGAGCTCTTCTATTGTTGTGCCCATTTTCAAGAATGGCGATAGGGCTGAACCATCGAATTACAGACCTATCGCCCTTCTTGATGTTATGGGTAAGGTTTTTGGCGCCCTGATCATACGAGTGCTTAATTCTTGGGGGATGAGCACGGGGCATTTTGACAAGTGGCAGGCAGGATTTGAGAAGGGAATAAGAACTGCCCTTAACCTTTTCCTAATTAATCACATTAAGACCTGTGCAAAAGCGCAATCACAGAAGAAGGTCTATATGGCATCAGTAGACCTCGCACAGGCGTTTGATGTGATTGAGAGACCAACATTATAGGAAAAGCTTAAAAGCTGGAACTGCCCAGAGGACCTGAGAGAATCAATATTAGTTCTACACCCAAACACCAACATGTGTGTCAGATTGGATAAAAAAGGTAACCTTACTGAACCAATAATAAAAACTAAGGGTCTGAAACAGGGGTGCAGACTGGCCCCTATGTTATTCAATCAATTAATCTCATATATACTCTCAGCCTTTGAAAAAAACAGAATGTTCCCTCCAAGAATAGTGGGAAGTGCTGTGGGTCGTCGATTATATAGACGACTTGATTCTCCTCGATCAAACAAAGGTAAGCCTACAAAAAAATTGAGGAAGTAGTAAGCCTTGTGTATCTAGAAATCTGTATTAACAGTGCAGTGGAAGCAGCTCAGGAGACTAGACTAAGACTAAAAATGAGAAAGCTTACCTTGCAAGGGAAGATAATTGTGAAGAAATATTGCAAGTACACATTACAGCCGGTCATTGACTTCTACACCATGAAGGTCATACCAATCATGACCTACGGCTCAGAAACTACGCTGCTACTTCCAATAGACCTTTGGCCAAAACTGGAGGGTATCTACTGGAGACAAATCTTGGCTCTCCCTTTGGGCACCCATATTGATCTAGTGAGAAAAGAACTGGGAATCAATTCACTTTGGTCAATTGTGCAATGGAAAACACTGTCATTTTTCCGCAAATGCCTCTGGAACACTCGAGAAGGAGTTTTTAAGGTCTTGAACAAGGCACTCGCACAAGAACATGATCCGAAGTCAAACACCTGGAAAAATTGTTGTTTGTCCATGCTGAAAGAACTGAATACTTCGGAAGAGACTCTAATGACCAATCCTGTCAAAGTTCAAGAAAAACCTTTAGATTTGTACTGGATCTATACTAGAGACAATGTGCGATTGCTAAAGTTATATGGTCAGAAAGAACCTAACCAAAGAGCAAGAGGAAAACCTCGGGAGTATTTGAAAAAATGTCCATGCAGCAAGTGATGGAAGCAAGAAAACCCAGAGATACCTACGTATGTAGGTGGTGTCGAGAGCAAACAGAAACTCTACAACACCTGATTATGTCTTGCCCTACCTTGAACAGTCAGAGGAATAGATGGATGGGAAAAGCTGTTAAAAAAATCAACAGCTCGAACAGCAGCCGATTGGTGGGGAGCTATCCTTTCTGGAAAGAGTATCTCTCTGATCATAGCTGTCCTCCACTTTCTGAAATGATTAGATATGTGGACAGATGAAGTTGCTGCAACTACCACTGGAAGAGATAACATCGTACCTCCTTGAAGACATAGGACTTCATTTCTTTATTTTAGTATCTTGATTGCTTCCTTGCTTTTTTATGGTTTCGCACATCTCGCATTTATTTTATTGCCTTTCCTTTTTTCTTTTTAATCTGTTTATTTAAATGATTTGTTAGTTTGTTAAAAAGCTTAAGGTTTTAGTTGTAAAACCAAATGCTAATAATAAAAATACAAACATGTTCCCCAGGCTTAAAAGCCCATAAAGATTCCAAATCAAAACCTACCAACAAAGGGAACCTATTATGTAAGCAAAAAGCTGCAAAGTCAAGTGCCGAAAGTGGAAAGCAAGAAAGTACCCATATGCCTGGATCAATAGACTATGTGAGTCCTAAACATCCCAACCAACAAGTGAGGAAGTGTCTTGAGGAACATGCCATAAATACGTCCGGAGTGTTGTGAAGGAACTACAATTAATAATTAAAGAAGTAAAGAGAAACTATAAATGAAAGTCCCACAGGATAAATACTAACAAGATAAAAGGGCATTGATACAACATATACGGCTGTGCAATCTATGTCATTCGCAAAATGTTTTAGACTACCACATCTGAAAGAACCTCTTTTGAGAAAATTCTACCTATACATTTGACCATGTTAATTTCCCCAACACTGTGAAACCAGTGGTTGTCCTTTGCCATTGTCCTTGTTCGTCCAGTCATTTCTCTTGTCACCCTTATAAAATGAACACCACCAATAGGGTAAGGAGAGAGTTCTTAATTCTAGTTTAAGCATAAGGTAATGACTGCAGGTCCTCTCCAAGTCCTTCTCTCTTTCTGCCAGTTCAGAATCCCAACACTCCAGTCATCACAATTCCATTGCTAAGGAAACTGTCCCAATTAAGAATACAATAGTACAAAGGAAGAGAGAGAGCAGATTCAGTCTGCATATAAATGAACATGACAAGAGTGCACTTTACAACACACCTCCTTCCGTCTGAACACATTTTACAAGAAAACAGTTGAACTATGTACCTATATTTAAACACAGTGGAGTTATAGATTTAGAGAGAGAACACATACTATTTACACACTTGGATGACCAATGATGAAGGCTATTGAAACAAACTGAATGATGAGCAGATGTTGCCTACAAACATTTAAGGCTGCTTATGAGTATACTCTGTAACTGAGTTCATTCACACGTGCTACTCTCTCTTTGTTCCATACTTCACTCCCACAAACCTTAACAGCATTGTCCAGATCTTTCTCTATGATTTTTACTTGAGAATACTTAGAATCAACTTTCCTTTCTCTCCTTGGCAGTAAAATCATGTCCTTTTCACACCAGTTGAATATCCTGGATCCTATTTTACTAAGGTGCATGTCAGTCATTCCTTAATGTCCAAAGGAATAAGTCTGATGTCAAAATCTAACCTAACTGACCCTACCACTATGAAAACTAACTTACATCCGGAGAATGACACTTCTCCTGAGGGTACTTATCGTAGCAATCTGTAGGATGCTTTGTTAATACATAATATTGAAATAGTCTCTCGTGAGTTCTTGGATCGGTCTCTGTAAATCTTCAAATGGGCTATTGAGCTTTCCCTCTTCCTTGGAATTCCCTTTTGGGGATCTTTAATAGGATATATATTCAAATTTGTGGGCTTTTACGTACCCTTGTAAGATACTATTGTTCTGGTAGGCTTTCCCCTCCTGGACAATTACAGCTCAGCTTGCTTTGGCCTATTTGATTTTGTACATGGTTCAATTAAATAGTTCCTCGGAACTATGGCTCATAACGTTCTCTCTCTTTGATATTATGTTCTTCTTGCACAAAATATCAAGTAGCTTTCCCCTTTTTCCAGGGTATAGTTATCCACTGTTCTTTTGTCTCAGTATTCAGATTTGCAGTAATTCTTTCTCTAGTATCACAACATTTTAAGTTAATTCGTTTCAGGGTTAACTTTGTCTCATGACTTTTCCTGAGACTAATTGCTTGCACGGTATATTGATTGCCTCAGGCCTCCTGTTATTCCCGTTCTCCGCGTTAACTTTGACTGTGAAGGAGAATGTCTTTGGGAGACTTGCTCCTCAGGCACCCTCTCTCTGGTACTGGACCGATGTTGCTTTAGAGAAACACGACTGGTGAGTTATCGAAGCCAACAAATCTTCAGAGAGGGCTTCCCAACTGAAATAATTACGGACAATGGGGTCCAATTTTGTTCAGAGAGAATGAAGGAGTTTCTTACACACTTTGGGATCAGACACTTACGCACAGCATTGTATCACCCCAGAGCGAATGGACTAGCTGAACGGCCAATAGATTTATCAAAGGAGGGATACAGTTGGCTTTTAGTTCAGGATTGTTGTGGAAGGAGGTATTGAAAGAGATGGTCTGGAGTTTCTGCATCACACCCAATCCATCACCAAATTTTCCCCATTTGTATCGTTGAAGGGCCGTCAGCCAGCCACCGAACTGTGCCCTGGTTGGCTGGAGCTATCAGGGTGTGTGAAAGTTGATTGGCAGGAGGTCATGAAACTGATTTCAGAGGCCCAAAGTGAGTATAAGCAAAGATTTGATTTGGCGGCAAATGTCAAGACATTGGAGTGGGCTGTGGGAGATTTAGTGCTAATAAAGACTCCCAAATTTGGGTCTAAGTACCTAGAGAGCAATTTCATAGGACCAAAGAGAATTGCAGCAGTTTGCGACAGTGTGGTAATTATGGAAGGAGGTGAATGTTGGTCAAAGGGGAGGTTGGTCAGAAGTTCTGCAATGGGAAATGATGAAGAGGTGTCAGAGAGTGTGGGGGAGAATGAGGAGGTGGAAAAGGATGAAGTTCACCATGGCAAAAATAGTGCGGATGATCAGGCCACGGTCATGGACAAGCCTAAAGGTAGAAGCAAAAAGAGGCCTATTAGTTTTAAAGATTTCTGTTGTGAATAATGAACTCATGCATCATTGTTGCTTTTTATAAGGGAGGGGGGGGTGTTAAGTTATTCTTGTGTGACGTGGTTTGTTTTCTTTTGGTCAGGGTTCCAGAACTAGGTCTAGTTGTGGAACCACTTTGTACGGTTATGGCTTACTGGGTTTAGTGCCTGTTGCCTGCTCCTTAAAACCTAATAAAGTATCTCCTTACTTAACCTTTCCGGTGTCTCCTTGCATCTAACACATTCCTATGGGAAAATGAATTTCCCCATAGCGAAATCTTGCTCAGCAGCTTCAGAATGTTGGCATGTATAGATGCCCTATGTCCCGGTAACAATAAACGGCGGACCGCGGTCACCAGGCATGGGCAGTACGGTCTACAGCACTAACTGGTGTGGGGGCATACTTGCCAACCCTACTGATTTAGGCAGTAGACTACTGCATTTTAGGCAGTCCTACCGCCTAGAGATTTGGGTGACAGATCCTACTGCTTTTTACAATGGCAGCTAATGTATGTGACTTTAAGGCTATTAATCTGACAGTGGGTGGGTAAGTGATACCTTTGAGTGATGGGCTCAGATCAATCCACTGACCTGACAGCTTCATGACTCTGCCCTGCACTCTGGCCGGGACAGACCTTAGGTGAACCACCAGTGAAATCAATAGGCAGAGCGTACCACCGTCACACAGCATCTGCATATCAGACTGAGGAGGGTATCAGTCTCCATGTTGTTCCGTGTTTAACCTGCACTGCAGGACATAAATATGTACTGCCCGGGCTGCTGCTACAGAGCAGTGGCAAACGTTGCCTACCAGCTCGGTGTGATTATTTTCTGTGAAGTTAGGTAATTGGTGTTACCTTACCATTCACAATTATACATTTTTAACATGTGTGCATCTTTCCATGTTGTGCTGTTTGATGGGTTGTTAGGTTGTACATTTTAGAATGCTCCAGTGGTGCCAACAATGTATGTTTTGTAGTTTCCTTTGATTTCATTGTTATGCTAAGTATTATTTTTTAAACTTGAAAAATCCTACATCTTTTTTGGTCACAGAATGTTGTCAAGTATGTGGGGGTCTCAGGTCAGGATGGAGAACCCCTTAAAACTTGAGTTAGAATGGCTTTTGCAACTTAAGTTACCATAAAAACTGATGGGGCCGAAGGAAAAGTGGGGCACAAATGATGCCGCCTGGAACTCGCAAGTGCATTTCACCCGCACAGCCTACTATTTTACGGTAGCGACTAGTTCCCATCCGAGAAAAGGACCATAGCAACGACCCGCCCCCTCGTTGTCACGTGACCTCTGATGTCATCCTTGTGCTTTCCGGAGCAGAGAAGCGGTTCCGGAGCACGTTCAGTAATTGGGCTGGGGCTGAGCGGGAATTTTGAACGCTCTGGCTGCCGCCGGTGCAAGTGCAACCGGACCCTGCCAGCCTTTTGCTTGCAGCGTTTGAGGTTGGCATTTCAACACGGGGAACATTTCTAGGAGGCCCTGGAGCGTCCTGAGCGGCAAGGCTCTGGCTGCTAGGCTGCAGGAACAGCAGCAACTCGTGTGCTTTTGGCTGTAATTACAATTGGAATTTTCTTCCGGATACCGTGAACGTTCCTGCAAGACACCCGATTTAGACGGGGGAGCAGGAAATTACATTTACTTTAAAAATCATGCTCAGCTATTCAACATGAAAGGTATGGAGGGCTAAGAAAAGGAATAGGGAGACAGTGTATGCTTGTGTTTAACTGATCAACGGGGGTTAATAGAGTGATTTAATGTTTTATGAGGGTGTGATTATTAGGATGCGTGGTTTTAGAGGGTTGGCTGGGGCTATCTGCGTGTGATTCGGGATGGCACACAGGCATCTGTTGCAAGGGGGAAGGGGCATCTTGCTATTTGGAAGAAGGATCAGGCATTATGGTATTGGACTAGAGGGAGGGATTGGGCATCTTGCTGGGGTCTGAATGGTTGGATAGGGGCATGCTAGTGTAGGTCTGGTGGGATGGGGCACTTTTGTGTGGCTCTGGAGAAAGGGGGCACATTGGTGTGGGTCTGGAGGGATAGATAGGACATAGTGGTGTGGGTCTGGTTGAGGGATAGGGACAGTGGTATGGGTTGGGGTACATTGGTGTGGGTCTGGGGAGGGATGGAGGACATGGGTGTGTTTCTGGAGGGAGAGATGGGGCACAGTGGGTCTGGAGGGTGGCATTGGTCATCTAGGTGTGGGTTGGGAAGTGGGACGGGGCATTTTGGTGTGGCTCTGGAGGGAGGTGGTGGGGCACATTGGTGTGGATCTTGGCAGAGGGATGGTGCACATGGGTGTGTTTCTGGAGGGAGAGATGGGGCACAGTGGGTCTGGTGGGTAGCATGGGTCATCTAGGTGTGGGTTAGGAAGTTGGACGGGACATCTTGGTGTGGCTCTGGAGGGAGGTGGTGGGGGCACATTGGTGTGGATCTGGGTGGAGGGATGGTGCACATGGGTGTGTTTCTGAAGGGAGAGATGGGGCACAGTGTGTCTGGAGGGTGGCATGGGTCATCTAGGTATGGGTTGGGAAGTGGGAAGGGGCATTTTGGTGTGGCACTGGAGGGAGGTGGTGGGGGCACATTGGTGTGGCTCTGGCGGGAGGTGGTGGGGCACATTGGTGTGGATCTTGGCGGAGGGATGTTGCACATGGGTGTGTTTCTGGAGGGAGAGATGGGGCACAGTGGGTCTGGTGGGTAGCATGGGTCATTTAGGTGTGGGTTAGGAAGTTGGACGGGGCATCTTGGTGTGGCTCTGGAGGGAGGTGGTGGGGCACATTGGTGTGGCTCTGGGGGGAGGTGGATGGGGCACATGGGCGTGTTTCTGGAGGGAGAAATGGGGCACAGTGGGTTTGGAGGGTGGCATGGGTCATCTAGGTGTGGGTTGGGAAGTTGGACAGGGCTTCTTGGTGTGGCTCTGGAGGGAGGTGGTGGGGGCACATTGGTGTGGATCTGGGTGGAGGGATGGTGCACATGGGTGTGTTTCTGGAGGAAGAGATGAGGCACAGTGTGTCTGGAGGGTGGCATGGGTCATCTAGGTGTGGATTGGGAAGTGGAACGGGGCATTTTGGTGTGGCTCTGGAGGGAGGTGGTGGGGGCACATCAGTGTGGCTCTGGAGGGAGGTGGTGGGACACATTGGTGTGGATCTTGGCGGAAGGATGGTGCACATGGGTGTGTTTCTGGAGGGAGAGATGGGGCACAGTGGGTCTGGAGGGTGCCATGGGTCATCTAGGTGTGGGTTGGGAAGTTGGACGGGGCATCTTGGTGTGAATCTGGAGGGAGGTGGTGGGGGCACATTTGTGTGGATCTGGGTGGAGGGATGGTGCACATGGGTGTGTTTCTGGAGGGGGAGATGGGGCACAGTGTGTCTGGAGGGTGGCATGGGTCATCTAGGTATGGGTTGGGAAGTGGGACGGGGCATTTTGGTGTGGCTCTGGAGGGAGGTGGTGGGGGCACATTGGTGTGGCTCTGGAGGGAGGTGGTCGGGCACATTGGTGTGGATCTTGGCGGAGGGATGGTGCACATGGGTGTGTTTCTGGAGGGAGAGATGGGGCACAGTGGGTCTGGTGGGTAGCATGGGTCATCTAGGTGTGGGTTAGGAAGTTGGACGGGACATCTTGGTGTGGCTCTGGAGGGAGGTGGTGGGGGCACATTGGTGTGGCTCTGGAGGGAGGGGGATGGGGCACATGGGTGTGTTTCTGGAGGGAGAGATGGGGCACAGTGTGTCTGGAGGGTGGCATGGGTCATCTAGGTGTGGGTTGGGAAGTGGGACAGGGCATTGTGGTGTGGCTCTGTAGGGAGGTGGTGGGGCACATTGGTGTGGGTCTTGGCGGAGGGATGGTGCACATGGGTGTGTTTCTGGAGGGAGAAATGGGCCACAGTGGGTCTGGTGGGTAGCATGGGTCATCTAGGTGTGGGTTAGGAAGTTGGACGGGGCATCTTGGTGTGGCTCTGGGGGGAGGTGGTGGGGCACATTGGCATGGCTCCGAAGAGCGGTGGATGGGGCACAATGGGTGTGTTTCTGGAGGGAGAGATGGGGCACAGTGGGTCTGGAGGGTAGCATAGGTCATCTAGGTGTGGGTTGGGAAGTTGGGTGGGCATCTTGGTGTGGCTCTGGAGGGAGGTGGTGGGGGTACATTGGTGTGGATTTGGGTGGAGGGATGGTGCACATGGGTGTGTTTCTGGAGGGAGAGATGAGGCACAGTGGTTCTGGAGGGTGGCATGGGTCATCTAGGTGTGGGTTGGGAAGTTGGACTGGGCATCTTGGTGTGGCTCTGTAGGGAGGTGTTGGGGGCACATTGGTGTGGGTTTGATGGGAGGGATGGGGACATTGGTCTGGGGAGGGATGACCGCATATTGGTGTGGGTCTGGAAGGAGGGGACGGGGCACATTGGTGTGGGTCTGGGCGGATGGGGGCATACTAGGATGGGTGAGTTGGCTGGGGCTATCCGCATGTGATTCAGGATCGGCACATGGGCATCTGATGCAAGGGGAAGGGGCATCTTGCTATGTGGAGGGAGGATGGGGCATTATGGTATTGGTCTAGAGGGAGGGATGGGGCATCTTGGTGTGATTCTGAGAGGAAGGGATGGTGCACATGGGTGTGGGTCTGTAGGGAGGGATGGGGACATTGCTGTAGGTATGAAGGGAGGCATAGGACACATTGGTGTGCATCTGGAGGGAGGGATGGGGCACATTGGTGTGGGTCTGGAGGGAAGGATTGGGGCTCATTGGTCGGAGGACGGATAGGGGCATCTTTCTGTGTGGAGGGAGCATGGGCCATCATGGTATGGGTCTTGAGGAAGGGATTGGGCATCGTGGCGTCTGGATCGGAGGGGGCATTGTCGATCTGGAATGGAGGGACAGGGCATATAACGGGGGCATGTCAGGGAATGGTGGAGCATGTGGGTCAGGGCTTGAGCGCTCTGGTGGGAAGGAAGGGGGCATCTGGGTGTGAATGGAGGGATATGGGGTATGTTTGTCTGGAGAGAAGGATGTTGGTTTATTGGAGTGGTGGGAGCATGTGTGTGTCGAAGGGATGGGGTAATCGGGTGTGGGTATAGAGAGAGGGCGAATGGCGCCATCTGAGTGTGGAGGTAGAGATGAAGCATATGGGTGTGGCTCTGAGGGGTGGAGCATCTTGGTGTAGGTATGGAGGGACAGATGTTGGTGTCTTTGTGTGGGTTCGGATGGAGGGAGGGTGGCATGTAGGTCAGGAGGGAGGTGGCATTTGAATCTGGAACGTGTTTGGAAGGAGAAATGGGGCGTTTGAGTGTGAATGGTTTCTGCTTGTGCGTGGGGGCATAAAGGATCATTAACAGCGGAGCAGCGGGAGGGAGCCGTGGGCCCGACCTCGGTTGCATCCCAGACGTGCACACCCACAGCCCGGGGCACCTCTCGCAGAGCGGTCCGGTGCGTGTGGTCAACCAGCCCCCTCTCCTCACTGAGCCCGCATCTGCGCTGGCCGGGGGCGCACACTCCTCTCTCTGACCTGCCAGCTGCTGGGCATTGGTGGGCACACCCCGGTCACCAGGGAAGCCCCGAGTGGGGGCAGCCGGGAGCCGAGGGAAACCTGACTGCTCTCGAGGGGTGCCTCCCCAGGCAGACAGGCGCCCGGCACGCCAGGCATGAGCCCTGAGCCATGGTGCAGCTGGCTCACTTGACGGTGGGCACCAAGGTTCCAGCAGCCCACATCTGTGTGTGAGCAATGGCCAGGCCCGCTGGCACAGTGGGTGACCTTCCCTCTTGCCCAGGTACCTGGAGCTGGGCCCTATGCAGCCGGGCTGGGGTTTGAAGACTCTAGTGGTCCAACCCGACCCCCTGTCTGTGCTGTCTCTGGCCTGCCTCGTTGTCCATCTCCCAGCCCCCCCTCCCAAAAGGGGAGGGGTCAGGGAAGGATGAGTGGATCGGGCCGTGTGGGCAGGTGGCGGAGCGGCCTACCTCCATCCCCCTGGGAAGCGCTGTGCTGCTGCAGCTGGCGGTCAGGCTGAGCACCTGGATTATTATTATTATTATTTTTTTTTTTTTAAAACCACAATGGTTTCGGCCGAGCTAGACAGGGAGCTGGGCTGTCCTGCCACAGCCAGCGCTGCCTCCCCCAACCTCTCCTGCACCGGCAGGGTCAGGCCGACGTCTAGGACAAAAAAAGTTGACTGTGGCTCTTGGCGGTGGATCACTCGACTCGTGCATCGATGAAGAACGCAGCTAGCTGCGAGAATTAGTGTGAATTGCAGGACACATTGATCAACACGTCGAACGCACCATGTGGCCCTGGGTTTTTCCCGGGACTACGCCTGTCTGAGGGTCGCTTGTACATGAATCGCCCCGGGGTTCACTCCCAGGGTCGTGACTGGGGCTGTCGCAGGGACCCCATTCCATTCATCCCCCTAAGGTCAGACCCCGATCAGCACCGTCGCTGGATCCTTGGATCTGGCGCGCAAGCTCATTGCCGACGCGTCCTGGCTTCCCCAGTTTCCCCTCCTCATGCTGGTTTCGGGAGGGCCGGGTGGCTTTAAAAAAGCCTGGCGCACCTTCACCCCACCCCGGGGCACCTGGCCGTGCTGTCTGTGTGGCTGTCTTTGGTGTCCCACGGCTGCCGGCGCAGGATGACCATGGAGCGCGGACCTCGTGACCATGTGGGCTTCGGTCACAGATTGGGACAGAATACACTCGCCTGCGCTAAGGGCTGGGGCAACCCCCCATACGGGCCCGAGGCCAGCTGCCCTGAGCTTTGTGCTCCCCGACCACGGCCTTAGATCAGACGTGGTGACCTGCTGAATTTAAGCATATTACTAAGCAGAGGAAAAGGAACTAACCAAGACTCCCTCAGTAAAGGCCAGTGAAAAGGGAAGAGCCCAGCGCCGAATCCCCATTCAGCAGCAGGCGTGGGAAATGTGGCGTACAGAAGACCGACTCCCCGGCATCGCTCAGGGGGCTCAAGTCCTTCTGATCGAGTCTCCCCACGCGGATGGTGTTAGGCCGATAGCGGCCTCCTGCACACCGGGATCAGGTCTTCTTGGAGTCAGGTTGCTTGGGAATGCAGCCCAAAGCGTGTGGTAAACTCTAAGGCTAAATACGGGCGCGAGACTGGTGGCCAACAAGTACCGTGTGGGAAAGTTGAAGAGAGTTCAAGAGGGTGTGAAACGGTTGAGCAGTAAACTGGTGGGGTCTGTGCAGTCCACCCACAGGATTCAACACGGCAGGCAGGTTGGTCACCTGGAACGGTGGAGGCCCTTGCAGGTCTGCGGCCCGGGCACATCCAGCCCCAGCAGGGCGCATTTCCTGACAGCAGTTTTGCTGTGTCCACGGGGCTGAGGGAGATAGAACGCCACTAGGCCCTTATCCGGCAACTGTCCTGGCCCCTCTTGGGGGATGCTAGAATGGCCACGGGAGACGGGGCTCCCGATGTGACTGTGGTGGACTGCCCTCAATACGCCCCAACCACGTCGTGCTGCCGGGCGGGGAGGCCCACAAAGGGCGCCAGGGGTCTGAGGTGATGTCGGTTAACCACCCGACCTGTTTGGAAACACTGACTAAGAGTATAATGCCTGCCCGAGTCAGAGGGATGAATGAAATCCTGTGATGTAATGATGTTGAGGGCCGGTGCCCGGCGATTGCAGTGGCATCCTGTCGCGGTGGGCCCTCCACTGACCCGTATCGCCCGCTCTGTCAGAGAGATGATGCATGAGCGTGTGTGATAGGACCCGAAAGATGGTGAACTCGGCCTGGTGGAGGTCCGTAGCGGTCCTGATGTGTAAATCGGTCATCCGACCTGGGTATAGGGGCAAAAGACTAATCGAATGATATAGTAGCTGGTTCTATCCGAAGTTTCACTCAGGATAGCTGGCGCACGGAAACCCCAGTTTTATCTAGCAAAGCGAATGATTAGAGGTATTGGGGCCAAAATTATCTCAACCTGCTCTCAAACTTTAAATGGGTATGAAGCCCGGCTTGCGGGCGTGGAGCCGGGTATTGTATGAAAGTGCTCAGTGGGCAACTTTTGGTAAGCAGAACAGGCGCTGCAGGATGAACCGCACCCGGGGTTAAGGCGCATGATGCAGATGCTCATGAGTCCCCAGAAACGGTGTTGGTTGATATAGACAGCAGGATGGTGGCCATGGTAGTCGGAATCCGCTAAGGAGTGTGTAACAACTCACCTGTCGAATCAACTAGCCCTGAAAATGGATGGCCCTGGAGCATCAGGCCCATACCAGGCCGGCGTTGAGAGCCGCGGGGGCTAAGTCAGGCGAGTAGGAGGGCTGCTGCAGTACGCACAGAAGCCTGGGGCGAGGGCCCACGTGGAGCCGCCGCAGGTGCAGATCTTGGTTGTAGTAGCAAATATTAAAACAAGAACTTTGAAGGATGAAGTGGAGAAGGGTTCCATGTGAACAGAAGTTGAACATGGGTCAGTCAGTCCTAAGAGATGGGCGAGCGCCGTTCGGAAGGGATGGGCTATGGCCTCCATTGCCCTCAGCCGATCGACAGGAAGTCGGGTTCAGATCCCCGAACCCAGAGTGGCAGGTATGGGCGCCCTTGCAGCGTCCAGTGCGGTAATGCAAATGATCCCAGAGAAGCCGGCGGGAGCCGCACAGAGTTTTTTTTTTATTTTTATTTTTTTTAAACAATTTTTATTTTATATAACACACCAAACATTAAACATTACAATTCTTGGGACTTCCATCATCAGATTCAGCGTCAGAGTGTTACAATCAGCATTGTCCAGTCCCATTCCCATCCTCCCCCCTAACCTGAGCCAATATGTCCATGTCATCATCCTGTGATTTTTCAGGCGGGTTTATCGTCGTCTCTTTATCCGTTTCATCATCGCTCTGATCAGACTGTGGGGGCCACTCATGGTAGCCACCAGCTGCCTCCATTCAATTAGGGGTCCTACCTCCTCCTCCCCTCCCCTACAAACCGTGTCCCACCAAACAGCCGTTTCTGCCTCCGCCCATTTTAAGAGGTCAGCCCACCACAACTCTATCCTCGGCCTCTGGGCTGCCTTCCAGCACATTGCTATCCTTCGTTTGGCCAGGACATATGCTAGATCTTTCATTTTGCTTATGTGCCTTAAGTTACGTGGCCTAGGGAATCCCCCCAGCATGCATGCCCAGGCCGACTCCACCTCCAGTGTAATACCGGTTCGTGCTAAGCGTGTCTTCACTTCTTGCCAAAACCGTCCCACCTCAGGGCAGGCCCAAAACATGTGGAGTAGCCCAGCCTCCTCCACCCCACACCTAGGGCATTTCTGAGTCGTATGGCCACCAAACCTAGCGATCTTACCGGGGGTGATATATGCTCTATGTGTGACATATAGTTGGATCTGCTGGAGCCTTGCGTTCTGGGACACTTTTTTATGATATCTTTGGGCTCTTTTCCAGAGCCCATCCGACATAGGCTCTCCCACCTCATCCTCCCAACGTTGTCTCAGTTGGGTCAAGTCCTTCCCCACCTTGGACCCCAACAGCTCGTATATGCCGGAAATCTCATGGCCACCCTCTGAAATATCATATATAGCCTCCATGGTGGCATCCGGTTGTCCGGTGAGCACCTCTGTTGGCCATTTTGCTCGTACTCTCTTGACAATTCTGGTGTAAGTTATGTACTGCCCTTTATGCACCCCAGTATCTTCGATCAGGTTCGGGAACTCTAATGTCTCCCCTTCCAGCCATATGTCTCCCAGGGTGGCCAGGCCCACTGGTTCCCAGTACTTGCGGACCTCTTGTATCAGCTGGGGATCCTCTCCACATAGTGCTGCAAGCGGCACCTGCATATAGTACGGAACCGGGTGTCCCGCAATCTGCCACGTTCTGTGCCATATCTCCCATCCCAGTACCAGCAGCCCGCCATCCCCCGGACCCTCGACTTGGACAGCCACACCACTTCTTTGAGGAAGAAGGGGAGCGGTTCCCTGCACAGCAGCCTGGTTTCTGCCGTCTCCTCGTCAGACAGCCATCTTGTTACATACTGCAGCTGCCCTGCCAGATAGTATAGCTCAAAATTTGGTAGGTTGATACCTCCCCTATCACACGAGTTCTGTAGTTTCCAGAGGGCCACCCTGTTCCTGGAGTTGCCCCAGATGAAGCCCCTACACAGGCTATGGAGGCTAGCGAAAAAGTGCCTCGGGATCCCATGCGGGATGTTAACAAAGAAATGCAACAGTCTGGGCAAAACTACCATTTTTAGCAGAGCAGCCCTCCCCACCATAGCCAGGGGTAACCTGGACCAGAATCCCATGCTGTTCTTAATTCCTTCTACTGCTTTAACCGTGTTGCGTGCATGTTCTTCTTCTGCCGTATGGTATATGTCAATTCCGAGATATCGGAACAACTTTGTGTGCCAGGGCATCGGCAACACTGGCAGACTCCCGGGCACGACAAGCTTGTATCTCCCCAGAGGGAACACGCTAGACTTTTTGGGGTTAACCGCTATGCCAGAGAGAACGGCAAATCGCTCCATCATGTCTAGAATATATTTCATGTTTTCTTCTGGGTAGCGTAAATATAACAGTATGTCGTCTGCATATAAAGAAACCAGGTGCATGCCACCCGCAGTGCGAATACCTATCTCCCCGTATTGCTGTCTCAGGCAGGTGGCCAATGGCTCCAGTGCCAATATGTATAACATGGGCGACCACGGGCATCCCTGTCTAGTGCCTCTGCTTAGTTGCCATTTGTCCGAAATGATAGCACCCGTTATGACCCTGGCGATCGGGGAGCTGTAAACATTGTCACCCACCTGAGGTACCCCGGTCCCATTCCATAGCCCTCTAAGGTCGCGATCAACCAGGGCCATCTTACTCGTCGAAGGCCTTGACCGCGTCTAGTGAAACTATTGCCAGTTCACCTGGGTCATTTTTTGTCTGGTCAAGGATGTGATGCAGTCTTCTGAGATTATCAGTTATGTTCCTGCCCGGGACATAGCCCGTTTGGTCGGCATGTATCAGTTTACCAATGACAGCCTTAAGCCTATTTGCCAGTACAGCAGTGAGGATTTTACTATCCTGATTGAGCACCGATAAGGGCCTGTACGACCCACAATCAGTGCTAGGCTTGCCCGGCTTTAGAAGCGGGATAATCACCGCCTCTCGCAGGGTCTCTGGTAGCCTGCCTTGCTCATACGACTCATTAAGCATGGCCAGCAGCGGGGGAAGCAACTCTTGTTTATAGGTTTTATAAAATTCACTTGGAAGCCCATCGGGGGCCTCACAGGTGGGCAAGTAGCGAACCACTAGTTCGAGTTTTTCCATCGTAATAGGGGCATCTAGGTCTGCGCGTTCTGCCTCATCTAAGGTGGGTAGGCCCATGTCCTCCAATGTTACCCGAATTTCGTGGTCTCTAGGGCCACCTGGGTCCCCATAAAGATGTTTATAGAATCTCAGGAACTCCTCATTCACCCCCTCCTGGGTATTCTGAGTCCACCCTCCCTTGCCTTTAATTTCCCTGATCACCGTTCGCGGCGTCTCACTCTTGTATAGCCAGGCCAGCAACCTGCCCGGCTTATCTCCCCCTGCGTGCTGTCTCTCCACGTATTTCTTATAGCTTAGTTTACATAACCTGTCCCAGCAGTCCCCACTGGCCTGTTGTAATTGCCTTATCCTGTCTCTGTCCTCATCAGCGGTGCCTTCCGTACGCATGCTGCCCTCCAACTCCTCCTCAATTCCCTTCAACTCCTGCTCTATGCCCCCCTGAAGCTCCCTAGACTTCGAAATGGCAACCCCCCGCAAAACCACCTTAAACGCCTCCCAAACAGTTCCCATAGAGCTTACACTACCAGTATTTATCTCGAAGTACTCAGTGATCGTCTCTCTTAAATCCTCCCTGAATCCCGGGTCCTGCAGAGCCTCGGCTCTGAGTTTCCAAGTGGGAATCCGTGCCCTGGGAGGTTGATGCCGACACTCCAGGACCATGGGGGAGTGGGCCGAAAGCACCCTAGCTTTGTATTCTGCACCTTCCATCTCTCCTGCCAACTCTGTGGAGGCGAACACATAGTCTAATATTGTATGAAGGGCGTGTGGTGCCGTATAGTGCGAGTATTGTCTATCCACTGGATGCAACTGCCTCCAGACATCCACTAGGTCGAAGTCCTTCAGGAGGGCCTGTAGCACCTTTGCTGCTGGGGTTGGTTTGTCTATCTTACTATCCGATCTGTCAACATTAGGGTTAAGTACACAGTTAAAATCACCTCCCCAAATAATCCCACCACCCAGCAGAGGGCCGACTCTACCATACAGGGTCCTAAAGTAAGCCGCTGTGTCCTGGTTAGGGGCATATAAATTTACAATACACACTTCTCGGTTTTCCAATATACCCTTCACAACAATCAATCTGCCATCTGGGTCACCCGTGACCTGAAGCGGCTGAAATGGCACCTGCGGCGCCACCCAGATGATAACTCCTCTAGCGTAGGCCGAGTATGTGGATCCCACCAGGCACCCCCTCCACTTCTTCTTAACCACCTCCAATTTCTCCCCAGTGAGGTGGGTCTCTTGCAATAATGCTATGTCGGTCCTCATCCTTTTCAGATACATCATCACCTTGTTACGTTTCAGATAGCTGTTGAGGCCCCTGACATTCCAGGTAACCACTCTAAGGCACCCTGGCGCCATCACCATGATATCCCGCACTCCTTCCCCACCTCTTATCCCGCCTGTTAAGGGTCACATTTTGGCTCAATACCCTTTCCCTCCCATCAAACTTCCCTCCAACCCCCTTCCCAACTCCCCATTCCCCAACTTCAAACCACTGCAAACCCCCCCCCCCTTCGTCTACCCCAACCCCAACAAGTGCCCAGCTCCATCCCTGGATCTCAGGCCCCCCGCGTTTGGTTCTGCCCTAAAAGGCCCCGGCCCAGAACCCAGCAGGGTGTCACCGAACTACCAGTGACCTAACTAAACTATTCGCTATGGGGTTGTGAGGTCATGCTCCGTATAGCTCCTATATCTATATCAAGGTTTCCAGTGCCACCGTATCATATTTATAATTGTAGCTCTGAACACACTCCTCTGCCGGTATATGCAATGCTATATTCAAGTCCCATTGTCATGAGCTGCAGCACCTAGGGCGCTTTACCGACGCATGTTACTTATCTCCACCTTCTGCTCCCTGGATGTCCGGTTCCTGTGGACAGCTCTGCGCATCTAACGAGCCCATGGCGTCCTCTGGGGTGTCAAAAAACAAGGTTCTGCTCTTGTAGAAAACCTTAAGTTTAGCTGGATAAAGCAGCATGTACCTATGGCCCGCATCCCGCAATCTTCTTTTCACGGACCCAAAGTTCATGCGGCTGCGCTGTACTTGCAAGGTATAATCCGGGTATGCCGTTATGTTCGCAGCACCTCTTTGTATCGTGCCGCCCTTCCGAAAGTGTTCAAGGATTTTTTCCCGGTAGTTTAGGATCTTCGCTATCACCGGCCTGGGGGTGTTACCCGGCGGTGGCTTCCTCATCAGGGCCCTGTGTGCCCTCTCTACAGCGAACCCCTAGGACGGGGCTCCCCCGGTTATCTCCTGTAATAGCATAGACTCAATGTATTCCGTAGGGTTAGTTCCCTCAGCTCCTTCCGACAATGCGAATATTGTTCCTTCGGGCGCGTCCCTCCGCCTCTTCCGCCCTGCTCTCCAGATTGCCCACACGTTGTACCAAGGCGTGAAGTTCAGATTTATGGGCAGCACAGGCTGCTGTGTTTGGGGCCACCTCTTTTTCCAGATCCTCCATGCGCTCAGCCAACAATCGTACGTCTTGCCGGAGAAGATTTACGTCCTCCTGCACCGCTCCAACTTTGAGCTCAAGTGCAGCTTTCAATTCACTGATTGCCAGACCCAGTTTGGCCTCCAAGGCCACTTTCAGGTCAGCAATCGCCGCAAGTACCTCCTGGTTGCCCATAATGTCTGGGCCCCCAGCGGGGGTCCTGTCTTTCTTCGTGGCCCCTTCAGCACCTGGTGGTGTTTTGGCAAAATCGTCCAGTGTGGGCTGCTTGCCTTTCTGTCTGATGGGTTTGTAAAGTGAGTCGGCCCCAAAACGTGCTGTCCTCTTTTAGAACGTGCTAAGTTGCCCAAAATGTCTAGGCCCGGCCTGATCGTTTCAGGGGTGTCCTCCAGCGACCTCCCCTATTTCTAGAATGGACTGTGTCCTCCCACGTACCCATGTGGGTTCATTCCTCCTTCACAGGACTAAGGACCCTGCCCCAGTCGATCTGGCTCCCCGGCTGTCTGCCTGGCGCTAGTGTGGCTCTGCGGGCTTCGGTGGCCACTCTTGCCGGTCCCCACTTTCATGGGGCAACCCCGTACACCTTCATCTGCAGTTACCTCTTGCGGCCACCTCGGGCACGTTGTGTGCGTCTCTTTGTTCCCACTTCAGGCGGCTGCAAGTCTCTGTGTTTCTGTCTATGCCTGTCTGTGCCCCTCGGGTGGCTGGATCAGCATTCGTAAATCAATCATAGGCATGTCTTGTGCTTTGTTGTGCTATTGTGTTTACTAGCCTCCACAGGATGGTTTAGTGGAGTTTGTTGCAGGTTGTGTTGCAGATGTGTGCCTGCGCCTCTTCGTCTCACGGTGCGGCGCTGGGTTTATTGTGTCATGGGCATTTCAGCTTATCATCAGCTGTCTGTGAGCAGCTACGGTGCTCTTTTCTCTCCTCCTGTCACCTCGTTAAAGGAGACGGACGCTCCCAGTGTCGCCTCCCTCTGAGCGATCCGCTTGGTGCACAGCGTACCGGGCAGCTCCCCCGCGTCTATATACACGCGCGCATTGGCGCAATTTTGAATGCGCTATCCAAGCTCCGCATCGCAGCCCATTCAAAGAATTGCTTGGCAACGTGATAGTTAGTTCAATATAAGATAGTAGTGCTCTGGTCGCCACCGGTTCATTCTAGTTACTGGTTCCACATTCCACCATGCAATAGTTCCATGTTTGCAGGGTCAGTGCTGTGCATAACCCTGCCCTGTGCTACAATTGCAAGATCAACTCCCTTGTCCCCGGTGGAATGCGTGAACTTATACACGTTGCAAAGGGTAATATGATTAAGCTGACATCTGTTTTGCTAGGAGCTGCTATCACATCTAATCAGGGTCCCCCTGTGTGCCTCCGTCAGGTCTCAGGCAACCCTTAGGCTGTGCTCGGCTTTATTATCAGTGAAACTTGATTGCATCCGTTTCAGGGTCTTCCTGTGTGGCACTCCGTATACTAAGCTGGCCCTGTACCTCCGTCCGGATGGCCGCAACACGGAGCCTGCAGCCGTGGGCACCATGCACGACCCGAAAGGCTGCCCCGTCACAGGCCTATCTAATGGCCAAGTCTCCACTGCGGCTGCAAGCGAACCCGCCCATAATGCTTGGACGGCTCACACGCCGTCACTTCGCTACAGCTGCTTGTGGGCACGCCGGTGTCTCGTATGTGTTGCGCATACACTGCCGAGTATTGCATTGTATATTGTACTGTCACTTATTCGTGGGTGAGCAGCCTCGTAGTCTATCACGCATACACGCGGACGGCTTGGGGTTCCAGTCCCGTTTCGTCGCGCACCGGGCATGCGCTTTTCAATCACAACACTGTTTGTTTGCCGTTTTACTCCGACGTCGGGCTTCTCCCCCGGTTCCCGCGCTGTGGCCACAGAGGGTCTTCACAGCTCCGCTCTACTCACGGCCCCTTCTGGCAGACCCGATCTTAGCGCAGCTCGCTCTCCTACAACGGGCTGCTCGCGAGTCAGCTGTCCTCCACATCTCTTTGTTGTTGGCGGATCACCATTTTGGATTCCTCACAAGCGCACCGCCACAAAATTCTTCTAGCTGATTTCGCTCGCATCACAGCACTGATCCTCACCATCTCCAGCTCCGGTTGGGCGGTGTTAGTTCATGAACTCGGGCAAACGATGTATTCAGACCAGGATGGTTTCAATGTGTCACATTTTCTCGGATCATTTCAGGATCATCAGGAGCCTCCTTGGAAACACGTCCTCCTACATGGCTCTGTAGCCACGCCCCCAGCCGCACAGAGTTCTTTTCTTTTCTTTGTGAAGGGCAGGGCACCCTGGAATGGGTTTGCCCCGAGAAAGGGGCCCGAGCTTTGCAAAGCGTCGCTGTTCCGGCGGCGTCCGGTGAGCTCCCGCTGGTCCTTAAAAATCTGGGTGAGATTTTGTAAATCTCGCGCCAGGCCGTACCCATATCCGCAGCATGTCTCCAAGGCGGACCACCTCTGGCATGTCAGAACAATGTAGGTACGGGAAGTCAGCAAGTTAGATCCGTAACTTCGGGAAAAGGATTGGCTCTAAGGGCTGGGTGGGTCGGGCTGGGGCACGAAGCAGGGCTGGGTGCGCACCATGGCTGGATGAGGCGTCTTCCCCCCGCCCCCCCGGGGGCGGCTCTGCCTCTGGATGCGAGACGGGCCCTTCCTGGGGATCACCCCAGCTGGAGTGTTCGCCAATCTCCCCCCTCTGGGGGTTCAGGGCCGGCATTCTGCCTCGGCCGACACCTAGCAGCTGACTTGGAACTGGTGCGGACCAGGGGAATCTGACTGTTTAATTAAAACAAAGCATTGCGAAGGCCCGTGGAGGGTGTTGACGCAATGTGATTTCTGCCAAGTGCTCTGAATGTCAAAGTGAAGAAATTCAATGAAGCGTGGGTAAACGGCTGGGGTAACTATGACCTTTAAGGTAGCCACATGCCTCGTCATCTAATTAGTGATGTGCATGAATGGATGAATGAGATTCCCACTGTCCCTATCTACTATCTAGCGAAACCACAGCCAAGGGAACAAGCTTGGCAGAATCGCCGGGGAAAGAAGACCCGGTTGAGTTTGACTCTAGTCTGGCACTGTGAAGAGACTTGAGGTAGGATAAGTGGGAGGCCCTCGGGCCGCTGGTGAAATACCACTACTCTTATTGTTTTCCCACTTACCCGGTGAGGCGGGGGCGAGCCCCGTGGGGCTCTCGCTTCTTGCTCCAAGCACCTGGCACCTGCCGGGCACAACCCGCTCCAGGGACAGTGGTAGGTGGGGAGTTTGACTGGGGTGGTACACCCTGTCAAAGGATAACGCAGGTGTCCTAAGGCGAACTCAAGGAGGACAGAAACCTCCCGCGGAGCAGAAGGGCAAAAGCTAGCTTGATCTCGATTTTTCAGTATGAATACAGACCGTGAAAGCAGGGCTTCACGATCCTGCTGACTTTTTGGGTTTCAAGCAGGAGGTATCAGAAAGGTTACCACAGGGATAACTGGCTTGTGGCGGCCAAGCCTTCATAGCGACGTCGCTTTTTGATCCTTCGATGTCGACTCTTCCTATCATTGTGAAACAGAATTCACCAAGCATCGGATTGTTCACCCACTAATGGGGAACGTGAGGTGGATTTAGACCGTCGTGAGACAGGTTATTTTTACCCTACTGATGATGTGTTGTTGCAATAGTAATCCTGTTCAGTAAGAGAGGAACCGCAGGTTCAGACATCTGGTGTGCATGCTTGGCTGAGGAGCCAATGGGGTGAAGCTACCATCTGTGGGATTATGACTGAACGCCTCTACGTCTGAAATCCCCCCTCCACCCCAGACCGTGATACTGCAGCGCTGTCGAGCATCGGTTAGCTTAGGATAGCCGGCCTCGGGGGCCGGTGTGTAGAGCTGCTTGCCTCAGGACTTGAGTGTGGACAGAAGGGGGACACCTCTCACCCATAGTGCACCGCATGTTTGTGGGGAATGTGGTGCTAAATCATTCATCGACAGCCTGATTCTTGTTCAGGGTTTCGTAAGTAGCAGAGCAGCTACGTTGCTGCGATCTATTGGAAGTCATCCTCTGAGCCAAGCTTTTGTTGCAAGGCGGCAGCACCGCCAAGGTTCTCCATCCTTCCTTCTGGGGCCTGCGGGGTGCACAGGAAAATACCACCCACCCTAGGGTCGCACCCGCGGGGGTGTGCGGGCTGGGCGGGGAGCACTCTTCTCACCTTTCCTGGTCAGCCTGGCAGACCTGATGGCCTTGGGCCCGGGCCTTCGAGGTGGTGCCTTAAGCCCCCGGACAGGGCAGGGGAAGAGAGGGTGCAGCCAACCCAGAGCGCGGGGTTGTAGCTAAAGCCTGTGCCCCTGGACAGTGGGGTTGGGGCAGGCCCGGCTGGCCACTGGGCCACCTGGCCTGGTAGTAGGCCCAGATGGCCCAAGTTGTGGCTGGTGGACCAGATGGCCCGAGTTGCGGCTGACTCCTGCATTTGTCTCCGGTCGGGTTCCGTAAGCTTAATAGTCGGCGTGGAAGTGTCTTCCCGGCCCGAGAGCACTGAGGTGGTGCCTTAAGCCCAGGGCGGGGAAGAGAGGCAGCAGCTTAAGCACCCACCCCAGAGCACGCAGGGTGGTACCTTAAGCCTGTGCCCCTGGGCGGTGGGGGCAGGTACGGCCACTGGGCCATCTGGCCCGGGGAGTAGGCCCAGATGGCCCGAGTTGTGGTTGCCGCGGCTGACTCCTGCATTTGTCTACGGTTGGCATGGAAGTGCCACCTTGCGGCCTTCAGGGCGGCAGTGGCGCAATTACCGGCTTTAGTTCAATGGCGTTCGTGGGTTGCTCCCGGTCCTCTGGCAAGTATCAACCACGTGTGGTCAGGTCCAAGACGAGGTGCGTGTGTCAAGGGGCGCCCTGAGCGGGTCCCTTTCCTCCGCGTGGGGGTAAATGCGCTCGCAGTGGCCGGCCCTGAGTTCCACAGTGTTTGTGGGTTAGTCCTGGAGGGAAAGGCTCTAATGTTGTGGGAGCAGCTCAGGCCAGAGCTCCAGGGTGAAAGCCCCCGGACCCAGTGGTAGTCGCATCGCTCCCCACAGGGAAAAGCTCTAAAGGGGCCCTGCTAAAGCTCCAGGGTGGCTGGCGGCGGGGGTGTCCTGGCCTTGGGTGCCTGTCTCACGTCTGGGTTGACTGTCCCCAAGCCTGGTGGTGAACGTGGGGAGCCCTGTCCCTCTCTGGAGGGTAAAGCTCTAATGTGGCGGGCAAAGCTCTAAGGCGACCCGGGCCAGAGCTCCAGGGTGGCTGGGGCTGCTGCCCCCACTGGCCTTGGGTGCCAGCCTTGTGCGTGTGGGTGGAGTCCCCAAGCCTTGCGTTAGTTGCGGGGAGCCCTGCAAGGAGAAGCTCTAAATGGGCCCTGTTAAAGCTCCAGGATGGCTGGGGGGGTGCTGGTCCCCCCAAGCACCCAGCCTTGGGTACCTGTCTCACATGTGGGGCGACTGTCCCTCCCCAGAGGGATAAGCTCCAGGGTGGATCAAAAACCTCTTACGTGGAGGGGGGGAGAAAAACTCTAAGGTGGCCTTGCCAGAGCTCGAGGATGACGATTGGTGCTGGCCCATGCCTTTGGGCACCTGCCGGTGCACTGTCCTTTGTCAGGTGGGGGGGCCAAAGGCCCTTCCCATCCAGGCCCATTGGAATGCTTTGACCTACCAGATGGCCGCTCTCCGAGCCCGGCCATCTGGTTATTGGCCAGAGGAATGTCTGCAAGGACCAGGCGGCTTGGCTGCTCTGGAAGTTCTGATGGGCGTCAGTTTAAAATGTTTCTCCGGTTGGGTCTATAAGGAGCCTGACGCTTTTGCCGAGAGGTCCCACTCTGTCACTCTGGGTACACAGATGACAAAACTTAGTCTCCTTCCTCCGGATTACTATAGACTGGGTGAGAGGGACCTGTCTGCGCTCCTCTTGGTTCTCGTTGCCCAACCCGGGCTCTATGGTGAAAACCCGGGCCAGCCGGGGGGCGTGCCCCACGCAATGCCCCAGCAGAGACTGGCCTGCTGGGGGTGCTCTTCCGAGCACTCCATAGGATCGATTTGGTGTACTTGGTCTGTCTAGGGTTGGACTGCTTGGCCATCCTCGGCTGTTTCAAGCATTTTGCTTCCACCCGCCTTGGGACCGTGTCAAGGGTTTGCTTCCTTCGGGGAGGGCCCCCTCGTGTGGGCAGCTCTAGAGCGAAGGCTAAGCAGCCCGGCAACTCCCCAGTGGTCAGATCAGACGGGATCCCCTCGCAAGCCACGACGCGGCTCCTCCTCCACCAAGCACGTTTCTCCAGCAGTTCGGAACACATGTTGGCTGCTGACCCCCTCTGTCGCCATACCAGTGGCAGCCTGCTGGCAAACCCCCCCTACCGTTTCAAGTTGTGCCTGGCCTCTCCCACTCACCCTGTGGCATGGCTGAGCAGGCCCGTCCACCGGCACCCGCGTGACCAACCTGTCCACCCGACACGCACACGTCTAGGGATGCTCTCTGGCGCTCGGGTCCTGCAGACAGCCCCAGAGGGTGTGAAGGTTGGCTCTGAGGCAGTCGCGCAGCTCCCCCATTGCCACCCTCCATCAGGTGCGGCTACCTCATTGATCCTGCCAGTAGCATATGCGTGTCTGAAAGATTAAGTCATGCACGTGTAAGTACAAACGACTGGTAGAGTGAAACTGCAAATGGCTCATTAAATCAGTTATGGTTCCATTGATCGCGCCATCTGTTACTTGGATAACTGGTAATTCTAGAGCTAATACATGTCGACGAGCGCGGACCTCCCGGGATGCATGCATTTATCAGACCAAGACCAATCCGGGCTCGCCCGGCCACTTTGGTGACTCTAAATAACCTCATGCCGATCGCACATCCATGTGACCGCAATGATGCATTCAGATCAACTTTCGATGGTACTTTGGTGACCACGGGAAATGGGGAATCGGGGTTTGATTCTGGAGAGGGAGCCTGAGAAACGGCTACCACATCAAGGAATGCAGCAGCCGCCGAAATTACCCAATCCCGACTCTGGGAGTTAGTGACGAAAAATAACAGTACAGGACTCTTTCGAGGCACTGTAATGGGAATGAGTACAATTTTTAAATCCTTTAACGAGTACCCATTGGTGGGCAAGTCTGGTGCCAGCAGCCACAGTAATTCCAGCTCCAATAGCATATATTCAAGTTGCTGCAGTTAAAAAGCTTGTAGTTGGATCTTGGGATTGAGCTGGCGGTCCGCCGTGAGGCGAGCTACCACTGCCTGTCCCAGCCCCTGCCTGAACGTCCTGGGGGTCTGAAGCGTTTACTTTGAAAAAAGTACAGTGTTCAAAGCAGGCTGGTCGCCTGAATACTTAAACTAGGAATAATGGAATAGGACACTGGTTCTATTTTGTTGTGGGGCCGTGATTAAGAGGGACGGCCGGGGGCATTCGTATTGTGCCGCTAGAGGTGACATTCTTGGACCAGCGCAAGACGAACCAAAGTGAAAGCATTAGCCAATAATGTTTTCATTAATCGACTGTTGTTTTTGGTTGTTGGTCTTCAGGTCTGCCACTCTGCCAAATTCCCCTAGGAGTGCTGTTAACTTCCTGAGGGAAGTGTCCATGTCTGTTAGCACGACTAGGAGGTTGTCGGCAAAGGCCATTGCCTTATGGTCTTCCCCACCGAACGTAATCCCTTTTATTCCCCTCTCCTGTCTAATTCTAGCTAGGAAGGGTTCGAGAAAGTTTGCGTACAGGAATGGTGACATGGGCAGCCCTGCTTAGTACCCCTAGTGATCCTTATCGCCTGGGAGACATGCCTATTGATAGCCAGCCTGATAAGTGGTGCTCCATAGATGACTTTGACCAGATGGACAAGACCCGGGCCAAACCCCATAACCATCATGGTAGCAAACAAGAATGACCATTTGACTCGGTCAAATGCTTTCTCTGCATCTAGTGCTAACACTCCCTGCCCTCAGGACTGCCCTGTTTGACTTCTCTATCAGGTGGGATATTCGCCTAATGTTGACAAACGTTTGTCGCCCCTTGACAAAGCCTGCTTGATCCGGGTGGATCAGGTCAGTGATTACTTTATCCATTCTAGATGTTAGAATTTTTTGTAAAGATTTTGGCATCAAGGTTTATTAGGGCAGTAGAGTGGTGGGAGCTACAGAGGGTTTGTTTCTTGTTTGGCTTATGGAAGAGGATTACCTTGGCCTCCTCCATGGACTGGGAGATGCGGCCCGTATCGGAGAAGGAGTTGAACAGGGATGTCATTAACGGGACTAATGTGGTATGGAATGCTTTATAGAATGAGGCGGGGTACCCGTCCGGGCCTAGGGCTTTATTTGGTTGTAGCGATTGGATCGCTGCACGCACCTCATTTTAGGTAATCGTCCCTTCTAAAGCGTCACGCTGGCTCTGTTCTAATCTTTTTAGCCAGCAAGATTTTAAGAAGGCCTTTTGGAGGTCACTCTCCGGTGCTTCCGCAGAGTAGTGGCTTGTATAGAACTCTGTGAACGCCTGAAGGATCTCTTCTGTACGTGTGGTTTCCTGTCCCTGCACCATCTGAATGTGGCGTATTGTACCTGCCGCCTCCTTCTGCTTAACCTACCTGGCTAAGAGCTGGCCTGTCTTGTTTGCCTGGAGGTAATACTTCTGCCTCAAGAATCGGAGCGATTTTACTGCTTGTTTAGCTAGAAGGATATTGATTTGCCCTTTGATATGCCTATACTCCCTCCTGATCATTACCCCCACTATCGGTCTCCATTACCCCTCTCTAGGTCCACCTGAAGGGCCTTCTCCTGTTTGGCTCGAGATGCCTGCTTTGCTATGAGCATCCCCCACATGGTTGCCTTAAAGGCGTCCCATACTACATGTTCCTGCACCTCCGGGGTCTTATTTTCCCCAAAGAAGTTGCGGATGGACTTGTGTATCTCGTCGCAAATTACTGCATCTCTCAGCAGATGTCAGGGGAACCGCCACTTCCAGAGGTCCCCCCCCCCCCTCCCATTGGATTTGTAGCTGCAGGGGAGTGTGGTCGGGCATGGCTATGGTTTCCCTTTCTATGATCCATACTTGGTAAAGCATTGTCTCCGAAACCAATATGTAATGAATTCTTGAGAATGTTCAGTGCACATGTGAGTAGTAAGTATACCCCTTGGAGTCCCCTTTTAGTTCATGCCATGTATCTGCTAATGTCATTCTGTTATGCTAGCCTGTAGTTTACTAGATGGGCCTTCAGATGTGGGTGTCCTGTCTGCGCTTCTGTCCGTGGATGGGCGCCACGCCAAGATAAAATCTCGTCAGTATTAGCTGGCTTGTTGTTAATTGGTTTAGCTTCTCCAAAACCCCCTGCAGTATTCGTCCTGCCCGGAGTTGGGGGTGTACACTGTGGCGATTGTGAGAGGCCACCCCCCATTGTAGCTGGACGAAGAGGAATCTACCTTCCTTGTCGACTTTTGTGCCTATTATTTCGACGTCAGGTAGGTGTCTAAACGCTATGAGGACCCCTCAAGCTTTGCTCTTGTCGTTGGCCTGCAGAACCTGGGGTTATCCTCAACTTCATTCTGTATCTGTCTTGCTTACGGATATCGGTCCCCTGGAGCGTCACAATGTCGGGCTTGGTATCCTGGAGGAGGTTCTCCAGTTTCTGTCTCTTTAGTCGGTGTGTTTAGTCCTCTAACATTGAGTTTTAGTATTTGGATCCCTACCTATACCCCGTTACGTTCTGAGAGTAACCATGTCGAAACGATCCCCCTCCGGCTGGACTCGGCTCAACTTCCCCAGGCCGTAACATCGCCAACTCCGGCTGGACTCGGCTCAACTTCCCCAAGCCATAACGTCGTCCTAGGTTGCTGGATCTTGTTCCCATCCCAGAGAATAACTGTGCGGAGAGAGCCATTCCTCTGCTCTCCCCTGTTTCCAAGATCCGTCACCCCCCAGCCCCCCGTCTCCCGGAGCCGACCCTTAGGCTGCCATTCCCTGTGTAACCCCACCGGGTCTTAACCCTTGTCTCATGATCCCCCCCCCCTGCTGCTGTTAAGTGGACAGCCTATTCAGCCTGGGGCTTCGGTTGCGATCCCCCCCCACCGGACCCCGCAATTGTTTGTGTCTCGGCTCTGACCTCTCTACTCTTCTCCACTCCCATGGCTTCTCTTGGTGGCTTTCATGTTCTGGCCTCCTATTAGGTCCTCCCCCTGCATCCCCTTCTTCTTCAATATTCAGGATCTTGGGTCCCTCATCCAACATAGTAATGAGGTGTTGGCACCCTTCCCACTTGAAGACCATTCCAAAGGGGAATGTCCACCTGGATCTTATCTGGACTTTGGTAAGGGCTTTGGTCACCGGGCCCATTTGCCTCCTCATTGTTAGTATGGATTTGGCCAGGTCCTGGAAAAGTTCTGACGGTGCTGTTCACTTTTATCAGGGTTGCTTTCCTCGCCGCTTGGAGGATCTATTTGTTTCGGTTGTATCGCTGTAAAGCCATCGCCACTTCTCTTGGCCTGGCCCCGGGTTCTTTTCGCTGCGGACCTTCTATCTGAGAATTTCTCCCCCAGCCATGCCCAGCAAATCTTTGAACACGTGCTGCATTGTTTCCCTGAGGTCGGCATCGCTCACACTTTCTGGCAGCCCCTTCACCCTGATGTTGGACCTTCCCGAGCGGTTCATCAGGTTGTGTCGCTACCGCCTACTGCTTCGCTGATACATCTATCTTCCGCGTGTTTTAAGTGAGTTCTTGAATTGCGTTTCATTTGTATCAATTCAACTGTCGCCTTTGATTTCCTGCAGGGATTGTGCAAGTTCTGTGCGTATTAGGCTTAATTGTGTCTGAAGGGTAGCAGTCATTTGGTCACTGAATGCCTTAAAACACTGTTGCAGCCCCTTGCTCGTGACCTCTTGCCCCTGTGGTAGCGTCAGGGGTTCCTCCAACTGCTGCCTCTCTGTCACCGATGGATCCTCTTCCTCCGGGGCTTCCCCCTCATTTCTCCATAGCTTTTGGAGGGTCCCTTCTGTTTTCTTGAGATCTTGGCCCTTGAGGGGCCTTTTTTGGCCTCCTTGGCCGTGTTGCGCAACATTCCCTGCTGATGGCGAGTGCCTGCCTGCACCTTACTGTAGGGGGCTTCTTCCCAGGCCTCTGAGGTTCTTCTTGATCCCGGGGTATTGGCCAGTTGTTCTGTAGGAAGGGGATGCTTTTCTCTCCCTCCTGTGCGCAGCAGGGGTCTAGCTCCCCTTTAGAGCCTAGGTTGGTTGCCCCCTGGGGGCCGTGGGGCTAATACGCTCAAAGGTGAAAGTGGTTATGGTCGCAGTGTCACACTGGCCTGGAGTCCAGGAGCTTCTTGAATTTTTTCCCGGGGGGCCCCCGTGCTCCCACCACTCCTGAGCCTCTAAGTATGCTCTTGAACCCATGGAGGTTCCTTCTCGGTTAATCTTGCATGGCAGGGTTAGTTTTCATAAGGGTGGGTGGTGGAGCGAAGCAGCGCTCTCCTGCAGAGTCAAATGCTGAGGGTTGGGAGCACGTGACGTCCCCACCCCTCGCCCCCGGGTTCCTTCCCTGGTCGTTAGCGGGGGGGATGCTGCAGGAGACTTAGTGCTGTTGCCCCCTTCTATTACTGCAGTTTGCCTCTAATGTTGCTGAATGGTATGGGCATGGGCCTTTGCCGGGGTCCGGGTATGCTGCGGGTCTCCTGCCATAGGGGGGTCCCTTTCCAAGTGTAGGTTATGGTGCGCTGGGGCAGATGCTTTCATAAACCTCCATGTCCGTTGTTTGGGAGGGGAGCGTCTTGCGTGTGCCTGCTTCATGGCTGCCAACTCCCTTAATTATGCCTACTTACCCTGCGCCAGCTGGGGCGCATCACAGCTCATGGGGGCCCTGCGCCGCGTGGTTCGTGGAGGCCCTGCGCTGCGTGGAGCCGGGCTTGCTGTATGGGGCAGAGGCAGGCGCAGGATTTCAGGGGAATACTACCCGCTCCCTCTCATTTGTAGCTGGGTGTCCGGGCTGCGCCGGCTCTGCTGTACTGCCAGTGGATCCGCGGTGGTCCGCTCACACTCCCCAGTCTCGCCTATGTTGCCTTGGCTGAATGGGCACCCTGCGTCTTCTGCACCACCCGCGTGGGTTCGCTGATCTCCTCCGGCTCGACTGCCAGTCCCCACACAGGCATCGCTGCTGGCAATCTCAAGTCCACTAACTCTGCCCCCAAACGCTGCAGTTGGAGTTTTCTTGTGGACCGCTCGCTTCACGGGTCGTCCCCTTTGCTTTTGCTGCCCTGGGGTCTTGTAACACCGCTTATTGCTCCTTTTTCGGATGGCCGGGGAGGAGCGCGCTCCTCATGGTGGGGTGGTCACGGGGGCCCTTTTGGAATCTTCTTATGAATCTTTTTGAACCTTCATCTGCCCTTTTTTGAGTAATCTTTCTTCCACACTTCTCAATCCATTTTTCGTCCAGGATGTGGCACAGAGGGGGTGCTGGTCTCCAACGTTGATGATGCGGCTTGGCTGCACAACTCTAGCAGCGTCGGTGCTTATTACTTGACTTATCTGTCGCCTTTGATACCGTTGACCATGCCGCCTTGCTCGTCTGGGCCGGCCTTTCTGGTGCCGTACTTTCCTGGTTTTCTTTGCTTCTCTCTAACCGAACAGTCAATTTCCATCCCCCCCTTTTCACTCTGTACCGTCTGCCTTGAGATGTGGATTCCCTCAGGTTTCCTCCATCTTCCAGGTTTTGTTTAACATGTACATGTAACCTCTTACCAAGCTTATCTGCTATCACGGCATCCACTGTTATTCTTAACAGATCACACAGATCCTGGTCCGTTTAGATCTCTCTTGTCAAGGCAGCGACCAGATTTAGGTCCTGTCTCGAAGCTGTGGGTGCATGGATGTGTAATAGCTGGTTCAAGGGAAAAAAATGTGGTGTTGGTGGTGGGCCCTCCTTCCTCTACTGCCTTTTGGACCCGATCTTTTTGGCCATCTTTATGGGTAAATATGTCATCTGAGATTCCGCAGACAGAAAAGCTAAGTCCAGTATGTCAAAGGGGCCATCTTCAACTGAAAAACCCATAGTAAGGTTCTTTGTTTACTCCTTTCTCAGTTACGTGCCCCTGTGGTGTCCTTACTTGTTATGTCCTCCATGGAACACTGCAACGCCCCATTTCTGGCACAAACTGGCTACTTCTTATGGCACCTTCAGGTCCTGCAGAAATCTGCAGCCAGAGTAGCCACTTACACACCCAGTTGTGCTCACATTACTCCATGTGTGCACCATCTTCATTGGCTACCCATGGCCAAGCACATTCAGGTCAAGGGCTAATGTCTAGTACATCATGCCTTTTATGGAACTGGGGCAGAATATCTACAGGCCAAATTCAGTTTGTACATTTGTGCTCGGCCACTCCGCTTGGAATGCCTGATATTAAATACTGACAAAACTGCCTTGTACATATAAATCCATTATACATCCATATAAAAGTGCTGTGTGCAAATGCGTCATAAAGTCAAAGCAGAACCATATTACTTCAAGGCAAATCGTAACTATTGGAAATGCCTGATGAAAGTCCAAAGAGTATAACAGATTCAAAAAGTGCCAGCTGCGCTTGAGAAAAGTGTCAAGTGTTTCTGAGTTCCTTCCACTCTAATCACATTTTTAATTTTAGGCAGTGTGAGTTGCTTTTCAAGTTATTTTAGCTCACTGTCCTATGAATCCATATTTCGAGTGACATTTTTAACTTGGAAATGTTCTGAGACATTTAGTTGTCTATAGTTTACCTCTACTTGTTCACATTACAGCACCATTATGAAAAGCAAATAATTTATAGATCGATAATTCCGTTACAAACCTCTGGCACTGTGTATCATCGTGCCCCTGCTGAAGGTGTTAAGTCGTGATATCTGGTGAGCCCTTACAGGAAATATTGTGACAAAAGATTGTGAACAATTGTAATAATAAAGTTTACTTTTTCTTTTATCCAATTCTTGCAACGACTCATGTGCAGTTATGAGAACTGTTTTTCCATAAATGTTTCACTATTCGGCTTCTTTTTCCTTTCAATCCCCCAGGTAAAACAGGTTCACTTCATATGGCCCCACCAATTTGATTTTTGGTTTACACATGTATATGTATTATTTGTTGCTTTACAGTGTAAGCACTTGTCATAATAAAAACACTTAATTACCCAATTGTCTATTTCTTTAAGCTAATGTGTTATTTGTTTTTAACCCCTTAACTGCCAATGCCTCCCACCCCCCCGCGCGCCAAGCCCTTTTTTGGTGGTTTCGGTATGTCGCCATTCAATCCCTTGTAATGCTTTATTTACATGTGATATCTCGCTCAAATTTGGCCCCCTTTCTTCCCACATGTAGGTGATCATAACGCCACCTAGGAATCCTAGTTTGCTGTATGGGGGTGAGAGAAAATAACCAAAAACGGAGCACATTTCGTGTTTTTTCAGACAATGGCCTCATTACGACCCTGGCGGAAATCGCGGTGCAAAATGCACCATGGAGCACGGCGGAAAGCTGCCGATAGCGCCATGGGGGTTGGCGGATTTTCCGCCCCATTCCGACCTTGGCGGGGCGGTAAATCCCCATCCCCCATTTTACCCTTCCCCATTCCCATTTTTGCCCCATAGGGTATAATGGGAGTGGGGAAGGCGTTAATTACGCCACCGTAAAATACGGTGGCGTAATTAACAACAAGGTCCCGTAGCGCCATGGATTTCTCCGCCCGGAAAAACCAGGCGGAAAACGCTCCATGGCGCTACGGGAACTCGTAGTAGGGCGGACGGGTCCGCCGCGAATAACGCTGGCGTAAACCCACTCCGCCAGGGTCGTAATGAGGGCCAATGCCAATAAAATGATGTACAAAGAAGCCTGTGGGTGTTTCCTTGTAAGAGCTAGGAACAAATGATTTGCTGTGCTGAATTTGCCATTTTCCAGGCTTTCAAGAACAGGTTGAGTGAAAACCAAAACAATAAGGTTACCATCAATTTTGTGAGAGCTATGCGAGTTTACCCCTTTCCCCCCGCCCCCCAATAGTCCATGCGTGGATGGAATGGAAGAGGAGGGTAGGAAAGCTGAAAGGGAAGACCAAGGCATACATTTCTGAAAAGTAGACAAAATTCCAAGTTTAGGAAAAGTGATTTGCGCAGGTGAGGCAACATCTATGTAGGGGAAATGCCCATAGTTTGGGGAAAGATTTCAAAAATGACAGTTAAAAAAGGTATGGGCTGGACATGGTTGGACCTGTAAGGTAATGGCTTCTATGAATATTGAGAAAAGCAGTGCCCCGCTACATTCCCCTGACTTTTCCAGTTAGGAAATCGCATGTACCATAAGCCAAAAACAGAGCCATAGTACACAGGAATTTTATGCTGACGGCCTAAACAGACATACTTAGCATGTGTAAATAAGGAAAATAAATGTGAGGAATGGCAAGCATACCATTTTTGAAAGAGCACAGGCAGCCCTTTTGAAGGGTAGGTGACATGAGCAGATTACAAAAGCATACAGTGCTTAAATCGGCAACTACATGTAGTTCACATTTGGGAAATTAAAGGGTTGTGTAACAAAGTGCAATAGCAAATGTATGAAAATGTTAAACCAAGAGAAAACAACAAATGTCCTACCATCCTACATACACACACATGTCCTGACGAAAACTGTACCTCATGTGTTGGTGCAACTACCTGGGTGCAAATGGAAAAGGCTAAACCACTGGTAACCCAAGAGTTACTCCCGTAGGAACCCACAGAGGTCTGACTTGTGCCAATTGCCCTAGAATTTATTACCCAAAAGCCCGGCAAAGTCTGAACTTTAGGGAAAATAAACACAATTTTCAGACATTTCCAACCTGGAAACTACTGAAACATACCGCCAACACATGGCCTACCTTCCCAAAGGTGTCTGGATGAAAACAGTACCTCGTGTGGGTGTACCTACCTGGGTGAAAAAGTGTTGACCATCCCCCAGGTCCAACAGCAGTCCCAAGGAGCACCAGCAGGGTCTCCATCCGTTCCCTGAGGGGAAATTCTGTAATGCTGCCTAGCCAGAGCTCCAGGATGGTCTGGGGTGATGTCCCCGACCTTGGATGACTACCATGTGGGTCCACCATCCCCAAGTGCAGCAGGACTCCCAGGGAGCCCCGGCAGGTTCCCCGACCTTTCCCAGAGGGGGAAGCTGTAAGTCAGGCCAGCCAGAACTCCAGGCCTTGGGCAGCTGTCTCCCATATGGAGTGACCATGTCCAAGTGCAGCGGCTGTCCCAGGGAGCCCTGACAGGGTCACCTACCCTGAGGGAGTGGCACCCTTCTGGGGCTTCCTGGAACCGCTGCTGGGCTGCGGGATGATCAACCCACATGGGAGACAGCCGCCCAAGGCCGGGCACTTTACCTGCAACCATCTTGGCGCTCTGGCTGGCCTATGTTACAGCTTTCCCCCACCAGGGAGACCCGGCAGTGTGCCTAAACCTCCACGAAGGGAAAAGCTGTAATGTAGCCCAGCCAAAACTCAAGGACGGCTGGAGGTGATGTCCCCGGCCTTCGGCATCTGTCTCCCATGTGAGTCCACCATCCCCAAGTGCAGTGGCAGCGACCTACCCCAAAATCTGACAATTAAAAAAATGGGTACAAAACATTTTGAAAAAATGCAACTACTTCAGGTTCAATTTCAACACATAGATCCATAATTATGCCAACGGCTAAGATATTTCACACTTTGGTCCAATTAAATGGTTATAATAAATCTTGAATATGATAAATATGTAAGAACCATGAACTGATAACTCAAGTAATAAAATAAATGAAAATAAGGCCTACTTTAACAATATAAATACTTTCATGGAATATAAATGACTTAAAATATGAAACTGTCAATGAAAAGAATTACATATTGAGTACAACAATGAACTGAGTGACAGCATAAAAAAGGAGAGAACTGTGTCCATGTTTCTAGGTGGACATATGGAAATGGAGCTACGAGACCCTGGAGGGGCCTGTACTTTCAGAAAGATAATAGCCAGTATATAAGGTATTCCCAAGGTGTCTACCCTATCCACTTTATCTTTTGCCAGGTACCAGTCTGTAATTCAAGACCTGGTAGAGTTTTGAAGAATTAACAACTCTGCATTAGAAGGTCAAAAGATTTGTGGATATCGTCTTTGATCCCACTAAAAGTACATTTGAATACACAGTCTGCAGGATGGACTGTGGAAAAGACCTACTTGAGCTTGGGTATGCAATGAAGTTGGCATATGAGGAGGTTCAAGGTTGGCAGAGTTATTGTGCAGCTGCCTGCAGGAGGCACCATGGTGGGGTCAGGCAGCTACCATGACAGCGCTGCTTGACTTCAAGTTGGCAGCTGACAATTTATAACTGATACGAATCCCTAGATCTGAAGATGGCGAGTTACTCAGAAGAGCCAATCACTTTGTCACGTACACACAAGGAGTTGGGCACATTAATTAACACCTTTCCTTTTCCAGTATAAAAAGGGGCAGGACTATACAGGGAGGCTTTGGTAGAAGGCCTGGTATGGGAGTTTGGAAACAAGCGTTGCAGTAAAGAGCGGAGTAAAAGAGGAAGAAGGAAGGCAAAGGGAGTTGAAGGAGAGTAAGACTTGAGGTGGATGGGAGAGGAAGGTGAAGATGCGTCAAAGGAAGGGAAAGGGGAGAGCAGCGTGAAAAGGGGAAAACTACCAAGGGGGAAAAGCAGAGATGGAAGGTGAGACACAGGAGAAAGGAAGAAATTACTTGGAGAACAGTTTAAAAGGTACAGACAAAATCGGTGTAGGAAGAGGGCCACCGATGGAGGAACATTTTTGGAAAGGTACTGAGGAAGAAAAGGAAGGTGGAGGAAGGAAGAAGTGCAGAAGGTGGACGCTGAAAATAAGGTAAATGGTGTGGACGAAAGCCTGTGTCCATTAAGTATTATGCTGGCTGGTGCCTTGTTGTACATCTTAACCTAATACCTAGCCCATAAAAAGTAGAGAGGGGTATTGGAAAGATGAGGAGGGGTGCAGTACCCTGGGTAAACACACTTGACTGTGGTTTAACTCTCAACACCAAGCTGAGTGGGCCTCTCTTAGGTTTCTGGCCCTGCCGATGCATCACATCATCAGTTTCTGGCCCCTGGAAGGGCCTATCTTTGTCTTCAAGCCCAGGAGTGCCAGCGCATCTTCAGGCCCGGGACAGACAAATGGTCTTTCTCGCCAGGAGAGCAAACAAATCTTCATGCCCAATAGGGCCAATGCGTCGTCAATCCGAGGAGGATCAACCTATGCTCATATAGAGCACTAGAGGGGGACTAACTGAACCATTCCCACTTGGCAATACAACTCTAGTTGAGTAATATTAGAATACGGAAAGTGGCCATGGGATTAAAGTCCTCTAGAAGAAAGGGGGAC
Organism: Ambystoma mexicanum; assembly: GCF_040938575.1. Taxonomy (NCBI): domain Eukaryota; kingdom Metazoa; phylum Chordata; class Amphibia; order Caudata; family Ambystomatidae; genus Ambystoma; species Ambystoma mexicanum. The sequence continues at coordinate 160,142,064 of NC_090921.1, forward strand.
TCCTTACAGTGTTAGGAATGTCAGCAGAGGGAATCTTATGGGTGTGGAATGTGAACAGAGAACACTAGAAGAGAATGCAAGGCAAGTTGTATGGTGGTTGGTGTAAGGGTGAGGACAGAGAGAGTTGTTACAGCATAAAGATGAACTTAAAAGAAATGAAGTAACACATACTGGCTGTGTTCTGGTTCACTTCCTTAAGTGGTGATGAGTTGCGGCAATGACAAAGAGCCTGCACTTGCCATTGAGTGTGGTTGCCCTGGCTGAACAGGTACAGGGTTAGTTGCACAGTCAAAACGGTGGCTCAGTGGGACTCTCCAGGCATGTATTGGGGATTATCTGGGCTGTGCGTGAGCCTATGAGGACACAGGAAGCACCCTAGCAGCATAGCCGTGCATGCATACGACAGAAAACGTGATCCAAGGACGCATCGTCCGGTGTTGCAAGTTGTTACCTGGCAATTTTAGACATGATAAGGAGTTGACATGTCTGTTGCTTAGCTATGTAACAAGCTGAAGGCCTTCACTGCGGGCACTGCGCTCCGTGCTGTGCCTGTCCCACGTGCACTGTAGCGACCGAAAGAAAAGCTTGCACACATAAAGAAGGGAGCATGCCGTAGCACAATTGGCTGTTACTCTGAGAGGTGTTTTTTCATTGCACCTTAAAAGGGAGATTACAGACATTTGTCCCTGTGAACAAGGTGACAAATACCAAGAGCACAAAAATAGGGAAGCAACAGAAACGAATTCAAAGATTGTGGGAAATATACCAGGCACTGGGTTATTCCTAGGTTATTAAATCGAAAGAAGTATATGTTAGCAGTATATGGCCCTAATTATTTGAGTAAAAAGAAAGAGACACTGTTTCTTTGTCGAGGTCGGGCTGGACAACAATTTCTTAAAACAAGCTGAATGCATCAAGATGGGCAACCAGCTTGATGTATGCATAGCCAAGATGGACAAGCATTACGAGGGAAGGGGAATAACATTTTGGCTTGTTATCAATTTTCCATCAGACAACAGAAATGTTGTGAGACCATTGAGGAGTTTGTTACAGCACTGTGAGGGTTGGCTATAAAGTGTTGTTTTGAACATTATCAGAAAGAGGACATTCGGGACAAGTTGATGATCAACAGGAGATCAATTGGTCCCCTTGTCTAATGGGAACTAGCCCACTCACACTGAAGCAGCTATTTCCCATTAGAGAAACACCCCTCTGGCCTGGAGAGGCAGAAAAGTCAGAGGGCCGTTTCTCTAATGGGAAATAGCTGCTTCAGTGTGAGTGGGCTAGTTCCCATTAGCCGAGAGGACCTTTCTGCCTTTCCAGGTCGGAGGGCCGTTTCTCTAATGGGAAATAGCTGCTTCAGTGTGAGTGGGCTAGTTCCCATTAGCCGAGAGGACCTTTCTGCCTTTCCAGGTCGGAGGGCCGTTTCTCTAATGGGAAATGGCTGCTTCAGTGTGAGTGGGCTAGTTCCCATTAGCCGAGAGGACCTTTCTGCCTTTCCAGGTCGGAGGGCCGTTTCTCTAATGGGAAATGGCTGCTTCAGTGTGAGTGGGCTAGTTCCCATTAGCCGAGAGGACCTTTCTGCCTTTCCAGGTCGGAGGGCCGTTTCTCTAATGGGGAATGGCTGCTTCAGTGTGAGTGGGCTAGTTCCCATTAGCCGAGAGGACCTTTCTGCCTTTCCAGGTCGGAGGGCCCTTTCTCTAATGGGAAATAGCTGCTTCAGTGTGAGTGGGCTAGTTCCCATTAGACGAGAGGACCTTTCTGCCTTTCCAGGTCGGAGGGCCGTTTCTCTAATGTGAAATAGCTGCTTCAGTGTGAGTGGGCTAGTTCCCATTAGACAAGAGGAACTTTCTGCCTTTCCAGGTCGGAGGGCCCTTTCTCTAATGGGAAATAGCTGCTTCAGTGTGAGTGGGCTAGTTCCAATTAGACGAGAGGACCTTTCTGCCTTTCCAGGTCGGAGGGCCGTTTCTCTAATGGGAAATAGCTGCTTCAGTGTGAGTGGGCTACTTCCCATTAGCCGAGAGGACCTTTCTGCCTTTCCAGGTCGGAGGGCCGTTTCTCTAATGGGAAATAGCTGCTTCAGTGTGAGTGGGCTAGTTCCCATTAGCCGAGAGGACCTTTCTGCCTTTCCAGGTCGGAGGGCCGTTTCTCTAATGGGAAATAGCTGCTTCAGTGTGAGTGGGCTAGTTCCCATTAGCCGAGAGGACCTTTCTGCCTTTCCAGGTCAGAGGGCCCTTTCTCTAATGGGAAATAGCTGCTTCAGTGTGAGTGGGCTAGTTCCCATTAGCCGAGAGGACCTTTCTTCCCTTCCAGTTAGGAGGGCCCTTTCTCTAATGGGAAATAGCTGCTTCAGTGTGAGTGGGCTAGTTCCCATTAGACGAGAGGACCTTTCTGCCTTTCCAGGTCGGAGGGCCCTTTCTCTAATGGGAAATAGCTGCTTCAGTGTGAGTGGGCTAGTTCCCATTAGCCGAGAGGTCCTTTCTGCCTTTCCGGGTCGGAGGGTCGATTCTCTAATGGGAAATAGCTGCTTCAGTGTGAGTGGGCTAGTTCCCATTAGCCGAGAGGACCTTTCTGCCTTTCCGGGTCGGAGGGCCCTTTCTCTAATGGGAAATAGCTGCTTCAGTGTGAGTGGGCTAGTTCCCATTAGCCGAGAGGACCTTTCTGCCTTTCCGGGTCGGAGGGCCCTTTCTCTAATGGGAAATAGCTGCTTCAGTGTGAGTGGGCTAGTTCCCATTAGCCGAGAGGACCTTTCTGCCTTTCCGGGTCGGAGGGCCCTTTCTCTAATGGGAAATAGCTGCTTCAGTGTGAGTGGGCTAGTTCCCATTAGCCGAGAGGACCTTTCTGCCTTTCCGGGTCGGAGGGCCCTTTCTCTAATGGGAAATAGCTGCTTCAGTGTGAGTGGGCTAGTTCCCATTAGCCGAGAGGACCTTTCTGCCTTTCCGGGTCGGAGGGCCCTTTCTCTAATGGGAAATAGCTGCTTCAGTGTGAGTGGGCTAGTTCCCATTAGCCGAGAGGACCTTTCTGCCTTTCCGGGTCGGAGGGCCCTTTCTCTAATGGGAATTGGCTGCTTCAGTGTGAGTGGGCTAGTTCCCATTAGACGAGAGGACCTTTCTGCCTTTCCAGGTCGGAGGGCCGTTTCTCTAATGGGAAATAGCTGCTTCAGTGTGAATGGGCTAGTTCCCATTAGACGAGAGGACCTTTCTGCCTTTCCAGGTCGGAGGGCCTTTTCTCTAATGGGAAATAGCTGCTTCAGTGTGAGTGGGCTAGTTCCAATTAGACGAGAGGACCTTTCTGCCTTTCCGGGTCGTAGGGCCCTTTCTCTAATGGGAAATAGCTGCTTCAGTGTGAGTGGGCTAGTTCCCATTAGCCGAGAGGACCTTTCTGCCTTTCCAGGTCGGTGGGCCGTTTCTCTAATGGGAAATAGCTGCTTCTGTGTGAGTGGGCTAGTTCCCATTAGCCGAGAGGACCTTTCTGCCTTTCCAGGTCGGAGGGCCGTTTCTCTAATGGGAAATGGCTGCTTCAGTGTGAGTGGGCTAGTTCCCATTAGCCGAGAGGACCTTTCTGCCTTTCCAGGTCGGAGGGCCGTTTCTCTAATGGGAAATGGCTGCTTCAGTGTGAGTGGGCTAGTTCCAATTAGACGAGAGGACCTTTCTGCCTTTCCGGGTCGGAGGGCCCTTTCTCTAATGGGAAATAGCTGCTTCAGTGTGAGTGGGCTAGTTCCCATTAGCCGAGAGGACCTTTCTGCCTTTCCGGGTCGGAGGGCCCTTTCTCTAATGGGAAATAGCTGCTTCAGTGTGAGTGGGCTAGTTCCCATTAGCCGAGAGGACCTTTCTGCCTTTCCAGGTCGGTGGGCCGTTTCTCTAATGGGAAATAGCTGCTTCTGTGTGAGTGGGCTAGTTCCCATTAGCCGAGAGGACCTTTCTGCCTTTCCGGGTCGGAGGGCCCTTTCTCTAATGGGAAATAGCTGCTTCAGTGTGAGTGGGCTAGTTCCCATTAGCCGAGAGGACCTTTCTGCCTTTCCAGGTCGGTGGGCCGTTTCTCTAATGGGAAATAGCTGCTTCTGTGTGAGTGGGCTAGTTCCCATTAGCCGAGAGGACCTTTCTGCCTTTCCAGGTCGGAGGGCCGTTTCTCTAATGGGAAATGGCTGCTTCAGTGTGAGTGGGCTAGTTCCCATTAGCCGAGAGGACCTTTCTGCCTTTCCAGGTCGGAGGGCCGTTTCTCTAATGGGAAATGGCTGCTTCAGTGTGAGTGGGCTAGTTCCCATTAGCCGAGAGGACCTTTCTGCCTTTCCAGGTCGGAGGGCCCTTTCTCTAATGGGAAATAGCTGCTTCAGTGTGAGTGGGCTAGTTCCCATTAGACGAGAGGACCTTTCTGCCTTTCCAGGTCGGAGGGCCGTTTCTCTAATGTGAAATAGCTGCTTCAGTGTGAGTGGGCTAGTTCCCATTAGACAAGAGGAACTTTCTGCCTTTCCAGGTCGGAGGGCCCTTTCTCTAATGGGAAATAGCTGCTTCAGTGTGAGTGGGCTAGTTCCAATTAGACGAGAGGACCTTTCTGCCTTTCCAGGTCGGAGGGCCGTTTCTCTAATGGGAAATAGCTGCTTCAGTGTGAGTGGGCTACTTCCCATTAGCCGAGAGGACCTTTCTGCCTTTCCAGGTCGGAGGGCCGTTTCTCTAATGGGAAATAGCTGCTTCAGTGTGAGTGGGCTAGTTCCCATTAGCCGAGAGGACCTTTCTGCCTTTCCAGGTCGGAGGGCCGTTTCTCTAATGGGAAATAGCTGCTTCAGTGTGAGTGGGCTAGTTCCCATTAGCCGAGAGGACCTTTCTGCCTTTCCAGGTCAGAGGGCCCTTTCTCTAATGGGAAATAGCTGCTTCAGTGTGAGTGGGCTAGTTCCCATTAGCCGAGAGGACCTTTCTTCCCTTCCAGTTAGGAGGGCCCTTTCTCTAATGGGAAATAGCTGCTTCAGTGTGAGTGGGCTAGTTCCCATTAGACGAGAGGACCTTTCTGCCTTTCCGGGTCGGAGGGCCCTTTCTCTAATGGGAAATAGCTGCTTCAGTGTGAGTGGGCTAGTTCCCATTAGCCGAGAGGTCCTTTCTGCCTTTCCGGGTCGGAGGGTCGATTCTCTAATGGGAAATAGCTGCTTCAGTGTGAGTGGGCTAGTTCCCATTAGCCGAGAGGACCTTTCTGCCTTTCCGGGTCGGAGGGCCCTTTCTCTAATGGGAAATAGCTGCTTCAGTGTGAGTGGGCTAGTTCCCATTAGCCGAGAGGACCTTTCTGCCTTTCCGGGTCGGAGGGCCCTTTCTCTAATGGGAAATAGCTGCTTCAGTGTGAGTGGGCTAGTTCCCATTAGCCGAGAGGACCTTTCTGCCTTTCCGGGTCGGAGGGCCCTTTCTCTAATGGGAAATAGCTGCTTCAGTGTGAGTGGGCTAGTTCCCATTAGCCGAGAGGACCTTTCTGCCTTTCCGGGTCGGAGGGCCCTTTCTCTAATGGGAAATAGCTGCTTCAGTGTGAGTGGGCTAGTTCCCATTAGCCGAGAGGACCTTTCTGCCTTTCCGGGTCGGAGGGCCCTTTCTCTAATGGGAAATAGCTGCTTCAGTGTGAGTGGGCTAGTTCCCATTAGCCGAGAGGACCTTTCTGCCTTTCCGGGTCGGAGGGCCCTTTCTCTAATGGGAATTGGCTGCTTCAGTGTGAGTGGGCTAGTTCCCATTAGACGAGAGGACCTTTCTGCCTTTCCAGGTCGGAGGGCCGTTTCTCTAATGGGAAATAGCTGCTTCAGTGTGAATGGGCTAGTTCCCATTAGACGAGAGGACCTTTCTGCCTTTCCAGGTCGGAGGGCCTTTTCTCTAATGGGAAATAGCTGCTTCAGTGTGAGTGGGCTAGTTCCAATTAGACGAGAGGACCTTTCTGCCTTTCCGGGTCGTAGGGCCCTTTCTCTAATGGGAAATAGCTGCTTCAGTGTGAGTGGGCTAGTTCCCATTAGCCGAGAGGACCTTTCTGCCTTTCCAGGTCGGTGGGCCGTTTCTCTAATGGGAAATAGCTGCTTCTGTGTGAGTGGGCTAGTTCCCATTAGCCGAGAGGACCTTTCTGCCTTTCCAGGTCGGAGGGCCGTTTCTCTAATGGGAAATGGCTGCTTCAGTGTGAGTGGGCTAGTTCCCATTAGCCGAGAGGACCTTTCTGCCTTTCCAGGTCGGAGGGCCGTTTCTCTAATGGGAAATGGCTGCTTCAGTGTGAGTGGGCTAGTTCCAATTAGACGAGAGGACCTTTCTGCCTTTCCGGGTCGGAGGGCCCTTTCTCTAATGGGAAATAGCTGCTTCAGTGTGAGTGGGCTAGTTCCCATTAGCCGAGAGGACCTTTCTGCCTTTCCGGGTCGGAGGGCCCTTTCTCTAATGGGAAATAGCTGCTTCAGTGTGAGTGGGCTAGTTCCCATTAGCCGAGAGGACCTTTCTGCCTTTCCAGGTCGGTGGGCCGTTTCTCTAATGGGAAATAGCTGCTTCTGTGTGAGTGGGCTAGTTCCCATTAGCCGAGAGGACCTTTCTGCCTTTCCGGGTCGGAGGGCCCTTTCTCTAATGGGAAATAGCTGCTTCAGTGTGAGTGGGCTAGTTCCCATTAGCCGAGAGGACCTTTCTGCCTTTCCAGGTCGGTGGGCCGTTTCTCTAATGGGAAATAGCTGCTTCTGTGTGAGTGGGCTAGTTCCCATTAGCCGAGAGGACCTTTCTGCCTTTCCAGGTCGGAGGGCCGTTTCTCTAATGGGAAATGGCTGCTTCAGTGTGAGTGGGCTAGTTCCCATTAGCAGAGAGGACCTTTCTGCCTTTCCAGGTCGGAGGGCCGTTTCTCTAATGGGAAATGGCTGCTTCAGTGTGAGTGGGCTAGTTCCCATTAGCCGAGAGGACCTTTCTGCCTTTCCAGGTCGGAGGGCCCTTTCTCTAATGGGAAATAGCTGCTTCAGTGTGAGTGGGCTAGTTCCCATTAGACGAGAGGACCTTTCTGCCTTTCCAGGTCGGAGGGCCCTTTCTCTAATGGGAAATAGCTGCTTCAGTGTGAGTGGGCTAGTTCCCATTAGCCGAGAGGACCTTTCTGCCTTTCCAGGTCGGAGGGCCCTTTCTCTAATGGGAAATAGCTGCTTCAGTGTGAGTGGGCTAGTTCCCATTAGACGAGAGGACCTTTCTGCCTTTCCAGGTCGGAGGGCACTTTCTCTAATGGGAAATAGCTGCTTCAGTGTGAGTGGGCTAGTTCCCATTAGACGAGAGGACCTTTCTGCCTTTCCAGGTCGGAGGGCACTTTCTCTAATGGGAAATAGCTGCTTCAGTGTGAGTGGGCTAGTTCCTACTATTATGCAGGACTTGGCCACTAGGGGCAAAAAGGGCCATTTTTCTAATGGGAACTAGCCTTCTCAGTGTGAGTAGGCTAGTTCCCATTATTATGCAGGACTTGGCCACTAGGGGAGCAAAAAGGGCCATTTCTCTAATGGGAACTAGCCTTCTTTGTGTGAGTGGGCTAATTCCCATTATTATGCAGGACTTGGCCACTAGGGCCATTTCTCTAATGGGAACTAGCCTTCTCTGTGTGAGTGGGCTAGTTCCCATTATTATGCAGGACTTGGCCACTAGGGGAACAAAAAGGCCATTTCTCTAATGGGAACTAGCCTTCTCTGTGTGAGTGGGCTAGTTCCCATTATTATGCAGGACTTGGCCACTAGGGGAGCAAAAAGGGCCATTTCTCTAATGGGAACTAGCCTTCTCTGTGTGAGTGGGCTAGTTCTCTTTATTATGCAGGATTTAGCCACTAGGGGGCAAAAAAGGGCCATTTCTCTAATGGGAACTAGCCCACTCACACAGAAGCAGCTATTTCCCATCTGAGAAATGGCCCTAACAACCGATGGTCCGTTTCTCGGATGGGAACTAGTATCAACCATTATTTTACTAACATAACTCATCCTCTGGCCACTGTCCCATATCTCAAACCTGCAGCCCGTGTTCGGGTGCTCCAGAGGAACACTTCCCACCTCCAGCAGTAGCGAAACGTTTGTACAGTTGAGTCATGCGCCGCGCCAGGCGTTGTAGAGCCTAGGCTCCTTTGGACGTAAGTGCTGTTAGAGCCAAAGCACAGACTGCTGTGGTTTACGTACCATGCAAATGACCGTGCGTTGACACGTCGCTGGGTCCTTTCCTCTATTAGGAACTACGGTGTACTAAGATCATGTTGGAGGATCTGCTGAGGGACGGGACTGGAGTTTTCATCTTTCTGGGTAATGAGGAAGGCGCGTAGAGGTTGTGTCTGAACCCCCCCCCCCCCTCCTCCTCCTCCTCCGCATGTTACATAAACATTCTTTACAGTACTGTATAGACTGAATCGCGTGTTCGTGATATCTTAGTATTGTCAAAATTAGAATCGGGTATTACGCAAAATCTTCTGGCAATTAATTATTGAAACCCAGACTAGTAAAGAACTGATTGTGCGCAGACCCCAAATGGTTAGAGCATGTCTTGCGTCACCTCGTTAATGTCTTAAGTACTTTATTGCATTAATGTATTTTTGACAATGCAGCATTGCAAACATGAACATCCCCCACAGAGCTTTGACTTTCTGGAACATAATTTAGAAACATATTTCTTAAATGTATCTTTGTAGTGATATGTGAGAGCATTATAGTTTCAATTGCACCTCTTAAATTAATTACTGTATTGAGGTCTAAAATATGTGTTCTTGTATCAGTATTTGCTTTTTAGAACGTCCATATCCGCCTTATACTTTAGTTTAAAGAGTTGATTTTTTAGTTCAATATTTACAATTGTGATATTTTAAGTTCGATTTAAAAAAAATCTGTTATGCTATTTTTGATAGAGTTGCGTCAATTAATAACTAGTACATGTCATTACCCCAAGTGTTACGCGTTCTGTCGCAGCATTCCACATGAAGATGGCCTACCTTCCTGCCAATACCATTTTTCTTAAAACTATTTTTCTTTATGCACCTTTACCCTCTCCCCAGGTCCCAGTATAACACCTTTACCCTCTCCCCAAGTCACGGTATATATGTAAGGCCCTTGCACCATACCGAAAGTGTTGGAGCAGTCCCTTACACTGGTAGGAGAGGCAGGCCTGAGTACTGTGACGAGGAAAAGTACGACTAGGGTTATGATATGTCATTTATAACGCGTCTGTACACAAGTGTTTCTAGGCAAGACAAGGGAGGGAAGACAGAAGGAGAACAAGACAATCTTGCCAGGCCTTGTGTCATCCAGATTGTGCAAGTGCGACAACATAAAGTGCAGGATGAAGGGAGGAGGGTGAAGTGCCAAAAGTGCAATCAGGGCAGCATTGCTCTGAGTAAGTGCAGCCAGGGCAGCGCGGCTCTGAGTAAGTGCAAGGAGGAAGGGGATGAAGGGGTTTTAAAACAGCCCCTTAGTGCGCGGTAGGCCCAGAGGTGGTGCAGGGGAGACTGATCATGGAGGAGCCTGGTACCCAGTAAGACTCTGAGGGTACAAGGAAACCAGTCAGCGCAGCAGTCAGGTAGGTCTGCAGTGGAGAGAGAGAAAACAGAGGAGAAAAGGAAGGTGTTGAGCTGCCTCCGGAACTTCAGATGGTCCGGCTCAAGTTTGAGAGGGGCAGTGAGGCTATTCCAGAGGGTGGCACCTGCAGAGGAGAGAGATCTACCCCCACTCTCTTCCTGGAGAAGCGTCTGACACTCAGAGAGTTTGAGGTAGCTAAGCAAAGGGCTCAAGAAGGAAGGTATTTAGGAAGAGAGAGTTGGATGTAATGCGGACCCAGGCCCCATAAAGCCTTGTGGACAATGCATAGGCTTTTGAACCTGATCCTTGCAGCCACTAGGAGCCAGTGGAGAGATTTCACGGCTGGAGAGATGCAGTCCCTGGGCTTGAGGCCAGGGACAATTCTTGCAGTCCTGTGCAGGATTAGTTGCAGAGAGTAGAGAAAGACAAATTGAGAAAGAGGCTGTTGTAGTAGTCCAGCCTAGAGAGAACCAGGGCTCTGGAGACAGTGACCTCTGGAGGAAAGTGAGAAAAGGAAGAATACCTCCTAGCAGGTGCAGCTGGTAGTGGGCCTTCTTGGCAAAATCCGTGATGTGATGTGAGGGGAGAAGGAGAGAGTGTTATCGAAGATGACGCCGAGGGGGAGGGGGAGGGGGAGAGGGAGAGGGAGAGAGAAAAAAAAAAATCAAGGGTCCCAATGAGAAGGATCTCCGTCTTACTGGCATTAAGGCAGAGATCGTTGGAGGTGCAACAATCCTGAATCACGGATCGACAGTCAGGAATGAGCGAGAGAGGAGAGGTTTATGAAGTTTACCGCTAAGTAATTTAGGCATTATCGCCACGTCCTTGGCCCAGTACTTACTCTGTTAGGCTCTTCTCTCCCCACCCTCCTCACAGCCTCCAAGACCGGAACGTTTTCAACTCCTTTTCTCATCCTATAGCATGCTCCCAGTGACATGGGGTGGTGCCATAAGAAAGAAAAGCTCCCCTCTACTAATAATACACTAGTTTCTTCCTTCCATTCCTGCCTTATGGCAGGGACCCTGGCATGCTGCCATGTGAGAACCTCTTGCTGCAACGATTTGAGAGGCAACGTTTCATCTGCCCTGGTATACCTTCTGAAGCTGGGCACAGGACTGGTGCCATGGTTAAGGCCTCCTGGACACCCTGCGTAGCGCTAGCAGCTCTGCGCAAATGTGGGTGGGGCTCTGTGTACAGTGAGTCATCCCTAGAGAGACATTGTTGGTACTTGTCTACTGGCTTACAGTGAATTTCACAGAGGCTAACACAATGAGTTTAGAGGAAACGTCTTCCTCCTTTTGTGAGACGCTTTTTTTTGCCACTTATTGTGTTAGCCTCTGTGAAATTCACTGTGAACCTGCAGACATGTACCAACAATGTCTCTCTAGGGATGCCGCAATGTACACAGAGCCCCACCCACACATACGCATAGCCGCTAGCACTCTACAGAATTAGACACATTGCAAATTGCTTCCTACTGAGAGGAGTAGCTGATGGTCCTTTTTTTAAGAAAGCCTTTAAGGAGGAAAATAACAGAAAAGTAGGGAAAGAAGTGTGCCTCCACACCCTTTATCTTTTAATTATAAATAAAAATAAAACACATTCAATATAGGGTTGCAATCACCAGTGTGGTGATAATTACACAGGAAAATAAATGATAGAATACACTTAGTTTAACCTTCTAGCACAGGATACACCATGCACAAATGAATGAAGGCAAGATTACTTCAGGGTAGTACTTTTAAATGGCCCCATAGTTAAGCATTCCCCCTGCAACACCCTCTCAAACCCCTGTTACCCAAATTGTGTGTGGGTTCAGTGGAGTAGCAAACAGTCGGGTATACTATGCAAAAATCGGATTGAAAATCCGCCCTACTGCCCCTAAATGGGAGGCAAAAATCGGATTGAGCTCCCTTGAAAAATGAGCAAAATGGCACTTGGAATTACTAGAAAGTTGTTTTACATGTGCGGTTGAATGAATAAGGCAAGAATGTGTATGGCTGTATATAAGAAGCAAGAAAACTCGCAAGTTACAAGCCAATGTACTAAACAATGTACTAAACAATGGGCATACAGTGTAGAAAATGGACCATACAAGAATCACACGTGGCAAAATTCCACTTGCTATGTTTCAAGGGTTTAAAATAGAAAAATGTCTTATAAAATGAGCTAAACAGACAAAATCGGAATGCAGTGTTAATGCTAAGGGTCAAAGGAACATAGCAGGTATGATATGCAAGTGAAAGGGTGATTCGGGATGGATGACCGTATGGGATTCTTAAAGGGAAAGGGAAAAATCAGCTTTTTAAAATGAAAGCAGTTGCACAGGAAAAATCAGCTTCAAAAGGAAAATGACAAGTTTTACTGGGACTATATTTTAGTGGCTAGAAAAGAGGAATGCTGTCTGCGACAGAGGTTCATTTGCAATTTTAACCCCTTCACGCCGTGTGTCTCTTTTTATATGGGAATTCATTAATTTATTCCAAATAATACTAAGGACTTATATAGTGGACTGAAATGATTTGGAAAGAATGGCGCTAACACATGGAAATGAACACAGATTTTGTACAGATTAAAGACAGGATACAGAGGATTCTGACAATTTTAGGGATTTTGCTAGGTAGTTATAGGATTTCTATGGAATTGGACATAATACCAGGTAACAAAGCAAGGGATGCAGTTTTTGGTTACTGGGGAAGGGAGATACTTACAACAAGCACTTGAATGAAATAGTTTGGACAGCCAGCCGGGCCCTGGAACAACGACCTGGTCACTTAGGCAACAGCGGGGCTCTCCTCTAGGGACACAGCGGGGCAACCGGCGTCTGGTCTCAGTAGACAGCGGGGCGCTTCAGCGGGGCCAAGCCGGAAGCTGGGCAACGCAGGATAATCCCAAAGGGTTCAGCAGCCTTCTCCCTTTTTCCCCATGAATTATTGGGATTTTTGTAGGATTTAATCTGGATTAGAGGTTTAGCCTGGGTAAGAGGGTCTGGCCTTGCTGTGGAGGCTGGAATCTTGCAGGGTGAATGTTGGGTGTCTGGATCTCTGGATGTTTGTTTATGAATGCTGGATTTTCTTGAATCTTGGATTTCTGAATCTCCCGACTCTGTATGTCTCCACCTTATATAGACTGGATGACATCAGAAGATTTTTACTATGTGGGCAGAACTAAGCTAGGCATACCTCCTAAATCAGATAGGCTAGCCTATAAACTGTCGCTGCCTCCGTGTAAGCAGATTGGACTGAAGGAAGTGACTCTGTTTTAGTGTAGGTGATTTTTACAATGTGCTTTGTTCTACCACAGGTACTTTTGCCAAAATCAGTTATAACACAAAATGCGCATTTTTATAAACATCACCCTTATAAAAATTAGATAGGCAGACTCCATGTTTTACAATTATCCATATTTTACAATTAATATTCTGTTCCAAATCTCAAGTCGGTGCCATACTGTTTAGTTATTCTGGCAATCTTTCGCCATTTCCATGGAAAAATGTCACCTAAAATTCTACAATTGTCCACATTTATACATATTATCACTGGACACGTTTTCATTAAGTTGCAAAACTGTACCATGCACGCTTTCCCCCCAAATGACATTTTACTGGCATTTTCTTCCACAACATGTCAGAAAAACCTACAATGTCTTATTTTAATGGCTCAAAAATGACATTTAAAATGGCCATAATTTCACATTACTGTTTCTTTAGATTACTGAAATAAATGTCATGATATGCACAGCCCTTAAAATCAAATGGGCTGGCTTTGTTTCCAAATATGGGCAGTCTTTCCAACCCCCCCCCCAAGCAAATGTCCTTCCCTGATCAACTGGCACATGGAGTTGCTATGACACCCCTTTGATCCTAGGCAGTTTGAAGCTGAGTTGAGGTGTCGGGGGATTTCACACCTCTGTGCCAGGGGATTTCACACCTCTGTGCCAGGACAGTCCAATGTCTCATGCTGCAGCAATGCCGCTTCGTCTGATAAAGTCGCCACATCCCACACCGCAGGGCCGTTCATGTTGTAAAGGAAGTTCCTTTCCCCTGGGGCTGTTACATTTAAAAGTGCCTGCCTTGCAAGAACTGGTTTGGCATCAATTCCAGGGCCTAGCCATGATGTGGAAGTTCTTTTTGTAGGGGAAAATACAGTGCACACAGTACAGTTTACTTATATTTTGGCAGATTTTCTTCCCAACATATATAGTTTTGTTTCAGAACATGTAACAGTATTATTTCCATTGAGCTGGTACAATTTCCACTCGCTGCTTTGCAGAGCAGTAAAACGCAAGTTTATTTTTACTTTCCCTCGTCATTTATAAATGCGATTCTCCTTACATCTTTATTCTGAACATTTCTGTAGCTCTGGTCAATTCCTAACACACAGGAATCTGTTCAAAAACAAGGTTTCTTTGAAACTGACATAAGCAAAGGGAGAGAGAGGGCTTCTTGTGAGGAAATTTGCCAGTGTCACTTTGTTGCAAGAATAAACGCTTGTCGTATGGCCTGGAGTGAATGTCTCTATTTTACAGTTTTTACTTGACACACATGCCATTCGGTGAGGAATGCCCTCCTTTGTTGGTGTACAACCTGAAGATGAATGTGTCTTATCAGCAACCAAACTGTGTAATGTTGAAAAGATGGAAATAGCATCAGTGCACAGTCATTTTAAACACGGAACATTTTCTCTTTCAGTTAGGAATATTGAGCTTTCAGCATAGCAGCACTGCACCCGGCTGCTTTTGAATTCTTCTTTTGGATGCATATGAAGAAAATAACTGCAGCAATTCTCGGGGTGTTCTATGTTTCATCTCGCCCCATATATGCTCAACAGAGCCAGCGCATGCTGAAAATGCAGTTTGGTGATGTAGGGGAAGTTCTGCCGGGCTGGTAAATGTACCCCACAGCTTAAAAAAAGCAGCCACAAAGTTTGTAGCCCAGATTACTGATTACATGGGAATCCAGTAAGAGAGAGCATTATGTAGAATAAAGGGGGGAAATGCCCTCCCCCAAAACATTGCACCAAATCTGTCAAGCTGAGATTACCGCCTCTACCTGAGATAAAGGGGGACATTCCAAATGAATGGGGGACACCAGACTGGATGAGTCCCCCTAGATTCCTGGCAAACATATATCCCCCTGAAAGGAGAAGACAAGTCATTACCACGATTCCTTCAGATTTGTGACATCCTGCCAAGCCTGATGGGTAGGTAGGAATTATACCCATGCATCCTAAACTGCGTAAACTGCACTGGAAGAGTTTGTAAAACCTTTCAAAGCTATAGAAGAATCATCTGATTCTTAAGAACTTGCAGGCACAAGTTACATTGCTTAGACCTAGCGTATTGTGGGGTACAGGTATCCACCTTAACTATGCTGGAAGTTGAAGCATTAAGGCCGCATTTACATTCATGGGATTGGGGCTTGGATTTACATCACATTGAGGACTGGTTTCTGCCTCTGCCGGATATGGCGATCATTCTGCTGTTTCCTTTACCTGGTTCTTCAGAACCAATTTTAAACATCACTGGCAGCAGTGGCTCTGTGAGGAATTCGACCAGTCGCACAGCAGGTGTGCACTCGCCTGGGCTTTTTTGATAATATTTTAAGAAATTAAATGATGGGAACAGTGCTCCAGATAGGATTTTGCAGTGAGAGTATTTTACTCCCAATTTTTAGAATTGGAGTGTAAATCCAATTTCAAGAGAGTAAAAATTATTTTCCTCCTTCGCAAGAGAGTAAAAAGTGTCTGACAAATACCCAATTTATGCGTAAAATTAAAAATATGTTTGAAAAAATAAGTGACAAACCAGCTGTATTTCAAAGTGGTTCTAAATAATTTATTGCACCTGTGGAAACCATTTTCCCCACACAAGAACCCTGTAGATGCATACTACGCAGCTTCATCTTCATGATACATGGGCACAAACTCTGTTAAGAGTTACTACAGATACCAGCTAGTTGCATCGGGTGATTCATAATTCAAGTACATTACTCTACCAGCATAACTCCTCTGCCTCTCGGGCCTACTGTTGCCGCTTGGTACTACCTGCTTGACAGCCACTCCATGTTTTTGCTCCATCTCTCCTTCCCTTTGCTTCTTTGTTTACCCCATCTCTCACTTTCTGACGCTCTGCCTCTCTGCCACAATTTGCGGTCTGTTTTTCTGTCACTCTGTCTCTCCCATGTCTGCATTCTATTGCTGATTTTTCCCCTCCTATATCTTACTGTATCGGTTGATATAACTCCTCTTCCTCTCTCATGTCATTGCTATGGCTATATCTGTTTTTTGATTTTGTCGGTTGTGGTTGCTAGTCTTTTTGATGATCTTTCTTGCACTGTCTCCTATGTTATTGGCCTGCCCTTCTCTAGTCTTGTTTTTCTATTTCCATCTCTCCCCACATGCTGTTGATCTGTGTTTTATTTTACTGTCTCCAAATGTCTCTTTTGCTCTGCTTCTAGCGCTCACTCCTATTGTGTGTTTGCCCTATTATTAACACTGTTTCACTTCTCATTTTCATTGTTGCCCTATCATGTGGCTCATTGCTCTCCCTACCTGTTGCTCGAATTCCTTTTTTGGATTGTCTAGTATGTTTTCTGTTCCTTCGCCCCCCCTACCACACCTTTGTTCTTCTGTGTTGCTTAGGTTCAGAGGTGCTCTTCTTCTCCTGTTTTTCTGTTTGTCTTTTTAACATAGCACCAATAAATGTCCAAAAAGCTGAAAATGCATTTTCTATTTAAAAATCTAGTGCAGCTTTACCATTGGGTGCTCCTTTTTAGACGTGTGCAAACCTTCTTTTGTCCATTAGGCTGGGAATTATAGAGTTAGAGGTTTGTCTGACCAGATGCAGCACTTGCTTGAATGCAGATGCTTTACCACCACTGTATGCCATTACAAATACAAGAGCCCATATGAGATGTGTGTTCTGAGCCATTACAAGTATAGCATCCCTGATGAGGTGTGTATTCTGTGCCATTACACGTATAGCAGCCCTGAAGAGTTGTGTGTTCGGAGCCATAAAAGGCGTAACAAGTATAGCAGACCAGATGAGATGTGCCTGTTCTGGGCCTTTACACATATAGCAGTCCTCATGGGATGTGCTGCTTCTGAGCCATTGCAAGTATAGTGGTCCTCATGGGATGTGTGTGTGTTCTATTTCTGAGCCATCAGAGGTATAGCAGCCCTGATGAGGTGTGTGTTCTAAAGGCGTAACAAGTATAGCACACCAGATGAGGTGTGTCTGTTCTGAGCCATTACACATATAGCAGGGTTGCCAGTCAAAGGATCGAATTTTTTTTTCCACATATTGTTTTTTTGGGGCGGTCCCCCCAACTCCCTTTTTTTGCTAAAAAACACTTTTTTTTCCCTAAAGGAAAACCTACAAAATGATATATATAATTTAAAATAAAAATTGATCCTTTGACCTGTCGACCCTTTGGTGTCAATCCTTTGACCTGTCGACCCTTTAGATTCGATCCTTTGACTAGACACCATATAGCAGTCCTCCTGAGATGTGCTTCTTCTGAGCCATTACAAGTATAGCAGCCCAAATGAGAGGTGTCTGTTCGGGGCCATCACAGGTATAGCAGCCCAGATGAGGTGTGTGTTCTGAGCCATTACAAGCACAGCAGCCCTGAAGAGTTGTTCTGAGCAATCACAGGTATAGCAGCCCTGATGATTTGTGTGTTCTGAGCCATTACAAGCATAGCAGCCCTGAAGAGTTGTGTTCAGAGCAATCACAGTTCTAGCAGCCGTGATGAGTTCTGTATTATGACCCATTACAAGTAGAGCATCCCAGATGAAATGTGTGTGTTCTGAATCACTGAACATTTAGTTCACAGTGTTACAATTGAATGTTACCTGCATCTTAAATGCATATCTCTGATGCAGACTCATTAACTCACCTATTAACTGGATTTTAACTAACAGGTTACACAATCTCTGCATCAGGGTTATTGAGCCACTGAACTGCCTTTCCTAACAGGCTGTTGACACTGAAAGGCATGTAGGGTTAGGGCCCTCGCAGTTCCATGTGAGGCTTGCCTGACATAAATGGCCTGTTAAAAGCTCTCCGCCTATTTGAACTATCCTACATTAGTTAGGAGATTCATAATGAGGCTTTGAAATGTGCTAGATTTTTGGCAGTACGACTCATTAATCGGACATGGGAGAAGCAGAAGTTTTGAAAAGCGCAAGACCGAGTAGAAGGGATTGAAGTATATGACAGCAATGCCATCTTCCCACACTGTCAGAGGTTGGTGGGAAGAGCTCAGACACTGTTCTTGCTCTATACTTAGTTCGCTGCAGAAAATGCCAACACATGTCGTGCTTTCTTGACAGCAGCTCTGTTAAGAAATTCAGGTACTGTCCCAAAACATAACAGTCCTGCTAAGAAATGTGGGCATGATGCAATCATCCCTGCTGTGAATTTTTCGGCTTTGCGCCATGACATGTGTATGGTATAGCAGCTCTGTTGATAAATTAGGCTACTTTGCCTGAATATACAGCAGCCCTGTTGAGAGGTACAGGCACAATCTGTGCCACTGAAAATATATACAGCACTGCTTCTACCTGTATCCATTATACCTGCTTGCGGTGGGTGGTCAGAAAGGGAGTTAAAGTTTGGACCATGTGCCTAGCTATGCAATTATTAGTGTGCTTCTGTGATGAAAAGAAAACAGTCAATTAAGCAGAAATGCAGCCCTTGTTTTTAAGACCATTTTCATTTTACACAATACTACCTGTGTCCTAAAGAAAAGTGAAAAACATGTTAATGATTCAAGATGCTTTAATAACACTGTAACCTACAAAATGCAGGCAGTTGGACAAAGTGAACAAAACACAAATTCCTTTTTATACTCAAAGTATCTTGATAGAATAATTAACAGAGGAGAGTGTTAAAAAAATTAAACAGACCAGGACTCATCCCAGTTGCTTCTTTCAAGGAACTGTGTCGATTACTAAAGTAAAGAGTGGATTTGCAAGCTGCTGCTAGCCAGTGACCAGTGAGCTCCAGGATTAATGGGAGTGCTGCCATAAATAACTTGTGTAAGTGGAATGATCTGATATGATTATTTATATAGCGCCTATACACAATGTGTTTCAAAGAGCTTCAAGGCAAGGGAGGGAACAAGGAAAAATACAATGACATTCTTAGAGGCCATGAAGAGTAAGAATGTGAAATTAACTATCGTACTCGGCCTGACGACATTTCAGATAGTGCAAGAGCTAAGACATAGATAAGGAAGAGAGAGGGAGAGTGGGAAGGAAATGGAAACAGACCGGCGACTACCGTACTAGGCCTGACAACATTTTTGGTAGAGCCGGAGAAAACAAAAGGTGAGGGAGAGGGGTGCAGAAAGGGAGAGGAGGAACAAAACAAGCCACTATTGTACTAGGCCTGATGACATTTCAGATAGTACTGGAGGGGGGCAGAGAGGAGGGTAGAAAACAAGTAAAGGGAGGGAGGAGGAGACAGACGAGGTTGCTATCATACTAGGTCCAGGGACATTTCTGATAGAATAAGTGCATAGAAGAAAGTAAGGGGAGGAGATAGGAAAAGGGAGAAAGGTAGAGGAGGAGAGAACGGAGAGTAAGCAGTCAAAAAGATTTGAGAAGCAAGAGGGGAGAGCAAATACAATTGCAGAAGTCAGTAGTAAGACATATGTTGCAAGCCTGGATACAAGATGAAGATGGGAACAGCATGATTCAGGGCCACCATGAGAAAGGGTGACGCACCGTGAATCAATGAAGTCCATAAAAGTCAAATCCAGCATTGGCCACAAGACAGTGATGGTGAAACCAGAATGTATCAGGACAGACTCCTGCAAGAGTAGACTGGAGGGGGTTGAGGTGGAGCAGGGTAGAAGAATCAAGCAAAACAGGCAACACCTGTGTTTGAGAGGGGGGGCACAAGGGAACATCACAGGGGGATCAGAGGGTTGGGGATGGCCTGTGGGGACAGAGTGAGTGAACACATGTTCGTGCATGCTTACCTGCTGTCTGAGCAAGTGTTTGTTAGGGAGAATTCTCTCTTTAGGCTGAATTTCCTAACCTAGTGAGTCCCCCAGCAGCTTTGCTGGATTTCTGGAGTTTGTTTTTTCTCCTGCCAAGAGCGAGATTTTTTTTTTCTCCCACTCTTGGACTGGTTTATGGTGTTCATTTGACTGTTAATGTGTTTTATGGGCTATGGGGACCTTTACTCCATAGGGTCTCGTGTGTTTTTACTATGTGTGTTAAACAGCACCCTCCGTGCAGTGACACAGGGGTGTCATAGTGACACCCCACCATAGACTCATACCCTGGGACTGACTACTGTCTCCCAGGGCATGTAAAGTCACCATTGGCTTTACTGGTCCCAAATTATTAACAGAAACCAGTACAAACCATCATATTGTGGACGTACTGGTCAGGGCAATTCGATTGCCCCGGGGTCTGTTAGTCGAGGGGGCACGTCTCCGTCCCCCCTGATCGAGTTTTGGCTGGTGGCAGTGGAAACTACTTGTTATATTCGACCGCGAATATTTTCCTATGGGATTTTCCCATTGTTCGAGGCTACCAACTTTCATTATTTAATTCTCATAGCCTCGAACATACCGCCGGTTTATTTAATTAATATTAATTCACCGGTTGGTATTTTTTTGCCAGGACTCGATTCTAAAATGGCGTCTGCGTTCTCTTCTGTGACTCCAACCCAAGTCGAGCACTTTGTTCCACCTTTTGGCGGGCTTTTCCACAGAAGCCCCCAAAAGTGGTGCCACTCTGTCTGGGTACCACAGGGGGTGTGGGAGGGGGTTTAGGCACCCTGGACTGAGTTACCTTGGTAACTCAAGTCGCACTCTTAGCATGTTTGATTGACAGCTAGGCTGAGTGAATGGGGGTATACTGCATAAAAGCAGGGCTTTGGGGACTGGAACTTCAGAAGTCGCCACAGGACCTGAGAATCCGACGAGGGAGAAGCTGAGCTGACCTACCACGATGAATCCACCGGTAGAGCCCTGCGGAACCGACTCACCACTTCCCGACGACAGAGAAGATCTCCCGGCTGGAGAGGCTTCTTCCCTTGACTGGTGGGCACAACCAGTTTTTCCTTCCTTCTTCGCAACCCAGACCGGTTTGTGGTCGAACTGCCCGTGCCAAGCATCCCGGCGGCCGGATAGCCACTCACCACTGAACCGCGAATCACCGGACCGCTCCTTGTACCTGAGAAACTCTGCGGCTGGTTTCTTCCCTGGCAGTGCAACGGACTCCTGTCTTCCTCCACGACGAGATCCTCTCTTCCCCCGGACGAAGCACCGACTTGCACCCGCTGCCAGGAACAACTGCCCCCGCTGGAGTATTCTCACCACTTTAAGGTACCGTGTCCACCAGGCCTCCCTTTCTAAAGATTGCTACAAGGTAATAATAACCCCTTAACCTTCTGGACTGGGCTGGCCGCCTTGACCCTCTAACTGGTCCCTTTCTTTGGTCCAACTCCTTTTTTTGAACCTTTACAAGACTTTTGTGCACTGCAACCGTGTGACCTTGGACACATTTCGTTGCGATCCTCTTAAAGCGGATCCGGCCTATTGAACTCTAACTTCACGGTTCTACTTTGCCTTCCTCTTGTGTTATGTTCTTGTAAAAACGTTGGGATCTGTTTCAATTTATTCTCTGCTTTTCTCTCCCTGTTTAAAAAAGAACTATTAGAGTGTCATCTACATTAAGCGCTCACCGCTGTCTGAAAATAAGTGGGGCTTTACTTAAGACTTGTCTAATATTCTTCTAAGGGAGTGTATATCTTTTAGTGACCGTGTTTTTGAATTGCTTACTATTGGTGCCTGTGTGTTTTTCTAGATGTGGTTTTAAATAAATAATTATATCTCTTTTACACCAAGCCCTGGTCAGTGTTTACTTGTTCTGGTGTGTTCTCTTGACCTATTGTGAATACTCTGTATACTGCCTAACTCTTCTTGAGGGAAGTCTGACTGCTCAGCCACAGCTACCAAGTGAATCTGTGTGGTGCAGGCTGCTACCAAGTGGGTTTACTGCCAAACACCTGTAGTCTTAAATCTTTTGCAGTGGTCCCAGAGGGAACTGCACAGGTTTCTGCCTAACAGTGTTCGGGCCCTGGATCCTCCTTGATTGAAGAGTTAAGAGTAGGAAGGAAGAGGCAGGGCTAAGAAGGTGGGGAAAAAGAGCAGCAACCAGGAAGGCACCAGGTGGCTGAGGTTTAGGCCAGGTTACCAACATCCACTTGCACCTGTGTAAAGACTGGATGGGGGTTATCTGTACTCCTGCTCTCTCTAAATGGCAGAATCGAAGCACAGAGCACACCAGCCAAGATTCTCTATTGTTGGTAACAATGGATGGGCAATCAAGGTTTAGCTCTCAGGAGGTGATGCAGCTGGTTCTTAAGTACAGTGTAGCCCCCAAGCAACCACAAAGGAATGTCCACACACTATGTTAGTGGAAACGCAGTCTTTATATAAATAAGGCTTTGATTATGTACACATACAATAACACACTTTGTACTCTGACAATTCTAAAATGGTAAATCTATACAGTCTCAATGCGGTACCACAATTACTCTTGATTTCATTACAGTGCATCAACTGTACTCAGTTCACATGTCATATAAATCAGTTAATAACATGTACCAACGGTAGACATAGGAGGAAAGCAGGTTGGTTAAAACAATAGGCAGAAATGTACTTCAGCTACTAAGTCACAGTTCTGTGTGAGGATCCCCCACCTGGACAACCTGTAAATAAAATCTAATACAAGCACAGTCCATATATTGTTCAATATGTGTCTTATTTCCTTCTTAATAGTTCTACCACACCAATGTACCTGGAATAACGGAGTTTGACGTCAGGTCGTCCACGGATCCTTCTTGAGCTGCTCCCTTTAAAGCAGGAGCCACGGATCGTCGAGATCCCACAAGGAAAAGGGGTGAACACTGTTGTTGCGGCAGCTGCTTCGGTTCTTGCGGTGCTCGTTGACGATCGGTCAAAAAAGTCCTGCAAGCTGTGTCGTGTGGTGCTCCTCGACGACAAATGTTCGTTGCCGCAAGGAGTCAATGAAGAACTTTGGCCAGCAAAGGCGTCGAGTCGTTGGTGTTTCTGCGGTCTTCGGGTGGCGGGAAACCCACCGGTGGATTCTCCTCGATCGTCAGTGGCCTTGACTTTTTCCGGCAGGATGAAAGCGGTCGACGAAGAGCAAGGGAGTCCTTGTTTCTATGGTTCTTAGGCAAAGGAGCACTGCGGCTCCGGCCGGCGACCATCGACGGTGATGGACTTCAATGTCCGGGCGCTTCTATTCGTGATCCCACGGTGATCCCCGTCTCCGGTCGGCAGCCTTTCGGGGGTCTGACATCCAGGGAACTTTGGCAAAGATCAGCTGGGGCATGATGGTCCCTCGTAGCACAGGAAGAGGTCTCCTAGTCGGGTCCTCTCTTGGATCAGTTCCTTGAAGGCACAGCAGCTTTCAGATTAGCAAAGGACAGCAGCAGCAGTTCTTCTTCCAGTGGGCTTTCAACTTCAGCTTCTGAAAGATTTCTAGCAGTGAGAGGCCCCCAGATATACTGTTTGGACTCTCATTGATTCTGCTGGGTCACACTCGGGCAACCAATCACTCAGAAGGGCAGTCGGGCAGCCAATCAGGCATACAGTGCATTCAGGCCATTCTCCTCCGTCTGAGACACTCACAACAAGGAATGTGTATTGGGACAAGTACCCAGCCATTCAGCACTACACACTGCATTCATACCAGTTCCGGGCAGGGCTGTCTCAGTCTTTGTGTCACATATCAGAAACTAGACACCCATAACAGTGTACCCACAACATACAGTCACTGGGAAGGCTCCAACCAGACTGGCCTGGACTTCCCCACAATACCATACATGGAACTTCCACCCAACAGCCAGTCAGGGGGATAGGACAGAGGCAGGGCTTCCCAGGACTTTGGGAAAAACAAGGTTATCGCCAACAGAAAGCAAGAGGCCGCAGGGGCCATCAGGTCTCCTATCAGGAATCAACTGATTCCAATGGGAGGGTCTGGGTATCCCAAAATGGAGGGTACTCGGAGCACCTGTCAAATTCAGCATGGAACTGCCACCATCCCGTACCCTGCCCTGTGGGCCACACACAGATGCCCAAAAACATACACTAGGGGCACAGGGTTGTACCCCTACCCATGGGTGCCATAAGGGTATCCCAAGGGTCTGTACACAAAACCAAAATAAGAGAGAGCTGCACTGCCAGGAGTCCCACATGGACTCCTGGGCAGAAAATAAAACAGAACATACACGAGAAAGGACTACAGAACAAGTACAGGGAGGCCCTATCCCTTCAATCCATTTCCCGCATCAGTCACCCCCCCCCCCAGACTGAATTTAGGGTGTCGAAACTCCCACGAGATTGACACCCTCATCCAGACGGTCAACATACCTTCTGGAAAGGCCATCTGCATTATCGTGACTCTTCCCTGGTCTATGCTCTATGGTGAAGTCTAGCCCTTGCAGGCTAATGGACCACCTGAGCAGTTTCGGGTTTTCACCCATCATCTGCATAAGACATTTTAAGGGCTTATGATTTGTTTGGACCTTGAAGGTAGACCCTGTAAGGTAGGTCCTAAAACGCCTAAGTCTCCAAACTATACTGAAACATTCCTTTTCAACAGTAGCCCACCTAAGTTCTCTACCCTTGAGTTGTCTACTGATGAAGATGATCGAATGTTCCCTCCCGATGTCATCTAACTGGGACAAGACAGCTCCAATTACGGTGTCGCAGACATCCATCTGGACGATAAAGGGCTTGCTGTAATCAGGTGCATGCAACACAGGTGCCCTACACAGACTTTCATTCAAGCCATTAAAGGCCCTCTGACAGTCTTCTGTCCAATTAACCTTCGTTGGTTGTTTGGGCGAAGTCAGAGTGGCAGCTATGGTTCCATAGTCCGCCATGAAGTTGCAATAATACCCAGTGAGGCCCAAAAAGGCTCTCATCTGGGTTTGAGTAGTGGGAGGGTCCCAGTCATGCACATCCTGTATCTTACTGGGGAGAGGTTGGATTTGACCCCCTCCTACCCCATGACCAAGATAAGTGACTTTCCCTTGAGCTATCTGGCACTTGGTGGCTTTGATAGTTAGCTTAGCCCTTTTCAAGGCCTGCAACACCTTATCCAGGTCAGTCAAATGCTCTTCCCAGGTGGAACTGTAGGCAGCAATGTCATCTAAATAGGACACACAAAAGGCCTCCAGCCCACTGAGCGCATGATTGACCAATCTCTGGAAGGTGGCAGGTGCATTTTTCAGCCCAAAAGGCATGGCTCTAAACTGGTAGAGCCCCTCAGGTGTTGAGAATGCAGTCTTTTCCTTGGCATGGTACATCAGATCTATTTGCCAATAGCCTGAGGTAAGGTCAAAGGTGCTCATAAATTTGGCAGCACCTATGGTGTCCACAAGCTCATCAGCGCTGGGCAACGGGTGCATGTCAGTTATGGTGACAGCATTGACTCCTCTGTAGTCCACACAGAACCGCCAATCCTTGGTACCTGCCTGAGAACTTGCCTTGGAGGCAAGGACCACTGCACTGGACCAGGGACTGGTTGAGGGTTCAATAACATCCAGATCCAGCATCTTGGCCACCTCAGCCTGGATGTGGTTCTTAACCATGTCTGACATCCTGTAGCATCTGCTTTTGAGAGGTACGCTGTCACCAGTGTCAATTTCATGCCTGCAACACAGGGTGAGGCCTGTTGTCTGCGAGAACAGAGGCGCATACTGCTGGAGCAAAGCCCTGCAGGCCCTCTGTTGCTCTGCAGTCAGATCTGGAGAGAGATGCACTCCCTCCACTGAGCCATCCTGAGGGTTGCTATGCAGCAAATCGGGAATGGGCTCACTCTCATCCTCTTCTTGCTCTGAAGCCAGCAAGAGGCATGAGACTTATGCTCGCCCATGGAAAGGCATGAGCCTGTTGACGTGGTATAACTGAGGGGCTACCCCGGGGACTCCCATGTCAACCAGATAATTGCCTTTGCCCATCTTGGAGGTGATCCTGAAGTGTCAAGCCCACTTATCTGCCAAAGCTCTAGGCTTGGTAGGCTCCATCACAAGGATCTCCTGTCCTGGAGTCCAATCCACTTGTGAGGCTTTAAGGTCATGCTAGTACTTGTTCAATTCCTGGCTGGCCTTGAGATTTGCTGTCGCCTGACCCATTATCTGTCATCCTCCATCTGAGGCCTAACAGATAGTCCCCCCCCCCACTTGCTTGGCAGGATGTCATGATTCCTGCCCTCATGTCCCCAGCCCTCCAAGATGTCAGGCTGGAGCCAGGCCACGATCACCTACATGGCCCTCAAGGGCCTCTCCATCCCTCCAAAGACCCACTTGGAGTCAGACTTGGCGCTTGTGGCACCAGACTCCCTCACTCCCATAGGATAACATTGGGGATTGGACTTGTAGTGCATTGATGGGGACAAGATGGATGCCCCCACATATTACGGTTCCCTGAACTGCATGTGCTGTCTAGTCTTTTGGTTGTGGTTCAGCCCAGAGACACCTGGGATACCCAGAGACTATTTTAGCAACGCCCAGGCTGAGAAACATGCTTTGTGTTTTCTGCACCTGTAGCGTGACACTCACGGTGTTCGGATCGGGCTCCAGTATGCCTGCATCTTTCTTCTGCGCTCAGCTCCTGCAAGAACAAGAACACCGTTAGGAACAGCCTTACCTTGTGGCGCTTCTGCTCATCATTCATCGCTCCTTCTGTTCTGCGGGCATCTTCGGTGGTGTCATTCCCATCCCGGCACGCCGCTTCCTAAGGAAAAGGGAAAAGAACAGAAAAAAAGGCATTAGTAAGCATTCAGCAAATCTTCGCTTATTTTTAAAGACTGTACGAGCTTCAAACGCTTACCTGAATCCCAGGCCCTCTGGGGGAACTCTGTCTCCGGAACTTTTTGTCCATCTGCAAGAGGGAAAAGACACTCCAGGTTAGCGTGGAAACATCTAGAGGCGCTGCATACCGTGCTTACTCACCGCATTTCTTCTTCATAACCGGTACCCACGCTGAAAACATCGCGGCACCTAAAAGACACAGAAAAAGAACTCGGTTCAATACAAATACGAAAGGGTCACATCGCGCTCTCACTCACCTTCAGCGCTACTCATCTCAGCAGCACATCGCCATCCCCAGATGCCGGCCATCATCTAAGGAAGGAAAGGAACGAAGTTAGAGAACTGTTCAAAAGACTCATTATACTTACCTGTCGGACTCTTGCCAGTGAAGTAACTAGGCACCAACGAGCCCACATCAATCAACGCGCCCCTGCGCTGAAAGCAGGATGGAGAGCACACTTTCCAAGAAAACAAGGTGAGCTGTGGATCAAAGGGAAGGGTTGGACCCCGGGGAAGAAGGGGTTCAAGCACACAGAGACAATAGGGAGTTAAACTCTACCAGTCCTGTGTTTCAGGCCCAGTCTCCAGTCGAGTAGACTCCAGGGAAGGGTTCGAGGTCATAAGCCAGAACAGGCTGAGTGACGTCCCCGTGGATACCAGGTGAGCGTTACACAGGACCTGGAGGTGTGGCTTCCAAACCTTCTCAGATCAAGGCAAGGGGCCCCCCTCACAGGATGTTCAAAGAGTAACTCAAAGGGACTAAAACCAACACCCTCTTGAGGTACTTCTCTGTAAGCGAACAGCAGGCATGTCAGGAGGAGATCCCATTTCCTCCTTGGAGGGGGGGGGCTTTTCCAAAGCGCCTAGCATGCCCTTGAGAGTTTTATTAAATCTCTCCACCAGGCCATTGGTCTGGGGATGGTAAGAGTTGGAGAACTTGTAGGTTACCCCACACTCTTTCCACATGGTTTTAATGTAACTCGACATGAAGTTGGATCCTCTGTCAGAGACAACCTCCTTAGGGAATCCAACACGGGTGGAAATGCCCAGGAGAGCCCTGGTAACCACCTTGGCCGTAATAGTCTGAAGGGGTATAGCCTCAGGGCACATGGTGGCATGATCTACCAAGACCAGGATGAACCGATGTCCACCTGAAGTAGGAGGGTCAAGGGGACCGACAATGTCGATGCCCACCCTCTCAAATGGTGTGCCAACCACTGGCAATGGCTGCAGTGGGGCAATGACACTGCCTCCAGTCTTGCCTGACAACGGACAAGTTGGGCAGATCCTGCAACCTGCTCCCCATCTGCAAAGGAAAAGAGGCTGGAGGGCTCCTTAAGTAGCAACTGGGGAAAAAGAGCTGCAACCAGGAAGGCACTAGGTGGCCAGGGCTTCGGCCAGGTGACCAAGATCCACTTGCACCTGCTCCCCATCTGCAAAGGAAAAGAAGCTGGAAGGCTCCTTAAGTAAGGAAAAAGAGCGGCTACCAGAAAGGCACCAGGTGGGTGGGGTTTAGGCCAGGTGACCTAGATCCGCTTGCACCTGCTCCCCATATGGTACGCAAAGAGGAATTAAAAGGGCCGTATTGACAAGATTTCTGTGCGTAAAAAGGCCTACTAAGCACCTTATCTGGAGGGCTGGATGGGAGACCAACCTCGGAAAATGTGTGGGGCTAAACAGCACACATTTTCCTATGCTCGCCGCAGAAAAAACACACAGTCACGTGTACTCTGGGTGGACACAGCCTACAGGCGCAGCCCCCTGTCCTGTCCAGCTGGAATGTGACAGCCTCAGGTACAGCAAAACATCTCAGGAAAGGCAACGCCTTCCTCCTGCTATGACCAGCCTAATAAAATATCAAAGGCTCCATGGATCTGCTCTGCCTATTGTCAATGTTCTGCTGGCGGCATCGCATACTGATGGGAGTTAATTGAAACGGGCCTGCGAGAGGCCTGATCGCAGAACTGACAAAAGGGGACAGGAAACCCACACCTCTTTGATATGCAATGTGTCAACTTGAAGCTAGCGCCCACCCCTCTGTATGAAAGGCAGTGAATGTCATGTATGGGACAACTGTTTACAGTAGGTAACCCCTTCAGGGGGACGCCTTTTCAGAGGGATGCAGTATGTGATTTGATGGAGACAGAAAGTCTGGGCTCGCCACAAACTTCAAGGGAGACTTGAGCTTTGAACAGGAGCTATAGAGGGCTCAATTAACCAGAGAGACACTTGAATCCACAACAGACAGAAAGATGGATGGGACTTAATAGTACATGTTGTCACCCCTTACCTTTCCTGTTGCAAAGCACTCTGGTTATGACCTCACGCATAACAGAAGAATGTTGGTGCGGTCCCACGATTGGGTCATTAAGGTAGGCTTAGCCGGCCGTTTGGCTTTAAAAGAGGGTTGAGCCTCTTTTTTGCATATCATCCAACAACTTCGAAAGGAGTAAGGAGGAGGACAAATTTGGGCCCTGGCTGAAGGTACAGTCTGACTTAGAGCTTCCGCCAGTTAAGGAAGGCCGCATTTCCAAGAAGGAAGCAAGATCCTTCCCCTAAACATCTCCCAGGGAACAAGAGGGTGATACCACCTCAGAGGCCTCGTCCAGCAGCTCCAGAACCGGTACCCAGCCAGCAAACAGAGTGCCCTGCTTGATTCTGCCAGCAAGCTTCCTAAGTGTTAAGTGCCAGAGAGTCTCTGACCAAAGGACAAGATCATTGCCTGTAAACACTCTCCTCAGCTTTGGGCCATCCGCCTTAGAGGACATGTGCCCAGCAAAGAAGCTACGAGGATTGCCACAACAACCATCAACCAGCGTCCATCTTTTAAAGAAATTTGAGGCAGTCAATCCATCAATCCGCGACCGGCTGCAACACTGACTGTTGCCACTCTGCAGTCACTAAAGCCGTCTGAGAAACTGTGACAAGCATTCCAGATCCGCCAACCAGCACAGAAACAATGATTCTTGACCCCGACCCACCGTGTAGGCCAGCCTGCAGCCGTACATCCAGCCTTGCGTGACGAACTACCTGCCGCCTGATACCCGCAGCTGTCTCCCGTCTTCAATGAACTCTGTCACAGGAGCTGTAAAGCGTCCTGAAATCGACTTGACGGTGTCGAGCATCAAGATCATCTCAAGCACCAGCTACATTGTGGTTCTGTCCCTCTGGTCCTTCTCTGAAGGCCCCTAGTGACATTTACAACCCCTTGCTCCCTTGGTGCTGAAACCAAATAACCTTGAACAATGCAGACTGATTGCTTTACCGACTAGCTTCCTGTCAGTATCCAGAGTGCATCACTTTCCTTTCTTGAAACTGTCCTCTCTGTTCCTTTACAGGGTGGGTTGTATTTTGTAGTGTGCTAGAACTGTCTGTTGTAATAATAATAAAGTACATATTTGTATACAACCTTGACTGGACAGTCCCTTTTTATCATTGCGTAATAATAGTATTTTCGCTGTGTTGCAACTAAACAACGATGCGCAACCTTGCAGAGATCAGCCTGCTGTTCCGTCCCCGTTACCAAAATTGGACAATGTTGTTAATAATTGACTTGTGTTTCCAATCTGTTTGGATCCCTTCTGCTGTACTAGAGATGTGGGGCTGATTGATGGTTTAGAAACTGATATTCATCCCTGGACCAGTGGTGCCCCAGAAGTTGATTCATTACAGGCTCCTCATGCATAAGTGGGGGCCTGGAAGCTGAAAGGCAAAGGTAGTAAGAGCAGGGTCTGACTGCTCAGTTAGCCATCAATCAAAATGCCAGAAGGCCATCAACCCAAAAGACAGGTCAGACATTGTAAATATTTTTCAAGTTGGTGCGAACATCATGAAACACTTACTGTTTATTGACTGATTCCTCAGATTCTCCAGATCTTGCTAGAAGGTTTCGAGTTAGGGTTGGCATTCTCATCCTGTCGTGTATAATGGGCAGCCATTCAAGCCTTCAGGAAACCTTGGTCTAGCGTCATGGTGAAGGGTTGGCAGATTCTCAAGCTTTTCTCAATTACCCCCCCCCCCATCCCAGTGAGAGTCCAGCATTCAATCTGATTCTCCTATGCCCCAGGAAGTAGTGTTTCTTTTCCTTCTCCTTCTGCTCCTCCTCCTCCTCCTGCTTTGTAGGTGTGGCAAAGACAAAAAGTGCAGTTATGATGTACCTGGATAGAACCGCTAGATTGAGACATTCTGACAACCTGTTCTTCACCTTCAGTGGGTCACAAAGTGCCTTCGATCAGTAGGTGGATTTGTTGGAACATCACAGAGGCTTATGAGGCAGCTGAGTAAACCCTACCAAATCTTCATTTCTCTAGACCTTCTTTTCCTTGTCATAGTTCTTAAGACCAATGTTCCCTCAAATTATTTTTCTCCAAGTTCGGAAATGGTTGGATTTCATGCGCACATTATTTCCCATGTTTGCAGCTGACTAACGAGATAAGCCACTTTGTGAGCATGCGTTGTAAGTGGGCTATCATGTCTGAAGAGATTCTGGAAGGCAATATCCCCTTGCCCAGCTATGCATAAAGTGCATCTTAAAGCACTTTTTCCAAAGAAATAGGATAGAAAAACAAATACATTATATGTGATTATAAAGAGAGACCATCAACCACTTCACAACTTCAAGATATGCTATAGTACCAAGCAAAAGTACCCTACCGATAGAAAAATGTGTATGCGCAAAAAAACACTGTATGCCCAGTTTAAACAATAGGTTTAGTTGTGGCTATTCATTTGTCGACACTAATCAGACCAAGCCGAATGTGTTTTATGCCACTGCAAAAAAGCATTCATGTTTATTACAAAAAATATTGTGCATTATAACTGATGGATCATGTCTGAATTTTTTGCAGCCACATTATTTGCCAGATGGAAAAATGGCAACTAAAAGGACTGTGCCAGAAAACATGCTGATAAGACTTAATGTGCCACTTAAGTAATTCAGGGGCTGATGACATGCCTGTCAGAATTTGTGTTGGGATTAAGATTACATCAGAATAACAGAACCGCAGCGTATGATTATCAGAATTCTTGTGCCACTGCTTCCCATCAACATTACATTGTCCTGTGAATATAGAAGTGACCATGCTTACCCAAAACCAGCCTTATAGCTAAGAGGCATATTAACCCCATTCTACTCCATAAGAACAGGAAAATTGCCCACCAAAAAATAGGATGTAAAAGTAAGACCAGCAAAAAAAATGGGAAACCATGAACACGCAGGAGCCTATCTCCGGCATCTACCCAAAATGTTACACTGATGTTTTTCGAATTTGTGACCGGCAGAGCAGTGGCATAGGAAGGGACTCCAATAACACTGCTGCACAATCTCAAGAGTAACTTAAAAGGCAAAGAGCACCTTGTAATAAGAATAAACTGTCCCCATTGGCAAAGCCATTTAATTTTTTACTTCCTGAAAAATAATTTCATACCAAGTAGGGAGGAAAATCACCATTCTTGTGACCCTGGAATAGGAAGTATAATGACAGGGCACATAATACAGCCTATCATTTTGCCCACTCTTCCTCGCCACAACCTAGCCAAAAGTAAACCACTTTGAGGAAAATCATCTCGATTTCCCTGCTCAGGTGTACAGTAGATGCCTTTTTCCTGAACTAGGGATGCCCTTCTGCAATTCAGTGTTCTCATTTAAACAAGATCCATGAGGATGCTATCGGCACTAAACCCAGAACACATGATTATATTGAAAAGCGATCAGCAGCTGGGCAGAGAAAGAAACAGAAAAGTGCAGTTTTCTAGATTGTTACTAGAGGTTCCTATACTTGAGTGCCAACAAACACATTTCTTTCACTGTGCTGCCGACATGTCAAACTTGATTTTTTGAAGTTGTTGTCTTGTTCTTCACCCCAAACAGTGTTCCCCTGTGCCCTTCCAACTCATACCCTCATTGGCTCCTGTGCTAGCCTACAATTCTAGTTGACAGGGCTCTGTAAAGAGCGAGGGATTGTAGCAGTAAAACAATCACTGGGATATTTGCATAGCCACAACACTTTGCAAGCAAAAAGATATTTAAATCCTCACCACGATATTATGGGCAGTTTAAGAAAATTTCATGAACGTGCATACCCACAATTATTTTGCAGTGCAAATAGATTGTTCTCAGCATCCCCTAATATTGTTGGCTAGGATTATACAAGTGCTCAGTGAAACCATTTTTGTGTAGCAGAGAATTACCATAGCATTTGTTAAGATCTATGCCCAATGTGAATCTGGGAACTTGGAATTAAAGCAGTGGGTGTGAAACGCATTGTAACTGTCTGCATATCTATTGCCCTTATTCTATGTACATGTAGTGCCAGTCATATTCCATAACCATAATCCCTTGCAGGCCAAGTATATAATATTGCAATGTTGCTTTTCACTTAAAGGGAAATTATGGCAATATTAAAGTAGGAGAATTTGAACATGACATTTGTCTACTCAAAATCCTTTGAGGGCAAATTAATATCTGAGGTTTTTAAACCCTTTCAAAGTGTGTGTGCATATGTGCAAAAATTAGGAACCATGGGATGAGGTTACACGTCCAAGTAGCCTGCTACTTACAGTCAATATCCAATATTTTAGCTGGCAGGTTACAAAGTTTGGGTGAAGCTTTTGCTAAAGAACCACGAGTAACTGAAATTATGGTGCTTGAACATTATTGCTATTTCAATAAACATAAAACAACTGGATGTAGGTGCAACTCCTGGTAATCTCTCACAGAACCAAGGTAGGCTGATTCAAGGTTGTTTGGTAATGGCTAAATGGGGCTTGGGCTGGAAGTTAGTCATACGGTATAAATATGGTAAGGCCAAGTGTAGGAGTTAAGGGTGGGGAGGGAAGGTTATTTGGTTAATGTGTGCAGGCATATTTTATTTGCGTCTTCTGAACATGGAACAAGATTTCCATATCTGCTTTAATCCCACTTAAGGGTATATTCTGTTTTAAAGTTTTTAAGATCACATTTGCATAGTAAGGTAATGTAAATAGGCTACACTAGAATATCAAGACTTTTTAGTATAATTTAACTTCGGTAAGCGAGAAAATAAATGTCAGGTAACTGCCGTGGCTTGTGCCTTATTCATTCTTGAGAAGGTGTGAATTGTCTTTGTGCGCTGCTAAAACTCTGAGCGACACACAGAGGGAACCTGGGCAAGCGCATATGTGCACAGCTTAGAGGGAAACCTCGCTTATGACCCGCCATTACCACTCGTTGATTAAAGGTAAGCATTATTGGTAGCGGGCCCTTATGTTTCCATCAACATGGGGGGGGTGCCATAAGGGGAGACATAGATTTAGATGGGTTGTTGTCATGAAGGCTGGAGGCCTCAGGAAGTGCAGGACTAGGAGTAATGAAGATTACCAGGAGGTAATCTTTGCATTACCTCATGTCCCTCTTCCTCATCCCAGTATTCAATCATAAAGTGTACCAAAGAAGCCAAACAAACCACACCACCAACGTAAGAGGCGGAAAGGCCAACGCGATATTGTGCAGAGATTGCATAATATAAGGACTTGAGGCTTCACACACCAACTGAGGAAAACCCACATAAACCAGAGTAGCAACAGCCAGGTATAGGTATTCTGCAGTGGTGTGTAAGGGTGGATGGGAGGGAGGCAGCTCCCTGTGAATCCTACAGATATCCATCAGAGACCCCACTCTCATGCCTGGGGCTGCCCCACATTTGGGTGGAACATCCTAGTCTTCCAGAGACAAAGGAACCCCAGAGACAGTGACTGCTAGGTAGTTATTGTTAGCACTTACCGCCATCAGCACAGGACACCCTAGCAGTGCTGGCGTTGGCTTCTTTCTCTTGCTGTCGTCGGCAGCTCAGAACAGCAACATGGAAACCAAACCAGTGGTCTAGACTTCTTCCAACATGGTGGCAACGTACTGTCACATCTGACGTCATTCAACATGGCTACGGCCACTTTGAGCATACCTCTATGCCTAGAAGCTGCTTGTTGCCTGTACTGTCTCAAAGGGACAGGATTCTCCTCCACAACCCCGGAAGTCCTCTTCATCTACAATCAGCTTCAGGATTCCTCACAGAGGGCTTTTTCTCCCTCATTTGGGAGTTTTTTTCTCTTGGGTTTTGGACCCTTCGTGAGACCTCCTTTTGACAGTGATTCTCACTCTGTGTCAGTCGTGGCTGCACGATCGACCCTATCTTTTCTCAGACAAAAGCCAATCAACAGGGCAGGTAAGGCAAGTTGCTGAGAGTTATAGTCTTCTAGCCATCTGCTGAGACAAAAATGAAGAAGCCTTGTGAAAAAGGAAACTGTTGTAGACGTAGCAGCAGGATGCTTTTCCAACCAGGAAGGTGCACCAGACATTCCCGACCACTAGGTCATTCCCGAATTTGTAGCGTCTGCTATCAGTTTGGTAGATACTAGGAAGAGTGAGATTGATTTCCCCTCTAAACAGAGGTTGGTCAGATAGACCCACGTTCTGCTAGGCAAAATACATAAGGAAACTGTCCTTGTGCAATGAACTGAAGGGAGCAAGTGCCACAAAGGGGAACTCATAGAAAACAGAGGAGTGCAGAAGGTCCTAGGAAAGTGAACCGGCTTTGATCCATACTCTGAAGATTACCAAGCTCTGAAAAATGCACCAAGAAAGGCCTCAACCTGAATTGCATCATCCCAGGGATAGCAAACGCCTGTTCTAGTCAATGGCAGGGCACTCAAAGGGAAGAAGGCGAAAGCCCAGGAGGAACCTATCCGGGTACAAATTGGAAATGACTTGCCTCTACGTTCCAAGGGATGGAGAAAAATAAAAATAATGTATCGCCTGTACCTAAAGAAGGAAGGGCATCGGAATCCCTGGATAACTCTGGGGATGAGCCCCTCTAAGATACTGATGGGGAAACCCCACCCTCTCTAAAACTATCCTGTACAGTTTGAAAATGTGCTGAGGGGGTGCTCCCATCTGCTGACGGAGAATACCAATTAAACAAGGATTCAAGCCCCCACAAGCCGTTGAAGAAAGGAAGCCAGACCTTCCTAGACCAGCAGGGAGTGCCTAGGCAAATCCATATGTAGTTCCCAATCCTGCAAGGGATCATAAAGCACAAGGGCTTTGAGAGCAAGACAAATGGTCCATGTGAGCGTATGTATAATTCAGCAAAGTAGTACTGCAGGCATCAGGACCAGAGGACCTAGAAACAAAAATCTCAATTGAGCCTCCCTAAGAGACAAAGACTAAAGGTAGGTCTTATGAGGTGCAAGAAACTAGAGTCAGAAAGCCTGGCATAGACACCGGAACTGAGCAGCTTGGACACCAGCTCCAAAAGTCAACCAGGTTTATCTCCAGCCCCCTGAAATGTGTTGCTGATAAGGTAAAATTTCTCTTGCTACCCAACAACACAAGACAAGATGGCCTCTTTGCCTGAGCCACGAAACTGATACCGCAATGCCTGTTGAAAAAAAGGTGGCAATGATTATCATCCTGTTGTGCACAGGGCAGCCTTTTATCCGCTTGTTAAGAATAACAGACTCCTGAGGATTGCACCTAATCGCTCAGTAAAATACAATAGTGCTTCTACTAAAATCACAAATAACCACAAGCAACACTGCAAAAGACCCAGACAGAAGCCATCTGTAGTCGGAATCCATGAGGGGTTGAGGGTGGGCGTGGAATGAGGTGGATAGAGTGAACTCCCCACCCAGTTAGATGCAAGCAGAGAGCTGGAGTCGGATAATCCAGGGACAATAGTAGTATTCCTTGGCCAGCATAGGGTGACGAGGATCTAATGAAGTGAAGCCAACCTGGACTGGAAATGCCTGTGGGTCACCCACTGCCTGTCGGAGCCATTGGGTACCTGTACAGTTTAGATGGACCTTGCAACGATGAAAAGCTGATGAGTTGAGGAAATGGTGCCTAAAAGCTGACATTCATGGACTGGAGCAGAGGAAATAACTCTCTGATTGGGGGAAACCATACCATGCTCACGGGAACTGCCTTAAAATTGAAGACTCTGCACTTTACTGTGCTGAGAAGGTGTAAGCATACCCAGTTTGAAGATATTAGTGTGAACAAGGGAAAAGCAATCTGTAGACTCCCCCCAAAGTCCCAGCATGCCAGTGGCAGTCCCTCCAAGGATCGTAGAACATACTGCGGCAGTCACCTGAAACCGCCTTAGAGATTCGGCTTGATGGGGTGGACTCCATGAAGAACCATACTCATCTGACCTGACCCATTTACCATTAGGCCATGTAATGCTAGGGAGAAACAGCATCCTGTTTTGGCTGAAGACATGCTGGAATTTGGAAGCAGGGCCCACATCTGGTAAGCATGGGCAAAGCTGTCAATTTGCAAGCTACATGCCATGCATAAAAAGCCACATGCCTCATGAGTTCTCCATACTCCACCTACTGGCAAAGGTGAACTTCCTGTTCCCGCCACTGATATCGATGTCCAGCAGTTGAAAACCTTACTAATAATTAATCTGACAGAGTGCTATGATAGTATTGTGCCTATGGACTCAGAAGCAATGGAGACTTCCTCCTTCTAGGGCCTCTGATGTGGCCCTGATCTAGTGAGGAGCACAGTAGTCTGGAGAGGGAGTAAACCCTGTCTAGAGAGTGGCTTAAAGATCATGCAAGCTGGATCTGACTTTAGAGGTGTTGAAAGTGTCTGCAGCCTGTGGGGCGCAACCTGGTTGGCATGTGTCCAGCCTGGGCACTGTTTTGGCCTTGCAGCCTTGCAGCCTGGCACCCTAGCTGGGGAGATAGAACACCTTAGACCAGATAGCTCTCCTGAAGGCGGTTTGGTCCTAGGGCTGCCATTCTTCCTTTTTTAGCCTTTGAAAGGGGCTACAGTGCTCTCCTCGCCAAAGTCCAAGTCGGACAGACTATTCCTTTTTTACCAGCTTAAAAAACATTGGAAAGGAAGGTAGAACCTGGAAGTCCTCAAATAAGTGGTAATGTGTGGTACTCTATGTAAACATATCGCATAGGTGTGGCTCCTTCTGTAAACGGGTGTATTCCTGTAATACGATGTTGAGGAAAGGAAGAATTGGAAAGAAGTGCCCAAAAGCGACGTGTTCTTTCTTAGAATTTCTTCCACAGTAATCACGGATACCTTGGGGAGGAGGAGAGTGGAGGAAGAGGGCTTAATCCCTGTGCCGACTCCATCTCTTAATCTTACCCCATGCACTCCCAAGTGAACCCACCCACGCATGTCAACCTCATCATACTGATTGACACCTGGAGCAAATTATTTTAGGTACAGTGAGTTCCCAGAGGGGGGTGGAGCCTGCACCAGTTCCCTGCCTCTCTCTAGTCCAGTGTGGAGTGCGGGAGATCACGTCACACTTTAGGCCTTATGGGATATACCTCCAAAGCAGCCTAGCCCGGCAGGGACCAAGAGGTATCCGATATTTAGGTTCTGCAGTTTATTGGAAAATGAGTCGGGCATTTTTTCCCTCAGACACCATAAGAACAGAAAATAGGATCGGGAAGTGATGACGTAAGTGCCATCCCAATATATCTGGATGCAGAGAGAGGGGGAGCTGTAAAAACCTTAGAGAAAGGCAGTTGGAAGGATGGACTGTCTATATGATTTGCGTAATGGGATGAGGAAGGGAGACCTAGGGGGTGGGGGTAATGAAATAATCCCATTCTCTTCAATGTTACATTAGGTATGTCTGTCTAACGCCTCTCAATATGAATGCATGTAAATATTTTGGAGATTGTATCACTTCACCATTCAAAACATTAATATTGTCATTAACTGACAACCTTGTGGAGAAGGATCCCCATATCCTTAGTCCAGTCTCCAACTCTAGATGGAGAATAAAGATCTAGCTTATTGTATGGCAACCATTGAGTGCTCTTTAAAAACATAGTAATTCATTGCTAATGATTATTTCAAATAGGGAATATCCTTTTAGAAGTTTAAGAACGGGTGAATGTAGATTATTCAAGTAAAAACAATATGCCCCATTTGGGCGGAACATCATAATTCTTTTCAATTTACAAGTAAAGAGTCCATATGGGAAGAATTCATCTTGCAGTAGTAATGAAAAAGTGGAACCTTATTCCACTGTGTTGTATCTGGTAGAGTATCACACGCCCCCTAACTATCAAAAGCTTTATCCACCTGCACTTTGACAAACAAGGTGAGACTGTTGACAACTTAGTCTCTTGCGTTGTAAAGCATTGACAGCCCTCATAGCTAACTGTGGTTACAGGAGTACACCTTCTGGCCAAGGGTGAGTTGTATCCTCAGAGAGAAGCTCAACTGGTCATTTAAGCAGCAGTGTTCTGCCCCAGTGAAATAACTGCAGGGTATACCACAATCGGCCTCCACTACACTAGAACCAGACCCAAAAGATACCATCATTTGTGAATGTGTGCACTCTCAAGAAGAGTATGAAAGATGTATGACTTTCTCTCCTTTGCAGACAGCTCAGAATGCAGCGGGCAGAGTTTGCTGAAAAGCAGTGCACAGCTCATCGCACAAAGGTTTGGAGACCCATCCCGTAGGAAGCAGCTATTTCTTTGTGTTGGGTAGATAGTGGATGCTTATGCCATCCTGCTGGGCACTGCATGTAGCTGGGTAGAAGTGGTGAACAGTGTTTGCTGATCGGCGTCAGTTGTGTACGTATCTGCTCTGCTTGTGCAGTGCAAACTTAGCTGTGATATAACAAAGGAATACAGCAGTAGGGTACAATAATATGGATGCAATTGGATGGGTAAACTATTAAGCATATGGGGAGAGGTGTACAGAGTGGATTGCAAGTTATTGGGCTTTGGAAGGTAGACAGTTTATGGTGGTGATTGGCATCCGCTTGGAGCTGCATGTAAGGGTCAAGGGTGGGAAAAATGTGAATACTGTTGGGCATCTGTAGAAATTAATATGCTTTCCATAAACATACACCATCGCTGGGATGTCTTGCGTAAGCTGACTGTTGTTACGGGGTAGTGCATGTGGGAAGACAGTGAATTCTTAAATATTTAATCTGGGGACTGTTTTTGGGGTGGTGGGCAGCATTACGATTAGGTGGGGGAACTGCCAAATGTTATTTTAATTGTATTGTTCTTTTCCATTTAGGGGAGAGCCTGTCCATGTCTTGAGTTTTGACATCTCTGAGGAGGATTTTAGAGCAGGGCTCGAGTCTGACATCTCTTCCCGGTGAGTCCGCCCGTTGATCTTGGAGAAAGTCACTCTGAATGACAGGTTAACTCCCTTGGCATTTCCTGCGTGGGAGCAATATGTCTGTAGAAATAGGTTAGACGTTAACAGTTACATATTTGATCAATGTGGAGTACATTTATCCCCTAACCCCATAAAACAATAAAAGGTGCTCACTCAGGGAATTACATTGATGCATGTGGCTGGAACATAGATTGTTATCTCCTCATTAAGCATTTACGCAAACTGTGTCAGGGTTGGTAATTGCTGGGCAATGGGAGTGTTTTCACTCCTGGTTATAGTACTGGAGAGCCTGGTTGGCTTGACACCAACCGCTGTCAGGAGCTACCTTTGACTCCCCATGTCCACGGGGCAACAATTCAAGTTGCAAGCTACTAGCTAGCCATAGAAAACCACTTTCCACCTCAATTCTATGCATGCACACAGTAGATGGTTTCTTACACGCCTGGAGTCAAATATCACTAACCAATGGTTAGTGGCAAGTGCACATTTTGCGCCCTGCCAGGTTGACTCGTGCCGTACGCACATACCTGTTTGACATGAACTCTGTGTGTTTGGGAACATTGGGACACATTTGGAAGACATTTCTAGCATACGTAGCCATATATAATCGATAGAAAGCCATGGATTGCATCTCAGCTGGAAGTTAGATTAGTGGCGGGCTAGGTACTACCTCCTCATTTCCCAGAGGTAGCTCCTGCTTGCTCTGGTATGCTGGATACTCATTAGCTGTTTTAAGTTCCTACTCCTAAAACACATTTTTGATCCCCGGTGTCTACTAGAAGATTATTAACATGAACACAGTATAAAGGTGCAGTGCTTTCCCATTGCTGTTTTTCTGTAAGGAAGAACCAGAAGCTGATGCATGATATTTAGTAGTTGCATATAGATGTATTGCATGCTATATGTAGAAAATCATCATTCACCAACCAGTGTCGCTGCAAATAGTAATTATGACTTCTCGCTAAGCTCCTCCTCATCTTGTGTTCGACGGTGTGGCAGAAGTGGTTAAGACTTTACAAGTTTTAAATACATCGAATTTTGACATAATTTGTCTTGTGGCAAAATAGAGAATAACCAGTTGAAATGTAGTTGGAGAATAGTGGCAGTGAATTAGTGATGACATGCAGTGAGCAAGACCAAATGACCTAGAGAATAGTATCTCGTACAATTTGTCAGGAAGGACAGTCACTATTTGCTGTGTTGCTATGTGTGAAAGTTCTAGGTTTCAAAAATCTCAATTCACTCCGTATGAAGACGTAAATGAGATGTTCTAGCTACCCTGAGTCGTGTTAGCCCATGAGATACATGGGCTTTACAAAACCACAGCCCAGTGTCTATTGTGAAATCAGGAGAACCCAAGCTTTGATATTGGCACATCGGCAGTAGCAATTCTGTACATGAATTCCTTTGAATGTGGGAATTGCAGATGTGCTTCTGAGCCACACATGGAACTTTTAGAACGCCTCACGTTATCCTCGACAACAAGATCTAGCACTACAACAACAACCCATGGGTCGACCCCATGAATTTAGTCCAGCTACATTTCTTAAAGCCATTCCAAAGACAAATGATTCAGATCCATCTGTTTCTCATAGTTTTTATTTAAGCTGTGGTAGAATACTGAACATTTTAAAAAGGCGATTATTATTAGCCTGTTAAATAAACCTTTAAAGCCTGTTAAAGCCAAAATGAATTTTCAGCCAATTGCCAAGCTTCCTTATCCTAAAATGTTTGAAAGAGTAATTGCAAGTGGTGTACATAAAAAAACCTAGTTTCTGCACCAAAACCAGGTGGGTTTTTTCGACCTGGTATGGGTACGGGACCCATCCTGGTCAGTGTGATATATGACCTCAGATAAGCAGTTTATGGAGGTGGTGTAGCGGCACTGATTTTACTAGATCTATTTACCCCCTTCCCCCCCTTTGACAATGTCAACCATCAGCTGTTTAGATCTTGCCTAAGCCATTTAAAAATTGTGGAGGATGCACTGTACTTGTTTTTTCATTTCTTGATGGGCTTGTCCATGCGGTGCATTGCCACCTTACCCTTCTAACAGGGATCCGTTTTTTATTCCCATTTCTTTTTAATATATCACCCTTTGGCCTTTCATGTGGAGTCATCCAGAATACAGTTTTATAGGTATGCTGATGACACCCAGATTATCCTCCGTTTAGGTGGTAAGAAAGATGAGCACCCCAGTAATTATAAAGTGTTTCTCGTGGTTGTAGATACCTGAATGTGCTGCCCTAAACCTAAGATTTACTGCACTAACACAGGGATTCTGATGCCTTCTACAAATGAGGGTCTCTTGTCCTCATCCTTTTTTCCCTCTTGGCTATGTTCATGTCCTGAACCTGTTCTAGGTGTAAAGAATTTGGGTGTTACATTTGATGCAGCATTGAATTTATTCCCTTATATATTGCATGGATTTGAATCCGTTTTCTTTTAGCCCCACATAACAAATTGTTCACCATTTTCTTTCTCTACCCATTGTACAGTAGTTAAGGCTTCATATCTAGTCACCTCCACTACTGTAATGCCCAGGGCTTCCTGCATACTCAGTCATTTACAATCTGTTCTGAATGCTACTGCCAGACTTCCAATGGGACAGCATCGACATGATCATCTGCCTCGGCTATTGCAGCTATTCATTGGCTTTGC
Organism: Ambystoma mexicanum; assembly: GCF_040938575.1. Taxonomy (NCBI): domain Eukaryota; kingdom Metazoa; phylum Chordata; class Amphibia; order Caudata; family Ambystomatidae; genus Ambystoma; species Ambystoma mexicanum. Next base: position 160,184,261 of record NC_090921.1, read on the forward strand.
ATAACCAAACATCTCATGTTTAAGGCCTCGTGCCTCGCATTTGTTGTCTCACTATAGACACACCCACTTCTAGATTTTTCTGTTATACTCTGGGCTGCTTCCTAATATCATCCTCTGCCAAGTAATTGTTATGGTATCCTTCTGACATAGCCATATCAGAGGCCATTCCTTTTCAGTTTAGGTGACCCACTTTGGCATAGGTTAGCGGTTTCCCTTCATAAATACCCAGATCTCTTGTTCGGAAAATGCTGAAAACATGGGTGTTTAAAGAACACTGTTTTATTTTACAACAGGAGGTGTACTAGCTCTTCTTCCACATGTATAGCCAATCTATTTCATACATCTAAATACACTGTAGAGATGTGGGGATACTATTTTCAATGTGAACTCTTGTGAACTCTTCATAGCTTATGCAATATTTTTCTATCGTAAGTTAATGCATAGATACCAATGTCTTAAACTTCATTTAAATTTTGTTTTATTGACAATAAATAGTTATGACTTTAACTCAAATTATATTACATCCTCTGTATGGAACCAATTTCATAGGAACTACTCTCATAGGAAAAACCTGTAGCTAGCTGTACAAACCCCTAAACACAAAGAATTGTTCCTCAAATGCTCAGATAAAGTGCTACAATTAAAGTGCTTAATTCCCTCTAAAGTGCTCTGTGAAGAATCCTACAGATCCCTCACTGAAACCCTACCTAAAGTCTCCTTCCAGGTGGCCAGGGAAAGGCAGGTGCTTCCTGATCCTAACCCTGGGGGTGGTATACTGCGGAAGGATCATCTGGGAGTAGACAGGTCCCAGGGTGGTGAGGAGATTCTGTGGGATGACGCACCGTATTTCTCCTCTGGAAAGACTAATCATCCCAAGGTGCCTAAAGAGGTAATGGTATATTGTCATTTTAATGTCCTTAACCTCAAGTGGTGGACCTTAATGTTGTAAAATCTGAGCAATATATACCAAAAGAAAGATCCTTTTTGGTATCCCAAACTAAACACCTTCCTCAAACCCAAGGGTACACTATAAAGGAATGTGGAAATGTTGTCTTCAATAAAATAGCTTCCTCTGTAAAGACTAACCTTCATAGCCCCTCACTAAATAGCTTTAAGGGAATTAAACCTAACCTATCCTTAAAAGTAATTCAAATGTAGAGATAAAGGGATATGTAAACAACATTCGACACGAAAAAGAGGGCACTGCAGGAAATGGCAGCCGACGCACCACCCACAATCTGGAACTGCAAGCAGAATATTCTGAAAATGGATTTAGGAGATCAAATGTTCGAGTAAAGGGACTGAGTGAGAGACCACCAGGGGGCGCGGGACAAGATGACTGCCTAACCGTGCAGCTCCCGCTCTCTCCGGCATAAAGGAGAAGAGATCGAGCGTAATCACTGATACAGGTTAACAATCTGGCCCTAAAAAGTGAGCGGACCGGTGCCGAACACGGCAGCTGGCCAGAAGAGCTGTATAAAACGATCAGAAGAGCGAAGATAGCGTGGCTCCCTTACACGCTGTCCCGGAGGCGAAATAGGGCCGCAGCCCGTTGGAACACTGCACCGAAGATAAAGAAACAGGTGATCCGCGCCCATGTAGGGTCCGCAAGCCTCGGAAGTCAACAAGCGGAGCCCCTCAAGCCTATGACTTGCACCCAGTGACAGATGTGGATCCAGCCCGGGATGCATCTCCAGTGAAGCGGAGGCCCGCGGCGACCGCACCAGAGCCGTCCCAGAACTGCTGAGATGCACACAGCTCACCAGCAAAATCAAGGAGCAGGCGAGGATTACGCCACCAGCCCCATTGCGAAGCCCCCGGAGGAAGGAGGGTGAACTGTGCAGCCCGCGCAGGTTGATCGGCAGCACAGAGGAGGACTTCGCCAGACCTGCGGAGACAGGTGCGTCCGCGCCCACTCCTCCCAGTGGCTCGGCAGCAGACGAGGTGTGAACTTGGGTCCTCATACGGGCCGTGGAACATAAGTGGGCCCGAGGGGGTTGGGGGGCGCGCCGCAACAAAAGGCGAAAGCTTGTCAATGCAGGCACCGGTGGGGTACGATCTCCTCCACAAACGGTGTATTGAGTAGCAGGACGTCGGACATAGTGCGCAAGCGGGACGGAGAGGCTGAGAGACGTGCTTTAAAACTTGTTGGGCCTTCCCGGACCCCTCAACTGCCCACTTTAGGCAACAAAGGGTGCCTGAAGAGAAGGAACTCAGTAACGACCGATGGGGTACTTTGGTCCAGCAAGGCTCAGACAGAGCTAAGTGAACAGTTACGGGGCATTGAAACACCCACACATCTCCGACAGAGCCTGGTAACCTAAGAGACGCAGCAGCAGCCCGTGTAGGCACTGGAAGAGTCAGCACTAGGGATAACCAGGATTCAGGACCACACTAACTGCCAGACTGCCTCCCCCCCTCCCCCACCCAAACCTACAAAAGCGACACCACGGCTGAGCCAGAGCCTCTACCCATCACCTGGCACAGGGCGACTAAGGAGTCCACCTGGAAGTACCGGCAGACGAGGGACATAAGTACATCTCCAGAAGAGGGAGTAGAGGAGAGAAGTGGGGGACAAACGGCTCTGTGAGGCCACAGAAGTGACCCAGCCGCACCAGATAATAAAATGGGTCAAGCCCCGCCGCCCAACATACAACTACAACATTGCAGAGACAGCAAGAGCCCTCGCCCAGGAGTACTACAGCACAGTCTTCTGAGTGAATCAGAGACCCATCACATGCAGTGAGTCGCATCGAGGGCTGGAGATAAGCAGGGAACTCCCCCCAAGTGATAATAGAGAACATGGCGAAGAAGGTTGGCGAGACTGGAAAGGAAATGCCGGCTGATGTGGACATGTCAAGGTTCTCCACCAAAGAGGACATTGGACACATTGTAGCGAAGATCAAAGGCCTCGGAGAGGATATACAATCCTCACTTACAGACTTAACGGGAAGAGTGACCACCAAAATAAAGTTGAGAATATGGAACACAACCAGTTGAACTTAGATATGGTTCGAATGAAACTAGACACAAGAATGTCAGAAATAGAACTCTGAGAAGAAGAGATCACGCTCAAGATGGACGATTTGGAGAACAGGGAGAGGGGCAACAATCTATGGATACTTGGTCTAAAGGAATTGGGAAGAGAAACTCAGAGACAAGTTGAGGAAAAAATCCAGGTGCTAGTGAACCAGCTCTTCAAAGCAGAAGGGGGTAAGACTGTACAGATCGAAAGAGCGCACAGAGGTGGGAGACCCTACGGGAACGGTCCTCGTGCAATCGTGGTCAAATTCCTCAGGTATACCGACAGGTCCAAAATCTTGAACAGAGCCAAACAGTTGAGAGAAATTGAATTTGAGTGCTCCAAAGTTGCAATATACCAAGACCTCTCGAACCTCACCCTGGCCAGACGCAGAGCCTTTAGACGCCTCACGACATGGCTGCGAGACAAAGGGGTTAGATATAGATGGGGCTACCCATTCTCATTGGAATTTGAAGTGGAGAGGGTGGAATACTGCCTAACCACAGCGGAGGAAGCCGAGCAGGCCCTCTGCCATTTAACGGCGGACCTGGGGGCAGAGTCCAGGAGCCTACGGGGCCCTTCCAGGAGCGGCGAGGGCTCTGGAACTGTACCGGGCCCACAGAGGAGGAGGAGAGGAGAAACGGAGAGGAAGTATATGAGGCTCAACGGACCCTCACCCCGCAAGCAGTCCGCCCCACAGGACAGCAGACCAACGCAAGAACAAGGGAATGGAACACATGACAGATGGAAAAGAACCAAAAGAAGTTGGGCGAACGCTCCTGGAATAGTTAATAGTTTGCCGGAGGGTAGCAAAACACTCCGCTTCATGGAGGCCCTCAGCACGAAGGAGGGCGTCTCAGAAATCATGAACGAACCTAAACAGTTGTTTTTAGTCATGAAGTTATTGGGGAGTTAGTGCGAATGTTATGCCTACTCGGATAAAGGCAGCGCCGGAGAGGAACACTACTCCCATGTTTACTTTCAAGATGAGCGAATGGAGTCACACATTAAGCTGGAGATAGAAACTAGCGATGGGAAGGGGTGATGTTGCAAGAGGTCTGCTGGTGGGGACACTGAACGTAAAAGGACTTAACTCCCCGACCAAGAGATCTTTAGTGGCTAGAAAATTCTGCAAAGCACACCTTGATATACTCTTCCTGCAAGAGACTTGTCTAATCCATGGAGAGGAGCGGGCGATACGAGGGGCAGGTATTGACCAGGTACACTGAGCCTCGGGGACCGTTGCGAGAGGTGGTGTTGGCAGTGTGATCCATAAACAATGTACCTTACAGGATTGCACGGTCACCTGCCCCAAGAAGGGAGACTACTGATACTCAAGGGGATATTGGACGGGGCGAGGGTACTCCTGGCGGAATTATATGCCCCCAATCGGGGCAGGCACAGTTTATAGCAAATGCGCTTAACATAAAGACAGGAGGCAGATCTTTACATAATAGGGGGAGACTTCAACTCCTGGGCAGACGAGGCTAGAGATGGGAAGACCATGGAGACCATAGAACGGAAGGAGGTGGGTGCTTAGCCTGGTCACTTGGGTCGCACACTGGCGGCCTGTGGCTTGATAGATGTATGGAGGGAATTGCACCCTGGGGAGGAGGGATATACATTTTACTCTGCCCCACACCACATATACACCAGGATAGACTACCTTCTCATCAACAGGGACCAGGGGACGAGACTGACCCACAAATCAGACCGGTGGGTTAGTCCGACCACGATATGGTCCTTATATCCCTCAATGTCACTGGGCTCTACAGGCCTGACACTAGTTGGCGCTGCAATGAAACCCTTTGGAAAGACACCCCTCTTTGCTAGGGAACTGGGGGAGGCAATTACTGAATACTTTGAACTGAATGTCAATGGGGAAGTAGACAGTGGGATACTCTGGGACGCAGGAAAGGCAACCTGGAGGGGACTTCTCATCAGGGAGGGGGTGAGATGCAAAAGGGAAAGAAACCTCAGAGATGAGAATTTGAGGAGAGAGATAATGGAAGAAGAGAGGAAAATGTACGGGATAGAGGGAGACGCAGAGCACATCAGGGAACTGATAAACTCCAAAAGAGCAGAACTGAAAGCACTGGGAATGGGCGAGACTGTATGGAAGTTGAGAGATACCCCAAACAGAAATACTATGAGAAGGGAGATACGGCGGATGCGCTGCTGGCAGCGAGGCTCTGGGCGCAGAGGGCGGAAAGGTGGGTATCATCCCTTTGTGACCCCGGGGGGGACGTGAGGGACTCGCCCAGAAGATAGCAGAGGGATTCGCACAATACTACGAGACCCTCTACACATCAGAAGTGCAGGGGGGAGAGACAGCAATCGGGGAATATCTGGATAGGATAGATCTGAACTCACTCACCAACTTAGAGATGGAACAATTGGAGGGTCCCATAACAATAGAAGAGGTGCAGGAAGCAATATCCTGTCTCCCCAATGGTAAAGCCCCGGGGGAAGATGGATGCACTATAGGATTTTACAAGAAGTATTCAGGGATGAGGGGCTGGCTAACTAGCCATGGTGTAGGACGTGCCTTACTAAAGCTGCTCCTGGTGATCCGACGACCATCCGAAGATTCATGCAAAAAAATGACCTATGTACTCTACAAATGATTGCAAATACGTCGGAAGATGTGCCCCACAACAACTGAAGGAGACAAGTCAATTGAGTGAAGCATCATAGAGATTCAGAACTTTTAAGTTTGTGGCTCTGTGGAAACGAAGACGCACAAAATGGCGGGCAACAAAGGGACCGAAGCCCCGACCGAAAAACAAATGAGCCGGGCTGTGGAGATTAAGACGAGGGCTTGCTTGTGGCATTCGCACGGCACTGTGAAATGGTGCCCGATCGATTCTATGTTCGGAGCAACGTTTGCTTATAAAATACACTGCCAAGTCACATTTCAGTCAGCTGCAAGACCGGCTGCGGAGGATCGAGCTGTGCGTCGGATACTGTAGCCGCGCGCTGAGGACTTTTCGAACGTTCCGGCGGAAAGGATACAATGCTATTTTATATGATTAGCAATGATGGAGCCGTGAGGCGTGTTAAGAACCAGCGCGGCTAGCTGGATACATTCTTGCCTGTATATCATATACGGAGGTGGAGGCAAGATATTGGACGTGACGGCTCCCTCCCATCGTGTTAGGACGCGAATGTAACTTCTGGATTAAACTGTGTAGCGGAGGCAGCAGCCGCGCCGCTAGAACTTGTTGCTACAAAAAGTAGCAGACTTTCAGACACGTACAGGGCGTTTGGCACGGCCTCAGCGCTGATGAAAACATACAGCAGTGCAGGAACCGCGCCAAGGGAGAGGAGCCAGCGCGGCTAACTGGATGCATGCTTGCACGAAATCTGAGGCTGGATACTGAAGGTGACGGTTGCTAGCCACTATGTCCGGCAAATAAGTGTCCTGCAAGAAAAAAAAACCTACAACAGCGCCCACAGAACACGGATATTGGATGCCAGGGAGGGAGGAAGAACCTTCCCTGGAGACATATGCCTAAGTCACTAATTTGGTACTGATGCCTCATAAGATAAAGGGGCGCACAGAGTTAGGTACCATATGAACCTTGAGGCGCAATGGTGGTAAAGTAAGCACAAAAGTGATGGGTGGAAGATTTTGAATGAATCTGAACCACTGGCATTGCTCTGGGCAACCTTCCACACCACCGTTTTTTAGCCCGTCTGCGCCATTACAAAAGGGGTCCAGCCATATGCAAATCAGTCAGGTACTGCCACCAATGGTAGTAGCTTACCCCGAACTGCTAGGTCAGGTCCCCTCTGCACGGAAACACAAGCAACCCCAGACATGTTTCGGCCTTCTTGGGCCTCCTCAGTGAGGTGCAGCTCCCGACCAGACGGGCTGTGTCCTGAATAGGAACATATCCAATAATCATAGACGACTCCATCCAGTTATTGGGTATGGGAACGAGAACGAAGGTGAATTGGCAATTGTGTCACTGGACGCAATAAAGGCCTTCGACTCGGTCAAATGGCCATGGCTGTTGGCGGCCCTGGCTGGCTATGGGATGGGGCCTGGATATCTACAGTGGGCGAAAATGTTATATAGTGAACCGCTGGCCAGAGTTTAAAACAGGAGCAGTGATATCGGAAAGATGGCAACTCCGCAGGGGTACCAGACAAGGATGTCCATGGTCTCCTATGCTCTATATATTGGCCCTGGAACCCCTAGAGATATACTTGAGGCAACAATATGATACGATAGGCATTGCCGTGGGAAGCGAACGACATCTGATCTCCCTATATGCGGATGACATGTTGTTGTACTTGCGACACCCGGAGGAAAACCTCCAATACATTCTAGAAGTGATGGAAAGATATGCGGGGCTGTCTGGTATAGCGGTGAACCCTCGGAAATCTAGCATGTTCCCATTGGGTGGATATAAAGGGATCCCATTACAGATGCCATGGGAGGTTAGCACATTTCGCTATTTAGGGATAGATATATACCACACGGTGGAAGAGGAGCATAAGTGCAACACAGAGGTAGCCATTAAGAAAATCAAAACCTGCATGAGGTTCTGGGTGAAGGTGCCTTTAGCAATGATGGGACATGGGGCAATGCTGAAGATGGTGGTCCTACCTAGGCTCCTGCACTATTTTGGGAACATACCGCACTTGATGCCCAAGAAGTTCTTCACTAGATTGAACAGTATGTTCAGGGATTTCCTGTGGCATGGCACATGGAATAGAGTGGCCTCTGGAAGCTACAGAATTTCCATGAGAAAGGGGGTATAAAACTGCCTAATTATGAAGTATTATTGTATTATTTGTATTTGTTTATTTGTATAGCGCAAACCAGGCCCGGAGGCTACCGGGCGCATATATTAACAACAGTGGTTACAAAGTATAACGACATATCAAGTAACATTTAAATTGACATAGTAATCAGCAGCAATGATATTTTATACATATATACATAGGTGAGCAAGTATTCACAGTGCAGCTTGGCCCTCAGATGTGACTAGCCAATGTTTGGCTTTGTATTTGAAGAGATTCAGAGAAGGAAGGTTTCTGATAGTTAGGGGGACAGAGTTCCATAATTTGGCTGCAAGAACTGGGAAGCTGGAACCACCGGCTGTTTGGAGCTTGTATTTAGGGATCATTAGGTTCTGGTTGATGGAGGATCTTAGAGATCGAGATGGTGTATAGTGCGTGAACCGTGAGGAGAGGTAGATGGGGGCCAGGTTGTTCATGCATTTGTAAGTTAGGGCAAGCGATTTTAGAGAGATCCTTTGGGTGACTGATAGCTAGCGAAGGTTCTTCCTCGTTTCCGAGATGTGGGCCGATCTAGGGATATTCAGGGCTGATCTAATGGCGTTATTTTGTATGACCTGGAGTTTGTCTAAGTTGCATTGATTGGTGCCTTGGTACAGTGCATTGCAGTAGTCCAATTTGGACATGACCAGAGTTCTAGCAAGGATTGTGCAGTTATGAGTGGACAGAAAAGGGCGGCATGCTGTGATCAGCTTGCAGGTGTAAGTGGCGGCGGCCGCAACTGCATTCATTTGTCTGTGGAGGGAAAGCATGGAATCGAGGTAGATTCCGAGCGTTTTGGTATCTTTGTAGACTTTTATGGGATTTCCATCGATGTTGAAGGAGCTGAACAATGGGTTCAGCTTGTTAAGTCTTTGCTGTGTGCCTAGGATGAGGAGCTCTGTCTTGTCGTCATTGAGATAGAGCTCATGTTGTGCCATCCAAGTTTGGATGACGAGGTATATATCATTTAAGGCTTTCGAGTCTACCGTGTAATCGCCCGTGATGGGGATGAGTATCTGGGTGTCATCGGCATAGTTAGTGTAGGTGACACCCAGATAGTCAAGCACATCAAACAAGGGTTTAGTGAAAACATTGTAGAGAGTAGGGGATACACAAGATCCTTGGGGGACTCCGCAAGGGACTGGTCCGGGGTTGGCGGCGGCGGTGGGCGAGAATACCCTCATCTGTCTGTTATCCAAGAAGGATTGAATCCAGTTGGTGGCCTTGTCAGAGAAATGGGCGGCCGTTTTCAGGTGGTGACAGAGGATTTGGTGGTTAACCAAATCGAAGGCTGCTGATAAGTCTAATAGTAATAGTAGGGCTAGTTTGCCTTTGTCTTTAAGGTCCTCAATTTCGGTTTTGAGATCTAGGAGGGCTGTCTCAGTACCGTGCTTAGGTCTGAAGCCGGATTGTCTCGTGCCTAGTAGATTGTTTGTTTCCAGGTAGTTTTGTATCTGAAGATACGCTGCTCTATCTAAGATTTTTAGCAGAAATGGGACCATCGTGATGGGCCTGTAGTTGGTTGGGACCTCCGGATCTAAGGTGGGTTTTATTAGGAGGGGGATGACCCATGCATCCTTCAAGTTGATAGGGACCACTCCTGATTGAAAGGAGGCATTGATAAACGTGGTGATATACGGTGCAAGGTCATGAGCTGATTCCTTAATTATCTGGGCTGGACATGCGTCCCCTTGGCAGTTGGAAGGTTTTAAATTGCAGATAATTTTTTCAACTTCCATAACAGAGAGCGGTGTGAAGCTGAATGGCGCCGGGGAGTCAGGGGTGGTTATTTTGGGTGGCAGGGTGTTGCTGAATGTAGTAGTGTGGTTGGAGTTTTGTTTGGTGTTAATTTTGGATTGCAGTGTGGTTATTTTGTTGAGAAGTGCGTTTTGTATATTGTTGCACCAAGTGCTGTCTTTGGTACACACGTCAAGGACAGGGGAGGGGGATTCTAATTCTTTGAGGATTTTAAATAATTCTCTAGTGTTGGATTCTGCTTGTGATATGCGTGAATTATAGGTCTCTTTTTTAGCTTGAAGGATAGCTTCCTTATAGTTGAGAGAGGTGATCAATAGGGAGGCTTTGGTAGCTGGGCTGGGATGACTTTTCCAGAGGGCTTTGGCCTTACGCTTTTCTTTGCGCAGCACGTTAAGCTCCGGAGTGAACCAGGAGTTTAGGTGGGACTGTTGTTTGGCTTTGCAAATTTTTAGTGGGGCTATGCTCTCAATAGCTTTGACCATCAAGCTGTTGAAGACGTCTACTAAGACAGTGGGGTCCTTTTCCTTATGCTGAGAAGCGAAAGTGTTCAGGCAAGGGAGGATAAGAGGAAGCAATTTCTCCCTGGTAATATCCTTTTTATTTCTGGTGGGTACAGCAGGGGCTATAATGGGTGTGGGCTGGGGGTTGGAGGCTGGCAGGAGGAAGGTGATAAGGTGATAACGTGATGGTCAGACCAAGCACAGGCATCGTTGGAGATGACATTAGTATTGCAATTTAGGTCAGCTAACCAGTCGAGCGTTCTACCCTTGTTATGTGTGGGTTCACGAATGCGCTGCTGGAAGCCTAGATTGGAAAGGGTAGTGTCGACTTCAAAGGCCATGTGGTCCTTGGGGTCAGAGAAGCCGAGGTTGAAGTCACCTAATAACAGTATTTGGGAATTTGGCTTGGTATTAGCCGACACGGTGGAAGCAACATCGTCAATTAAAGAGCCCAGTGGACCTGGAGGTCTGTACACAAGATGGAGTGTTGCTGTGTTGGTAGGAGAGAGAGAAAGTTTCACTGATGGTGATTCTGCAGAGCTGAATTGTGTGTTGTTGGCAGTTCTCATAGTGATCTTGTCTCTATTTATGATGGCGGCGACTCCTCCTTTAGACATGTTGGAATGACGGTCATTTCTGATAATAGTATAACCCTTGGGTAGGGATAAGGCGAGGAGTGGGCCAGAGGCATCATGTAGCCAGGTTTCGGTAATGGCTAGGAAGTCAAGGTTATGGACAGTGATGAGGTCAGCGATGTCAAGGGCATGGGCCGTAAGGGATCTTGCATTAATAAGGGCTCCCTTTAGCGCTGAGGTGGGTGGGGTGGACGGGGTGGGGCTGGGTGCTACCAGTTTGTTGGGCTGTGACGGAGCGGAGTGATTGCGCTGAATACAGGGTGGTCTGGGCAGTCTGGATCTAGGTCTGATATTCCTATGTTGTGGTGTGCATGGGAGGTTAGGTGTGGGTTTGGTTGCAAAATGCTTGAGCCACAGGGCTGGGTCGTTAAGGTAGGGGTTCAAGGGATGGTCCGAGCAGTGGAGCATGGTGGAAGGACGAGTATGTTGGTGGTTATGGTGTGTCTTAAAGAAAGTAGTAGGGTAGCTGCTAGCAGTAGAGGATAAAGATCCTAAAATGACTATGTGGGTGAGGAAGAGGCTAGTATAGGACATCGAATGCATCGACTGCATGTCGTGATTAGATGGTTCACAAGTAACTTGTAGTGTGGTGCCAGTACGTGGTAGTAACTGTGTTTGAACTAATGCAGTGAGGCTACAAATGGCAGTGGTGCAAATATCATTTGGGCTCAGTGCTAGGGCATCAGGATACAAATAATGCACACTAGGCTACAGACGGCAGTCTACAGAAATCATTTGGGCACAAAGCTAGGGCATCTAGATTCAATTAATGCACACTAGGCTACAAACAGCAGTCTACAGAAATCATTTGGGCTCAAAGCTAGGGCATCTAGATTCAAATAAATGCACATAAGGCTACAAACAGCAGTCTACAGAAATCATTTGGGCTCAATGCTAGGGCATCTAGATTCAAATAATGCACATTAGGCTGCAGATAGTGCCGGTTAGACTACAGTCAACAAAGCTGCAGGGACATTTGGGTTTAGACCGAGGCTACAGTCAGCAGGTCTTACGTGAAATTCGACTCAAGGCACTGAAGTGTCAACTATGACATAATAGTTTAGGTGGATAGACCTGTGGTGACTGCAGATGAGCATACGGTTAAGCAATAGCAGAGAGAGCAGTGTACACAGAGGCTCATGGGGGGAGTGATGACAGGCATAGAGGGAAGAGCAGGTGAATAGTACAAAGTACGGCACAATAGTTACAGAGCCGAAACGGGCGCAAGAGGCAACAATCAGCAAGGTGCTGAGACTCGTTATGTGGTAAGGATAGCTCACGTGAACACTGCGGTGCAAGTTGGGGGCGTGAATTATACAAGAGCGATTGTTTGTAGCTTTGCATCCAGCGTAGGTAGGGCAAGAGTACCTTAGTGTTGTCGGCAGGATGGGCAGCAGGACAGGGCCCTCGGCCCAACGGCTCAGGACAGGCTCAAGACAGGAGCCGAGCCTTGTTGGGTGAGCCTTAGTGCGTGTTGCCGGCGTTCGCCTGCCAGCGTCTGGTTGGCTCTGATGTAGTGAGAGCAGGCCAATCGGGTCGCAGGGGGATGTGCCTGGTGAGGGTTAGGCCCAGCCAGCCATTACCCTTTTCGGCACGGCCATCTTGGAGTGACTAGTGTCTATTATATAGCAAGCCAACTGCAATATGTTGCTAAATGGCTCTCAGATGAGGTGACCTCTGAATCCAGGTTGTTTGGACAAGATTGTGCCCCATTTTATTTAAAAGAGATTATGTGGCTGCCCAAGGCAGAAATGGAAGGGCGTCCAAAGATGATGGCACTTGGATGGAAGATGTGGCGCCGGGCATGCCAGGTGATGGAGAAACCATCCCCGTGTTCCCCGCAAACACCACTAGTTACATTGGCGGGTGGAGAAAAGCAACTAAGGATGATAATCGGAAACCACTGAGAACCGGTTGGGATAGCAACAATAAGTTATATTTGGTAAGAGGGGACTATCGTAGATTTTGAGGTGTTGGGGGAGGAAACCGGGTCACATACAGGCCACTATATCACGTACCACAGAATGGTGCAGAGAATTAAGAGAACATGGCCCCAAGTGGTACTGGAGGAAGAACCAGATGCTACCATACATATAATATATGACATAGCAGAGGGGGGACATGAGATATCTAGAATATACGAGGTGATAATGTCTAAAGTAGGAAAGGAGGTAGTACAATTGAGACGAGACTGGGAAGCGGGAGTGGGAGCCCCGATGGATGATGTGATGTGGGAACGATCCCAAGGGTATCATAAGAAGGTGTTGAGGAATGCAAGACCAAAGCAGATACAACTGTATATTACACATAGGGCGTATGACACCCCAGAGGATATCTAAGTTTAAAAATGCAGGACGGCAAGCATGCCCTAAATGTGATGAAGAGAATGCGGGTATGGTGCATATGTTTTGGTCATGCCCGGTTATTGAGTGCTTCTGGAGCAAAGTGGCACACAAACTAGCAGAAAGAGGGGTTAAGATTGTGGTTGATACAGTGTGGGCCTACTTGTTGGGGGGGTTCCCAAGACCACGTAAACTCAAGCAAGTGAGCAAACTAAAGGACCTGGAATATGCGCTTGCAAAGAGGAGAATTGCTATGGGGTGGAAGACATGCCACAGACCGCGATTAGAGGTGTGGTGGAACGATTTGCAGAAATGGGCGGAGGCAGAAACCATGGTATGGCAAGAAGCAAGCAGTGCTGGGGGGGGAGGAGGAGACAGAGACCCTGATGGCCTGGAAATTATTAATAGCACAGTTATTTGGGTCAATACGAGACCCAACGGAACCCATGGAAATCGATACCCTACCACAAGATGCAGGAACAGAACGTGAGAAGCAATAGGCTCGAAACGGGGGGTGGGATAAGGGAAGCAGGGAACACAATTAAGCGATGTATAACCGAAATGTTATCATATGCACTGCAAGTTTAGTTTGTATTGTTTGTTTGAATAAACTAATAAAAATGTTTTTTAAAAAAAGTATCCAAGGATCTTAGATGGCCACATGGTAAGGGTCTACAACCGCATCCTGGAAACAGGAGTGCCCCCGGACACCATAGCAAGGCGCTGATATCACTGATCCCTAAAGAGGGGAGAGACCCCACGCAATGTGCGCCCTATCGCCCCATCTCACTACTGAATGTTTATGAGAGGATTTTTACATGAATACTAGCCTCACATTTTGAGGATATATTACTGCGGTTAATACACCCGGACCAGATGGGGATTATAGCGGGAAGATGGGGCCCAGAGCGGTGAGAAAGACCCTGGAGCTCATGGAACATGTGGGAGGAGGCAAGGGGGACCACGCATTGTTGAGCCTGGATGCTGAAAAAGCATTTGACCGGGTAGAATGGGGGTTCTTGTTTGCAGTTCTGAAGAAAATCGGAGTGGGAGAAGAAATGTGTAGAGCAATTCAGGCAATCTACTCTGGACCCAAGGCCAGGGTAGTGGTGAATGGGGCGAGATCCAGGGAGTTTGGACTAAGCAGGGGTACTAGACAGGGCTGTCCGCTGTCTTCACTTCTCTTCGCCCTTGCAATGTAGCCCCTGGGGGAGGAGATTCGGAAGGATATGCATCTGAGGGGAATAAGGGTAGGGGATATGTCCCATAAACTGAGCATGTATGCTGATGATATAATGGTATACCTCTCGGAGTTGATTGAGTCAGTGCCAAGAGTGCTCACGGTTGTGGAAAAATATGGGCGCCTATCGGGTTTCAAGATCAATGTAAACTAGTCAATCCTCCTCCCAGTAGGTGAGGTAACGGAGGAGCTGAGAAAGAGTTGGGGAGGGTTGGGCACACAAATGGAGGAAGGCGGTCCTAAATAACTCGAGTCAAGATCCCTAGTGAACTTGACCAACTATATGAGGAATATGCCCCCCCTACTGCATCGACTTTTCAGAGACTTAGACAACTGGACGAAATTAACCATCTCATGGCTGGGACGATTAAACACGCTCAACATGGTCCTACTCCGTAGGTTGCTATACCTCTACCAGGCGCTCCCAATAGAGATACCAGATACACACTTTGGAGAACTAAAAAGAAAAATGATTAGATTCCTCTAGGAGGGGGGAAAACACAGGGTGGCCTATAGACTTCTGGTACAGCCTAAAAAGAAAGGGGGAGTGGGGCTCCCAGAAATGCAAACATATTATAGGGCAGCCCAGTTTAGAGCTCTGGTCCCCCATCTGGGGTGTGACAAACAAAAGCATTGGGTGGATATGGAGATCTACCTGTTCCGCCCGGTGACACTCGGGGAATGGTTGTGGGCACCACGGGAAGCAGCCCTGAGTAAGGTACGGAGACATAGGATCCTGGGCCCGCTCTGGTCCCTCTGGAGAGTTAAGAGGGAAATGGTGGGGGTAAGAACTTGGCCCTCACCCCTGAGCCATATTTGGGCACCCCTAATAAGAGATCAGATCCCTGGGCACGAGAGCTTCCAGGACTGGTTTGAGGGCGGAGTGGAAAGGGTGGGGCAGGTCTTGAGAAAAGATGGGGTCATAGAACTGAAGGAGCTGGAAAACATACTGGGAATGGGAAAGATCTCGATATTTAAGTATTTGAAACTGAAAGGGGTGCTAATGTCTGAGGATTGGAAGGAGGACCTGCAAGATAATTGATGTATACAGAAAGGGTGTTGGACACAGGGAAAGGGACGAGAGGGCTCATCTCCGATTATACCAGGTTCTCTTAGAGGCACGGGGCGGGGGAGGGTAGACATAGAAACACACAGGAGGAAATAGGAAAGGGATATGGAGATGGAGCTAGAAGATAACCAATGGGAAAGACTATGTGAAAATGCCCACCGTACCTCATTGGCCTGCTCATGTAAACTTCACGGATTAAAACTCTTGTACAGGTGGCAATGGGACCTGGGGAGATTAGCACTGATTTACCCTGGCGTTGACCCCCAATGCTGGAGGTGTGGACAGAGAGCGGACTACTGGCATATGTGGTGGGCCTGTAGTAGGCTGAAGAGATAATGGAAGGAAATCCTGGGCTGGATAAAAGACCTGGATGGGGTGGATAGACGACTGGACCCCCCTCCTGGTGTTATTTGGGATAGAGGTGGTAGAAGGGGACTGGAATAAGCTCCCGCACATGCCACATTTTCTGCTCCTGGCGGCCACAGCGTACATTGCAGGAGGTTGGAAAAGGCCGGACCTTCCCAGCGAAAAGCAATGGGCGGCCAAGGCCCTGGGCATATATAGAATGAAACAACTCACCGGACAGATGCATGGCCAAACTCCCTCAAGGGAAATGGAGTGGGCCCCTTTCCTGGAAAAATGTGACCCAGAGAAGGCCCCAGCCAGGAGAATGCTGATATCTTCGAGAGGCCAAGAAGGAGTGATGGAAAATGAGGGTCACTGTATGGGTGAAACGAGTGGTGGGATGTAACGCAGTGGAGAAGGAAGGGGATACTGGGCACAAAGTGAACAAGGGTAGACCCCCCGGCAGACCACAGAGTGAGAGGTTAAGAAATTCCAGAGAGAGTTGTGGATATACTCCATTCAAAAGAAGGGAGGAAGCAAACCAGGGACCTGACGAAAACGGGTCCCAGTAAACTGAACACCGGTCACATCCGAAGAGCCAGATTACTTGCGCGTGGGGCTTGGGGGGGAGAAGATGGGGTGTTTGGAATCGGGACGTGTGGTTGGGGTGATTGTCTTTTCTTAAAAAAAAAAAGTTTAAATTGTCTCATGGTACAAAACGCATCACAGATTGATGTATGTTATCCTTATTGACGTATCAATAAAAAGTGAAGAGAAGATATCAGTGATAAAGAGCTCAAAGTGACGATCAGGCAAATATTTGTAGATCTACTGGAACTGGAAAGTGATGCAGAGCTTAAACTGGACAGGGTTCATAGAGTGGGCCCGCTGAGGAAGGAGCTGGGAGCCAAACCAAGAGACATCCTGGCAGCCCTACATGACTACAGACGAAAAGAAGAGATCCTGGTGGCAGCAAGAAAAGTGAAGTAGTTAAACTACAATGGGTCCGAGATACAACTCTTTCAGGATCTGTCACAAATAACCTTGATTAAAAGGAGGAAAATGGATCCGGTTGTGGGATTTCTTCGTGGGGAAGACATTTGCTACCAATGGACATTTCCCTTTGGCTTGGTAAGGAGTAGGCTGGAACCAGAGGACCCTAAAGAAACAGGCCCAGAATCTAAAAAGAGGTGGAAATGGACTACAGTGAAGCGAAGGAACTCTTAAGAAAATACAAAGGACTCCACAGCTAATTGTTGCGGACACATGCTCTGTAAAGTTAGTTTGAAGGTGTTTTGGGGGGTGGGTGGGATGGTGGGATTTGGGATCACTACATGGGCTTGGGAGATCCTGCACTTGTATCGGCTGGGTTGTGGAACGTGCTTAAACCCAGAGAGGGCAAATCAGGAGGGGCTAGAGGCCGGTTGAGTCCACCCAGTCTGGGGGAGGGGGAAGGAGGGGACAGAAGGGGTAGGATCCCAACCGAGAATCCAAGGGGTACACGAATAGGTACATATGTAGTCCAGAATTCCCCCTGAAAAGGAAGAAGCTAGAAAGATATGCAAATGAGCGACAAGCAAATAATTAGGCTGCAGGGTTACCATCAGATTGTCCAATCCAATGAGGGTAAGAAAAAGGGAGGGGTCCTGATAGGCCTACGAAACAACCTTAACCTCACAGTTCTGAAATGGGGGAAAAAGATGAAAATGGGAGATACCTGGCAGTGGTATTGTAAGGAAAGGGGGACATTTACACGATAGCTGTGATCTATGCTCCCATTTCGGGACAAGACTGGTTCATTCAACAGAAGCTCGCTAAACTAGAAAGATTTTCCAAGGGACAAATCATGTCAGATGACTTCAATATGGCTTGGGACCCGGTGGTAGAAAGGTGTGCAGGCAGGGCTGACGACCAGTGCAAATCTACGAGAGAATTGTGTGAGAAAATGGAGAGGCAATCGTTGGCAGATGCCTGGAGAGAAAAGGGGGGGGGGGACTAAAGGTTACACATTCTTTTCCCATGTTCATAGGACCTCCTCTAGGATAGATTACATGTGAGTATCTAGGGGTCTGTTGGGTAAGGTCCTAGAGATTGAGGTGGGCACAATAGCACTATCAGACCATGCCCCTATCACGTTGAGAGTGAAAAGACCCGACCCCCGGGCTATGGAAATGGAGATGCCCCAATTACATTTTTAAAGACGAAACACTGAACAAGGAAATATGAGAACTTCTTCCAAGATAATAAACTAGGAGACACAGGACAAAACATGAGATGGGACGCCTTAAAAGCCACGATTTAGAGGGAAAGTTATTGCGGTTAAGGCACGAAGAGATAAAGAGAGGACACATTTGGAAAAAACCAAAGGAAAAATTGAAAAAGGTTATGTCTAAAATGGGGGTTGGAGTTAGTGGGGAAATCCGTAGAGAATATAGGGAAATAAAGGGACAATTTGAAATTCTACAAACAAGGGAGGTAGAACAAGCACTCCTATATTTTAAACAGAAATACTATGTAAAGGCAAACAAGGCGGACAGTTTACTGGCTAGGCTGCTAAGGAGGGAAGAGAAAACTAGAACTATAATGAGAATTAAACAAGAAAAGGGTGGGGAGAGCTCAGAGCTAACATAGATAACTAAGGAATTCACAGAATACTATTCGGCCCTATATGAATCCGATAACCCCCTTGTGCAGACTCAAAAGGAATATCTGGAGAGATGCGACCTTCCGACAATAGCAGACCAAGATAGATTGGACCTAGACCAAGAAATCAAGCGGAGTAGTTCTGTAAGGCCATAATGTCACTGCCAACTAACAAATCCCCAGGGCTGGATGGATTTACGGCAGACTTTTATAAAAACATATAGGGAACAACTGATCCCCCACCTGGTACAGATGTTTAACAATTTTGGAAAGACAGGGAAAATAACACCAACGATGGAAGAGGCGAAGGTGGTCCTACTACCGAAGCAAGGGAAAGATCCAACGAGTTATAAATCCTATAGGCCTATTGCATTAATTAACATAGACGCTAAGATCTATTCAAAAATATTGGCATCTAGGATGGACCATCTTCTACCAAAATTGATAGGCACTGACAAATGTGGCTTCATAGGGGGTGGACAAACTGCAGATAATACTAGGAGAATAGCACTCCTTGTGGAACTGCAACAAATCTACCTTTGGCCTAGCCTTGCGTGGGCGACCATTTGTTAGTTCCTACCAAATCTACCTCGGAGGTGCGGGGGTGGTGGGGGGTGTGCATCACTATGCCCCCCCTGCTCTTCTATCTCAGGGCAAGTGTGCACTGTTACTCCTAAGTTACTATGCTATGGAGACACAAACATAAGCTATTATCATAACCATAAGAATAGACACATACACAAATAAAAACACACAAGTCAGTTTCAATTGTAACATTACAATACATTTATTCATGCACAGCAATGCATGATGCAAACACTACTATAATGCAAATCTCAAATTTGCACTTTTTATGATTTTGGTGCAAATCTGCAATGCAATAACTGTAAGCCTTACAGGCTTCAAATGCAAGCAATCTAATAGCTGGATCTATAATGCTAATGCAGCCTGATTCGAGCCTAATTCGGCATTCCACACCAATCCTCTCCAATCCACACCGCACTTCACGCTCTCTCTCTAAGACAATCCCTGTCTGATTACCCCATCTACAAACCCAAATCTCTGTGTGAGTGTCTTTTCTAATTCCCCATGCAATCAATTTGGCAGTACTCCCCTTCTTGCCATGTGCAAGCTTCCCACTCTGCAACCAGCTAGTCAGTCAGGGCCTCTCCTTGGCCTCTCTCTGCCAGATCGATCTCATCAGCAATCATCAGAATGCTTCCACAATGCTTCCTCTCTGAGAGCAGCGCCATCCAAAACTCCCTCGATCTCAGAGTCGGAGAGCATGTCCATCTACATCTAAAAACTCCAATCTCCCTCAGCTCTGGTTATACTGTTCAATGACATATATACATATCCATGGTTACATGTCTCTCTAAGCTAAAATGCCTCTCTGTCTATCTGTCAGCATTTCTAAATCTGAGCAGTGCCTAAAAGTCTGTGATGCATGTCTTGTACTTGTTCAATTACTGCGTGTTCTTGTCATCGTGACATCTGTACATCATATCTATACCATGGCCTTCTTCTGTCTGCGAACCACCCTACCATCTCCTCATATTTCTCCATTCACTCCATTGAAATCTCTCTCTCCTTGCATGTCTCTGTTAGTTAAAGCTCTCTGCTGCCTGCCCCCACCTTTTCTGTCTGCTCAGCACAACCAAGGGCTGATAAAGCCTCCTTCTCCATGTCTCTTCTAAGGCAAAGGCGACCTGAACATCCAAACTGTTTATGCATTCCAATCTTTCAGTGTACCATAACAACTTTGCAGTGCCGCAGCGCTTCTCTGTGTCTCATTCAGGATGGCTTCAAAATGCCATAGGCCTCATACTTTCTATTCTCGAATGTAGTGGCTAACGCATTCATTCATACCAAGCACCATCTAGAATGCAGACTCAATGCATACTCTAAGTGCATACTCTAAATGCATACATAATACATAACAACATATCTCTACATGTATCTACAAATATAACATGCGTCTCTACATGACACTAGCAAGGCACTTCAAATATAACAGGCCTCATTCTATATCAAATTGCAAATGCCTACATAATATGTGGATAGTCTAATATCTCTACTAATCAGAACGATGGATAACTAATCCCTAAATGGGTAATGATTCTGTAAAAATGGGTAATGATTCTCTAATGATAACAAACCAGGCTTCGCCATACAATATGGTTTAAATTCAAGGTCTATGGATCTAAGGAAGATCTATTCAAAAATATTGGCATCTAGGATGGACCATCTTTTACCAAACTGGACAAACTGCAGATAATACTAGGAGAATAGCACTCCTAATAGAAAAGGCCAAACTAAAGAACACCCTGGCTCTCTTAATTGCATTAGATGCTGAAAAAGCTTTCAATGGAGTGCAGCAGCAGTTTTTGTTCTCCACAATGGGAAAAAAGGGGGTTTGGGGCAAAAATAATTGCAATGATAAAGGCAAATTATTCTAACCCAACGTTGCGGCTAATGATTAATGGACAGCTCTGGGAACACGTAAGAGTATCTAGAGGAACAAAGCAGGGATGCCCTTTATCCCCATTATTATACGCGATTGATTTGGAACCATTTTTGCCCACATTGAGCGATGCCAGGAATTGTAGGAATACCATTTGGAGGAAGGGTCCATAAAATGGCCGCATTTGTGGACGATATGCTTTTGACAATTACTGAACTGGAAAAGTCTATTGGAGCGGTGAATAGTGAATTGGTCAAGTTTGGGCGAGTAGCAGGGATTAAAATTAACACTAATACATCTGAGGCCTTGAATTTAACATTACTGACAGAAAAGGAACAGGAGATCAAAAACCTCTATCAGTATAGCTGGGCAGGAAAATCAATAAACATCACTAAAAATATGGAAGCCCTAGCCAAAGCACACTATTCTCCCCTATCGCTAATTACTGCAAGAATGGGGTCCACTGATGATCTCATGGATAGGAAGGATAAATGTGTTGAAAATGGTGGTACTTCCAAAACTTTTTTTTCATTTTACATAGTTACTGGTAAAAATGCTTATGTACTTTTTTAGAACACTTCAAAGGTACACAGGTAAATTCCTATGGAACAACAAAAAACCCAGAGTAGCCAGAAGAGTAATGACTATGTCAAGGAACAGGGGTGGGATGGGAGAACCAGATATTTGGGCATATTATGGCAGCACATACCATGTTGATCAGAGACTGCTTAAAGGACGACAGGCAAAAGGTATGGAGGCAAATGGATGAGGCCGTAGCGGGAGGCCACATGGAGGAAGTACTTTGGAAACACAAGAAGGATAGACCACATAATCTCTATCGTTCTATGATTGGATCCCTAGTGAGGGATTTGTTGGACGAATTGGTTATTAGAGCGGGTTTTACAACTTTTCCTTCTCCATTTACCCCTATATTTCACAATCCTCAATTCTCTCCGGGAATGGGGGGGATTTACTTTTAGAAAATAGGAGAAGGGCGGATGTCTCAAGTTAGGTGAAATGCTCGAAGGAAGGGAGATTAAATCCTTTACCCAGTGTAAACTAGACTTTGGGTTGGAGGAAGGGGAAAGTTTTAGGTATACACAAATAAGACACTGGCGGCTAAATCCAGATATTAGGATAGCTTCGGTAAGATCCATAACACCCTTTGAGAAACTATTACTGTCGGACTCTGGAGATAGATTAAATATTAGGGCACCTGGCAAAACCCCGAAAAACCCAGGTAGGTATACTAGAATAAACAAAAAAACAAAGTTCAGGGTGAGAGGTGACACCACTCCAGCATTCTAAACATATATCGCAGTCACTGGAAATGCATTTTTTTCACATGAATGTGTTCTAATAGCATCTGGATAAAACTGGTAGGGATAGAGCACCCAGGGATGTTTGACAACACAATACAAATAAGTATGATCCAGTGGACAGAACTGGATCTCAATGCAAAAAACAGCAACAGCAAAATGTTACTCTTGGTCGATCATAACTTTTGTGCGGTCACAGTAACGGACATGAACTCAATTTCATGAACATGTATACAAAAAGTCACAAAGAGCAACAACAATGCTAGAATTTGTGCAACGTCTGCACAAATTCTAGCATTGTTGTTGTTCTTTGTGACATAATCTCTACTGTTCTAGCTACTGGTGATTTATTTCCCATCATATTTCCTTCATAATTTGATTGTTCCATCTAATGGATATAATCACACGTAGAGGAACCTTGTGTAATTGTATCCTTTACATTTAAACGGACAAACCCTTTAATTAGTTCTAGCTGAGGTACATTATCCCCATACCTCTTATTTTCACTACAGCATCTTAGTCTCCGCTCCATCTAGTAGCACAGGTTTTGAAAAACCTGCCATTTTTCAGCGTTCACCATGTATTGAAGCTCAGATTGGCTGTAGCGCTACATCACTTCCTGTTGCAAACGGACTATAAACTACTTGGAAATTGTAGTTCTTACTGGTTTTTTTTAATGCTGTCCAACAGTGTGCATTGCACAACATATAATCACTATGAAACTGTTCTCACTTATTTTGATGTACAGCACCACTGTTTTAATCTCTTGCCATAGCAATGAACTCTAATTTTAGAGTCTGAAGCTGATTATGTTATGTTGATTTATACCGTGCTCTGCTACCATTTGCATGGTCTCCAGATGGTCACGTGGCTCTGTAGGAAAGTAGGTGTGGTAGGTTAGTGTGAGAAGAAGAATAGGATAGAGGGTGTGCTCTTCTGTTGGTGCGTGCAAAACCAAGAGAAACTGACTACTGTGTGTCCCGGCTTTCTGAGTGTGATTTGTGTTCACTGGGGTTATTGTGCCCGAAGTGGCAACGTCCAGTGTCTGGGTTCTTTGTGACAGTTTGTTCTTGTGGCAGGTGTGTGGCTTGTGTGTTGTGAGTAGCAAGGCTAGCCCATTTTGGTGTGTGGTGTATGTGGGAGAAGAGCTATGAGCAGTGGGTGGTTTGTAGTATGTGGTTGATGTATTGTTGGTTCCCAGAGCTGTAACTATCCCATGGTTGCCCTGGGTCTGGGTTATGCGTTGTGGGAGGAACCCGTTTTTATGCTGGTCTCTATGAGTTGAATAACCAGGTTTTCAGTCATTTTGTGAAGGTTAGATGAGCTTCTGTCGCTCTTTTTTCCTTCAGTATTGAGTTGCATAGTTTGTCTATCAGACGGGAGAATGCGGTTCCTCTGAATTTCCTTTGTTCAGAGTGTTGTGTTTCCATTTGGAGGTCATTGCTCGAACTTAGGTTTCTTCATGGTTGGTAGCGGTTTATTTTGGTTTGGAGAAATTCAGCTCCTTGTCTGTCTAGTGATTTGTGAGCGAGGCAGAGGGCTTTGAGGTTAATGTGTTTTTTTACTGGAAGCCAATGTAGGCTTCTCGGGACTGGCGTGATGTGGTCTCTTCTGAGTAGTCTTGCTGCAGTATTCGGGATGCATTAGAGTTTTATTGTGATTGTTCTGGCATTCCAAGGTACAGGCTATTTGCTTAGTCTAGATAATACCAAGGAGATGATTGAGAGAGTTCTGTGTGGGGAAGTGAGGTAGGGCAGTATCCCTCTAATTAGTCACAGGAGGTAGAAGCATTTCTTTGCTATTGCGTTGACTTGTGGTTCTAGTTAGTCGATTGTCTGAGTATTCCCACGGCGGATACTTCCAGTTGAGTTCCCATGCATGGTGGCCAGCTCAGGTATGCGTGTGTTGCATTATCCGGGGAGGAAGGATAGCTCTGGCGCAACGCGTTTGTTTTGAAAGCAAGACAATGCAGCGCAACACAGGTTCGAATCCTGAGACTGTGCTTAGAAACCACTCACTGGTATTAAGCATGTTATAAAAGAATAATTATCCTTTGGGCGGGAAGATCATTATTTCTGTCTTTGTCATGTTTAGTTTGAGATTGTTGATTGTCATCGAGGTGTATAGGCCTGTGAGGCATTTGATGAGGGGGGTGTTTGGGTCTTATGTTGAGATCTTGAAGATGAGTTGGGTCTGTAGGCGGACAGTCCATGGGTTTGAATGAGTTTCATGTAGATGTTGAAGAGGAGTGGGGAGAGGCTAGATTCTTGCAGTATACCGCAGGTGATGTTTTCGTATTAGATGTAAATGGCGAAAGTATGTTCTTTCCATCCGGTTGGTGAGGAAAGATTGTATACCAAAATATAGCGGGAGGAGCACTACCTGGTATAAAAATACTAATGTCTTAAGTCTTCAACATCACTCGTTTTTCATCACTTCTGGTGCATGTGGGTATAGCCCCCAGGTCTATGGAGACTCAAAATTAGTGATAAAAGAAAGAGCCTGTTGTGGCCAACAGGTAACCCACCGGCACTCTAGTCCCTCAAATTTCTCAGATTAACTTCGAACAGTTTCAAGATGCAAATATTATAATTTCAATTTTTAATGACATATGCAAAAAAAACGATTTATTTCATTTATGCCCACACGCCCAATACATGGGTGTTGAATTAAAGTCAAATATAAAACTCAAATTAGTATTTTCAACAAATCCAAAGGCGAGTGTCGGGTCACTTATCGTAAACTAGGATCCTCATATAGCGTTAATTTGAAGGTTTCTATATTGATAAAATAATTATGAAGACTGACCTCAATTCGATCAAAAATTACTCAAGAGAAGTCTAACCTATAAAGAAATTAATAACTGTTACTGGTCTGTTCCCTCATGGTGCCGAATAAGCAAACAGATGTCATTGTGTCGAATCCGAGTGATCCGACCGCGGCTGATTTGGCCGCAGTCGGAACGTTTGCATGAAAAAGGTGCGAACTACCAAAAGTTTGCACCTTTCTCATGCGAACACACATACTACGGGGACTGCAGGGGGTGTCCTCCACAACCCCCGCTCACTATACTGTGAAGTATAGTGAGCGGGAGTTGCAGGGGACACCACCTCAGCCCCTGTTTTTTTAATTTTTTTTTGTTTATGGGTGTGCTGCGGAGGTGTCCCTCGCAATACCCCGCTCACTATACCACACAGTATAGTGAGTGGGGTGTTGCGGGGGACACCCCGCAGCCCCCGGAGTCTTTTTTTAAAATTATACTTACCTGCAATGCTACCACCAAAGGTACAAACTTTTGGTGTTCGAACCTTTGTTGGTAGCATTTTTAGAACTTTTGGTCATTACGACCATTTGTTCGTGGTAAAATCGTCCTAAACCTTTGTGTCAACTCAGATAGAATTTCAACACTTACCCAGCTTCGATCGGTGTAGACTCACTCGGTGGTCCTTCGTTCACAATACTCACAAAGAGGTTTCTACCTCTCTACAATGTGCAAGAAAAGAATAGAACCTATTAGCGAGATAAACCGTCCGGTCCATTTTCGTATAGTGCACGTGTTGTTAAGCGAGCATGCTCCTAATGTTGCCATCACAACAAGGATAACGATCACTTTCAAAGTCTTTGCTAACTTCGTCCACCCTGCTGTAGCGTGGCGGATTAGCATTTCCACCCTCATTGTGACCGAGATATCAATATGATAATGTACTTATTTGTTCGTACTAAACGCGCACACAGACTGTGTGGCAGCAGACCGGGAAAGATTCGAGCCATTGTAGAAGGGAGTCTTTTATGCCGCATTCCTCCAGTGTCTGGATTAGTGTTGAGTGTCTGATTGTGTCGAAGGCATCTGATATGTCTAGTAGTATGAGGGCAGATCGGGTGCAGTTGTCTGCGTTTATTTTTAGGTCGTCCCATATGGCTAGAAGTGTTGATTCTGTTCCTCTCATGGGTCTGAAGTCTACTTGGGAGTGGTCTAGAGTTCTGTTGTTTTTCACATGGTGTATCGTATTTTATAGACTTGGTTCTCCAGTAGTTTTGCAGGGAAGAGCAGGTTTGATATAGGTGTGTAGTTATTGGGGTCTTCCACATTTCCTTTTTGGATTTTTAGGAGGGCTTTTATTTTTATTTAATTTTATTTTTCTTTTATAAAAATGCTCAATACTAGCAAGTGGTTTCTAAGCGCGGGATGTGGATTCAAACCTGTGTTTCAAAGCGTTGTCTTGCTTCCAAGACAAATGCATTGCCCCTGAGCTATCCTTTCCCCCTTGATGCATGCTAATTTTTGAAGGTTTTGGGTGCTATTTCCGTACTTAAGGATAGGTTCATTAGTAGCTGGAAGTATCATGCTGACGTTCTGTGGTTGAGGATTTCTTTGAAGATGCCTGGTGGGCATTGGTCATTTGGGTATCCAGCGAGGTTGGTGTCTTTTATTATTTTGTTGAAGGTTTCTTTGTTTATCCGTTTGAATTGGTCGAGAGCTGTGGTAGTTGATGGCGCACTGGTTTCTGGTGGTTCCGGAATTGTGTTTATTGTTGCGTGGCTTGCGTCGATGGTCTGTTCAATTGCTTCTATTTTAGTTCTTAGGTGGTTTGTGATTTTGTCACTTAGGGATTGCATGCAGTTGGGTTTTTGATTTCCTTGATGATTTTGAATAGTTCATTTTGTGGGTTTGTTGCCCATTGCTTTCTTGTGGTGTTGTATGCTTTGTTTGCTTTTAGGTCTGCTGATCTGTACATTCTGAGTTGTCGTCTGTATTTGTTTTTGTCCGATTGGTTGTAATGGTTTCTCCATTGTTCTTGGAGTTTGCAGTTTGTTTTTTTGAGTTCCCTCAGTGTCAAGCGCAAGGGTGGGGGTAGGAAGTATCCACACCCCCTCCCTAACCACAGAAGCCGAAGGGAGTACGACCATCCCACCTTGGTTGGCACGGGTCCCTGATTTTGGGAAGAACAGGTTACCACAAGTCAGCCAATGGGGAAAAGAAGGTTAGGGAGAGGTTGTGGATGGGTAGGGGGATAGAGCAACACCGGAAAGAGGGTTAGGGTAGCCTAATGGATCGGTTCCGGGAGTTTAGGGAAAACATACAATATACCTAACATAACTTCCTCGCTGACACCACTCAGACTTGTCTTGCTTGATGCCCGAGCTACTCACAGTTCCTGACTACTCCACTGATCAAATACCTGTCCTCCTACCTGTGCATAAAAACGTTACCGCCCAATTTCCTGCTCACTCATACTCAATGATCACTTTACAAACCTGATTAAATGAACATGACGTTACGTGAAAGTCTTATGAAACACATAAGTCATGACATGAAAACATAAATATGGCAGAGACAAAAACGGATGGTATAAGACACTGAAGCATAATGATAGCTCCTATACATTTGTTATTCCATTACATTCCCCTGTACTTGCGCAATCTCAATGTCACCTGGCCTAGTAAGATCGTCGTCTATGTCTTCCCTCTGTTCCCCATCCTTTGCCTCGTCGCGCCTGTCTTTAATTGGTCTGAATTGCTCCTCGCACCGTATTCCTGTCAATAGCGCTCAGGGAGATTTTTGAACCCCTTGTTAATTACCCAGTGTGCTCTGAAAGTCGTGCTGTATTCGTGAGCAAACATTCACACAATGTTAACCTCACAGCATGCTGGTATAGCAAATATGCATGTATCATTAGTACTTAACTCGGGCTCGGGGAGCCAACCGTGGCGTACCCGAGTGTAGTAGAACCGGGCCGAAATGATCACCGTCTTTGAACAGGTGCCAGTCTCCTGCCTCTGGAATTGCCAAAGTTCACTGCCGCACCCGGGCTCATCAGTTTCTTCCGCTACAACCTCTCGCACACCGGGCCCTGCCTGTGCCGTCTAGTTCCAACAATAATCAGCAACCCAGCATGGGCAGGTGCGGCCAAATAAGGCGCCTGGCCGCATGGGCGCATGTCATGCTCCACTATACCCCATGGGGTTTGTAGTTTCTGAGCGATCCGCAGCCCCAGAGACCAGCATCACCATGGCTTATTAGTCGGTTCCCCATGACTGAGGCCACACGCTGCCCCTCAAACCCTCACATTCAGTTCCTCTGTGAACCATCTTGCTGCCATTTTTTTGCAGTGTAGTTGAAGAGTTTAGCAGGTGCTAATTGGTTTAGGGCTTCTGTGATACAGGTTTCAAGATTGGTAGAGTCCACCTTTCATGTCCACATTTCTTATTAAGACATTACGCTTCATATAGGCGTTTTACAACTTCCTTTTGTGTGTGTGTGTACTCCAATCGGCTGACGACCTACAATTTCTACTAACATATATGCCAAATAGCTTCAGTAGTACATGATTTTATTGCAAGAATTCGAACTTAGTCTTGAAGTAGGGCACCTGCTACTCTCTCACCAATAGCTCACCTGTACTAAACTCTGCCAACTATCCTCGATCCATCCTCTGCCTTGTCTCTAGGTCCACCTTTGCCTCCTCCTGTGACCTTACAGGAACAACCCACACCTTGCCTCTCCCGTCTCTTTTTATATGGTGCTGCTGGTGGTTCTGCAATGTTCACCTGACTCGCCGCACCAATCGGTACCTGTCTTTTCCCTAAGGGGTTGGATCGCAGAGGTTTGAGGCTTTAAAAACCTTCTAAGCCCCTCCCCTTTAACAGCATGGTTTTGGAAACTGTCTCTGGTGTAGTACAGGGTATGAAATTAAGATTATATAAGCAGGATCTAAAACCAGCTTATGGAGGCCAGGCATCACCAAGTAGGCAGGAGCTACCTCTGGGAAACCAGGACCGAGTACAGAGTGCACAGCAAATATAACTTCCACACGAGATGAATACTTTGTGCCCATTATGTATCATCCAACATATTTAAGTGGGTCCTAGATGTGTCCCAATTCATTTTTTATTTACTTTCTCAGACACTCAAAGTTAACGTCACATTTGAATGTTAGTAAGGCACCAGTTGGCCTGGGGAGTCAAACATAGCTCCTGGTAACTGCTGGTTTTAAATTCACCAGGCCCTCCTATGGTAGAAGCAGGAGCTGCGTAGCACCCAGCAATTTCGGATCTTGTGGTAGCAGCAAGGGGCCCAGGCTGCTTATTCTTCTGATGGATTTCCTCTGTTGTTGGTGAGTGTTGTTTTCATTTATAGTTGGTGAAGGTTTCTGTGTACCCCTGCCCTCCTGTAGCTTCTCCTGTTATGACTTGATGGTCGTGAAGATTATGGGGCCTCTGTCCCCAAGTACCACACAGGGAGATAGAAAATAACTCCCTGAGCGATCCTTGAGGCCACAGGTATTTGTGTGCTGGAAATGCCAGGAACACCTGAGACCCCCCCCCCCGACCGCTGTAAGGCAAGCAATGGGTAAGTACAATGACAAGCGAACTAATGAGAGCAGAATGTAACTTAATACCAAAGGGCTTTCCTAGGTAGAGGAGCCTGAGTCCTAAGTAGTACAGATGGGATGGAAGGTGTTCTGTGCAGCAGCAGCGTGTGACTGGCAGCGGCAGGTAAAGTGTCGCACTGGATGGCAATTTAGATGGATTTGCACCGCAATACCTGTATGTGCGGGGATGACAAGTTTGGAAGTAGTAGATGCGGAGATCTGTAAGCAGTCCGTAAAGAGTTCCGAGGTCGAGACCAGCCGTGTACGTTGAAGCCAAGGGTAATCCAAAGGAATCCAAAAACAGTCCAAAGAGTCCTGTGACAGCAGAGCAGTACGACGACCAAGGACTTAACAAAGGGAATCCAAGAAAACAGTCTGTAGTTCAGTACCGTGATCGTAACACCAGAAAACACCAAACGGTGCTCGAATGAGTCAGCTGTGAAGCACTGAATGAGCGTTCCCTCGCAGCTTTTGAATGGGCAGAGGAGAGTCAGGTGACAGCGTCACAGCGTCCCGGGAGGATAGCTCAGTGGCAACGTGCTCGGCTTGGAAACAAGCGACACGTAACAACACAGGTTCGATTCCCGGGTCTGCGCTTAGAAACCTATGGGTACTTTAAGCGCATTATAAATACGCAACTAAGACATATTCCTGTAACAGCGCCTCGATGCCCCTGGGCTGTGTGAGCGCTTTAAAAATGCAAATAAATAAATGACGCACGATCCTGCCCGCTTCCTCATCACGTGACCCAAAGTATCAACATACTGCCGGGACTTTCTGGACACGTGATGATGCAGCGGGAGGAGTCGGCGGGTCCGCCGGCCATCTGCGAGACGCCAGGGTAGCTGCCACTGATGACATGAATGTAACAGGTTAGTGTCACCATAACCAACAGGCTGCCTCCATGTGCCCTTCTTGTGCATGACAACCTGCCGCCGCTGCCGCACTGCATGAGTGAGTGGGGATATGTGTTATGCTCACCTGGCTCCCACAGAGGCATCAATCGGAACTGGACAGCTGCGGTCTCCACCAATGTGACGCATAGGGCCGAGATGACGGACTGGACTGGCCCACCTAGCTTCGTTTGCTTGGCCCGTAGGGATATTCTTCTGAAAATGGAGAAAGGGAATTAACCACCCGTGGAGTTGAGCGTAAATCCCCCCACCCCCGCTGTTCTCCCCACAGATCACCTTTGATGTCCCCTCTTATAGTCTCACCTGATGGTTTGAAAAGATGAGCTCTCCATCCTGCGTTGAGCACAGGGGCGCGTTGATAACCAGTTGCTTCACTGGCTCGAAGGAATTGGTGAGTTCCAGAACAATGTTGACTCCGAGATTCCCGGCAAGACGCCGTAAGTATAAAGTTCGTAAGAGTTCAAATGCCTGACTTTCACTCGTGTCCGATTCCTTGCAGGTTGCAGCTTGACCCTAATGAAGAGTTCCTCGTGGCAACTGGTAGAATTCTGGTAAGGATTTGTATTTTCCAACACAGTTCAATAAAATAATGTCAATATGTAACCTGTTGCTTTCTCCCTTATTCAGGCGCTGAAGTATGAAGTCTCGGGGAATAATACCTCCGGCGGTAAAATCAGGTAAGTCTATTGTGGTGAGGAGGGTTCCCCTTGTTAGTCCCTTTGTTTCACCTTGCTGTCCTTTTGTTTCCCCTTAGGGGCCGGGGTTCGGCGAAGATGCAGTGGAAGCTGCGCCGACCCATGAAGAGGAATACTACCCCCAGTGGTAAAATCGGGTAAGTCTATGGGGAGGTAACTAATATTCCTCTGTGTATTCCCTTGGCTCACCTTGCTGTTCTTGTCTTTGCCGTAGGTGCCGGAGTGCGGCAGGAACATGCAGGAGGATGCGGTGGAATGTGAAGATGCTGCGAAGGCCGGTGAGTTCAGCGCGGTGCTGCAGCAGACGAGGCGACGCGCATAAATAGCTTCTTTCTTCCAGCTTCAAGGCGCGATGGATCGGGAATTCAGGTAAGGATCAAAGGTATTACTCTTGTTGTAACCTTTTCTCCTTCTTTCACCCTTTTTCTAGGCGCTCCAAACTCGAGGCGGGCGTGCAGAAGGCCGGATGCAGACTTGCAGGCACGGTGAGCGTTACGCTGCTGGATGCAGAATAACGCGAAGCGTGTGCTGCTCTTCGGACGTGGTTTAAATAGCCTCCAAAGTAGTCCCAGGTAAGTATTCCTCCCCAGCCCCGCCCAAGTAAAAAATAGTCCCTAAGTAAAGTAGTCCCTTCCAAGCCTCTTTTAGCTTGGAGCTCTTGCAGCATGGTCTGCATCAGGTAAGTTTGCAGCATGGTCTGCATCAGGTAAGTTTTAATCTATGAGCCTGGCACCATAGGCGCCAGGACTGGACCCAAATAGCCCCTAGCAGGGGTTGTTGGGCTTGCTTGGGATAACTTGATGCCTGCTTCCGGGGTTGCTGGACTTGGTCTGGGTCCCCAGGGGTAGGCATCATGACAATATGTGGGTAGAGGGTGGAGGTGGACCGGAACCAGAGGGGGAAGGAACGGTAGACCTATGGGTGCCCGTCTGTGGGATATGACCAACGAGCGGCATAACATCTCCTCACTCCCAATTCCGCATCTGCAGGATCTCATTTGCCTGGGGTATCTCTGGGAAGGTCAGGGTGGCTGCTGGCTTTCTCATGCATGTTTGGCAAGATGGTTCACAGTTAATTCCCTGGTTTTGTTTGATTCTGTGCTCCCTGCTCCAGTCCGAGTTGCTCCCAGGGGGATTCTGGCCACTGCAGTTCTGAAACGGAAAAGAGTTGTGCCCAGAAAAGGTACTGGGAGGGTTTAGAAGAGTGGGCAGTTGGGGAACTGGAGCCCTCCCAACTCTTACTTTCCATATCTAAAGCAGTGTTGATTTTGGCTTTTGTCTGTATGACCCTCTTGTCCCAGGTAGAGTCCATCCTCCCTCCCCCAACAGGATCATGACCCTGACCCAAATGTCAGAAATGGCAGTCATGCTTTTTATAGAACAAAATATGAATACATACTCTACATTTCACCTTCTCATTCATGCACACATTTCCAGCAGCTACCTGGAACTGAATCCTATGAAGACAGACTGAATTCTCCCTAGGGGCTGTACCCAGAAAGCTAATTCCAGAAATGGTTGGCAGAAATTAAACCTGATGGCATTTCTCATGTGCATAGATCCAGCACCAAGTCCCTGTGCTTCATCATCGACTGTGAGCTATCCTTTAAGATCCACATAATGAAGAAAACACAGACTGTCTGCTCAGAGCTCTCTCTGTTTAGCCCTTCGTTCCCATAAAAGATTGCATAACCATCGCTCTGCCTCGGCCCATTTTATTTTTAGATGGGGAAAACATTCAACTTGCCAGAGACTCAACTTTGCCCTACTGAAAGATTTTCAGCATGCCACAGCCTGTCTACTTAACAGGACTGAAGAAATATGACCACAGCACCCTAACCCTCAGACAGCTAAACTGGTTACCACTGGCAATCCACCCCCAAAGCTGCATCTCCTTCAGAATAGCCTGAACTACATATTATGCCATGATAAACCAAAGTTCCATGCCACCTGGCTGACAACGTCATCTTTTCTGGAGCCCTCCGCAGCACCAGAGTCCCAACATCACTATACTGCAATCTAAGCGATGGAAGAAGGAAAGAACCAAAGTGGCATTTGCATCCTGTGCATGCAGTCTTTGGAATAACGTATCCACGCACATCACATATGAAACCATTTTTCACCCATTGACCCTCTGATGACACTTCCACTGATCTGTTTCTTTCTCTCACTGTAATCCCTCCCCCAATTATTGACAATGCTCCATTGCTGTCTAGCTAAATGTTCACTGTATAGCACCCTTACATGCATATAAAAATTCCTATGAAACGTTTTCCCTAGCAAGGCCTGACACAGCATGCAGATGTTTGCCTCTTACACAAAGGTTTTCTTCAGTATTATTAAAAAACATAATTCAGCTATATTATTAAAACTGCAAACCTGCAAGTTAATTGTTTGATTTTCCAAAAGGAATTACAAAAATGACCATCCCTTGCACAATTCTTCTAAAAAATGTATCTTTTTAAATTAAGCATACCGAACCAATACAAGAGTATACATTTAGAGGAAACATCACCTATGGATTTCCTCTCCCTTTGAAAACTACAGTACCACTTGTGAGGAGTCAGTAATGAGAGCCGAACACAAGGTAGACATATTTTCAAGCAAAGACATTAATTGAAACAAAAATGGATTGGAAAAAATGTCTAACTGCCCCTATTCTAAGAGGGAATTTCCCTACCCAAAAATCCAAACTAAGGATCAGTCTATGGGCCTCATTACGACTTACCGCCTGATTCCGAGGTCCCTTAGCGCCATGGAGGTTTTAACACCTGCTTTTAGCAGGTGTTAAAATCCATGGCGCTAAGGGACCTTGATGTTAATTACGCCACCGTAATTTACCGTGGCGTAATTAACGC
Source organism: Ambystoma mexicanum (assembly GCF_040938575.1). Taxonomy (NCBI): domain Eukaryota; kingdom Metazoa; phylum Chordata; class Amphibia; order Caudata; family Ambystomatidae; genus Ambystoma; species Ambystoma mexicanum. The sequence continues at coordinate 160,218,231 of NC_090921.1, forward strand.
CTTCCCCACTCCCATTATGCCCTATGGGGCAAAAATGGGAATGGGGAAGGGTAAATGGGGATTGGGGACTTACCGCCCCGCCAACCTCGGAATGGGGCAGTAAGTCCGCCAACCACCATGGCGTAAACGTAGTTTACGCCATGGTGGTAAAGGTACGACCCAGGCGGTAACTTACCGCCTGGGTCGTAATGAGGCCCTATGTCAGGAAGTCAGTAACTGAAAAGCTGTGCTTGTATCCAGAACGTCCTAGCCTGACCTTCGCACTAAAACAAAACAACAAAAGGTGCAAGGAAATATCTTCTTTCTTGATGTTGGCAAAAGTGTTCTAAACCCAAAATGCAATAATGACTTCAACATAAACCCTTTCTCTAAGGTAGAGATTCTTGGATGCAGAGGGTTGGTTCTCTTCTCCTGATTTCTTAAATAGGATGGCAAATGTTCCACTGTGATTAACAGCTCCTTTGTTCCTTCACAGGACTTGCAAAGTTCTTGTTAAAATCACAGTTTTGCAACAATCTTTCTGTAAGGTTTCCTTTAACTCTGTAGATTGCCTGGTGTACTCTCCTGCTGGGAATCTTCTCTCAATCTCATCCACCTGGTATACTCGCCTGCCAGGATTTCTTTTATAATTCCTTTCAGATTCCCTCGTATACTCTCCTGCCAGGAATCTTTATATCGTTTCAATGCCTGGTGTACTTGCCTGCCAGGACGTCACTTAATAGATTCACAGTTCTTTGGTTATACAAAAATGGCCCATACCGTGAGGTATGTGGTATATTTGCCCATGGTAGCATGTGCTCTAACTTCTCCCCCACACTGGCATCTCATGAACCTGTATTGGCTTGGCGTTTTTCTTGGCACTGTGTCTTGTCTGCATACACACATTCTTCTTATTGGGTGTTGGGTCTATACTTTGTCTTGACTGCATACAAATATTCCTGTTATGCTCTTTTCATTGTTAACAATCTCATATTTATCAAGAGTGTGCTGGCGCGCTTGTCGGAACACCTTGTGGTCCCCAACGCTGTGGGTATCCTCATTGGTCTCTTCCAGCATCTCCAACTCTGCCTGCGCCTTTGTGAACAGCTGCTTCATTGGCTTTCCACCCTCTGAGTAGCTCTCTCAATCAGGACTGACGAAAGCTGCTTCCACGAGCGACCTGACACCAAGGAGCTTCTGCGCAGCTCCTTGTGTCTCCACAGCTTTTCCTGCTCTTCTGCAGTGTCCCTCGGTCTGTCCAGGTAACCTTCTCGGTGTGTCTTGCATTTACAAACCTCCGCCTGGTGTCTAAGATCCTCTCCTGCACTCCTCACCTTGTTAGTGCGGCCACCCTCTTTAAATGTCCAGCACAAGGTAGGCTTTGAAAAACAACTAGCCTTAAATGTTGTATTTCGAGCAACACTTTCTTTGCACTCACTCTTTCCTCATCCTCTTCCTCCTCCTCCTCCTCCTTCTCCTCATCCTCCTTCTCCTCGTATTAGTACCTGAGTGATTATGGGAGTTGGGAGTCCATGAATGCCATTGGGCTTTTAACTCTCAAATAGTTTTTCTCAGGACTTTTACAGTAAGGTATGTTAGAAGCATAATGTGATATGCATGAGTTGTGGGTGTTTGGGCTAAAGGTGGGGGTCAGACTAACATGTGGTAAAGAAAGTGTTTCTTGATTTCTTTATTAAGAGGAACCGTTAGATGACCATAGGCCATAATGGTGCTGGGTGTCAGAGAGTCTTCCTCGTGGGAAAACTGGGAATACTGTTTTTCATCCAGTGAAGTCACAACAAATATCTCCCCAGTGGTTCTCCCATCCCATGTGATCCTTCATCATAAAGCCGCCCATAGGGTCAGGATCAGGTAGCAGCTGCCTTCCCCTGGCAACATGGGAGGAGATTCCCAGCAGGGCATCTGTGATGACTCCACTGGATTCATTGCACACTGTTTGCTGGCTATGCACACATTTCAAAGAGGTTTGTGATGGACAGATGATTCTTACTAGTTCTTCTGTTTTTAGTGGCGCAGGCACCAGCAAAGAAACACCTACTTTGCAGTTTCCAGCCGATGTTGTACATCTCTATCTTTCTCTCTGATAATTTTGATTTAGCTATGATGGTAGGTAAAGTTCATAAGTCTTTACCGGTATGTGTTCATATGTATAGGCCCAAGCGTGGTCTGGCAGTTTGCATTTGCCTGAAGCTTCTTTTGGCATTCCTCCTTGATGCCCCTTTTCTGGTCTTTAATGTCCTTATTGATTTCACTTGTCAACTTGAAATCGAAAGAGGTAGGCAGTTGTCATGGCAGCAGGGTGCTTTTGTGATGACCCACTTCATGGGATCACTCATATTTGAAAATTACATTTTTAGTGGCTGTTCTAGAACTGTCTTCATGTAATTCGGTATTTGATTGCAAGAAAGTGGAATATTTCGTTGACACCAAATGAGGATTTAGGATTCTGCAATCGACGGGTTTGTATTTGTAAAGAGCGTTGTTTGTTTGCTACGGCTCTTATTTGGAGGATCCATTTCTAGATGACCCTGGCTATTGTAGCCTCCAATGAACGCTATGAGTAAGAAGAGGGGAGGATGGCATTCTCAGATGGAGGTGCCAGTGCTTTGGCCATGTTCTTACCCGTTCCACATTCATGCCTTGTAATCATTGGTGTCCCACGACAGAACAGGAAATGCTATCCTTTCTTTTATCCTAGCCTTCAGATTTACAAAAAGTAAGTTTTTGAAGACCACTTTGTTTCTAGAATTTAGCTGATCCACATGACGTGCCTTATGTCGACTTATGTCTCGCTAATGGAGTACAGAAGTGTCTGAATTTGACTCGGCTAACTCTGAGATTTAATATATTATTTTATTTCTCAACTTTGTCTTCTCTGTCTCTCAAATCTAAGTGTAAATAAAACATGCTTAAAGAGAGAGGCGTCAGCAGGTGGGTATTGTCAAATATGTATTAGAAAAGTGCTGTGGAGCCATTGGTGTTGAATGCAGCTCGTTGCTAAATAATATTAGTGATTTAGAGACAGCTGAATGTGTGCTTTCAAATGACCAGATTATGATCGGTTACCCTGTAGGTTGTTGTTGGACCATTAAAATGTGAAATCTGTCTCTAATAAAGCGCTGTAGAGATCATATTCATTTTGGTGATCTTTGGATGGAATATTTCATGCGTGCAGAGGAATGCAATTCACAATCCCAATGGGTTTATTTGACAATGCTGCCTGATGTGAAGTGAAAAGCTCCATTTAGAGCCTTCTCAACTTGCCATGAAAGGAATGCTATGGTAGCACTAGCTCACTGAAAAAGGGCTCGACACCCAAAGGGGAACCTGCAGATGCCCCTAAAGACCTGGGGTGCCAACGCCAGTCCCTCTAGTCATCGGTGAACACACTGCGACAGAGACATTGGCCCTCCTTAAAGAGTGAAGTGGTAGACCCTCTGCAGAACTAGTTGTTTAATTAACTGATATGCAGGACACATGATGGCATTATGCTGGATCCAGTTGCTCTTGTATTATTTTTGAACATCTCATGAACTGTTATTAAATTAGCTTGTGGCAAGTTTTCTCCATCCCTGTGCAATGCAACACTCTTGCTATCAATGCATCCACCACCGAGCCCTAATGCTCCATCATTTCTCCCATTTTCCTCCTTACTCACCAATGTACATATTGCCACCCCCTTCTTCTGGGGCTTGAGGCTGCTGTTCATCATCCTGTGGAATTATGAACATATAGAAATTTAACACAGTAATAGAAGGTCATAGAATGCATGTTTTCAATTTAATTGAGTCATACTTATTTTTCTCTCTGTCTTACTGGGTGAAATATTTTGATGAATAAAAATAGATGCAAAAGCAGATTTAATAACGGAGTTCTTCATATATTTGGTGAATATATGGGACAAAAATGCAACTGCTGAGCTCCAGGGAAAGGTACACTCATGTGTTTTGCAAATTACTCAAGGATTCCCTGCATGATTACACACGAGTGAGCCAATCATTCGTACATAAGTTTAGTTCAGAGAATGATATTGCATGATAAAACCACACATAATATTATTTTGTTTCTTATCCTTATAGCTGCCAACACAAATGTCTCAAGACACCAACATACTATTGTAATTCACCATCATAATGTACATATAGGCAACCTGACACTGGGTAAAACCCAACATTGTTAAACAACAGAATTAAGAACTTTAGCCACACTGAATTATAACAAATAAAAGGACATGCATATTAGTAACTCTGCAGAGGTTATCATAAGAGCAGTTGGATCCATTAGAGCTACCCCAGCTCGCCATACCGACTCCTAATGGTAATATGTGGATTCTAAGCCTTGCTACCAGCCTACGTGCGGTTTCAGCCTGCATAGGCCTGCAGATTTGTTTCAGCCTGCATATTCCTCAGGCATTAAAGGTAAACAGGCTTGCAGAGTTGATATTTATTTTTATTTGTTCCCACTCAGAAGTGGTCATCAAATACATTTCGGCACGTACGTCTTATATCGATGCTCTTACATACAATAAACATCTACTCTGAAGGCCATTTGTTAACTTTAAAATGTCTTTGATTAAGTCTTGTTAGAACCCTTTTTTATTTCCCTAAATTGATATTCTTAAAAGAATCGGGGCTTGTTGAATACTCAAAAACAATGGCCTCACATCTAATTCAAAATGCTATAATTGTAATTGAACGTAACGAGCCCGAAACTGATCTCAAGAACCCGTGTTCCTTCCCTACCATCTCATCTTCATTAGCTAATTGCCAAACACCTGCAGCATATCTTACTAGACCACGAATACTTCTACTCCATAAAAACAAGAAATGAATTATCCCATAAAAAATAGGAATTTATAGACTTATACAGCCCTCCAGATAACGTGCGTATTGTGCCCTTTTACGCATGTAATTATGGCAAATACGGATGATTTTATTTTCTACTGCAGCCTGTGTACGCTTTGATTTATTCATTATAAAAACATACTTTACACCTGTATATGGCACTGTAGCGTTTCTTTTGTCAGCAGCATAGCCTTTCTAATGCATGTGACAGCTAAGTGAGCAACACAATAAAGCATGCACCCTTTTAAAATGTGCTCATACCTATAACGTCTAATAGCTTGACATGCTAAAAAGTAAAGTTTGATTTGATGTCCTTAGTTAAATATTCTTTAATAACCATACATAACAACACGCTGGAAGTTTGTGATGAATCGCCAAACCTAAGTGAGTTTATGGCACAACTTATTTTTTGGGGGGGTTTTAAATCGCGGAAAATAAAGTGGGTAAATCCAGGATGTTTTACCTTTTGCATCTTCTAGTTTTCCATGCAGGAAGTTGAAAATAAAGGTACAGTGATATTATTTTGGCACAAGATGCTGCTATAAGGATTTACATGTTATGATGCTTTACTATGCAAGTAAACTCTATAGGACAGTATTATTGTAGGTATTGACACCCAAAACTAAAGGTTTTGTTCAAAGTAAGAACGTGGCAATGCCCAAATTGAAAGAGCGGGTTAAAATCCCAGCTTCGCTGTTAAGCGTAAGTGTGTCATGCTGTGCAAATAATGTAATCTCACTTTAACTTGAATTGCAAAAATTGGAGTGCTTCTAAGTTTACACCCTTACAAAAGGACAGTTTAAATAAGTATAGGGACACATTGGTGTATACTGGTGCTCCTCTGCTAGTGGCTCCACTACTGCTGCATAGAATTACATTATTGCTGCACTGGCCCGCCCTCATTGTTGTAACACTGGATTTGACAGGCAGACATAGTGTCACCAGCCAGTCAGTGCACCAGAGATTATAGTATAGCGTACTGTGGTAGAACCAACATTACATTTTTCCCCTGTTGCTCCCAGCCAATGAAGACCCATCTTCGTGCCTGTACCACCAGCTCCACCCATTCCTAGCGCCACTTAAACTAAGACAAAGCAAACCCAAAGCCCATCTCAATTCCTGGTATACTCCATACCTAAAAACATTACGTACTAAAAAAGGAAATGTGAGACATCCTGGAGATCACAACCATCTGAGGAAAACAAGACTAATCTCAGCAACATCACAGCCTTATACAAAAACAAAATACTCCTAGCTAAACGCGAAACATACAACACCAGAATTTCTCAAGCCAATTCAAGCATGAAGGAACTCTTTGTCATCCTCAAAGAGTTAGAAGTCCCCATCCCAGTGCCTGACAACTATATCAAGGAAAAACTCTGGTGTTCCAACATACAGCAAGCACTAGCTAACAAAGTTACAACTCTACAAGTAAAAATTGCCAAGAAAAAAGCCTCACTAACTGGCACTAAGCCTACCAGAATTACCCCAGAGCCATCCAATAACACTGCCAATCATTCCCGTTTTAAGTTTTCTAAAGTCACCATAAAAGAAACGGAAAAGATCATACTTTCACTCAAACCCTCCAATGCCCTGCTCAACTGATAAAGGATGCAGCCAGAGACCTGGCCCCTTTAACACGAAATTCATCAACTCGACATTTTCATCTAATACTATCCCATCTAACCTTAAGGAATCATGGGTGCTGCAGTTATTGAAAAAGCAGACTCTAGACCCATTGATACCCACTAACTACCAACCAATCACCAGAGTGCCTTTTCTTCTGAAAGTCTTAAATAAAATGGCATACTCCCAAATACAAAAACACCTGGAATCTAAATCTCTACTTGGAACTAGGCAATCAGGCTTTCGACCCCAACATGAGACCGAAACAGCGCTAATAGACCTAAAGTCCCAGATTGACGAACTCTGGGATAAAGGGGAATCAGCCCTTCTCTTACTCCTGGAATTATCGGCCGCCTTTGACCTGGTCGACCACCGGGTCCTATGTAGTCACCTGGATTCTGCGGCACACTTCTCAACAGAAGCCATAGCGTGGATACAATTTTTTCTAAGTAATCGGACCATGAGAGTCTTCTCACCTATATCAGCGGCCAACCCCATCACATGTGGAGTGCCCCAGGGATCCTGTGTCTCGCCTACCCTTTACAATATCTTTACTAAGCCCCTTTTCGATGATCTGGATCATCTAATTATGCAGATGATACTCAGATCCTCCTACCTCTTACTGGTGATTATGACAAGGATTTGACCTTGGTAAACAGGGTATATCTCGTCATTCAGGCATGGATGGCCTCCCATGGTCTATGTCTGAATGATGACAAGACCGAGATCATCCTGGGGACGCCATCGACCCTCCAAAAATTGACTCCCAAATATTCAGCCTTCAGCATAGTATTATTACTGTCGCCAAGGAAGTAAAAACCCTGGGTTTATACCTGAATTCTACTCTCTCCTTCAACAAACGGGTTAAGGCCATGGCCTCGGCTACGGCATACACGTGCAAACTGATTAGAGCAGGCAAAGCTTTCCTGTCGCAGTCTAGTTGCATTACCATTGCCAGAGCTCTCAGCTTATCAAAGCTCGACTATTGTAATGCTCTGTATATAGGGGCCAACAAACAAACCATTAAGAAAATCCAATTCCCACAAACCAATGCTCTTAGAGCAGAATTAGGAATTGCAAAGAGAGAACATATCTATGAGACAAAAAGAGCTAACAATTGGCTTTCAACCTATGATAAAATTAAACTAAAAGTTGCCTCCCTCACCTATAAATGCCTGAATAACGCAGCACACTGTTATCTGTCTGATAGATTCATCTTGAAGCCCGCAACAAGAACAACTAGACCCTCTAATACGAACTACCTCTTGTTCCCTAGATTTAAGCTATCCAGAGTCGGAGGTAGTAGCTTCCAGGTTAAGGCCGCCCAATTGTGGAACTCTTTACCATCCCCACTAAGAGTAGATCAAACCTACCAAAATTTCCGTTGGAGCATAATAAACTGGCTTAAAGATGCTGACTTCTAGGCCTGTCTAACATTCACTAGACTAACTGGCTCACCTGTATATAGCTAACCACCAGTCACTGCACTGATTGTGTCCTGCACTTTATACTGCCCTTGTATGAACCAGGACTGCTCTGGCCTGTATTGAGCAAGCTATGTATGTATATATCCTTTATGAATATAATGTGTCTGCGTGTAACCAATTGGCATTATGTATGTGTACCTCCTATGTTGTAACTAAGCTGTGAGTAATCTTATGCTATGCGCCCTGATACCTACAGGTCTGGAGCACAATACAAGTAATAAAACAAACAAACAAGGTGCTTGGGCCGTCCAGAGTACTGCCCCACACTCTGCAATGCCTATTATGCTATGATATTGAGTCTTTCATTGCACACCATCTACCATTTTCACACTTTCTAGGACCTTCAGGTTCTGCAAGAAGTGTGTGTTTCAAACTCAAAGGAGAGAGCAGTTAACTGATTGTAACATTGAAGCTGCACTAGAATATTCTTATTACAATGAGTAATGAAGTTCGATGCCCCTACACAAGTAAGTTTGCCATTCCTCCACAGTCTCTGAAGTTAGTGCCTCTCCCAAAATTTGAAGGGATAGCCCCAGCCTACATTTTAGCCTAGGTGCACCCGTGGATGTGCGCACTTGCATTTTGATAGGCAGGGAGGTGAGGGAAGTCTTTCCCCCAAACTGGTGGTGTTAAGGTTTTACTGTGTGTGCTCAGAAAAATTTACTTGAACAAACGCAGTAAAATATTAAAGCTGTTACTTTCAAGAAAGTCTTCCATCACCTTTCTGTATATTGTGTTTTAAAATATACTATTCAGTAGTTGTTCCCTACACCAGACCATAGAAGGAGGTGGGTAGAACAGTGGGGGCAGAGCCTCCTCCAAGTTTGCCCTGCCTATTTTCTGAAGTGGCCCCTCCCATCACGTCTTAATTCCCCCTCCTGCCCCCCGAAATGTAGGTTTTGTTGTGCCCCTGCATGGGAGAGAGGTCAGGTAGGTCAGCTTACTCTCACAAACCACCAGCCACCCCCACCTCTCCCCTCAAAGTGCTGAAATAAAGGGGCGGGAGCCAACACATCTCCAATTATTCCTTTACTTGCTGCCTGTTGCAAACCTGCTCTGTAATGTATAATTTATAAAGTTATCCTGGCTGTAGTAAGATGAGAGCTTGCTGTTGGGCTATACCACTAGGGATGGACCATTACCCCATGCAGGGATGAACGGTTCCATTAGCCTGAACTGAATATATTTGCCAATAGCACATGCAGGGAGGCCATGTGCCGCTGGCGCATGCAAAAAAGAGATGCTCAGTTAGCATGTGCAGAGAGGAGATATGCTGCTGCATGTGTACGGAGGCTTACCAATAAAAGGTTGAAAGGGAGTATGTGTTCTTACATAGCGCTTTTAACCAAATTCCTTCAGCTTTTAAGCACTGTGGTAACGGTTATTATCCCATTTCGAATGGTACTTGATTTATTACAGCAAAACAGAGCAGAATGCCAGGGGAGCATTGTTTGCAATTGTGGTGGGGGAGGCGAGGACATGTTCGAGTCAGGCTGAATAAGGAAAGGGGAGGGGAAAATCGGGTACATTTGGCCCCAGTACATTTTGTCCATTTCCAGCACTGATAATAACTTGTGTGAACGGTCATTCTTCATTATTGCATTTCTTGTAAGAAAAAAGCGACTCCTCTGTGGTCTTCCCTCTGCGCCACACCCATCAAGGCTGTGTCACGTAATTGGAACTTGGGAAGTGCAGGCCGCCCTCCTGCCCAGTAGCTTTCCACCCTTTCTTTGGATGCAACGTTTTAGCCTGTGCAGAAGGGTGCCCTGCCGTTAAGAGTGGCAGAGAGCAGATGTGCTGTTCTAGCATAGGCAGAGGATATGCTACGTTAGCACTCACAGAGAAGAAATGTCCCCATAGTACGTACTTATTAAAGATGTGTCATTTGCACGTGCCATGGAACAGAAAGGCAATTAGCATGCAGAGCCGAGATGTGCCGTTAGCATGTGCATAGACAAGATGTGGAGTTTGCACATGCTAACTGCACATCCCGTTGCCGCACAGGATTTGCATGTGCTGAGAGAATACGTCCCATTAGCATGTGCGTAGAAGGCATTTAGTTAGCATGCACATCTCCTCTGTGCACATGCGTGCAGTTAGCACGCATGTACAGAGAGTTGTCCCACTAGTATGTGCGCAGAGAAGATGCACCAACAGCAGACGAGAAGAGATGTGCCAATAGCATGAGCAGAGAAGAGATTTGAGGTCACTATGGGTAGAAATATGTCCTGTCAACGTGTGCAAATATCAGGCTTGCTAAACAGAACGTGTTCTATCAATACGTGAAAACAATTTCTGCCATTAGCATATGCATAGAGATGTGCTGTTAGCATGCGCACGGTGTAAAGGTGCAATTTACACATGCAAATGATACAAATTCGCTCTTCAAATGCTAACAGCACATCTCTGAAAATGCTGAAAGGAGATGTGCTTTTACCATGCGCACAGAGTACGCGGCATACTCGTTAGTATGTGTGAAGAGGAGATGTGTAGCTAGCATGTTCAGGGAGGATATATGCCATTATCAAGTGGAGTGATGTGATGTTACTATGTGCCCAGCTGGGATGTGCCGTTTGCATGTGGAGTGAAGGGCTCCGCATAAGCCAGACAACTTTGATCTACAACGCTTTTGGTCTATGGGTCTGATTTTACGTATGCATTGGGTGTATGTGTTGGATACGTTTTACTCTTGCAGAGGAGAAAACTCATTTTTACTCTCTTGAAATTGCATTTACTTTCTAATTTGAAAAATCATGTGTAAAATACTCCCGCCTCAAAATCTTATCTGGAGCACTGGACATATAGGAGCGGACTCTGCTCCGACGTAGGCAACACCAAGATCTTTGCTCGCACCCTTGGCAACTAACTTATGGAACACAATGCACCGGTGACTCCACACAGAGGAAGGCCAACTGACCTTTAAAAAATCTCACAATACCTAGTTTTCGCGAGACAACCACAAACAAATTGTCATGGACACATTTTGACAGAATGCCAAAGGAGGGGGAGCCTGAGCTTTTTTCGTATAAATAAAATAATAAATGATGCTGCTAATTCCAGTTCTAAAGGCGGGATTTGCTAATCTGCTCCCACTTTCAGTATGCCGCCTGGCAAAAGCATAATGCAACCATGTACCTTGCTGTGGCAGTCTACTAACATCCCCAGAAGCTTCCACTGAGTAGCAACCGTGCATGTTTAAAGGTCACGTGTGCATTCCTACACACAGCTACTGGAACAGGCAGAAGTGTCAGTTTTTAACCGTTAACATATCAAAATGATATACCCCAGAAGCCAGATGGCATATTAATATCTAAACATAAGCTATGCATCGGTTTGACATGTGAGCTACTGAAATTACACAATTATAGAGTCACAAGCTACATTTGATGTCTTTTAGTGACTCATTCGTAACAGGGCCTGGTTTATATTAAGCTGCCTGGGCTGGGTGTACCCACAACAACCATGTATTCTCCAGCCCAGAAAGCCCTCTCGGTGATCCCCCGATTAGGGTTGTCACCTTGCTTTAGGGAACAAAAACAGTCCCTTGGGAACCTGTGCTCCAAAGACCATCCTTTCATTACAGTGATCACCTCGCGCTAGGGCGTTGTTTACTGGAGACTTTTTGATGTAGGCAGAGGAAGGAAGCTTCAGTCCACAGAGGGACCTTAACACCTTGGATTTCACTAGGGCTTTCAAACTTGCTGTTCCCCTCTGCACTTTCTGACGACGAGGCACTCTGGGTATGGCATCAGCAGGCAAAGAATACTTGTTATATCAGAGTTTCAAGCCCAGAATCCCAAAGTGTTTTCAGGCTATCCCTCATTAATGTTCATGCGAATTTAATACATTTGCATAGAATGATTCTAAATGTACACAAATTCTCTTCCCATGAACATGAATGAGGGGCAGGCTGAAAACCTGACCGGATTCCAGCCCACAGGGCCTGGAGTTGGAAAACTCTGTGCTATAGCAACCAGGAGTGGGCCCACAACATGCTTTTTATGGACCAATCGTCTGGCATTTTGTCTTTATACGGTGGTACCCTCCCCCTAGTTAATTCATATTTGGACACTGCCTGACAAAGGATTCACTGGAAACTGATTGGGAGCACAGTCTACTCCAAAGTCCTCTGCCAGAGCAGGAAACACCAGGAGATTCATGGAAGAAGAAATCTGTTCTCCCTGTTCATCCAAGGGGCTATTTTGGGATGACAAGTTGAGGGATACTGCAACTGAGACACGGGTACCCAGGAACCTACTCACTGTAGGTTACAGATCCCTGCAAGTGCTCTCTACAAACCTTCCTGGTTGGAAAGGGCAGAAGAAAGGACGTATCTTGCACTTGGGACCCTGGTCTAGGTCTCCCAGCAACCACAGAAACCAAGGAAGCGACCTCTGTCTCTCCCGTCATCTCAGAACCGCCTTGATGCTGGTTTTGGCACCTTCAACACCTTCCAGGCTGCTGCAAGTGAACTGTGGGAGTTATCTTTCACTTCTACGCTCGATTTCTCTACTTTTCCACCTTTCGCTCGATGCCGAAGCGACAATTTCTCTGCTTATAAGACCCGCCAAGTCTTCTAGCTTTCCCTGGTTAGCAGCCTCTTTCAGCTCCAATCCATTGCTGCTGCAGTACCCTGATGCTGTGTTGAGCCATTTTAACATGCTTGTGGCCGAAGGCCATCCCATGCTTCTCCACATCAGAGGCTGGCAAGACTTCAGCGCTGCAGACACTGTTGAATCGTGAAAGACAAGAACCAAAGTTATTTGAAGTGGCCTTGTCCCCATGGTCAGCCTTAAAGGATCCTTTGTCTCCCATCTCTACCTTTTTGAAAGAACCAACCAATACATGTTTTAAATATTTTCCTGAATACCCATGCCTGCTTTCTCTTCGTTTTCCCGTACAGGGGTGGGCCAGTAGCATAGTCTGCATTTTTGTTAGTTTACTTAAAGAATCTATTTTAATAGAGCATCGTTGGGACATTATTTTATTTTGGTTGGTGCCCCGTACTATTGTTGTTTGCGTTGCTTCTGTACCAGGTCACACAGCTCCTGAAGAGTATAGCCTGTCCTCTGCTAAACGGCAAAGGAGGTACACCTGTTAGGCTGTGTCTGCCTGCCTCCCCTTTATGAGTGGTAACACTGTAGGTTTAGTACTGGGGTCTGCAACCTGCGAGACTCGATACATGTTTGGACTACGCCTCCTATGATTCCTCGCCATTGACTGTGCTGGCTCCGGATGATGAGAGTTGTGGACCAAAACATCTGGAGAGCCAAAGGTTCCAAACCCCTGGTTTAGTAGTACTGTGGGGCTGAGTATGCAACTACTCATTCAAAAAAGTAATTTTTTCAAAATTGCATTATCGCAGTAAAACATGAAGGTACGTGGCCGTGCACCTGGAAACAGATCAAATACAGTTTCACTGTCACCTGCCTCTTAAATTCATATCACAAAGGTAACTGGTATGTTACTTGAAGAAAAATGAAAGGGGCACAGTGTATCCCTGTCACACACTACTGAATGTGGCTTATGCTATACTATGATATAAAGGTGAAAACCTGGTAGCCATAGGCACTAACCAATGCATCCCAAACAAAATGAGGGAATTGTGTAAGTGTGGAAAAAAGGGCCTGCTTACCCACACAAATCAACAAGGCTCCAGACAAAAAGCAGGTCTGCTGGGGGTCTCCAGTGAAGTCAATGGAGGAAAGTTGCACAAAGAAAAAGTCCTGAACAGTGTTATTGTGGCACTTCAGGCCGCACATGGCATGAGAGAAGGACCTGCACTTATCATTTTTATAATTGTTCTTTTATAACGCGCTTAATACCAGGGAGCAGTTTCTAAGCGCGGGATCGGGATTCGAACCTGTGTTGCTTGCGTTGTCTTGCTTCGACTACCGCATTGCCCCCGAGCTATCCTCGCGGCCTTATGGTATATACCTTACCATATGGTGAGAGACGGTGTCAGGCACATAGTAGCACAGATGGGGCATTTAAAGCAGAACTTGAAATAGGACAGACAATAGGTTTGCCTTGCCAGTGTATGTTAATGCTTATGTTTAGTCTGTATAAAAGACTCAGCAAGAAGAGACCCACCCCTCTAGCATGTTCCAAGGAAACGGTCGTTTCAGATTTCTTTGACCTCTTCTGTGTTTTTTCCTCCCAGAGTGAAGTACCACGATGGCTACCACGACCCCCTGGGTTGGAACAATGAGGCAGAGCTGACGGCAGAGTCTTTCACACTCCAACAGATCCTGGCCCGAGTGCTCGGCTCCCCGGGAACGGATGGGGGCGCAGCGTCAGTGATCATAGACTCTCTGAGCTGGATTCTCCTCCACAGCCCAGTGACCGCCGTCCTGCAGACTTTGCATCACTTAACGAGAGCAGTCACCGGCAAGGGTCAGTATGTTTCGCTTTCGTTTGACATCAGAAAATGTGCATATAATTGTACCCGTTGTCACTGGTTAAAAGCTCACACAGACATTGAAAAGTTACTTATTCATCTCTTAATGCGGAAGCCAGTAAAAGAAATGCTTCTTTTTAGTCAAGAATTCTACAAAGTTACTTTATTGTGCATACAATTGGCGACCTGCCGGTACACCCCGTTTTGGCGCCGCCGTTTCCCTGTGGGCGGGTTTGACGCAACCGCGCGGTGGCCGTTTTGGCATACCCATTTTGGTGCAGAACAGGCAGAAGCGTTTCTGGCGCCGTCGATTTGGCGCGAGGGACGCTTGGACATGGCCAACATTTCAGCCACGTCCAAACACCCTTGTACCGAACAAAATGGGGGAAAAAACGCCCAAACCGGCCCGCGGTGAATCTTGGGCCCTGATTCACAGAACGTTTTCCAATGGGGTTTTGCCATTATGAAACACTTCTTTGAATAAGTATAGCCTTGTCCATGGCATCCGTTTTCACAGCACAGTAAAGCTGCAAAACAGGTCTTGAGTGTTGTAGAAATATATTAATACTTTTGATACATCAAGGGGTTAAATAAGGTCTTTGCAGTATGGCTATAGAAGACTAATCAAAATCCAAAGCACCCATTAGCCTATTTAAGTAGTTAAAATAAGCTGTAAAACTAATAAGAAAATAAAATGAATTTAGCCGTTGCATGCACTATGGCCAGCATCACTCGGACGGTGCAGATTTGGGGTTAGGAGTGTATGCTTTCTGAGTTTGCTGTGAAATCGTGTTTGAAATCACAGGCTCTTGATCTGCAAAGCAAAGGACTCTATCCATGCCAAGGCTTCTGCTAACATTCAGCGTCACACACAGGTGTATGATGGGACTACTTCTCTTTCCTATGCATTTGTATAAAAAAACAGGATCAGTATGTATGCTGCTAAGGGACCAGTAATGCCTGTCCTGTGCAGCCTCCCACTCGCTCCTGCTCCCTCCTTACCTGTTCGGAACGCCCTTCCCAAACATAAAAACACGATGCTTACTCAATTATTTGGCGCACCCACCCTCTCGATCAGCATTGGTCAACTTCAAGCCCACCCTCTATACATTATTGCACTTACTGTATGCTACGTGTAACTATCACTACCTAGCTGTCTGAGGACATGTCTTGTACTTTATTTGCCCCTGCCCACTGTTTTGTTCCATCATTATTTATTTTATTTTAGTATTTATATAGCACGCTGCAACCAATGGGCATAGAGGCGCTGGGAAGGATATGTATGTATGCAGGCTTGCTTAAGGGTTACAAGATAGCGGCCCAGTACAATAAATAAGAGTTACATCGATTACATAGGGTTACAATTTGGGTGCAGTAGGCAGAGACAGTGATAAACTGGGCGCTGGGGGATGAGCTTAGGCAAAAAGCTCAGTCTTCAAGGCTTTACGGAAGGTTGTGTGTGATTCGATCATCCTAAGTTGGGAAGGGAGGGTGTTCCAGTGAGTTGCAGCCAAGGTAGTGAAACTAGAGCCACCAGCTCTAACTCTTCGTGTATGAGGAACAATGAGGCGATTGGCATACGCTGACCTAGACGGTCTGGAGGGTGTTTATTTGGTAATCCTCTGAGCTAAGTATGTAGGTGCCAATCCATGGATGCATTTGTGTGCTATGGCCAGTGTTTTGAAGAGGATCCTTTCTTTGACGGGCAACCAATGGACCTGCCTTCTTACCCCAGAGATATGCTCTCTGCGATCTGTACCAGTTGCGGCCCTCAAGGCGTTGTTCTGAGCAACTTGAAGTTTAGACAGGTTCTTTTGGGATGTGCCAGCATAGAGTACGTTACAGTAATCTAGCCTCAATCCTATAATGGCCCTTGCAATGGTGATGCAGTTGTCAAGAATGGCCTTACTGAATTGATTAGTTTGGAGTGGTATGCAGCTGAGGAAGCAACGGCATTCACCTGTCTGTCCATGGTCATGCTAGGTTCCAGGTATACGCCTAGAGTCTTGATGGCTTTGGACACGGTAATGGGGATGTTCTCTATTGAAAATGCATTGTACTGCGCACATAGTTTACTGAGTGTGGCTGTGGATCCAATTAGCAAGAGTTCTGTTTTCTCGCTATTTAGGCATAGCCAGTTTTCAGCCACCCAGGCCTGGATGGTGGAGTAGATGCGATTGAGAGTATTTGTGTCTGCATGGTAGTCACCAGTCAGAGGGATGAGTACCTGTGTGTCATCGGCATAGTTGGTGTATGCGATGCCCATGGTGTCAAGGAGTCGGAACAGTGGCCTTGTGGAGAGGTTTTAAAGAGTTGGTGATATGCAGGACCCTTGAGGGACACCGCATTTGATGGGACTGGGGGCAGCATTCGAGGACTCGGAGAACACTTTCATAACTCTCTCTTTGAGGAAGGATGATATCAATTTGCAAGCTTTCGGGGAGAAATTGGCAGTGGAGGACAGGTGATGACATAGGGTCTTGTGATCTACCAAATCGAATGCGGCCGACAGGTCTTGCAAGAGGAGGAGGGCCGGCCTGCCGGTGTCTCTTAGGTCGTCGATTTGGTTTTTGAGATCCAGTAGAGCAGTTTCTGTGCCATGACAAGGCCTGAAGCCCGATTGGCGCAGCCCTAGGAGTTGGTTTTCTTCCAGGAATTTTTGAACTTGCAGGTAGGCTGCTTTATCAAGGATCTTTAGCAAGAAGGGGACTGTAGTGATTGGTCTGTAGTTCCCTGGAGCCATTGGATCAAGGGACGCTTTCTTTAGGAGTGGGCGGACCCAGGCCTCCTTTAAGGCGGTAGGTACCCAAGCTGAGCGGAAGGATAAATTAATGAAGGCGGTGATTAAGAAAGCCAAGGAGTGGGCGCATTCTTTAATGTGTGCAGGGCAGGCATCCCCTTTACAGTTGGAGGGCTTAATGGATTTGATAAGGTCTAACACTTCTGCTTCAGTCAGGTCAGAGAAGTCAAAGATGGGTAGCTCCTCGCCTGCGGCAGGTGGAGGGGAAGGGGGCTGTATTTCTAATATGGATAGTAAGGCTTTTTGGCGTGCAGCGTGTCAAGCTGGTCTAGCATGGCGGTTTGAAGAGTGTTACACCAATACTCATCCTTAATGATGGTTGAAGGAGGGGTGGTAGGAGTCTCAAGTTCCCTGAAGATTGCAAAGATCTCTTTGGTCCCAGATTTGGCATTATTGATCCTAGTGTTGAAGGAAGCAGCTTTAGCCTGAGTGATGGCTATTTTGTACTGTCTAGAACAGTTTTTGAAAGCTGTTTTGGTTGTTTCGTTGGGGTTTTTTCTCCAGGACGCTAGCAGGTGCCTTTTAGAGGACCGTAGTTCTATAAGTTCTTGGGTAAACCAGGCATTAGAGTGCTTAGATTTTTTGCTTTCTTGAGAGCGAGCGGTGCTATGGTGTCTACAGCGCAAGTAATGACTTGCTTAAAGGTGTTTGCGAAGAGGTTAGGATGATTCGGGAAGGGAGCCTGGAGGGCCGGAACTAGGAGGTGAGGAAGGAGGTTTTCAGTAGTGAGTTTGCGCAAGCTTCTAGAGAGGTATTTTCCTAGTGTACACTGCGCCAAAATTATTTGTGAGGAACTAGCACACAGGATTGTCCAGTCTAATGTGTAAGACTTTGAAAATGTGTATGGTTGAAGCACATTGTCCTCAATAAATACAAATCTGTCAAGCTTGGGATCTTGGTTCCTGAAACCAACAGCGGGACACTGTATTGCCCTTACAAGAGAATTAAGTGTTGAGGTGGAATAACATATTGTCCAAAAGTCCAGTCGCTGTCGGGGCGCCTGCTCGTTTATTTATGAACCTGCACCTGTAACTCACACATGTTACAGGTGCATGCTCATAATGTTTATAGTGCACTTCGTGGTCTTCCCGCGCCGAAATGTCCCTGCTCCCTGGCGGCTCGCCGACTCGATCGCTGGCAAATGTCCTGCTCCGCGCAGATGCAATGGTTTATCTCCAAACAAATGCACATTCGGGACGGGGACATAAATGTGTTATATAATATTCTACACTGGTAATAGTGAGAAAATGTCGCCCTCTGGTAGGTAAAGACTGCTTCATGTTGAATGACTCGTAACATAATGCCTTCCAGTAGTCAGTATATTCATATGGTCAGCGTACACCCACAAACTTAATATGTCCAGGTTTCGCACCCATGATTAAGAATCTATATACTTCATACATACTTAGTGTAACTCTATGCAAAGAATATTAAAGACACCTCAACGAGATACAGTGAAAGCTTGATCGCTTGGCGTCATTGGGAACGCAATGGTCCCAGATATTCAGAGATGCAGGTTAACCTAATGTCTGATCCAGATCACAAAGCAACTAGGCCAGGAAGCTTGGTAATCTGGCCTCCGATCCAGCTCCAAAACTGTTATCCTGGATTTTCTTAACCAAAACCTTTACAATTACCGGTGATTGATTGTGCCGGTTAAGATCCTTACAGTTAATGAGGTTCCGGATAAGAAAGCTTTTACTGTAGCAGATCCCTAAAAGATTGAACAGCCCTTCATCTACATTTAGGGCCACGTTACTGGTTCACCAGATTTTTTAAGCCGGATTCTCGCCAGGAGCAATTACCATCACCACTGATAGCTACCGAAAATATCTGCCCAAATATGGGAATACCACTTTATCAGTGGTAACGTTAGTGGATTTAATGGATTACCACTGGCAGTGTGGCAGTATTTCAGAAACGATTTTTGTGCATTTAAACTCTCGTTTTGAGGAAATGTATTGTTTACATACATTTTGTCCCTTTTTATGCATTATATGGGAGAGCCTATGTGAAAGGGCCTTCAGGGATGCCCACCCGCATCCCCCTCCCCCCAATGTCCTCATCGAAAAGGTTATTTCCAGTATGGAAGGGAATCGTCTCTTTACAGGAAGAACAAGTTACTTCTTACCTTGTAACATTCTTTCGACGGGATGTTCCTCCGACGTATTCCTCATCTTAGATATATCTCCTTCCAGCTCTGCTGGCCTCGGAAAATTTTTCTCTAGAGGGCGCTGCGCGTCGACGTCCTCCGAGTCGATGTCCCTCGACAGCCGCCGTATCGACGTCGACGTCATCCTGCCTATAAAGGCCGCGCGCAGCGTCCGTTGCTCAGTTCCGTTTTGTAGCCCACAATAATACTTTCTGGACTAGACTAATCACCCTGAAGGAGCGTAAGCTGCAACAACAAGGGAAGTAGAACTGCGGGGATGGATGGGAGGGTCGATGAGGAATACGTCGGAGGAACATCCCGTCGAAAGAACGTTACAAGGTAAGAAGTAACTTGTTCTTCGAAGGGATTGTGTCCTCCGAGGTATTCCTCATCTTAGATAGGCTCCCATAGCAGTATTCTATTATTGGAGGAGGGAGTACTGACTTCACACTGTCTTCTATTGATGAATAGAATGCAGTACAGCCCTTCCAAACCTAGTCTCTTGACTGGAGGAGGAATCCAAATTGTAAAATCGTGTAAAGGTATGGACAGACGACCATGTAGCGGCCGCACAGATGTCTTTAACCGGCACGCCTCTTTTGAGAGCCGATGAAGCTGCAATACCTCTGGTCGAATGAGCCCTAAGGTTTTGAGGGGGCTCTTTCCCTGCCAGTTTATAACATTCCAGAATGGCTAGAATGATCCATCTGGAAATGGTCTGCTTAGTTATTGGTAACCCCAGCTTGTGACCTGTGTAACCTACAAACAGCTGGTCTGCCTGTCTTATCCTGGCTAGTCTACTGATGTAAAAACTTAAAGCCCTTCTAGGGTCTAGCCTGTGTAACCTCTCTTCCTCTTTCCCCGGATGAGGAGGAGGATAGAAAGATGGTAGGGTAATCTTCTGAGTGATATGGAATTCAGAAACCACCTTTGGGAGGAAATTAGGCTTCACTTGCAGGACAACTTTGTCTTTGTGAAATATTGTGTGAGGGGGTTTACAAGAAAGAGCTTGTAATTCGCTCACCCTTCTAGCAGATGTAAGTGCTATTAATAAAACAGTTTTAAGGGTAACGAACCTTAGCGAACAGGAATGGAGTGGTTCGAAAGGTGTGCCCATCAGGAAAGTTAGTACTAAGTTTAAATCCCATAGTGGAACTTGAAATGGTCTTGGGGGATAAACATTGGTTAACCCCTTTAGAAACTGTATTACCAAGGGTAACTTGAAATAGGATGGTTCTTCCACAGTGCGCTTAAAGATGGATAGCGCTGCGAGATAGCGCTTAATGGTGCCAACTTGAAGGCCTGAATTCGCCAAATATAAAGGGAAGGACAAAACCATTGGTGTACCACATGAAAAAGGGTTGATATTCTGTTCTCTACACCAGCTGCAAAATCTGTTCCAACGGCAGCGGTATAAAGACTTTGTTGCTGGCCTCCTTGCCGAAAGCAACACCTCCATAACATCATCAGGGAGGTCCCAATCCTTGTACCTCAACCTTTCAGAAGCCAAGCGTGAAGGTTGAGGGTTTTGATGTCTGGAAGGAGAACCTGACCTCCCTTCTGTGAGAGTAGGTTCTTTCTGAGTGGAAGTCGAATTGGAGGGCAGATGGACAAGTCTAGAAGGTCTGGGTACCACGTTCTCCTGGCCCAATCTGGGGCAATTAGGATCATGGTTCTCCGGAATCTTCTCAACCTCCTGATCATTTGGGGAATGACAGGGACCGGTGGGAACGCGTACAGAAGCGGAAACTCCCAGTCCACTATGAACGCGTCTCCCAGAGCTCCTCTCTGGGGAAATTCCCTTGAGCAGAACAGATCGCATTTCCTGTTGACGCTGGTGGCGAACAGATCCACCTGAGGGGTTCCCCAAAGGGCGAAGATCTCTTGAAGGACTTCCTGAGCTAGTTCCCACTCGTGGGAGACTGTGCTCTGCCTGCTCAGAGCGTCCGCTGTCAAGTTCTTCTCTCCGGCTAGGTGAACTGCCGATAGAGAGATTCCTTCTTGGATTGCCCAAAACCAGAGCTGCATCGCCTCTCTGCACAGGGGTAGTGATCCTACGCCTCCTCTTTTGTTGAGGTAATGCATGGCCACTGTGTTGTCCGTCATTATCAGGACGTTTTTCCCTTGTACAGCTGGCAGGAACGCCTTCAGCGCAAGTCTGATGGCTCTCAGCTCTAACAGGTTGATATGTAGTCTGGACTCCGATGGAGACCAACGACCGCTGATGGTCAAGTCGTTGGTG
Organism: Ambystoma mexicanum; assembly: GCF_040938575.1. Classification (NCBI taxonomy): domain Eukaryota; kingdom Metazoa; phylum Chordata; class Amphibia; order Caudata; family Ambystomatidae; genus Ambystoma; species Ambystoma mexicanum. The sequence goes on from NC_090921.1 coordinate 160,239,782, forward strand.
TGGGCTCCCCACCCCGTGAGTGAGGCATCCGTAACTACTGTTATCTCTGGCCAGGGTTGCCAAAACTGTTCTCCTTTCAGAATGTTCTCCTGACAGGCCCACCACTGAAGGTCTCGAGCCACCCTGTCGGGAACCTGAAGAAGAAGATCTGTCATTCTCCCTGAGAATTGTGACCACTGAGTCCTCAGTGCCCACTGGAGGGATCTCATTCTCAGGCGAGCCTCTGGCACTAGGAAAATGCAGGATGCCATGAGGCCTAACAACCTCAAAAAGTCGAAGGCTGGGAGACGTTGGGCATCTTGGAACTTGGTAACCATCTGTAGAATATCTTGAGCCCTCACCTCTGGTGGCGAGGCTTTTCCCAGGGAAGTGTCCAGGATCGCTCCTATGAACTGGAGTCTCTGTGATGGTATCATTTGTGACTTCTTTAAATTGAGGGAGAAGCCCAGTCTGTGAAGGGAGTGGCACACGCGATTTAGCTGGATCTGAGCTTGTTCCGAAGAGACAGCCCTGATCAACCAATCGTCCAGGTAGGGGTAGACGTGAATCCCTTCCCTCCTTAGACTTGCCGCCACTACCGACATTAACTTGGTGAAGACCCTCGGGGCGGAGGTCAGCCCAAATGGCAGCACTCGAAATTGATAGTGAGAGTTGCCAATTGCGAACCTCAGGTATTTCCTGTGTTTGAGATGGATAGGCACATGGAAATAAGCATCCTGAAGGTCCAGAGATACCAACCAGTCCTGGAACTGAAGGGCCTGGAGGATCTGAGAAAGAGTGACCATCTTGAATTTGTCTTTCTTGAGGAATTTGTTCAATTCTTGCAAGTCCAAGATGGGTCTCAGTCCTCCGTCTTTCTTTGGAATGAGAAAATAAGGGGAGTACCAGCCCTTGTTCCTCTCCGCTACAGGTACCGGTTCTATGGCACCTTTCTCTAGCAGGTCGAAAATTTCCTGCAAGAGGAGCGGATCTGGAGCTTTCTGAGAGCTGATCCCCGGTGGATGACTCTGAGGTATGCGTAGGAAAGGCAGGCAGTAACCTTGGGCAACTGTTTCCAATGCCCAATCATCTGACGTGATAGCCTGCCATTCCGCCAGATGTTGAGTCAACCTGCCTCCTACGGGTGTCCTGTGAGGGAAGTCCTCAGAGTGGTTTTGGAGCGGCTGATGCGGATGCCGATGGTAAAGAGGCACCTGCTGTTGCTGCGGCTTTTGAATATCTACCCCGTCCACCTCGGGTAGTTCTTCTTTGTCCACTTTGAGCTGGACGTCCTCTACCTCTTCCGAATGCGGAGTAGAAGCGAAAGGACTTGCCCCTCGCAGAGGTTCCTGTGGGACGAAAAGGTGTCTGACGGATTGCAGCGCCTAGGGATTTTCCTGCTGCTTTTGAAGTTTGCAGTTTCTCTAAACTGTCATCCGCCTTTTTCCCGAACAAAGAAGAGCCATCGAATGGCATGTTCAAGAGCCTGGCTTTCACATCAGGGGCAAAACCAGACTTTCTCAACCAAGCGAATCTCCTGGTTGTTGTACTTGCCGCCATTGCTCTGCTGATACTGTCAGCCGAATCAATGCCCGTCTGGAGGGATTCGCACATAGCGTCTTTACCGTCCTGTATGATATTCAGGAACGCCTCCCTTTCTTCTCCCTCCGGGATGCAGTCAGCCGCTGTAGAAGCACACTCCCAAAGTGTATGGTTGAATCTAGCAAGGGTGCAAGTAGCATTAACAGATTTTAACGCCATGCTACATGCCAAAAAAACTTTCTTTGCCATAGCATCATATTTTTTATCGTCCCTGTCCTGTGGGACGGTAGGATAAGCCGTCTTGACATCGGTAGAAGATGCTGCCTGTACCACCAGACTTTCTGGGGATGGGTGTTTTGACAAAAACTCCGGGTCTGTAGAGGATACCCTATATTTTGTAGACAGTTTTTTATTTACTGCCGGGACGACATCTGGGGTTTCCCAGTTCGTCATAATCTTCCTCTGAAGAGCTTTATGAAAAGACACCACAGGGTCCTCCTGTGGGCCCTTGTCAAGAATATCCGTAAGGTCATCTTGTTGGAAAGATTGTGAAGGTGCAGACCACCCCATAAACTCTGTGATCCTGGCCATTAAGGCTCTATAGGGGGTTTCAGCATGCTCCCCCGGGTCTGGCCTAGAAAACTCCACCTCAGGGGAAGTGTCTAACCCACTTGCCTCATGTAAGGAATCATGAAGATCCTTTAACCTGCGTTCTTCAGAGGAAAATTCCTCTCTTAATTGGGGTTACAGGTCCCTGCAACTCAAATGTGTCATCCTTTTCAGACAATTCACCCTCTTCCATAATTGAGGACTTAGTTCTCAATTGTTCTGAACTCATAAAGGGTGTAAATCCCATTTCCAAGGCAGAGGGTGCCGAACTTGTCATAATCGGCCTCGAAAACGTCAATGTCGTTGACGCCGACGTCGAAGGCTTCGAGCGTGGCGTCGAAAACAAAGGCGGAGGCCTCGATGACCTCGACAGAATTGGGATTCTACTCGACAATCTCAAAGCCATCGACATCGAGGACCTGGGGATAGTCACTGGGTGTGTCGTGACCGTGACTTTTCTTGCCGTCGACGCTGGTGTCGAAGCTGGCGTCGAGTCGACAGACCCGTGTGTCGAAGGTCCCTTCGACAACGGCGTCGAAGACACCGACCTCGGCGTCGACGGAACCTTCGTCAACGGCGAAGACGGAACCTTCGAGGAAGGTTTGGAGGTCATAGACCTACTCGAGGGTTCGAGACGCGCTCGAGAGGTTTCCTTCGCCGGGTACTGCGACTCGCAGCGTTTTTGACCTTTGGGTCTTTCGACCAGAGCATCGCTCTCGGCAGTCTTCGAGGGGGTCGAGGCCGCTTTCTCGAAGACGCTCATCATATTTTTGCAGAATTCCTCCCATTCAGCCCGGGAACTATGTTTCGTGGGGCAAGGGATTCTTTTTGGAGAAACAGATGAAGAGGAAGACGGAGAAGGGGATCTTCGACGTCTCCTCTTCGAGTGCTTCGATCTCGAGGAGTGATGGGACCCACTCCGAGACCTGGAACGCGAATGGTGACGAGGAGACGAATGTCTCGACTTCGTCGATGAAGAAGAAGCTTTAAAAGTCTTACCTTTCTCCAGCTTCCCCCTACGCTCCTTCAGGGCCTTAGCTGTCATGGACATACAGTCCTCGCACTCCGAACAATGGTGTTCAGCTCCCAAACACCACAGACAAACTCTGTGAGGGTCAGTCAGCGACATCTTTTTCCCACAATCTCGGCATTTTTTGAAGCCGGATCGAGGAGTTGTCGGTTCCGACGAAGAAGCCATCGAGTACGGATCGAATAGCTCGAGGTAAATAGATTTAATCCTGACAAAAACTGAGGAACGGTATTCCGAGGCACTGAGTAAGCGCGGAAAAACGGAACTAAGCAACGGACGCTGCGCGCGGCCTTTATAGGCAGGATGACATCGACGTCGATACGGCGGCTGTCGAGGGACATCGACTCGGAGGACGTCGACGCGCAGCGCCCTCTAGAGAATTTTCCGAGGCCAGCAGAGCTGGAAGGAGATGTATCTAAGATGAGGAATACGTCGGAGAGGAATACGTCGGAGGACACAATCCCTTCGAAATAACATTTTAAAACTAGGGCGGACTTCTCACAATTTTACCTCCACTCCTGCTGTGGAGGCATTTCAAGGTTGGATTTACCACCAATGATATTCCCTTTGAATATCGAGAGTAGTACATACACCATTCTTGTATGCTAGTGGGTCACCAAACATAGGGTATTTTGCAGATGCGCCTGTTTTAGAACTGCCAACAAGACTGTAAGTAAGCCCTTACACCCATGTATTGTGTTTAGAATACCCTTAATATTCCTTTGCTGTCTTTTGTCTAACGAGTTTCTACATATTTTACTGACATGTTCTTCCATCTTGTCAATTTTAAAATATTGAAGTCTGATGTCGCTCAATGAAAAATATTGCAGAGGCATATATTGCATAAGTACCCGGTGGGGTGATGGCACCCTCTAAGCCAATGAGAAGGCTCAGAACGGTGGAATTTCCAGCAGTAATCCCCCTTCTTCAATGCCATCTTCTTCCGCCAGGGTTTACGAGGTAAGTGTGGTCCTTCTCACCCCCATCATCCTCAGAATTCCCTCCTTGCGACCCCCCCATCCCCGGGAGCGTACACACTGGGAATGCTTCTGTCTCTAGCCTAGCGCGTACGCTCCCAATCTGCGACAAGCCGTCATGGAAAAGGAGTTTCCGTGGCAGACATTTTGTTTTTGTTTACTTTTTTTAATGGGAGCCATGGAAAGAGAGAAGGGACTACGTGTAAGAGTGAAGGGACTACATGTTGTCCCTTCACCCGTTCCCAAACATTTTTCAATGGCCGCCATGGAAAGGGAAAATAGACTTTCTTTTCCCTTCACTGGCGGCCATTTTGAAAACTTTTTTTCTGTTCCGAAACAGAAATGCTACTAATAGCAATAAGACCCTCGCAGGGGGGGGGGGCATTACCACTGCAGTGTTACCATGGGCTCCGGGGCATTACCTGAAGTGGTAATGCCCCCCCTGCTAGGTGCTTATTGCTTAATTAACAAAGAACAAATGCGACGACCCTTTCCTTGGTCTGTGCTCTCTGTTGTCAGGGCAGCACACGACCCCTTTAATGGGATTGCAGGCCCACCCTGTTTGGACCACGTGGGCTGGGACACGTGGGACGAGGAGGGAAAAGGGACAGGAGGAGCGCAAGTATGACGCAGGAGAGAATAGATTGTGTACACAGTTAATAAAGATGCTGGTTAAAACATACTGTGTTGGTGTCCTGATTCCGTGTCCTGGCCTGTTGGGTGTGGATAACTGGCAACGAGGTTCCAACACCCACAGGCGTCATGCACATGGCGATCTCACCGCCTTCCTCCACCCCAGCGATCCCGCTGGTCCTTCTGCCTTTCCAAGGCGCACCTGCCGCGCTCTGCCGGGCTGACGGCCTCCAGCAACACTAGTGGTTCCGCTGGAAAGGGACCTGCCGGTTCCTCCATTTGGTGTCACCGGCCAGTGCGTTATGACCCAGGGCTTGAGAGCCCTGTGATCTCTCATCAGGAGCTCATCGGCACCTCCAGCGCTTTCCAGCTAACTTGTTTGAGCACCCGCGAGTGCTCTCATCTTGAGCGGGAGAGCCAGACAAGGCGTGTCTCCCCCCCCCCCCCTTGCTGATCTTGCTCCATCTATGTCAAGGGGGACACGCCAGGCCCACGGCGAGGCACGCCGTCAGACTGACAATTCCTGGCTGCAACAACCTATCCTCCAACCTCCACGGTGTCTAGTAGGGGGACGATTCCAGATCTTTGCTGCTCCTCCAGGGTGCCCTCCTGCAGTAACAGTGGGGACACCTCACTGCTAGGGTTACTGACTGGCCCCTCACATTAGTCTAACCATCCTGTTTACGCCACTAGAAGAGGGGCACCACTAGACTGCTCTGGCTGCACGGAAAAGATAACGCTGAAAGAAAAAATGATAAAAAGAAAACCACCTTTTGGCATTGTTTCTGAGCCACTTCCGAACAGATGAGAAGCCCTGACAGGCCCATACACCCACGCCCACACCCCTACATTGGCACTATGGATCAAATGGCGCAAGTTAATGGTTCCCCCCCCAAGCCTTCCTAGCCACCACATCCAGAGCAGCGTTTCTCAGGAGACCTCTCCCATTCACGCTTGCACCACAGCAAGACAAAGGCTTCTGGTGGGCGGAATGGGTAGACAAGTTTTCTGACTTTGTTAAAGCAGTGGGGGAGGATGAATCACTAGTGTTGGCAGAGGTATTCACCAACTTGGCCGGCAAAGAAATTAAGGGCATTAATAAGACCATCCCGGATCTGGAAAAAGCTACCTATGAAGCCCTGGTAGCAGCTCTCAACAAAATGCTCATAATCCAGCCAACCAGGAACTATGAGCGCTACGTCTTCAATCAATGCACTCAGCAGCCCCAGGAGGCCATCGATGAGTTTGTCACACGCCTAAGACAGAAACTAGTGCACTGCCAATTTGCACAGTTTTCCGATAATGAGTCCATCCGGCTACGCCTCATTGAAGGATGGATTTTCTCCACATTGCGTAAGCAACTACTAAAGAACACCCTTCCCTTGGACGAAATTGTAGAACTCACCAGGTGTACGAAAAAGTTGACACCCAAGCCATCTCCATGGAAAACCAACAAGCTAAAAAGACGTACAAACAGGAGACGTTGGCTGCCATTGAAACCCAGACTCCGAACACTGGTCGCAACCTGCTCCTCGACCGCCCAGGTGCCCGCTACTGCCCGCGCACCAGCTGCTCAGGGCCAAACGGTCATGCTACAGGTGTGGGTTTGCGTTCCCACACACAGGAGTGTGCCTAGCCATCACTCTGAGGTATTCCAACTGTGGGAAAGGGGGACATTTTCAGTCTGTGTGCCAAGAAGGGAGGCCACTCCCAACAATGGCGGCAAAGCACCACGGTCACCTGCAGCCAGAGCAACAGGCCGACCCCAACCCCACAGGGCCAAAGATGAGCAGGGGGCCAGGATATCCTGCCGGCCCACCCAGATGCATGAGGGACATTGAGGGCATGTTGGACCAGGACCCCGGTAATGGCGATGAACGAGTCTGCCATGCCAATCCAGTTCCCAAGCAAAACTGCCTTACCGCTGCCCCTTTAATGGGACTGCGGGCCCACCTCGTTTGGACAAGGTGGACTGGGACACATGGGACGAGGAGGGAGGGGGCCAGGAGGAGTGGCAGTACGGGGCAGGAGAGAAGAGATGGTGTACGTACTTAATAAAGGTGCTGGTTAAAACATACCCTGTTGTGGCGTCCTGATTCCGTGTCCTGGCCTTTTGGGGGTGATAACACTCTACTCCTAAATTAGTAATCGGCAAAAGTCAAGGCTGCAGTGTAGGTCATCAACAGGAACACCGGCCATGTGTTCCAAGAAAAGTATTACGTTAAGCGTAAGCTTCTGACTCTCAACCTGCACACACGTTTCTTTAATGATGTGACCACTAAAACTGATGTAATCAAAAGAATCTGTTGATATTGATATTTTTTTTTCACACTTAACGTATATTTTGTATTAACACTTTTTTTTTTTTGTTTTTTTTTGTTTAAACTTTGGTTTTATTATCATTTTCTTAATGTAACAATCGGGCTCAATGCACATTCAAAGGATATATATTCAACTGGCCCATTGGCCCAAGCACCCCCTCCCCCACCACCCCAATACATACCCTCCCCCCTGATAACTTAACCCCACTTGAACCATGATTCGGAGAGTATCGTAAAGCACATTTGTGTCCGGAGCATTGGGAGAAAACGTGATCGTTGACTTCTTTTATGGCTGTTTTTTGTCCCCCGGGCCGTGGGCGCCCGTTCCATCCCTTGTTCCCTCCTGACTCGGGCCCATACCGGGCGTCAGTGTACATCCTATACCCAGGTCTGCTGCACCCCGTACCAGTTTTCCTGGAACGAGCCTGAATCATTGTTCATCATTGCCGTTAATTTGTCCATTAGGAACTTGTTCTTTACCTTTTTTTGCCAGTCCTCCTTCGAGGGAGTCTCCGGGCTCTTCCATTTCTGCGCCAGGGCCACCCTTCCCGCCCTCAGCATTGTTTCCCACATTCTAGGGTACCTATATAAATCCGTGTCCTCCGGAGGGAGGCCCAGCAACATCGTCAAAGGGTTCAGGAGGAGTAGTTCCTCAGAGACTTCAGCAATCCAGCCCCTTACCTTCTCCCAGTACGCCTGCACTTTTGGGCAGTGCCACCACATGTGCCCCCTCGTTCCGGCCTGGTCAGACCCCCTTGGGCAGACGGGGGACACTCCTGAGAACATTTTTGACAGTTTCACGGGGTCTCTATGCCACCCCTGCAAAATCTTAGTTGTGTTCCATATCAGCTGTGAATAAGTTCTCGTGGAATGCTATTTTAAATATCCTTGACCAGTCATCCTCCGAGATCTCCTCGCCTGCCAAATTGTTCCAAAAGGTGCAGAAGCCTCTCCTCTCCACTAAGTTAATAGTGTTCAGGATTTTGTACATCCAGGATACCGCCCCCCCTCCTTGAGGTTGCTGTATCGAGTAATTTCTCAAAGGGGGTCAGCTGTCTCTTCAAATTTTGGCCCCATGCTTGGTCACAAAGGATGCCCTTCAGGCGGAGGTATTCGAATACGGAGAGTGACCCCTGCCCGAGAGCGTCTCTCAGTTCCTCATATGCAAGAAATTCCCCTTCCTTAAACATCTGCCCCGCCCACTCCATTCCCGAGTCAGACCAGGTCTGCCATATAAACTCTCGCACCGCATTCTGAAGAGCCCTGAAGGTTTGGTCGGAGACGCTGGTTGGGAGAGCGGTGAAGAGATACAGTAAACGTGGCAGTATATTCATCTTTACTGCCATCATCTGGCCGTACCAGGACAGAATCATTGAGCCCCATCTCCTCAGGTCTGCGGTGACCCCTGCCATGACAGGGTCGTAGTTGGTAGGGGCAAGGTGTGATAGATCCCTGGTGAGGAGGACCCCCAGGTATCGAATAGAGACCTTCCCCACAGTTATCCCATTGAGCCTACCCGGGTCCCGTGTTCTCATGGGGAGCAGAACTGATTTAGAAGCGTTGATCTTTAGCCCTGAGAAGCGCCCAAATGCGGCCATCAGGGACAAGGGGGGGGGTAGTGAGGAGCCCGGGTCCACCAGGTAGGCCAGAATATCATCCGCGAACAGGGAGAGCTTGAATTCTATGTCGCCTCTCCTGATCCCCTTAATGTCCGGGTGTGCTCTAACTGCTATGGCCAGGGGCTCCATTGTGAGGACGTAGATCAGTGGGGAAAGAGAGCACCCCTGCCTTGTTCCCCACGAAAGGGGGAATGCATCTGACAACCTGCCATTCACTTGTACCCTTGCTTTTGGGGCTCTGTATAGTGTGGCCACCCATTCCCTGATGTGTGCCCCAAAGCCCATTTTCCGGAGGACGAGTTCCATATACCTCAATTCGACCCTGTCGAACGCCTTTTCCGAGTCCAGGGAGAGGACACTTGCGTCTAGCTCCGACACCTGGGCATAGTGGAACAAGTCTATGGTTTTACGGATATTGTCTGAGCCCTGTCTTCCTCTTTTGAACCCCACGGATCAGTTTCGGCAGTATCTCCTACATCCGCCTCCCCACTACCTTAGCTAGGATCTTTACGTCAATATTCAACAAAGATATTGGGCGGTAGGAGGAGCACTCCGTGGGGTCCTTGCCGTCCTTGGGCAACACCACAATTATGGCCTCCATCATGGAGTCCGGAAGAGAGCCCCCCTCCAGCACCACTTTAAACACCTTCACTTGGTGTGGGGCTAGAGTCGAGCGAAACCTTTTATAGAAGTAAACTGAGTAGCCGTCCTCGCCCGGGGAAGTGCCCACCTTCATCCCGCTGATCACATGTTCCACCTCGTCCTTGGTTACCGGACCCTCCAACCTCTCCGACATCTCCCTGGTCAGGGCCGGGATTTGTATAGAGTTTAAGAACCCTTCAATCTCCGACTCTCACCCGATATATTCTGATGTGTATAAGTTTTCATAGTATCGGTGAAAGGCCTCTCCTATGTGGGGTGTGTCATGGCCTATCGACCCCTCCTCGTCCTTTAATGCTCTCACCATTCTACTTCTTTGTACCTCCCTCAGTTTCCAAGCCAGGATCCTGTCCGCCCTGTCCCCCTTTTCATAATATTTCTGTTTGACCAGTTGAAGACTCCTTTCTGTTTTGTGTAAGAGGGGATCTTTCAACTGGAGCCTATAGTCGTCCTGTGTGGCTACCCGATCACGGTCTAAGGGTTCTACAGGGGGGCCTCCCTGCTGAAGTTGGGCTATTTTCTCTCTCAAAGACCTACCCTGGGCTTCCCTTTCTCTTTTTTTCTGGGCTCCCATTTTAATCAGGACTCCTCTCAGGGTCGCCTTAAAAGCGTCCCATAGGGTGTGCAAGCCTACCTCCCCATTATCATTGAGCTAAAAAAATTCCGATATGGCGTCAAGCACCTCCTGCGCGTGTACCTCATCCTTAAGCAGGGAGTCGTTGCACTTCCATCGACCCCTGCGGTCGCTTGGCCAACCCCTTGCTATGGTGACTCGGACCAAATCATGATCGGTCCAGGGGACGGAGTCCACCCTGTGGCCAGTAACGAAAGGGTGCAGGGTCTCATCCACTAAGATGTAATCTATCCTGGAAAAGGATGTGTGGATTGCTGAGTAATATGTGAAAGAGGGGGTCGGGACCGTGTCCACCAGGCCTAATTCCGAGTTAACCCTTTGGAAGTTTCGAGCCATGGTCTCGTCTGCTGCCCTGGAGGTCTGGGGGCCAACGCGTTTCCTATCCTGGGTTGGGTCCAGGACCATGTTGAAGTCCCTCCCCCACCTCCCCCCCACCACCGTGCCTTGGACGAATAGCTTGAGTCTATCCCTCACCTCCTCCCAGAATTGAATTTGACCTTCGTTTGGGCCGTAGACAACGGCAAGAGTAAGTGGGGTGCCTTGCAGTGACCCCCGTACCAGCAAGTAACGGCCCTCTGGGTCTTTCAATATGGCCTCTTTCTCGAAACCAACATTCCTCGCTAACAAAATGGCCACCCCTCTCATTTTGCCCTTGTGGGACGCACAGTAAACCTCCCCAATTCCTCCTCCCCGCATTTTGGGTTCCTTCCCCCTTGCCCAGTGAGTCTCTTGCAAGAAGAGGAGGTCAAGATTCGCCCTTCTAAATTCCCTGCAGACCAGGGACCTCTTCGTGGGGGTATTCAGGCCCCGTACGTTGAGGGAACCCACTCCCAGGGCCGGCAAACTTTCAGCCATAATCTAAGTTCTCCTTTCTCTCGGTCAACATCATCACTTTGTCCCTCCTTGGGTGCTCCCTTAGTTTTGTATTATGCTCCCCCTCTCCCCCCAACCCCCCCCCCCCCGGGTGGGCCTGAAACAATTCCCCAACTGCCCCCCCTTCCCAGCCCCTAACTGAGCAACCCCAACATTCGTGTGCTCCCCCTCCCCCCCACCCCGGCGTCCAGCCAGTTAGTCCTGCCATCGCTGGCTTTTGGCCGAACCACCAGCCTGCCCACCTCGGCCAGGCGATCCGTATAAAGCTCATCACTTTGAGCCCCCCCCTGCACCCCTGTGGCGACACCCCTTCTGCGGACCCCTTATACTTGCTGTTCGTAGGGGGCGCTGGTAATGTTAGAACTTCTGTGTCCTCACTCGGTATTAACACTCTTGATAGCTCTCATATGTTTGTGTTTGCGGGTCTTGTTTATTAGAAGAGCACAAAATTATATAGATTTCTTGGGTGGGAATATTTTATAATCTCTTCAGTACTAGACTGCCTTTTCAGCAGTAATTGATGGATTTGCTTCACGATATGAGGAGAAAATTCACAAACTTATCTCTTCCCAGATTCGAGAAACCCCCTTGAATGATTAGACCATCATGACACTGGGTCTATTCTGGCTTTGTAGGACCTATTACAGAGCTACGTTCCTAGGAGGAGTAGTCTATGAAATGGAATGTTTGGGTTATTTGACCATTTAAAAGCTGTCTTTAAAAAAAAAAAAAAATGTGTACTTATTTATTACATACAGAAGAAGACAAAATCTGCGTATTCTACCAGAACATCAAACTATAAAATATTGTGGGGGCCAATTTGGAATTGAACATTTTATGCACTCCACTTGCACATTACTGCATTATAATATTGAGCAGATACTGCAAACTGCCCATGTTTAAACACTGGTTCTTGCTTATGCGAGGTAAGGCTTTAGGTTTTACGGCTCATGAATTGCTCTTCACCTAGAGTGTAGCTATGCTCGCCTTCACATCTCTCGCTTCTGACGTGTTTCCCTTTAGGCATATGTAAGCATGTTTTAGGCTTCCGCCTTCTTAGGAAAAGCAGTGTTAGTAGAGAGAAGTCATACTGTAAGCATTCTCACCTGCCTCAGAGCGTATGAAAATCTTTGAAGAGTATATTCAATTTCACTAAATGTATCATGTTATGCTGTCCTCCCTAATATCACTGTCTAACATGTAAGAACGCAGCTTGTATCAAAGACTTGTATAGAGGGCCTTTGTTCCCTGCTTGCAACATTGTTTCAGTATGATTCCTTGCCCTGTCTGGACCACCCGTTGCATTGGAATGCATGTATTCCTTTGGGTATAAGAGAAAGGTGCTTGGAGGGAGGTACTCACTTGTGCCGAACGTACTGCTGTTGGTTTTACTTATATATTGTCCACCAATCCACCGAAACATTCTGGTTATTTTTCCCCTTCTCACACACCCCCTCTACTATAATCCTCGCATCCCCACCTTTGAATTCAATGAAATCACTGAAGTAGACACTGTCTGCTTCTTATCTAGCCTCAGGATGCAAGGGAGACATATGCTCAGCTCCCGTCATCAAAGCCTGCACTGAGGCCCTAACGCCATTAATAACAAGATTCATAAATGCCTCATTGCACTCATGCATGGTCCCGGAGATACTCAAAGAAGATTGGGTGCTCCCTCTCCTGAAGAAACCATCACTGGACCCAGCAAATCCCAAAAACTATCGTCCCAACGGCACTGTCCCCTTCCTGCTGAAGATACTGGACAGAGCAGCATACATCCAAATACAAGACTTCCTGGAAACCAACCAGATCCTAGGCTCTCGACAATCGAGCTTCAGGCCAGGACACAGCACAGCATCAGCATTACTAGACCTGAAACACCAACCTGACAATCTTGGAGATGAGTGGAAACCTGCACTCCTCCTGCTCCTTGACCTCTCAGCCACTTTTGATTTAGTGGACCACAATATTCTAGGTCATCACTTCTCAGCAGCCAACAGCTCTCAAGAAGCAACCACCTGGGTGGCTTTCTTTCTGGAAGGAAGATCTATGAGTCTTCTCAGATATTGCCAGTTCCCCACCTGCTCCCATCACCTGTGGGATCCCCAAGGCTCTTGTCCCCCCCCCACCCTATACAACATATTTACCAGACACCTATTCGACCTCCTGGACTCCAGCGCCATCACTTACACAAATTATGCCGATGACACCCAAATCCTCTTCTCCCACTGTCTGGGTTCTATGACAATGACTCTTATCATCAACATCTACTCAATAATCCATGTATGGAGGGCCACAAACTAGGCTAGGCTAGGAGTCTCCTATATTGCACCGAAAATCTGGAACTCACTCCCTGCCACCCTTAGAGCTGAAACTTCCATCTCTGTCTTCCATACCAACCTCAAGGCCACTCTCCTCAACTAGCAAGTGGAGGACTGCCTCCTCCACTTCTGCCATGTATATTGTAATATAACACAAATGTAATATATAACTATATTGTAACCTGTATATATACTGCTAATGACTATGTAACTATATTGCAACCTGTGTGTGTGTGTGTGTGTGTGTGTGTGTGTGTGTGTGTGTATATATATATACTGCTAATGACCATGTAACAAAGTAACTAAGCTTTGTACTGTAACAAGTGCCACAATGTCCTCGGGCTGCTGTGCGCTATATAAATACGAATAAAACAAAACAAACCTATGCCTCAATGATGACAAAACGTAGATTCTACTGGTCGGATCACCAGCAACACTGATGAAACTCAACACCCAATTTGCATCCTTCACCATAGATGGAAATCTGACCCCTGCCTCTACCTCAGAAAAAACCCTTGGGTTCCTCACACGTCAAGTGAATTCTGTCGCCTCTTCATCGGCCTACACAACCAAGCTGATCAACTCTGCCAGACGTTTCTTGACACCCTCCAGCTTCCTAACCATTGGCAGGGCTGTGATTGGGGCCATACTAGACTTTTTGATGAGGGGGGGGGGGGTGTGTGTGTGTGTGTGTCTGTGTGTGTGTGTGTCTGTGTGTCTGTCTGTGTCTCTGTGTGTCTGTCTGTGTCTCTGTGTGTCTGTCTGTGTCTCTGTGTGTCTGTCTGTGTGTGTGTGTGTCTCTCTCTGTTGGGGAGGCAGAGGGGGAGGCAGAGAGAGCAGAAGCTAGTTACCTGCTCTCCGTACTTACTTACTTACCTTCCTACCTGATACTGTAACAATAAAGCAACTTACCTTTTCTACATACCTGGCTTTGGAGTGGTTCCTGTATCCTGCCTGAAGTTAATGCTATTCCAAGATGCATCACTATTGTAATGCCCTCTATGCAGGTACCTCACAACAAAACATTAAAAAAATGCAGATAATCCAAAACAATGACCTGCGTCTGCACTCAACCTCTCCAAAAGAGTCTATATCTCAGCTGCCAGAAGAGAAGCCCACTAGCGCCCTATTCGTGAAAGGATTCTATTCAAGACACTCTCAATCACACTCAAATGCCTATCGGATACCGCGCCAGTATACCTTGTGCCAAAAATTGCTAGAGCCATCTCAGACAGACCAACCAGGACATCTTTTTTTTTTCTTTTTTTTTTTTAAACTTCTTTTTATTATTCAGCGTGGCAGCAAAACACAGGCGAACAGCATGAGGCGTTACAACATGAATACCGTATACATAATGTAGGTGCACAGAGGTTATTTCAGATAATATCACAATCAATGGGTACAATCACAGCATGGTTTGGGCAACAGAAGCCCGCGACAGGGGTGAGGACCCGGGCAGGCGGGGGGAAGAGGGCGGGGGGGAGGTATCCGGTGTCGCGATTAGATCGGACATGTAAGAGCCGAACTTAAGCCATACATTTCTGGGTCTGGAGTGGGCAGGTTGTATATGGGACCAGGCTTCCTCAGTGTCCGAGGCCCAAGTAACAGCCCTCAGCCATTGAGCGGGAGTGGGAGGCGAGGGGCGAAGCCAACAAAGCAGGATGGAGCGCACCGCCAGCAGGAGGCAAAGGCCGGCTAATTTTTTGGAATCACGGGAAAGGCCTGGAAGATCATGAAAGAGACATACCAACGGGGAAGGAACAATGGGATGGTCGAGAACCGCAGACATTGTCGAGCAAACTGCCTCCCAGAACTGTGAGAGGCGAGGGCAGGACCAAATCATGTGGATGTAGTCAGCGTCGTCTCGATAGCATCTAGGGCAGCTGGAAGGGTGATCCTTGGACATGCGATGTAGTCTGATCGGGGTGTAGTGAAACCTATGTAGTACTTTGAATTGAATGAGTTTAAGACGGGAGTTAAAGGACACTCGATGTGTATGCTCGCATAGATGTGCCCAGCGCTCGTCCGACATTTCAACACCCAGGTCTACCCCCCACACACACTTCAGTTTAGTGAAATCTGGGACAGATCTGGATTGCAACATTGTGTATAACCTAGAGATTTTACCTCTTGTGGGCCCAGGGGAGGTGAGCTCTTCAATAGCCGGGTCGTCCGGGGGCAGCGCAGGGAACATTTGGTAATGACGTTTGAGGGTCCTGCGGAGGGATGCGTATTGAAGCCATGCACCCTGGTCACTCCTCAGGGGCAACGGGAGATCGGGCCATTCAACAAATATACCCTGCTCAAACACATCACACAGCAGCTCGTAGCCTGCGTCCGCCCAGCGGCGAACCGTGCCCGGTGGGACCTGCGGGACCCCCGGGAGGAAATTCCAGAGAGGGAGGTTACCGTGAAAGGCGTAAGTAGTTTTGACTAGTTTCCACATCTTCGCTAGAGCAATGGAAGTGCAGGCGACCGGGCTTTGTGAGTCCAATACCAAGGGGGCGGGTTGTATCACCAAGGAGCGGATATCCCGGTCGCAAACCGCAAGCTTCTCGAGTCGAACATGTGGGGGAGGGTCAATTGTATTAAACCAGTGAGAAGTATATTGGATTTGGGATACCAACCAGTATTTGAGAAAGTTAGGGGCACCGAAGCCCCCGTTAGAGATGGGAGTGGATAGGGTGTCAATTTTAAGGCGGACCGCACCCGAGTGCCAGAGAAAGGAGTTCACAGTGCGAGTCAAGTCCCGGAAGAAGCCCCCCTCCGGCCACAAGGGTATGTTAGTGAACCTGTAAAGCAACTGGGGTAGCACCACCATCTTCAATAGCCCTATCCTGCCTGCCAGGGAGATCGGGAGCTTGTCCCAGGCCTGGATCTTAGCCGTCAGGTGTGTGAGGTACTTCTGAGAGTTTTCCTGGAAGGTCAGCGCCTGTTGGTGCGTCACCACTATACCCAAGTAGGTAAATGTGGACTGAGCCCATGTGAAGCCCAAGGTATCAGGAGGAGGGGGAGTGCATTCTGTGAATGGAAAGAGAATGGATTTCGAGCAATTCACTTTGAGACCAGAGACTCGACCGAACCGAATGATGTCCTCCAATATTGGGGGTAAGTTGATGGAGGGGGAGCGCACAAACAACAATGCATCATCCGCATATAGGGACACTATGTCCGACTGGCCCGCAGTACGGAGGCCTCTGTGAGCATGAAGTTGGCGGAGCATATCAGCGAAGGGCTCTATTGCTATAGCGAAGATCAAGGGAGAGAAGGGACACCCCTGTCTCGTCCCCCTGGCGATCTCAAAGAGGGGGAGCAGTGGTCGTCGGTGCGGACCCTGGCTACCGGGGAAGAGTAAAGCAATCTGACCCAGGAGAGAAAGGCGGGGCCGAATTTGCAACTATCGAGAACCCACCATAGGTACCTCCAGGAGACCGAATCAAACGCCTTTTGCATGTCGAGGGCGACGGCCACTGCCTGCGTGTCGGGACTGATTCTGTTAATTATATTAAATAGGCGCCTCAGGCTCAAAGAGGTGGAGCGACCGGGAATGAAACCCGCCTGATCTGGATGGATGATAGATGGCAGGAGGGGAGCCAACCGGAGCGCCAGAGCCTTGGCATATACCTTGACGTCACAATTTATGAGTGAAAGCGGCCGGTATGAGCCACATTGCAGGGGGGATTTACCTGATTTAAGTAGTACTGTGATTGTGGCCTCCCGGAGTGAAGGGGGGAATACACCGGACTCCACAGACTCCTCCCAGAGAGCTAGTAAGTGAGGAAGCAGCTGTGACTTAAAATGAATACCGTCCGAACCGGGGGCACGCCCTGAGGATAAGGAGTCAATAGCATCCGACAGCTCCTCCAGTGTAAGGGGGGAGTCGAGGGAGGCCGCGGCTTCCGGGGACAGGGCTGAGAGAGGGAGGGCATTGAGAAAGGAGTCGATCTCCGCCACCGGCGCCTCATCTGAGTTAGAGTATAGGGTTTCGTAAAATGTGAAGAATTCCCTGTTGATGTCTTGCGAGGAGACAGCCATGGAGCCGTCAGGTCTCTCGACCCCGATTATGTGTGGGGACCCCGTCTCATGACGGATCAGACGTGCTAGAAATCGACCAGGGCGCTCCCCCTCCCCATATCTCCTCGCCATGCCAGGGCTATCCAAAAACCTTTGTTCGCGATCCGCGAGGGATCGAAACGTGTCCAATTCCGACCCTATGTCAGTCAGGTTGCCCGGGGTGGAGTAAAGTGAGCATGTAGCCTCCAGGGTAGAGAGTCTGGATTCACTAGCAGCAAGATCCCTCCGGATTGACTTCAGGACCCCATTCTCTTTGGATAACGCAATCCCTCTGATATAAGCCTTAAATGACTCCCATAGAGTGGCCTGGGTCGCTACCGAGCCCGTATTAGTCTCGAAGAATTCCTCAATCGACCGCTCAAGCTCGGAGCAGAACTCCGGATCCAGTAAGGACAGGGGTTTCAGCCTCCAGTTACGTGTCCGGCCGGGATCGGGACCCCAGCCGATGGTCACAGTGACTGGAGAGTGGTCAGACAGGGTTCTGGGGAGGATCATTAGCTGTATAACGCTCTTAACCAGTTCGTTGGAGATCACCCATCTGTCAATGCGGGAATAGGAGTCGTGGACTGAGGAGTAAAAAGAGAACACGCGGGAGTCCGGATAGAAGAATCTCCACGCGTCCACCATGGCGGGACGGGGCAGGGATGATAGTGCAGCATAGGCTGCCCTAGAGAGTAAACGGGGCCTGGATCCAGATCTGTCCAGGGCCATATCGAAAATCGTGTTGAAGTCACCCCCCCCAAAGGATGGGAACCAGGGGGAAGCCTTCAAGGAGGGACGTGACCTGTACATAAAAATCCGGGTCATCTAGGTTAGGGCCGTAAATGTTCATCAGGACCACCTCCCTGTGTTGAAGCGTAGCATGGAGCAGTACATATCTGCCTTGAGGGTCTATTTGTGAGGAAATTAGAGAAAACTTGAGGCTTTTGTGAATAAGGGTCATGACCCCGCGGCTTTGGGTAGAGAAATCGGTAAAGAATCTATGGGGACCCCAGGTTTTGGCAAAACGCATACACTGTTCCGCGCGGGCATGTGTCTCTTGTAGAAACAAAATCTTGGACCCATGACGCTCGGTCTGCTACTGGAGCTGTCTCATCTTCTTATAATTTCCCAACCCACGGACGTTCCAGCTCATGAAGGTCAGGTCACTCTTGGTCACAGATACAGTGGTGATCGAAAAAGACAAGTGTCAGTACCCTACGGGCCAGTTTCGCCGCCCTGCAGCACCAAGGCCTGAGCACCACCTCGCGGCTCGCCTTCGCTGACAACGCCAACTTTTTAACAACAAAAACCCTGACATGACCCACCCCCACCCACATCCCCCCCCAAACAGAGGGATGACAATCCCAACCCCCCTCAACCAAAACCAAACCAAGGGCATCAGCACCTGGGGGCCTGAGGGCCGGACTAGCCGCCGTAGTCCGGGCTGCGGCAGATCCAATAAGACAAGGGGTGCCCACAGTGGACCTTAGCAAATAACTTGAACAGGGTTCTGGCACATGGTGATGTGGCACGCATTTGTAAAAAATGAACACAACAAGCAGATTCCGAAATAGAGGATCAAGTAACCCCGATGCAGGAAGGCGGCCTTGCCTGGCCCCTCCGCGTCGGGACAGAAGGATAACTGCAAAACCGTGAACAGAGGGGAGGGGTCAACCAGGGAAATGTTTGTCGATGAACCTGGAGGCCTCCTCCGGGATCGTGAAAAAAAACACCTGGTTGGCGTGTTCTATGCGGAGTTTGGCAGGGTAGAGCATAGCATATTTGACTGAGTGGTCCCGCAGCCTGCGCTTCACAGCCTGAAAAGTCTTGCGTTCGCGTTGGACAGCCGTGGAGAAGTCCGGATAAAGATGAATCCTTGCACCATCCAGTAGTAGCTTCCCTTTTAGCCTAGCTGCCCTGAGGAGGGCATCCCGGTCACGGAAGTTCAGCACCCGGGCTATGATGGGCCGAGGTGGAGCACCAGGTCTGGGCTTAGCTGTCAGGGCTCTGTGTGCCCGCTCAATGGCGAAGTGCGGGGAGAGCTTGGGAGAATCCAGGAGCGAGACCAATGTGCGCTCGACAAAGTCCTCCATCGGTTCATGCACTTCGTTCTCGGGAACCCCGATAATGCGGAGGTTGTTACGCCTCGATCGAGATTCCAAGTCCTCGTTGTTCTTCTCTACCTCAAGGACTCGGTTGGAGAGAGCGGTGACCTCGGAGCGCAGGGCTCCCAGTGCATCCTCTGCGGAACTGACCCGTGTCTCGACTTCTGACACCCGGCTGTCAGTCCGCTCGATGTGGGCCTTAATGGAGGATATAGTACCGTTCATGTCATCCAGTTTTGAGTGGAGTGCAGTGAAGCCCTCGCGAATGAAGTCCATCATATTTTGGGATTCCGGTACTGCATCGGGTGGAGGTGCAGCTGGGGTCTGCTCAACGGTCTCCTCTGATGATCTCGACTCAGCCTTAGCAAACATGTTGATGGAGCTCTGTTTCCTCGCCCCTCCCTTGGTCATCCTGGCGATGTTGGAGGTCGAGTGAGGAGAAGGGGGGAGCCCAGGCCCTGTACCACTTGAGGCAAAGTGCAAAGTGTGGCACGAGACAGGGAGTAATGCAGGGGGAGCCGTGGCTGTGAATCCGTGTAGATGTGATGTTGCGGCCACCAGCGCAGGCCACGAGGTCTCAGCCAGCCCAGAGAGGCGCGGGAAGAAACGAGAGGCGACCTCGGGGGTAGTAGATCCCAGGGTTGGGGGTGATGACGCCCAGCAAACAATGTGAGAGCCCGGATCCAGATATGGGTGATCGAGTGCAATGAATGATGGGGGGGCGCCTCCCAGCGCAATGCCCACAGGGTAGACAGGCCGCAGTCTCGAGCACAGTGAAGGAAGATAGGGCAGGCAGCCGGTGAGCTGAGGGTCCTGGGCGATGTAGTGACGGCAAGATCACCGCGGCCCCCTCCGACCACAGGAGACCCCCAAGGGAGGAGACACCCGCAGCCCGCGATGACCAGTGTAGTGGGGGGATGAGAGAGACTCCGGGGGGGCAACAGGACAAATGCAGGCCGGGGAGGCGCCAGGTCTGGGGCAACACCAACCGCTAATGGGCCCAGAGGCCGGGGGCGCTGTGGGGCCAGATTCCTCAGGACCAGTAGTGCTCCGACAACTAAAAGGTGAAAGCAAAGTAGCCCAACGAATGAAGTAAGGGGAGGCACAATCTGTCCAGTTAAAGCAGATTCCACACCAGGACCCGCTACTGCTCCCCTACACCCACCAGGTACTTTTAAAGCTGGACTACCTGGGTGTCCCGTAGCTGCCCAGCTGTGTCAGAGAAGATAGTTTGCCGGCTGTTTATCCAGACCGCTTGAAGTATTGTTTGTACCGCCACGTCTGGTGGGTCCTCGATCCCACAAATACACAGCAGTCCGGGTAATCCGCAGCCCCGTGTATGGAGGGGGCGAGGCAATGCTGCTGCCCAGGAAAAGTCCACGTACCTGGTGGCCACAAGGATCCGGTGCACCGCGTATGTCTCCCGGGTGCCGGAGTCCCGCTCTCGGCAGGGGGGCGGGAGGGGGGCCCGGCGAGGTCCAGCAAGCGAAGGAAGGGGCCCGAGCAGCTCCGATGCAGGGCGGGCGTCCCCCCGAGTGTGCCCCGGGTCGCGGCCGCTCGAGCCGGCGGTGCGCGGGCTCAGGACGCACCTCGGCCGCCTCCAATCGCACCACCAGACAGGGGAGAGGCGGACTGCCACCCGGCAGCACGCACCCACCGAGGCGAGGGCACAACACCAGCCCTCGGGCGAGCCCGTCCGCTCCGCCAGAGGATGAGTTTTGGCGCGAGAGCACCGCAGTCAGGTGGGGGGGGATGGTGCGGCGGCGTCCAGGAATCACGCTCCGGAGCTCCGATTTCTGATGGGATTCGATCCGCAGGGTCCCTGGGGTAGCTGCCCCAGAAACGCATAAGCCGGGATCGGCTATCAGGCGTTTAAGAGTGCCGATTCAGGATCTTGTGATCTGCCGGCTCCGGAGCTCGAGCCTCAGGCGGCCATCTTGTTCGGCGCTCAACAGCGCCCCCCACCAACCAGGACATCTAACGCACAACGCCTCGCTATTCCGAAATTTAATCGAGTAAAGGAGGTGGCTGCAGTTTCCCTACTTTTGCATCCAAGAATTAAAACACCCTCCCACATGCCCTAAGAGTGGAGAAATCATACTGTGCCTTTCGAAAAGCCTTAAAAACTCTGCTGTTCTCCTAAAGCCATTGACACTACACGGCAGAACCCCTGAATGCCTCAGCAAGTAGCACTGTGAACCACCCCTACATGTTTGTAATCCTTCCCCTTCTTCTTTTTTCTCATGTGAAGCCAACCTGTAAGTAACTGGTTCTGAAACGGCGCTTTACAAATGTAAAAATAAATTAAATAAATAAAAATTAGACATTGGATTCCTGCTGTGTGGTCACGTGCAAGAGTCGCCAGGCACACTTCCCGGTGATCCTCGTGAGCCCAGGAAAGATGATTTTGTCGGAGCGCCCAGATACTCGAGGAGTGTGGACAGAGCAGATGTGGAAAAAAGAACTAACTCAAAATCTTGGGTTGGTGAACGCAGGTAATTGTTATGTCCTGTAAAGTGTTGTTTGAAATGGGTTAGGATAAATGTTTGTCTCTGAAATCTGAAGTCTGACATTGTTTGTGTTTATTCAAGGATACAGGAGAGGAAAAGTACCCTGCCTATAGAACTGTTTATCTGAATACGAAAAAGTAAAAGATTAGAATAAAAAATGTTAAAGCAGCGCATACATGCTCCCTACTGATGTAAGAAAACATGACCGCTGTGCCGGTCAGGGCAGTGTAGTATGGATTAGGGGTCAGGGTGAATGTGTTTTGCTTGATTGTGAAGAATATATTTGGATGAGAGCCATGTAGCTGTCTTATCTAAAACCTACACCTTAAATTTAAAAACCCTGAATGTGCAACTCAGTTGTGACCCTGCTTTTTATTTCACACTCATCTATTCTAGTGCGGAAGCTATAACAGGCTTTGTGTCGACCTATTTATGCATCTTGTTTTTGACTCTCACCTACCCAAGTCTCTGAAAAAGCTGAAAACCGCCCTACATTTGGGTAGCATATATTTATTTATTTTACACTTGTTAAGCGCACAAAACCCCCCGGCATTGCGGCGATGTTACAAACGGCTACACTCAAATATGGTAAAAAGTCCTGTGCAAATGGCTAGGGCAGTAGTTTGAAGAGCCTTCCTGAAGGTCCAGTAGGAGGGTTCTTCCCTTAGGTGTGGTGGGAGGGAGTTCCATTGGTTGGCCGCCACTGATGGGAAGCTTGCACCCCCACTTTTTACCCTTTTATGTTTGGGTGGGATCATTCTGTGGGTGTAAGCCCTTCTAATGGACTGGGCTTTGCAGAATCTTTGCGCAAGGCAAGCTGGGGCAGAGTTGGATATGCATTTGTGGGTGATAGACATAGTTTTAATGAAAATTCTTTCCTTGACTGGCAGTGAACCAGCAGTCATCTGAAATCTGACCAACACTTTCAAGTGTCATTGAAATGTCTGTACTGGGGGAGAAACGGAGGTCTGGTGGTGGTGGTACCTGAGCCTCTGATTAGACGTTGCAGAACGGTTAGTTATGAGCTGTACCCATGCTGCCAGCCAGGGAACACAATAGCGTCCAGATGCAGACAGATTTAGGAACGGACCTGGATCCGTAATAAGTCATACCTTATCTTATCCCCTTGAGAATGGGTTCAGGGTAATCTAGACACTTACTACTTCCTCCTAAAGGAAGTCCAGCATACTTCATGTTTATCGACTATTCGCCCAAAGCATATACACAGAGTGAGTCACCTAGACACTTCTCCCAAGAAGGCATGTTTGACTTGGGCAAAATAATGAATTTACGCAAGGCGTTAGAAAAGAAAGGCGCACTTGTACATCAACGGCAATGGGACAGTTATTTAGATTGGTATACCGAAGCTACTATGAGACAGACTGAAATCAAGACCCGGGCATTGAAAGACACTCGAGAAAAGCTCCAGGAGCAAGTTAAATCCCTGAAACTCGAGTACTCTAAGCTGCAGGTACTGGCCCATAAAGCCAGGTACAAACTATTTTATCCTGTAATCCAAGCAGAGCCACTGTTAAAGAAAATTCCCGAAGATATTTTGGACACTTGCCATTTTAAATGTTACATATCAGACCAACAACCGGCAATTACAGACTCTACCCAACAAGCAATTTATCATTCTACTCTGCCCTTTTACCCCTGAAATACAAGCTCAGATATCTAAACTTTTTCTTTTCCTTTCCTCAGCCACATTTGAAGGATTCCTGAGCAAAACCCCAATACAAGTTCTGGTGAATTCCCACACAGTTACCTGGAGGAGGCGATACTTAGTTACCATACATGCCCCCTTGAGCACTATTGATTTATTTAATATTGTTCAGAGATTTCCAAAGATACGAGAAGATCCTGTTAAGTTTCAGGAGGAGCTTCAGGTCATAATAGATTGCTATCATCCCACTTGTGTTGATTTGAATCAACTATTGCGTGTAGTGCTACCTATCGATACATTTTACATTGATCAAACTGAGCGCCAATTGGCCAGCTGAAAAACCTTTCACCTCTAGGGATTTGAAAACATTTATTGATAGACTGGTTCAAAGGTTCTCTGAAATCTGTCCTCGAAAGACTGATTGGTCTAAAAGTAATGCATGCAAGCAAGCCAAGGGAGAAAATCCTGTGGAATATTTTAGGAATTTGAAATTATGCTTTGAACAATATTCTGGGATTGTCAATGCAGCGCTTATAGCGCCTCAAGCCGTGGTGGCTCTGTTTGTTATTGGTTTGAAACCTAAAGTATCTGAAGGAATAAAGGTAGTACTAATAGGATGGGAAGAAAAGCGTTTGGTAGAAGTTTTATTAGCTGCACAGCACTTTCAGCAACAAGTTGAAAGACAGAAAGAAACTACTGAAGCCAAAATAATTGGAGATACAGAGTTTACATCCTTCCTAGTAAAGGGGAGGGTTTTGCCACGCACCAGGTGGGCGGTGTGAAAAACCAACGGATGTCTCACTTGTTAGTCCCCAGGGATCTCTCTCACAGGTGGCCAGGGCACAGCCATCGCCTTTGTATCCAGACCCTGGGGGTGGACCAGTGCGGGAAGATCACCTGGGTGAGGGATCTTCGGGTAGTGGGGCTGCGGCATCCAATGGTGAGAAGTGGTATCCCCCCTTCCCCACACCCATACCCCATCCAATTTTATAGGGTTCTCCGACGTTCTAACCCTGCCTGCACACACACTGGGCCAAGGAAGAGGAGGACTGAGAGTAATGAGGCTAACACTTGCATATCTCAGTGGACATGTCCCATTAATAAGGTCAGGCAAAGTCAGGCACTTGACCTTAATTACATACAGCTGATACCCATTAGCTCCCCCCACACAGATAAAAGGTGGAACATTGAGACACACACTGAGCAAGGTGAGCAAGGTGAGACATGAGAATGAACAGATCTTCCGGGACGTTTGCAAACCCACTGGAGCAGGACGACCGATCAAGGGACCAGAGCAAGGGGTAGGGAAACCCTAAAGATCCCTGCAGGAGGTTGTTGCCTCTTGGAAACCGTGAAGGATACGTGGAGAAAGCCAAATCCCAGAAGAAGCTTGTGTTGTATTTCAAGGATGCCAGCAACCCTCCGTGGTGAACCGCAGAGATGGAGTGGCCACGCCAAGTCTGGTATCAACCTAGACTCGTGAATCAAAGCAACAGAGAAAGAAATGAATGCACACAACTGTCGAATTAGCGAAAGACAGGAAAGGCTGGTATGTGTCAAGGAAAGATTAAAACCGCAACAGTGTATCTCACAATTGAAGGGCTCACACGTGGTGATGAGACGCAAAAGAATAAAAACCAGTAGGGAACTTTAAAACTTACAGATAACTGTGAAGCCAGTTATCTAGAGTAGCAGAGTGGTCCGGCGAAAGGTAATAGCCCACTCGAAAGACTACGCAAAATGTTGATGTCTTGTTATAAAGCGGCAAAGTGAACGAACTCTGAAATGTGCAATAGTCAAGATTAATCCAGACGAAAGGGGAAGTTAAAAGGTGAATGCTTTAAGAGAAAGATTTCTTTGAACTTTTCTGATTGTGTTATGGAACTACCAAGACCAAGAGACACTGGGGCAAATAACATACGGGAGAGCTGTAGCGAAAGTGAATTGGACCCACGGAGGTCTATGAAAAAAACCTTTCTCACTTGAAAGTCTTCGACATCAGTGAAAGGTCCGAACCCGACTGAGGGAGACCTGGAATGTGAAACAAGTTAGGGGAAGGGAACCCCTAACGAATGTGAATGAAGCTTGGGGGAAGGGAACCCCTGCAAGTGATGTTATTGCGAGGTCCGAGCCCGGCTGAGGGGAGATTTTGGTTGAATCAGGTACTTTTTGTTGAGAGGTCCGAGCGCGACTGAGGGAGACCTACATGAACTGTTGATGCCTTGAGAGGTCCGAGCCCGACTGAGGGAGACCTACGTGAACTGTGGATGCCTTGAGAGGTCCGAGCCCGACAGAGGGAGACCTTCGTGAACTTTTGGTGAACTGAGAACAAGTGACTTTAACGTGGAAGGCGAAGCAGGCCTCGACCCACGCTTTGAACTGCCCTTTTTAATAACC
The DNA here is from genome assembly GCF_040938575.1 of Ambystoma mexicanum. Classification (NCBI taxonomy): domain Eukaryota; kingdom Metazoa; phylum Chordata; class Amphibia; order Caudata; family Ambystomatidae; genus Ambystoma; species Ambystoma mexicanum. The sequence continues at coordinate 160,265,714 of NC_090921.1, forward strand.
TGGGCCAGAGTGTATCATCCTGTCTACAGGCGCCACCTTACTCTGTGCTGTCCCACGTGGGGAGGGGAACTGACTCGGCCACCTTGATCCTTTGTTATTGCTATAACACTGACTTTCCTTTGCATACACATTCCCCTCTACACAGTTTTTGTATAAGATATAGGGCATGCATTAGGTTTTTTTTTTGTATCGTCCATTTTGATTTGACATAGACTGACTAGGACTGTTTTCTTTATTATTTGGTGGTAGAGAGTACGCCAATCGTAGCTCTAGTGCAAAGTAGGAGTTTTCCAAACCCCAAGAATTTAATAAAGGTTTTGAAACTTGTAGCTCTTGTCAATGTCATACTTGTGATATCATGGCTCCCTTACAGCGGGGGCGAGGTAGCCGAGCACCCCATTCATATGAACCAGGGCAAACTGCTCAGATGCATTACATCAATATGTACAGCGATCAGTGCAACTATTGTAAATAGTTGAGACACTGGAAAGCTGAGTGTCCTCATGGACCTCAGTTTGACAATTGAAGCCGACGGTCAACTGTGTGAAGCGGATTGGCAAGGTCTAAGCCTGCGCCGCAACCACTTGAGACCGCTTGGCAATCTTAACCATCGGTCTGAACTTGATGCACCACTAATATCGACTGGCCTGTATGTTTAAAAAAAAAATGTAGGAATATTTTACAAAAATATACAGGACATCTGAAGCAATGAGGAACAGCTATTGAAATACAGAAGATACAACCGAGAGAAAGAAAGAAAAAAGAAAAAAACCCACACAGATCAGGCCTAAAAGATAAAGCACAAAAATCAAGAATACAGATTCAGGCACTCCCAACCCCACCCCCCCCCCCCCCGAGCACCACCCTGACTGCACTGACACCGTTAATTCAGATCTAATAACCTTCCCCAAATATCATCAAAAATGTTAGACTGTTTCTGTTGTTTCAGTATAACCCTCTCAATGTGGGGCAGAGCATACATTTCTGAAGCCATGCTGACCTAGCCAGATAGATGAAAGACCTTTTTTTTTTTTTTTGGCAACCAACAAAGCCCTATAGAGCAAACACGTTTGTAGATAACGCAACTTTGTTGCATTAATTTATGCGCCACAAAAAAGTAAGAGAGTCACACTGCCATTTGCGTAAATCCACTCCATGTTTTTATTGGGTGGCTTTATTCTTGCTTAGAAATGCCCTTTATGACGACACGTGTTTCGGCGATCCCAGCGCCTTTCTCAAATCAGGGCTAATCTTTCAACCAAAATTACAGATTAAATTCATCGATTCTAATTGGTTTACAAAAAAAGATAGTAACATTGATCACCAAATCCTCGGCATTGTGAGTATCTGAGAAATAAAACATGGAAATCAAAACAGTGTTATTTCATATCAACATTTGTAGTTTCATCGGATTGTGATCCATACAAAATGCAAAATGGTGTTTTTAGAGTTCATTTCAGTTTGCATTGTTCATAATATCACAGACATGAGGGATGGGTGAAGGGAAGGAAGGTTTAGGAAAAGAAAAAAAGGCTAAAGACACTAACGAACAGTTGAAAAAATAAGAAAAATCAGGAAGTTTCCTTGGTTTATGACGGTGTCATTAGTGCACACATCGTATACAGGTATATGTACATTGGACTGCTGTCTTATTGTGGATTTCCACCTATTAACTAATTATTCCTCCCGTCTGTATTGCCAAAGTCTTGTGAATCTGCTATAGTCATGGGTTAAATCCCTGCCGGGTGAGTGAAAGCATACTTATTAATAAATATGTTTTTATTATTGTTATGTTTGCAGCGTTATAATTGCTGGATCCATATCCTATTAACTCCACTATGATCAAAACCATGTTTATCCTGTTTTAAAACTTCATAAATGCGCATCAGTACATTATGAAAACTCGCCTAAGCGATTGGGTGCATTCCCCGTTGACTACATGTCTGGAATATATTCTCCTGATGCCGTACAAGGTCCTGCTGCGCTTAAGGCTTACCTCAAAGGTTCTATGAGTTAGCCGTCTCTGATCTTGCTTCCGCGTTCTTTCGTGGTCGAGTACCTATTGAGTTTGGATTTGTTGCATGCAGTCATGGAAACAAGGGGTTAGTCCTCCCTCAGTTTCCATTTAGGCCACCATATTTTGGGACATTTCCCATAGCTTTTTGTTGAACAATTTGCCAAACGCTTAGATTTCAAATAGTTTAACTTTTTTAATTAATTGCAGAACTTTATTTATGCGATTCTTAAACTTGGAAGAATAAGGAAATATGGCCAATACTTGAAACAATTTCGACCAATAATCTAGGTGTCATTCTTAATGGTTATTATTTGAGATTATAATCCGGTCTAGTTAAGAACCACTCTTGTGACTGATTTGACTCATTGGACCCACGCACGCTTTCTCCCAACATAGATATCTATGGATTGACGATCCTAGTCAATTAATATGCATGAGCAGGTGATGCTCAAATTACTGATTTGGCAATTAGCATGTCTAACCTTTGCTAGCAAATTACATAAATTTGGTTCTTGCAATTAAGTTGATAACCTCTCTAGGTTCAATGCATAAGCATAGTTTACAAAAAAGAAGACATCTCATTATCAGAATTTAGGCCCCTCTACCGTTCTAAATTTACAGATTAATTTTGCCTCTTCTTGCCTTAGTCTGAGTTCTTGATTGCCTCCTCTGGGTCCTAGTGTAACCATTTTGAGACCAACAAACCTTATGTCCTTTTTAGCACATAATTGGTGGTTCAGCTGCCAATTTTGGGCTAAAGGCAATGTTATGACTTGGCTCCCAATGGACGACATGTGTTCCTGTATCCTTGTCCTCAGTTCTCTAATGGTACTGCCCATATAGACAAGATTGCATTTACATTTGATTGCGTAAATAACACATTTGGAGCGACAATTTATATTTTTCCATGATTTTGGTCTTGATTCCATTGGAGTCTTTAAATAGTTCTGTGTTGTCTAGTGCATATTGGCACATGGAACATGTGGCGCACTTCCTAAATCCTGCTGTCAGTTGGGGCAACCATGTTGTTCCAAGTGTCTGTTTTGGGTCTTGAAGGAAAGAAGGACTTAGACTTGATTTCAGTGTTTTTGCCCGCTTAAATATAAATTTTGGGTATTCTTCCACAAAATCCGTTATGTGCGGAACAACAAGTTTGTTATGAATCTTACTTTTTCTGGATATTTATCCATCTTCAATTTTGTTGTTAGAGTTAACTCTCTTTCCAATTTGTATGCCTTAACTTGTGCTGTTGTAATTGATTTGTTGGAGTACCCTCTGGCTTTAAAATGAGTAGATAGTAGGGCACATTCGTCCTCAAAAGCTTTTTGTTCTGAACAGTTTCTTCGAGCTCTAATGAATTCTCCTTTCGTATTGTTCCTGATAACTGGGTTATGGTGGCAACTAGTCACATAGTGTGTCGAATTCAATTCTGTTTCCTTCCTGTATGTTTTGGTCATTAATTTGTTGCCAGATGTGTATATGGTTAAGTCCAAAAAGTTGGGTCTTTTTTCACTGGTTGTTACAATAAATTCTATACCGAGTGGATTTGAATTTGCCCTTAACATGAATTGGTCCAATTCTTCTTGCCAGATCATTAAAACGTCATCGATATATCTGATCCATAAAATGGTGTTCGTTTCATATGCTTCATCTGTGTAGCTATATTTGTCCTCAAACATTGACATGACTACATTCGCAAAGGCAGGGGCATATTTAACGCCCATGGCAACACCTCTAGTTTGCTTGAAGAATTCTCTGTTAAACAAGAAAACATTATTCTGCAGTGTTATTAGAATCATTTCCTTCAACATGTTGACCGATTGCTAATTGGATGCTGAGTCTTTTTGAAAATTGTATTGAATTGTTTCAAGTGCTGTTTCATGTCTGATTGTAGTGTAAAGAGCTTTGACGTCCCATGTTGCTAGTAAATACCCTTGTTTCCACTCCACTTGCAACAGTTTAGCAATTGCTGATGTTGTGTCTTTAAGATAAGATTTGATTGTAGATACTCTAGGTCTCAGGATACTGTCTATATACTCTGCCATGTTTTCTGTTGCCCACACGATACCACTTAAGATGGGTCTTCCTTCCGGAATTTTTGAAAAGGCCTTGTGCACTTTCGGTAAGAAATACATTGTGGGTAACACAGGTTGTTTGATCTCTAAAAATGTACTTTCTTCATCTGTTAGAAGTCCCTGGCGAAGCCAACATTCGAATTGATTCTTTCAATTCCAATACAATTTCCAATTTAGGGCTCTTTGAAAGTTTGGTGTAACAGAACGGAGTTGATAAGTGGTTATTAGCCATTAGTATGTAATCATCTCTATTCATCACAACAATATTTCCGCCTTTGTCGGCTTCTTTGATTATTATTTTAGAATCTAGTTTCAGATTATTGAGTGCTTGCCATTCTATTTGCGTAAAATTGTTGTCTGATTCTAGAAGTTTTATTCGAAGAAAATTAGCTTTTGTGGTCCGTATATCATTCAGGTCCTGTGTGATTAGTTTGTAAAAAGCAACAACTAAGTTTTCTGGTGCCAGTTGCGGCGGGAATTTTGATTTCACCTTAGGTTTATCTGATGTTGGGCTCATTTGTTGGATTCATAATTCATGTATTGTATGGTGCACTGGAATTTCAGTTGTTTCCTGTAAAGAGATTAAGAGATGTATGTTTAGATCTTCAATTGTCAGTTCGCTTGCAGTAACTTTATCTTTTTTCCGTGTATGTTTGCTAACTTGGGTAGCAAAGAATTTCTCAATGTGAGTTTCCTTACAAATTTAAATAAGTCTATATGCACTTCGGTCATATTGTATGCATTAGTTGGGGCAAAAGAGAAACCTTTGTTCAGTAAGGCGATCTCCTCTTTGGTCTTTACTCGGTCTGATAGGTTCATCACTAGATCCTCTATTTCGTCTTCTTCGCTGCCTCCCTTGCTCCTGCTCTGGTTAGCCTTCTGAAATCCTCTAAGGTGTCTGGATTGCCTGAGTCTTCCACTGCCTCTCCTCCCCAGGACATGGGTTGTTTTTGATTTGTTGGTGTCAATAATAAAAAAAAAAGACAACTCCTCCGGCAAAGTATATTCACAGAAAATCATTGTAAAAAATCATAGTCTAATTCCGCCCTAGCAAGCACCTTGTTTAACACATGTGAAATGTCATGCCAAAAAGTCTGTACTTTTTGACAATCCCAGAACATATGCTTCAAAGTGCTGGTTTTATGTTTATGTCCCCAACACTATTTAGTCACTCATCCTCTGTTTGTATATTCTATCGGGGGTCCAATGTACCCTATTCAACAGCTTGTTCTTACTCATCCTTTCATCCAAGTTAAGGAATGTTCCCACAAATTGAATTCTATCTTGCCTCTCATCTCCAAAGTGAGCCAATTAGACCACGCTTCTGGCAGCTTGGCATTTCCAACTGTGTACCACACTAGGTTGTAAACCAAAGAAACCATATGCTCTTGTTTACCTGCATGTACAATTACCTCCTTTACAAATGGAGCATCATCATCCTGACTTTGTGGGGCCATAGCCGTTATCAGGGATCTGTACTCCCCATAAGTGCACTCCTTCAGACATCTGAAATCCCTCAGGGTCCTGAAAGAAATCAACCTCCTATACTCAAACGTATTCCTAACCCACCACACACCTTCCAGATACCGTTTGGCCAAAAATCTAGATTTGTTATTAAGCCTGATGGATGGGTTTAACCACAAAGAATCACCCTCCCTGAATAAGCGCATCTGTTCTATAGTTTCGAAATTTCAAGCCAACAATCCCTCAAGATTCTAGAATGGCCACCAGAGAAGCAGCAGCTTAAGAGAGTAGCTCCTGCCATTCACCCTGTCAACCATCAGATTATCACTTTCTGGCTGGAAATGTCAAGCAAAAGAAGATTGAGACGCCTGAGGACTCCTCCTCCAAAAAACCTAAACAAATTAATGATGGTGCAGATGAAGAAACACCAAGTAGTGCAGACATTTTCAAACTCCTGAAACAAGTGGCGAGGGGTGTTGTGGATGTAAAGGCTACCCTGACTGACTTGACTGGGAACGTTAATAACTTGGAAACATGGATGGTAGATGTGGAAGGGAGGACATCTGGTTTGGAGAGAGAAGCCTCTGGTAGTTACAGAGCTTACCAGGAGCTGCAAGGGGGAAGGAACAAGCTCAAAATGAGAAATAGGAATTTGGAATTCCAAGTGAGAAACAACAACATTCGTCTGATTGGTGTTCCTGAGAAGCCCGAGTCTAATCTGGCAACCTTGGAGATAAACATTTTGCAAGAATGCCTACCTGCCTGTGGATTGCAAAGGGATGACTTAGATGTGGTGTTCAGAGCAGGAAAACTGGAGGCTGGGAAATCAAGGCAAATCGTCTCTTTCGTGAAGACATCCATAAAGGAAAATGTTTCGCGCATTGCAAGGCAGTTGGAATCACTGTCTTGGCAAGGAAACTTGTTACATATCTACCCTGACTTTCCAAAAGAAGTGGCAATCAAAAGGAAAGCCTTTGAGTAAGCAAAATGCCTGGCCAAGGTACGTTGGATCAGAGACTCACTTCTTAAGCCCGCAATTTTGAAACTTTTTCTGCCTGAAGATGTTAAACTTACTGATGCCCCTGAGCAGGCTTGTGCTTGGTTTAGGAAGTACCCTACAACAAATCCCTTATCTCAGGAGGTCTTGCTATGCTTAGCCTTAAATGTTTATATTTTCATTGTTTATTATATCTGATAATATTGTATCTGATGATTTTAGATAACCGTATTTAATTTTTGTTTTGTTGTCAATTGAAATGTAATGTTTCGAATATAAATTTTCCTGATTTTCAAAGCTTAGTTTTCTTTGTTACGCCTACATATGCTTGGCCCCGACACTGGTGTTAAAAGAAAGGATCTAAGGGTTTGTACGCCTATGAAATCGTAACGTAATATCGTGGTTCGGTTTGGCCGGAGATCTATACTGTGCGTATGATTACGGTAGTCTATATCCGATCGCCTGGGAGATTGCTGGTTGCTCCATAAGATGTCTGGATGAGACGTAATTATTGTGCATTATACGCAGGCATATTGCTGACACCTACCGTTCGAGCTTGTGTTGATGGCTATTTGACATAGATTTGGTGACCCGTGCCTCGTGTGGCTAAAACCTGTGAGTTTCCAGTAAGGTTGCTGGGTGAGTCATGGTGGAAGAGAGTGGAATCCTCCTCTCAGGTGAGAACCGCCATTTATTAGAAACTCACATATTTTGAGTGAATGAGTATGTGATTCTTGGACTTTGTTTAATAGGGTCCCTGGCCTGTGGGGAGCATGGGATATAATTATTTTTCATTGCTCGCTATGGGCTGATCCGTTCTCCTTTAAACGCATAGAGTTCACAGCGCTAAATTGCAGGTACATGAATATTGCATCACAGGCGAGAAAAAATAAATTGAATATGCCTACAGGGATATTTTCTTTACATTCATTCCAACTTCTGGTTGCATTGTGCGCTAGCTAAGAGATTATGGCATTCTGCTCTGTCATTAAGGATTTGGACAAGTTTTGGGCACTTTGTTACTATCTAAATGTGCTAAACTGATTTAACTTATTTGTTTCTAATATGGTGGGGTTCCGTAGACTAAGCTAGGTGCCAGGTCTGTTGACTTGAGTACGGTGGTGAATTGACTTGCGTTATTGCTGTTACACGTAGGGATATATATTTTGGGATGAGTTATAGTGCACTGTGTACATGGGCGATTGTGTCTACCCTATTTTGGTAGTGAAATGACATGGAGCGTGTACCGTTGTGGTGGTACACCGGTTGATGGACTGTGTACTTGGTACGGTCTGTGAGATCATAGAGTTAGACCACACAGTAGATCTGGTGTTTACATGCAAATTTACTTCGGACAGTAGAAGTGCGCTCCTGTGGTGTAGGGCCATTTGGAGAGGGTGGTATGAGTCCTATTGTCCTGATGCTAGTGCTCCATACCTTCTTTACTTTCATTGATAACCTTGCTGGTGCTCCCTTCGTTTCTACGTTTTTATTCAGCAGATTATCTGCGCCTGGGAACCCCTGTGAGTGTTGAATAAATATAGCTGTTGTATGGGTGCCTAGGAAACTAATTATCTATTGGTGTCATGGTATGGATACGTTTGTGCTTAGCTAGAAGTCGTTATTGAACCTCAATTCATATTTCGTAACATCTTGAATGGGGAACGTTTTTGTTCGGGGGCTGATCCCACGCCTCCAATATAAGTCCATAGTGTGTTGGTAAACGTACTTAGGGGCTGGGTGCATTAAGGATGGGGAATTAACTTCAAACACTAGTGGCAGCAGAGAATATCTATGATGGGTGGGGTTTGGAGGGCTATGGTTGAGTGTTCATTTATATATATATATATATATATATATATATATATATATATATATATATATCCTACTTTACTTGTGACTCCTGTGCTCTGGCACAGCTCTGTATCCGACCAGTGGGCCATCTACTTGTAATTGTCGCCAGTATTGTCTGGTTACCCATGCCCGGTTTGGGTATGGGTCTCTCCCTTTATCTTTTCCTTTCTCCTCTTTCTCTTTTTCTTATTAATTGCATTTCTTATTTGTCTTATATTGAGATGTGCAACATGAATTCTAGATCTATTAATCACCTTTAACATGATTTCATCGAATGTGAATGGCCTTAACAATGTTGTGAAACGTACCAAGGTGTTAACTTGTTTAAAATCCATGCCTTGTGACATTGCCTTTCTACAAGAGACACACCAATCGCTTCCCTTTCCAGTCTGGCCATCCTCCCAAGATAAAACCCCAGAAGCTGAAAAGGGGACCTGGACTCTGCGTTACAGTAAATTGGGATTAGATTCACTGTGGCATTCCCCAGACAGCCACCTGATGCACTTAGGGTACTCCTCCCTTACCTGTTCCATGAAGCTCACGGCTTAGCCCATTCAGGTACAAATACTCTAATTACTTCATTGGGTTGAGATTGGATGGCTCATGGTTTAGTCTCTATGGCTCAGAGGTATTGTGTACATTTTTTCATATGCTTAACATATAATATTGGGAGAGTGGTACCGACGAGGATGTCTGCTCGTCCTGTACCGGAAGGTTTATTCTTGCATGAGCAGACAAACTTTATACAGCTCCCCACCTGCATGAAGTATCTCTATTGTTTGATCCTGGTTAATGAATTTTCTTGGTGGGTGGAGGCATACCCATGTAGAAAAGCAGATGCAGTCACAACAGCCATAAGGTTGTTATCAGAGTTTATGCCTCGGTTGTGATGGCCCCTCACTATAGACCGCGACTGAAATATCCATATTACTGGTTAAGTTATTAGAGAAGTGTGCAAATCTTTAGGAAAACTCAACAGTTCCATTGCGATCACCTACGCTGTAGCGCGCATGTAGAACGTTGGAATGGGGAACTTAAGTTAGGCCTTCTGGTTCTGTTTGCCATGTGAAATAATCCACAGCGTAAACACAAACTGCCAATGAAATCTTCACTGGTCCTCCTATGAGAATGTAAACTGCACCCCCAGTGTAGTCGCTCACCCCTGGATTTCTACCCTCAATGACGATGAATCTCCTTCAGGTGGTGGTGCACTGGCAGGGAGTAGGGGCCACTACTGTTGATTCACCTATACCTGCAAGTTATGGCCCCTGCTGGTATCATCTGTGGGTCATTCCTTTTGTTATAATGACCCTCCTATGCATGTGGCGCTGGTACCTGGGATACTTACAGTTTGGACTTTTAGCTGGAACCTTCAATCATAAACTGTGAATTGAAGAACTCTTGGATCAGTATCTGATTATTTGGTGGAACGTTTGAACGTTGATGTGTACTTTGCTGCATCTTCACAGAACCTATAAACATTTAACTGAAAGTTTTGGTCTGATTAACTTATTTTGCTTGTGTCCTGCACCTTACCTGGCTTGGTGAACTGATTTGAGCTTTGTCTTCAAGCCACAAACTCTTGTGCTGGGATCACGACCTGATTCCTGAACTTGGACATTCGAGGTAGCACCTAGTGTATACGATAGCTGGTTATATTTCTGTTATCATTGCTATATTTAGACTATTGATACATTATTTTTTGACTGCGACTGATGCCTTTCCCACCTCATTACAGTCCTCTTCACATCCATGGGTTCACAGTGAAAACATTTAACTGCACCTCTCTTGGCAGTATGTCTGCATTTTCAATCTGACCGACTGCTGGGTCTCTGCCCATTTACCACATGACTTATCCTTCAGGTTCCCTATCATCAATCCCCTTTCAATGGGGGCAAGGGGGTTGTTTGGATCTCAAGTTGGTTACCGTGAAGGCATCATGAAGTAGACACAGACAACTGAATAGGATTTGGTATATAAACTTTTATTAACTAATAAAGAAGGGTTGGAAAAAGGCCTAACTTGCCCTATGTTAAGGTTGGATTTCCCTACCTAAATAATATTAATGATAGTCTGTGTCAGGAAGCCCAATGAAAATGTCTGTCTGTGTCTGAAACCTATACTTGCCCTCACATCTAAATGTCTACAATAAGTAGAGATGTCAGCATCAAATGAGAAATGTTGTTTAGAGCTACTCCCAGCTCTTGGATGGAGAAGGGGTTTTACCTTCCCCAAGGTTCAAACAGTTCACTTTACAAAAAAGGGGTTCTCTTCCACAAGCTTTCAAGTCTTCTCAATGTTCCAAAATAACACAATTCCTCAGGATATTCAGTTTGCCAAAATAACACAATTCCTTGGGACACTTTCCAGCTCTTCGGTTTGGTTACCTTTCACCAGTTTATAAAGTTCACTTCCTTGCTTTCAATTCACACAGGTTTTCCTTTATTCAGTCACAAAGTGGCTTTTCATTAGGTGGGTCTATTAGGTCTAGGCGCAGTTGTCGGACCACATGGCCCACCCCTTACAGGTTACGCAACCGACACACCTTACTTGGGTCTGCTTCATAGTTATTTTGCCACAGTTCCAGCATCCCAGTAAGGCTTTACTTATTACCCTTCCACTTGCCCTTGAAGCTTTATTGTTGATTCTCTTATCACCATTCACTTGTTTAGTAGCTTTCACTTGCAATGACCAACATAGGCTTCCCAGTACACGCTCCTGCTTGGAAACTCAGTTTAAAGTTCTGTTGCAGAAGCCATCAAAAGTTTCCCAGTGGACTCTCCTATTAGAAAACCAATTCACTGTTTCAGGGCTTCTGAACAAAACCTCTGTGCATTCAGTTAAGGTACAAAACTTTAAGCACATATCTTTATCATTAAAAAGAAAAGAATACATCATTATTCACCTTTAAATAAAAACAAATATATGACGGAACTAACACAGCATCAACATTAATAAATACATTTGTTTACAATAATAAAACGGAGAAGAAACGGAGAACAAAATTACCTTAAATACTTCACAGAGCATTATTCAAGGTTATTTAAGATATCTCATCATTGACCAAAAGAAATGTATTTTTTGCGATATTCCATACTGAAAAGGCGACCGTGGTAATAACAGATTTAGCCTCATAAAGGTTGGACCAAAATTGGTCGCTTCGTATGCTGTCCATTTCAGTGACAAAACCCCAGTATACCCTAGAGTAATTCTGGAACAGTGTGGGACAGTCCGTAAGGATATGTCGACTTCTTTAAACTTTAAACAGACTCTACATTGACGCTTATCTGAAGAAGAGCCATGTCAAGAGCTAATATATTGATTTGTCGGCAGAATATTGAAACTGAGGTACATGATGAAACGCTTCAATTCAATACTGCATGCTTTAGTTAAGTAATCGGATATCTTGTGCCCCGGAAAACCCTGGTGAGAAAACTAATTGCATCTTTTATGATTGTGAAGTTTTTCAACATTTAAGGAAATGTCCAACTGTTGGGTTTTAGTTTTTATTCCTTTTTCATAGTCTGGTCTGTCATCGAAGATTCCAGGATCAATATTCAAATTGAGTAGGTGGGTCAACTCAAACGATTTTAACTCTTGTGACAAAGGAGTTGTTACACCGACCATCCAGTCCAGCGCCCAACAGTTGTAAAAGGGCGTTTGAGCTCCGGTCGGATTTGCGTAATTTAGCAAAAAGTAACACTCTATATATACACCATAATGAATAAAGTGATGGAAGACCATATTCTAATCTCAGAGCCTCGACAAGGACCGACTTAGGAAGGTTATTATGGAACGTGGAAGCTTTGCCTCAAGTTTCCCCAACCATCCTATTTGTGTACATTTAAGGACTTCCAAGGCATATATAATTGTGGGGGTAATGCTTAACTTATAGATCTCTACAAAGCCTTCAATGTTCTGGCCCCCTCGATGTACAACATACATTTTCAGCACCAACCATTTATTCAAAAGAAATGTTTATGCCAATATCCTTATAATAAGTACCTGATGGATGGGTATGAATTGGAAAGCTTAACTATGTAACTTCATGAGTGTTTTCAAGTGCCATTTTGTCAATTTGCCATTTAGGGCACACACTATTTAAAATGGCCCCTCCAAGGCACATCGTCTTGGTTTTAGCTATGTTAATTGACATCTCGTTTTCCTTATCGTATTTCGCTAAGGCAGCGATAGATCTTTGCAGGCCGATACAACTCTGATCGAAGAGAATAATTTAATCGACATATGACAAGCTAATTATTTTTGTGCTGTTTATTTGTGGAGGGAAATTTTGTGTCTGATGCAGGGATGATTTCATTTATTTGAGTAATGTGCAATAATATCTGCTTGGCTCTTGGCAATGCTCACTTGACTCTTGGCTGTGTTCATCCTAATCATTCACTTAGGCTTGCTTATTTGGCTTTGTTTATTAGCATTGCTTTTCATGTCAGGTTATAACCAATTCACTTCACTGGTATCAATGTTTCCTCTAGTTTTATCGCAGTTCATTACGTCGTACTTATTCTGTATTTTCCCCAAATTGACTTAAATAAGGGAATTCTCGTAATTACAGTCTCTTTTATCCACTTGTCATATATATCAAATAGCCCAATGAAACCTGTGTCGGTACGCCCCAGGGCTCCCAGCGCTCCTGGCAGAATCATGGAAGTTGCTTGGCATGCCCGACGTAAGGTGTGGGGCTGCTGCCCTGGTCATGTCTCTGAGAAGCATTCTCTGTCCTGCTGGTCCTCCCGCAGCTTCGTGGACATCTCCTCTCACCCATCGGTATAGCAGATGCACCTCACTGCCTGCCTCGGTGACTCTGCCAGCCAATTCACTGTAGTGGTTTGTTTAGTGGTGCTCCTTCCATTCTCACCCTGCTTCCCCAGATGCTTCTGCGGTCCAGAGGGAAGCACCTGCTTTCCTCTGCAGAGCTTTCTCGCACCAGCCAGTTTTCCACCTGGCTTCCTGCTGTGCTTGTTCTGCATCCCTTACTGGCTTCTCTAGACTTCTCAGGGTTTCGCTTCCACACGACTGCTCTCGTTCATATCCCTCTGACGCTTCCTGCACTGGCCTTTAAATATACTGCCAGCTTGGTCAGATACTCAGCAACTAGACTGCACAGAGTTAGTTCTGTAGTCTGTTGTCAGTCTTTGTTGCATCTTCTTCGTCCCAGTACCAAAGTGGTGTTTGTGTGTGTGTGAGAATCAATAAAGAGTGGATGTATGGCTCGGATGATTCTCTTCCTCGTCACAGTACCAAAGTGGTGTTTACTGGGAGATAATTTATGCAAAAGATAGGGAAGGGTCTGGTAAAAACCTACACAGATCTGGGGGATATTAGATTCATCAGAAAAGGAAATGGGGTCGGGGGGTTACTGTGTCTCACCCAAGGGTGCCCCATCCCCACTCCAAGTCTCCTCCACCCAGGTTATCCTCCCTCGCATATCCATCCCCATGGTCAGGATCCGATATTTACAGTCTTTCCCTGACCGCCACGGAGGAGGCTATGTTGGGGAAAGAAGTGAGGATGCCCTCAGATTCCTCACATTACCCAGTCCCAAGGCCCAGGACTGTGCACGGAAACTCATTTCCACTTGGGCTTTACCGGTCCTCTGAATTTTCCCACCCAAGATCAAGTACGCACTAAGCCAGCAGCATTCCTTCGTTCCTCCACAGCAATTGGTCTTATATGGTACACCAACCCAGGTTCTCTGTTCATGGGAGCTAGCAAATGTCATTTGCCCTTGACTGTAATTTTTCATTTTCCCTGTCCATGGACGGTATGTATTCCAGAACATAGTTCATCTGGGGGGACAAAGCTCATCCCTGGCAAGCCATTAATTGGGGAGGGAGATGTTACATGGGGTATATCCTGCCTGCAGTGCGTCATATTCCCACCTTTCCAGCCCAGTCCTGTCTCAGAAGAAGTACTGCCTGGGTAAACTTTGGTGTGAGATTAGGATATCTTATACCAGCCCTTAGGATTAAAATAAATAGAGACCATCTGACCTAATTATCACGGTTAGTGGAGGATATTGCAAATGCTGCTGCATCCTCTTTGACTCTATTATCTCGTGAACAATTAGCTATGCGAACCATGGTACTTCAGAATAGTATGGCTCTAGATATTGTTCTGGCCTCACAAGGAGGCATCCGTGCAGTTGTGAACAGTGGGTGCTGTACTTTAACACCAAGTTACTCAAGCAATATTACGGACATTGTCACCCACATTCATCACTATCGCTTGTCATATTAAATCTGTCCTGTTTGCCGATGGTTTGTAAGTGTCTTTGTTATTGGGTATGCAATACCTGTTCTGAAGTGTCTCAACTGCCCACGTGCTTTACTGTCATTCTACGGAAAAATAATCTGCTATGACCTGCCAGGATGTGATGATTGTTCCCTGTTTGGAAAGATTTCATCTGTGTATGTATTTTTTCCCTCCATGTGTCCATCCCCAAACCTTTTTCTGCTTTTTAGACACCACTGACTGACTATGCCAGAGAAGCACAGCCATCGGCTGTACTCCTCTGGGCTTTCGCTCACTTTTTATGGGGAAAATGACATGCCCTTAAGATAGTCAGTACTGGGAGACTTTGTTTGCCTTAGTCCTTTTCTCATGTTGCAACTATTGTGCAACATGTTACAAGTGTGCAATGTATCTTGCCATACAGCACACTTGGGTCTATAGTCATTTCCAAAAGCCCTAGATACTCTCGCTGGACTTTTTATGAACTGTGCAGATGTGTCATCGACAGGACTGGTGGCAGCTATCGTTTCGCATTATTTTTTAACCCTTTCCAGCCATGTTAACCGTGTTTGGCACGAATAGGTGGCCTGGCTCCAAAATGGCCATGCCACGAGGTTCTTTGTCCTATCCTTTGGCCATCTTGCCCCTTCACCTTCCCCAGGTCGAGTCGACCCGGGCCAGTCCTTATTTGGTCATGTATTTTCCCGCAAATCCCAATGCTTTCGCGGGCTTCTGCATGCCTTGTGTATGTGCCTCCAGGATGTGGGCTGGGATGTCTGGTCCCAATACACATCCTGGGTGCCAGAGAGTCTGGAGTGTCCTGAATGCCTGAGACCACCGTGGTCTGTGATTGGTCCACGTATGGTGTGAGTGTTTGTGAGCAGATCTCCCATTGGGTCCTCTCCGTTTTGGCGCAAAGGGAACTTTGGATAAGAGGGGCTGGAAACACCACTACCAGGTCGATATCCTGAGTTCTCACTGAACGAAGGATAGGATCCAAGTATCCTGCAACTACGAAGCTGAGTCGAGGAACCGCTGGTGACCCGCTGGAAGGTTTGTCACCCTGAGCCCGCTGTCGTCCCGTGGGACCCCTCTGCATCTGGTTGACCTAGAAGGTCTGCGAAGACACTTCGACTCATTGGAATAGTGGGACCAACTATTCTCTGCACCTTCACCAAAACCAGCAAGTAAGCTTTCTCGGAAGTGTCCCTGGTCCAACCAGTGGGCTGACCAGCTTACACAGGACCTTTGCTCTGTCTCTGCCGTTGTTTCGAGGAGGCCCTCTAAACTTGGTATACTGCTAGCTCTGTGCCCACTGCACCCTCACACCGAATTTCGTACACTTGGCATTCCCAGGTCTGCAGTGAGACGAGTGCGCCGGGACCAGAGTAAACGTGGTTACTGTACTGCCCTGCTGCAGCAATGTCCTTTGCAAGTCTGCTGCATTTGTGACCCTCTTGCTCCTGAAGCCTGCTGCAGTGAAACTGGGGCGATTCATCCACCCGGAACAGAGAAATCACCACTGTCTCGTTTGGGAATCCTCGCTGGATCTCAGGAACTAAAAGGTGCTGAGACGTCCTTTTTGCTGCCACCGAACCTGCAACTGAATTGGACTAACCTGCCGAAGTTTGGGTCTACTTGCCTCAGGGACTGGTGAGTAATCATTACCCCAACCGGTGGCCCCCTAGCGCCGGAGCCCAACTTTACACACAAGTGGCCCCTGGGGGCACCTCTCCTGTCCACTGCTATTGCGAAATAGCGACTCCATCCCGAACTCTCGAACTGCCTCTGTCTTCAAGTGGAGGTCCTTCTTGAATAGTGGGAACTTATTCTTCATCGCCTTATCCACCTTACCGAGCTGCTAGAGCCCCCTGAAGAGACCTTGTTTGGCCCATTGGAACAACCGTGTGCGTTGGCATACATGTACTATCGAGCACAAGGCTCCCCTCTTCTTAGGGCTTGGACTGCCTCTTAGGTGAACATCTGATGTTGAATTGGGCCTAAAGACTAACTGCACTGCCTGTTTCCTTACCCTCTAGGTTGTCAACATATTTTGTGCAGTCATCCCTTTAGACCCCCCCCTGGTCTTGTGTATATATTGTATTGAGTGTGATGTATTGGTTTACTTAGTGTTACTGTGATTCTTTGCTATAGTCTGTGTTACAAAGGCCTTGTAATAAATGTGTCTATATTTTTAATATAACGCCTGTCTGCAGTAATTTGTAAGTGTCCTTGCTCTGTGTGCTCATTGAGGTCCTTCAGTCACCCTCACCCCTCCTGAGACTTAGCCTTGACCGCCTGCAATAGCTACCCTGATTGGTCTGGCTTGTCCAGAAGTTACCCTATTCCAAGAAACTAGGTTGGCCTTCTGAACCTCTGCCCCTCCTAGACAGAGTTCATAAATCCTTCTTAACATTCCCCTAGAGGTGTATGTAATGAGACTAGAGGGAAGGTCTCATAGGAGGGGACTTTGGGGGAAAGTTTGGAATTTAAAATGTTATGTAGTCTCCTTGCACATTACTGCATTATAATACTGTGCAGATACCGGAAAATGCCATGTTTAAACACTGATTCTTGCTTGTGGAGGTGAGGCTTTAGGCTTTATTGCTCATTACTTTGCGATAAAGGCTCTTACCTAGTGTGTCCCAATGCTCGCCTTCACATCTCTTGCTTCTGATGAGTTTCCCTTTTAGCATATGTAACCATGTTTTAGGCTCTGGTTTTCTTAGGAAAAGCTGTGTTAGCAGACGGCGGTCATACTGTATGCGCTCTTGCCGGCCTCTGAGCATGTGTGAATCTTTGAGGAATATATTCAATTTCACTAAATGTATCAGGCTATGCTGTCCTCCCTGATAACACTGTCTTAACATGTAAGAACGCAACTGGTATCAAAGACTTGTATAGTGGTGCTTTGTTCACTGCTTGCAACATTGTTTCAGTATGATTCCTTGCCCTGTCTGGACCACCCCTTCTTTTGAAATGCATGTGTTCCTGTGGATTTAATGAATGGCGCTCAGAGGCAGGAGGTTTCTTGTACTGCCGTTCGTTTGTTTTTGTCTGGTTTGCTTTTACTAATAAATTGTTCACCAATCCACCGGAATAGTCGGTGGTAATTTTTCCATGACGAGTTCAACCAACAACAAATCAACGAGCAAGATAGATTATCAACCCAGTCCAAATCCACACACCTTAATTACAACTATTACAAATGTATCCCAACCCTGCATCTGTACCCGTAGAAACTACACATTTAGATGTTCTGGAGCAAATGCATTTCCTTGACACAGATTGATCAAGAATCGTCTCAAAGTTTGTAAGGTCTGTTCTAAGAATGAAAAATAACAAATGTGGCGCAATATAAATGTGGCTTCAAAAGGATGGCTTTAGTTGGTGTTTTGCCATGGAAAGGTTGGTTGAAACACCTTTAGGAACTAGGGTGATCTCTGCAAGTATTTGATATGGAAGCATTTTGGATAAGCCGGTATCTCGGCAAGCAGACAAGTTGCTTATTGCATGGAGCAATTATTGGAATTTTATTTTAAAAAACCTGCTGATATCATAAAATGCAATCATTGGATTGCTTTTGTTACATTTTTTATATTTAAAGATTTATTGTAAATGTTGCATGGTGTCTAGGAAATATTGGTTGTGAAAAGTTATTTTTTATAACTGTAACACACGACAAACAAATATATATACAAGTAAAAGTAAAAGGTTTTCTGAAGCAAACCTTGTCCGTGATAGGACAACACAAAGTATGGCTTTTCTGCAGGTGTTCAACACATCTAAAAACATATGTCTGAATCCTACAGTTCTTAACCTAAGATTAGAGTTCTTCTTCCGAGTCTACAAAGTAATGGCAAATTAATATGCCAAAAAAGTTCCAAATCCTGATTTGAACAAGTTCTTAGCCTCCTGTCTACTCTTAGCTCTAACATAAATGTTCAAAGCTATAACCAACAAAAGAATTCACAAATTCTATTCTCAAATCCTCATGCCGGTGGCAGATCATTCTCTGTGCTGACCCCGTCATTATGGAATGCCCTGCCGCATTACATCAGGTGCAACCACGTCTTATCCAGCTTTCGCAAACAACTTAAAACACTGCTTCTCCTCTTCCTCTCTTCTCCTACCAGCGCCTAGATGCCACAGGCCTTGATGCGCTTTACAAATAACATTAGAATACAATACAATACTATACAAATATCCAGCACTAATCTGATGCAACATAAACGAAAAGTTCTTCTCGGAAGGGACTTTCAGGATTTACTCAGTGTGTACTCTTCTTCAGTTTTGTTGTTTTCAGGACGGCCCTCAAGACTACTCACAAGTTTCAAGCTGCGCTCTTCATAGGCTTTACTCCAGCCTCGTATTGTTTGCTTCAGGGCTCTCCCAAATCTTGGGCTGGTCAGAAGTCAATTCAGGCTAGCCCCAGACTTGGTTTCCCAGCATTCAAGTTGTCTCTCTCTAAGACCTTGAGTTTCTAAACACTCAACGCAGGTCTCTATTAGACCTTGGGTTAGACATTGTTCACTTTAGTGGCAATGGGTGTTTTTCCCCCAATCTTACTATGGTCCTTTTTAGGCAGACAAAATTATAAAACCCTTGTGTCGTGTGTCTATTCTCGGGTAACTCATGAGGAACACTTTCGCTTTCCAGCTTCCTTCAGTCTTCACTCCTTGGCTTGGGGTACCCTCCACTCGGTCCGTTCCTGTATTGAGCCTGCCCTCTTGGAAACCACCTTCCAGAATAGCTGCTGCAAGGTCTCCAAAATGTGTATCTCCTTTCCAGGTAGTGGTTTTCCTATGTATCCAGTGATCGGTTGTTACTCAACGTATCAGGATCCCTGTGCAGCTCAGTGGCTTCCTGCCTATAGCCTCATTGCTTTGGCGGGTTCTTGTCACAACCTTGGATTCTCCTTGCCTCCCATAAATCTGCCACCACAACCTCGGCCTGACAGGTTCTCTGGCGGTCTCGCCATGACCTCAGGGTATTAAGGTTTCTCCAGAGGTTTTCTCCATGACTTTCGAGTATCACGGGTTCTCTGGGAGGCGCCTCTGTGATCTGCATATGCCAGAGAGTTTGCTTTATGCCCAACACTAGCAAGACTGCCCGTTTCACGCAGCCTTCTACCCTTCTGCAAGGGAGGTTGGAGAGGTATGTATGTTTCTTTAGGACTCTGTGAGACCTCTGACTTCCTGGGTCTCTCGCAGACCTCTCTGGCAGGCAGCGCACTCTTGCAGCAGAGCCTGGGTGGTAGGTAGGGAATCTAGCAAAGTAGATTCCTATTGTACCCAGTGACCTTCCTCCTGCCTTGACGGGGAGGGGTGAGTAATGCTCCCTTCTCTTGGTCTGCTGCTGGCTCTGCTGGGGTCTAGCAGCCTCTTTTGTGGTACCCAACTGCTTGAGTTGGTTGTCACCTCTTGTGATTGGTTGAGGCGGCTAGGGGGTTTCCTCATGTCCTGTGATTGGGATATTTCCTTTGCTTTTCCCAATTATCCCCTTACCTTGTGCTCAACAATTTCTCTGGGTTGGTTACCGTCTAGTGGCTCAATGACTATATAGCGAGGTGTGACGATTGCGCCACCTTGGATTTTCGCCAAGCATAGACCTCTGTTTTGTGGCATTCCGCGTACTTGCAGCTTAGGGGCTAGTGCTGCTGTGGTGTTGCTACCTTACCGCTTAGTCCACAGCCTCTGTGTTCTCTCCGCTGACCTCTCTACTCACTCCTCTTTCTTCACCCTTCTCCCCTTGCTACACCCAATACCAATCCCTCTCACCCTTCTCACTGCAATCAAGCGTGCACACACTCGCACCTTCACAATGTCAAGCTTTCTCACAACCAGTCCCTGAAGTGCACTCTCGGCCAGCTCCTCGGCATTCGTTTTGTTTTTGTTTTTTTATTAGCATTTGGTTTAATTACATTTCAACCTTTTGTCATTCTCAAGTAAAAAACCATGAAAAAACGATTAAAATGCATTATTACAGAAGGTATACAATAACAAAGTAAAATAACAATTATTCATCTAAGAAAGGAAGGGAAAAAAGTGAATACTGTAGTCAAATCGCTTTTTCCAAATCCCCTTTAACAAGGAAAAGCTTTCAGGTTTGCTCTGTTTAAAATTCCCAATTTTATGTAACTCAGGAAGCCCACAACTGCCACCACCACTGAGGTGGAAGAACCACACAGTAGTCTAGACCAGACGTTCTGGTCTAGACTACTGGTCTAGACGTCTGCTATCTTAAGCCAGGCACTTGTTTTCTCAAAATACTAAATTCCCGAGATAATTCACGCTTTGCAGAATAGATGTATATGCGGCAGTGTCTCCAGTCCAGTCTGCACATTACAAACTTAATGACTACTCTGCGAGCCAGAATCTGTCTAGTGGGGTGGATATTAAATCTGAATTTCATATGGTCATTCATCCCTTGCCTTAACAGAGAGCTCTACATTCACATAAGGAGCCACAGCCCCCTTAGCATATGCTCATGATGTAAATGTTCAAGCGAGGGATGTCCATGCCTGGATTCCTGAGTCTGTATCCAGTCCTGCTGGTACAGTCAATGTTTTACATTGGACGGATGAACCAAGAGATTAACACTGTACACGCTCTTGCCCAACAAAGAATTAAAGTCCTCATATAGAGAGCCTTTCGGAGGTCTAGGATTGTACAATATATAGCCAAAATATACCATTCAAAACGAACCCTTTGGGACGTCCGGCCCAGTTCGTACCTAATTAAGAATATCGGAATACAATTAGGTAGGCGAAAAATCCTTCCTCCGTATAAGGGCTTCCACCCGTTCCAAATACACGCCCAGAGGTGCAGAGCCTCCAGCCCATACAGCAATTTAGGCAGTACTTTCTCCTCATAGAATCCTACCACTGCTCTCAATGAAAACTAACCATGCTGGTTATCAATTGTATGCATTTCGCCTTACTCCTCACAAAGCCTTTGACATAAACTTTATTTGGTTTATCAAGGACTAGAAACCCCAAATAGATCATGTTAAGACAGATCGACACCCTGGAATTATCCAGGAACCTGATACATTTCGTTTGACTACTAGATTTTGTCAATCTTAAGAGCTTTGTTTTTTGGGGCTTTATGCAAAGGACATTCTCTTTTGCATACGCTAAAAAAGAGGCAATGGGCCTCATTATAAGTTTGTAGGTCCAGGAACTACTGTACCAGTAAGCTTGCCGGTATCAAAGTTACCGGACCGGCAAACTACGAGTTCTGCTCGTGGGTGCCTTTATCGCCCGCCAGGTCTAAACTGGCGGGCGGTCCGGCACCCACGAGCAGACCATGTTGGATGCACCGGCACCATTCACGAATGGTGCCGGTGCATCTGGCCTCCCCATTGAGCCCTATGGGGCTCGAATGGGACAGGGGTGCATTTTTTACCGGCGACCGAGAATAGGCAATTACCGGGTCCTGTGGGGCTGTAATGCCCCGGTACTTGCTCATTCCCGGGCGCCGGAAAAAAAATGATTCCGGCGGCAGCTGTGCCGTTACCGGCACAGCTACCGCCGGTCTCATAATGAGGCCCAATGAGTTTTTATAGGCCAATGGGAGTACAGTGCAACAAGGTGAAATCACTGGCGTATGCCGTACAGGTGTATTTTTTTATACCTGCCAATCGTGGTGCTGCAAAGACCTCCTTGTTCAAGAAGTCATCTGCATCTGAAACTTACAGGTTGAAGAGGCAAGGGGATACAACGCACCCTTCTTCCTAGATAGTCCACCCACCATGTTCAATCGGACTTGTATATTCGAGTTATACGAGCCTACCAATATTTTTTAACAAGGACGGTGGTATTCCCCATGAACTAATTTTAGTCCAGAGCCTCTGACCACTGACCATGTCGAATGCTGCTGAGAAGTCTATTGAGACTACAAAAACTCGTCTTAATATTCTGTTTGTAGTGGGGTAAGGTCGCACTATCTGAAAATTGGCTGTGCCTGCAAAGTTGCATACACAAAGGCTGATGCTACCGTTAGCAAGCATGTGGTTAATCTCGCTCTTGTGTATTTTGGCAGCAAGCCCATATGTATTTCAAAAGGAAGCCTTTCTAACTGCTAGACTTGGTCTTCATGAATCGGCATAGTTCACTTTACACATACATTGCAGCTTAACATTTTGTTGCTACTCTTCATTTCATCCAACTTCATTTTTCTTCCACATGTTGCAGATACTGGTTATGCTTGTATGCAAAACTTAGTTATGGAGGGTGAACTGAACTGGACCTAAGGGAACAATTGCGCTCAGCCGACCTTGTTTCAATGCTCAGATGATATCGATGTGTTGTATTGCGTAATGAAATATTAGCAAAAGGAACCAGAAAGCACTCGTCGTCTTGCACCACATCCTGCAATACATTCACCTCATGTTAGTGTGTCTAGTGTGCGAGAGACTATCGGCCTGAATCGGGCAGTCTATGTCCGATGAGGGGCCAGATAGGCGTCCACGTTTTTAGAAACCTTTTTGGTAATCATCCCACTGGATGCGATTACAGGCCTGTCTGGAGGCGGGCAGTGTCTATACCCATGGCCGGTGTAGCATGCAAGCATTCGTCATGCATGTGTCATTCCAGGGACTAGCTAATGTAACATTTGTGTTGCTGCACCATTCACTATTGTTTCCATTGTCTTGTAAAGGACACATACTCCAAAAAGCTCCATTGTACAAAGGCCAGCAAGTAAACCTGGCATCACAACTGAAGAAGCTACTAATGCAGGAGCGTATGGGAGATGTTTCATCAAGTGTTTTGGAAATTAAATTGTAAGGCGTTGCACAAAGGGGCAGCCTGGATTGAGAAGACTCTACCCCTCAGCCCCATCCTTTTGCGTTTGCCTTGGATTGGTATTGGAGGCGCACCGTGGGCGAGACCACGAATAATGGGAGGCACATTGGCCGGGGTTTGGCTCATACGCCACCATCCTGTGCAACACGCGTAGTACCGGGGCAATATGAGACCACCATCCCACCAGCAGATGGGCAGACGCATTTTGTAATTGCTGAACACATTGGAGAAGATCGTCTGCTGGTCCCAAGTAGATGCTGTTGGTGGAGTCAATACTTGGTGACATAAAAGCTTGGATTCAATGGGGAAGGAAAGGAGTGATTTGATCGTTTTAACAACTTATGAAAGAAAGTCGCTTTTTTAACACAGACTACCCGAGAGGTCAAGGATAAGGCTTTACCGATGAATATTTCAAGATTTGGAACGAGGGAGACGAGAGGAGGGCCTGTTCCTGCTCCATCTTCTACAGTCAGTATTGTGTTCATAGAGGTATCATGTCTGAGCTGATTGTGGGCTATCCATTCGTCAATTGTAACCAGGGAATATGTCAAATCAGCATGTGGGTTTCTTGGGGGTAAGATTCCCTTTAGGAGAGGTTGAGTGTCACCTGCATAATTCAAACATCGATGCCATAAGAGCAAATTAGCTGGAGCAGAGGAAAAAGGCAACTAGAGCAGAATTGGGCCTAAAAGGGAGCAATGCAACAGCACGTTTTCTGCCCCTCAACAAGGATCAGATTGCATTCCAATGTGATGCACGGACCCCCTCTATTCCCTGTGTCGTGGGCGTGCCCTACACTGTGCCTGGGTAGGAGGGGTTGCCTCGTGCTGTGCCCATGGCGCGGGACGCCCAGCGCTCTTCCCTTGACGGGGGCTGCTCAGTCATTGGAAGCTGCTGTCGAGTAATCTGATATTGTCTAGTGCTGCTCAGAGCTCTGCCACTGATGTGGCTTGTGCTCCCGCCGTCGTTCATGGGATGAAATTGTGCAGCGCTCGGTCATTGGCTTGGGTTCGTGGGAGATCTGTCGCTGATGGGTGCTGCTTAGTCTGCTTCGTTTATCTGGCAATATCTCACGCTCTGTTGGTGGGTGGAGGGTGATTGTGTGGAGGCTTTGCTCAATAGTCATCCAGTGGCAGTGGTTGCTTATCTGCAGGTGCTGTGTGGTATTCTACCACCAGTGCAGTTTGCCCAGTGTTCTCTGATTTATGGAGATGTCTTGTGTTCTGTTGACTAAGATGTTGACTGTTCTGTGTTGTTGTGTTGTGTCGCTAAGCGCTCTGACTTCAACCGTGTGCACTAGCTGTTTATGGCCGCTAAAAAGGTCAGCTTGGTGAGAGGTTCGAGTTTAAGGATCTGATCAGGCCATCAGGAAGGGGAGAAAGGGGCTGTTCATCTTGTTAGTCGATTTAGTTTTGATTACAAGTTTTGATTACAAGTTGGTGCTTCAGCGCCGCCTATAAGCAGAAACTATTGCAAAGGTATATGTAGAAGGGGGATGGCATATGAGGAAGGGGACACAGCCAGGGGGTGGGGTTTGGTTATTTACCCACCAATTAACTGCCCATGGCCATATTCGTTCCTATGGCCATTTCCGCCCAGTTCCTGCCCCTCCCTGCCTGAAACACATTCTCTTAGGACTTATTTGAGCTATCTTTATCAAGCAGCAACACCAAACGTTGTCCTGCAAGTCTATTTTCTAAGCTGTCTGCTGAGAGTTAATGGCTTGATTCCAGCTGCAAAATGTTTTACTTGCCTAATAAAAATGCCTTTACCAATTGTGCACTCAGCACCTTGTTGTATATCTGTTCCTTCCCCTGAAAGCCTGTTAAAAACAAGCATTGATAAAGACAACAGTTTCATCTGAATTATGACTACTCAATCCTGACAGGCAGCAGTATGAGAGCTTTAAAGTCATGTGATTATTTGACTACTATATATGGCAGTTTTCCCACTTTAAAATGTACTGATCAAGACTTGTTGTTCTGGGTACAAACACCCAGATTACGTTTTATTGAATGTATTCTTTTCATCTAACCGTTTATAAAGCGGCCATCATATTGTTTCTCATTAAGCAAGCTGTACCCAATTAAATATCACCTTTGTAAAAATGAATCTCTTTGGTAATTACTGGTCCATACTTTTTTTTGGATGATGGGTAAGAAAAGCTATGATATAGATTTTCGAGAATTATTCATTTGTGACAAGGATTGTTACTGTGCAAACTGGGACATTTGCACAGGGCCAGCTTTTAAAAGGTGAATACTGCCACGTCCTTTATTATGTCATAGTTTAATGCAAATGTGTTTTCTGCGTTTTGGGGCTGCTTTTTGAGTGGCCTCTTGCCCATAGCCTTTACTGAAATATTTACAGTGACTCATTTTTATTTTCAGATAGCCCTGTTTTAAAGACTGGAGGAGGGAGCTGGAGGGGAGGAGATGCTAGGGGCAAGTTACAATATACAACCCTAACAATTGTATGCAGACAGGCAAATCAAAATGCTTTCTTCAAGTAGGTTTGAGCTCCGTGACAACATTGCAGTCCCTGCCCAAATGTTGAACTCTCCTGCCGTGGAAGGGAGGCTGGAATCGGAGCTTTCATGTTTCCTGTGTCCATGCATTAGGTCATTCCGGCTTGTTTTTGCTTGAAATTCTGGGAACTGTAGTTTCCTTACATTTCAAATGGAAAAGAAAAAACTAAAAATCCCAGGATCCAAAAGGAAAAACACAGGGTGTTAATGGAGGGTTCCATGTCATTTCATCGCGGGATATTTTTTTGTGGGGTTTTTTACTGTGATTTTTTTTAACGCACAAACCCATCAAATTTTTGTTAAAAAAATGTTTTGAGGGTGTTGCCCCCCCACCCCTCCAAACCCCATTCCCATAAATGTTTTATCTATTCACAAACACCCACACCCTATATATATAATTTTCTAACCCCCCCTAAAAAATTTGATGGTTTTTTCATAAAAAAGATTTGCAGTAAAAAACCCAGCAAAAAAACATCCCGCCCGCGATGATAGGATGTTGTACCGTTAGGGAGAATTTTCAGTTTAGTCCTAAATTCCTCCCACCTTAGAGTCCCCCAGCTCTTTCGCTGAACTTTGGGACTTTGTACATTTCATTCTATGTGTTTTCTGTGCTTCTTTTGACTTTGGAGTCTGACAAAGTCCATAGGCATCATCTTTATATTGTGACACACAGCACCTTCAGTGCAGTGACACAGGGAAGTCACTTAGATTTCCCAGAGGTTTAAATACCTTCTCTTGGTGAAACTACTGTTTCCAAGAGCAGTAAAGTGAAATTGACTTAACTTACATTTTGTAACTTTCTAGACCCAGCACACACTATCTTACCATGGGGTGTTGGAGGGGTTACTTAGTATCCCCTTTGTATGGCTGGTGGCAGTGGTTTACTTTTTCCTACCATGTGTGTTTTAGCACGGGTTGCAATTGCTGCTGCAGTAAAGCACCCATGGGTTCCCGTTTTTGTCAAAATGGCCCTGGTCGTCTTTTTTCTCCATTTCTTGTTGGAAAGGTCCTTCTTGAAATTTACTCTGCGTGCCAAACCAGGTTTGGTCCCTTTGTTAATTTTGTGTTTGGCGGCGTTCACTGGTGAAGCCCGCCTCTGGCTCCATTGTGTCTGGCACGGGCAGGAAGTGAGGGAGGTGCCCGAATCTCCCTGTGCGTAATCCCCTTGGTTACAGGAATGCACCCAAAATTGATTGGCCGGCTGGCTGAACTCTGAGGACAGCCACCCTGCTGTGTGATTGACAGCTAGGCTGCGAATGAATGAGAGAAACCTGCATAAAAAGCGAGTCTTTTTGCTTGGGAGGCAGAGTCGACCACCGGACAAAGGAATCCGAAGAAGAACTTGGAAGAGAAGAAACGCTTGCTGCAACTCCTGGACCTTTGGTTTGCCCGGTGATTCCCTGCTGCTGTGCTGAAGATCCAAATTCGTCTCGACTAGAGAAGCCCTGCAACGGACGACTTCTTCCCTTGGGTTGGTGGGACCAATCAACCCCAACGTGCGACACGTCCCTGGTACATGACTAGGGAGGGACGAGTATAGAGAGGATGGAGGACATGTACCCAGACGGGGTGTTTGTATACCAAGAGACGTTTATCGACAAGATGGGGCGAGGGCCTCAGCGTGGGCTGCAGCACCTAAGGACGAGGGCAGCATTCAGAGAATGGTACCCGACCTTCCTGGCTATGGCCCACACCACTCCACTACTGCATTACATCAAGAATTCCCCAGGGTGCAGAGTGGTACTATCATCTATAAACAAAATTATTCAGGCAGATATATACTGCAAACCCCTCAAATGAAAAACCATGTTGGAGGATGACACCGGGGAATCCTTCCATGACAACCATTGGAAGGTGATGTGCTGAACGACTCATACAGAGCCCTCAGCTCCAGACTGCAACTAATACAGCTCAAAACACTTCACAGGGCATATATGTCCCCCGCTAGCGTCCACAAATACGATAACTCCAAGTCGGCCAGGTGCCCGAGATGCAACACAGACCCTGCAGACATCACGCACATGTGGGAGTGTGTCAAGTTGAGATAATTCTGGGAAAATGTGGTGAAGATAATGTCAGAAATGCTGGGGCAAGAAATTCAGTGTACGGTGGTGTGCTGCAGGTTTGGATGGTCCCCAGAGGCCCCGAAGCGGTACCGTATATTGCTAGCAACCTGGGGGGCGTGGCCAAGAGGGCCATGTGAAGAGACGTGTACTGAGGGAGCTCCTATGATCCGGCATTGATCCTGTGGCAGAAGTGCATTAATAAATGCTTGTGTATGCCTAAAACTCCAAGGGTGGATTTATGAATAGTGCGGCCGTGCCCGCTGAAGTTTGCAGGCATAGCAGTGGAGCCGCGACGGAGAAAATCACAGAAGAAAGAATCGTGAGCTGGACGGAAGAAGGAAGCAAGATGGCCGCCCGAAAACACGGACAAAGGAATCGGCTGGCCGCGGTGTGAAGGAACGACCGCGGCGGACCGGAGGGTCATGGGGGTGCCCCTGATGAGAGCTTATGTGCCTGATATGATCTGAACACTTGCAGCGTGATGGGATGCTCCTGCCTGCGCTGCGATACTCCTGCTGCATACGCCGATCGGAGATGACGGAAAATACACATGTATAGACTGGTGGCGGTCGGAGCGTGGGAGGCTTGCTATAAACTTCATGCGATCGGAAACGGCCAAGCGGAACAGGAGTTGTGCGACTTTGGATGCAGGATCGGTCCTGCGACAGTGGAGAAGAAATGGCGGACGCCCGCAGACTAAGGTGGACACTGGGATGAGGAGCTGAGCATGGGCAGTGACTGCGGTGAAGTGCAAGCAAGATGGGAGAACCAATTCGGGACCCGCAAGTGTATCCACAACAGAGAACACTCAGGCTCCGGCTAACTGTCGAGCCACGTGTGCTATAGTGATCCATTATCACGCGACACAGCAGCGCTACATTGTTGCGTGCGGTAGACGGGACTCCTGCAGAGTAAAGCCGAAAGAGAAGTCATTGCAGCGTGCCGACGGACACTGTATCAGAGAGCCCTGACACGCGATCCGACGCCCTCCCATGCCTCCCCCAGGGCTCCTATGCCCTCCATCGCGGAGACAGAGGGCATGGGAGCCCGGCACACCGACACGAATAAAGGAAGGGCACAAGCCACCGCTAGCTGGTGAGGGAGACGGACACGCACAAAAGAAGGTCCCTGGAACACGGGGAGGCCACGGATCACCCGTACACAGGCAGTGTATTCTTGGGAGCTGTGCCGTAATAACACCCGGGGCGGCGACCCAGGATAAAAGTTCAGAGCTGTGCATGGTTGCCGGCATGGAATACGGCAGCAGGAAACTGCGTGACTAAACTGTTGCATGAAAATTAGAAGGCACGCAATATAGTGCCAGGACAATCCTAAACACAACTGGGGCACTTTAGGGGGCACAATTGCCTCTGCGACACGTGGGACTTGTCAGTGATCTGGACAAGTGTCGTGGGATACCCCCGCGGAGGACTTATTTACCTACGTGGGAGAACACAATCCATTGCGGCACACGGGGACAAGGCTTGGGACGCTGGTGTGGGGGTCGCCTCAAACACGGATGACAGCAACGGGCCGCCCCTCTGAAACTATGCAAACAATAGTGAGTCACCACTGCATTCAGGACAGAGGCTATGGTGGATGCTCTGCACCGTAAACTGTAAGTGAAAGTAGGCGAGCCTGCGACTCCAACGGGAGGAAACTAATGATACATTGCATGTTTGGGTGCATGAAGGCCGAGAGAGCGTGGCACGGAGGAGGCTGGTGGAGCTTTTGAGGTTCTGTGGCCCCCCATGCTTAGGTAGGGCATTGGACATTGGAACGGAGCGTATGCCCTTCGCCCCCTGATTGCGGAGCAGAAGAGGGGGGTGGACCCACAACACACGGCTGCTGCGTCATGTCTAATAAAGCCACTACGACAGAAAGTGAAACTGCCTACGCTAGACGAATTTGCCAGAACACCGACGGGCCCGGAAAGTGCTAGAAGTAAAGACAAGCCTCCCGCAGGTGGCATGGCCGCCGCGGGTCCAAATCAAGAGGTTCTGGCTGCAATTGCAGACCTGAAAGCGGCCTGGGGAGGCCAAGCTTGAAATAGTTGTGGCTGAATTGAAAACTGTGTTGGACCTTAAAGTCAGTGAAGTGCAGGAGGAGGTGAACCTACTCCGACAGGATTTGAGGTCCCTGTCGGAGCACACACAGAGCCTGGAGAAAGAAGGGAGCTCGAACACAGCGGACTGCGCCTCACACAAATCGGAACTGCATGCCCTAGTGCAAAGAGCGGGGCAACCTGGAGAGCAGAGCGGAGGAAGCGGTGGGACGCGCCCGAAGGAACAACATCCGCATTGTGGGTATACCGGAGGGAACAGAGGGCCACAACCCCATGGAGTTTATCGAAAACATGTTGTTACAGGAGATCACCGCAGGAGTTCTGTCCCAGGGATTTGCTGTGGAACGAGCGCATAGGGCTATGACGAGGAGGCCGCCGCCAGGCAACCCGCCCAGGCCAGTGATCGCCAAGATCCTTAATTATCGGGATCGGGAAAGGATTCTGGAACACTTTCGCAAAGGTGGAACACTCAAGCGAAGGGAGGCAAACATAACAGCCTACCCGGACTATACCCTGATGGTACAGCGGAGCCGAATGAACTTCGGGGCTGTTAAGAGGAGACTGAGGGTAGCGGGCCAGAAATACATGCTACTTTATCCGGCGAAATTGAAGGTTTTTCATAAAAACAGAACTTTATTTTTCGACACTCCTGAGGATGCCATGGGATGGCTTGATGCGCAGGGCTGCCCCCAGGAGCCGGACGTCCAGGCGGAAGAAGGAGACGGAAGAGATAAGTAAAGAGTGCTGGGAGCACAGTGAGATTGTGCGGCTTAAGACTATGGGACTGGATTATAGTCATTGAAGTTGCCTATTTGTAGATGGGCCTGGAGTAGTATAGATGATACATTGTTTGCACTGTGGCTGTTGCTTTAGTAGGGAGCCCTCCAGGGCTAGTCCTCACACCCCCATTTAGTATTAATAGTTAAGTGGCCATTAGGGCGACTTCACCCTACTGAGCTCTGAGCGTACTAGACAGGGCTAGATGTGGGGGTGCCTGAGATCCAGGGATGGAGCTGGGCAACAGTTGGGGAGGGAGTTGTTGGGCAAGGGATGGGTGGGGGGAGGGTAGGGTGGGGGGGGGGGTAGTTTGGTGTGTATATAGTTTTGGGGAGTTTGAGCTTACACGTGAGCCTACAGCGAATAGCCCTAGTATTGTATCTGTGTTGCGCAGGAGGACGGGGCGGGCCAAGAGGGAGAGAGTTGGGTATTGATGAGCCATGGGGGATCTTAAAATAGTGACGTGGAATGTCAGGGGACTCAATAGCTATTTAAAAAGGAACAAGGTCATGCTGTATTTGAAAAGACAAAAGATAGATATTGCATTGTTACAAGAGACGCACTTGACACGGGAAAAACTGGAGCTGGTGAGGAGAAAGTGGAAAGGTACTGTAGTGGGGTCTTCGTACTCGGCCTATGCTAGGGGTGTGCTGGTCTGGGTGGTGCCGCACGTCCCGTTCCAACTGATACAGGAAACGGTGGAAACTGAGGGGCGTTTGGCCATAGTGAGAGGGGTGGTGGAGAATAAAGAGGTGTGCATTGTAAACACGTACGCCCCTAATCAAAACACGGCGGAGTACTTCCGGACAATGTGCACCAGCCTGAGCTTGTGTGTGGGTAGCGCGGTGATGTGGGGAGGGGATTTCAATTGTGTGCTGAACCCCGCAGTAGACAGGTCGGATGACAAGATGGTCAGGCCTGCCCCAGCAGCTAGAGTATTGCAATCGTTGTTAGACGACTTTGGACTGGTAGATGTGTGGAGAACTAAACGCCCTAATGAGAGGCAGTATTCACATTACTCGGCCCCACAACAGCTGCACACTAGACTTGATTATGTCTTTGCCACATCAGATGTAATGATAGAGATCGCTCATATAGAATATAAGGCGAGGGTCCTGTCGGATCACTCGCCCCTGGTTGCCACCCTAGGGCACGGATTCCGAAGTGGCGCCTCCGTGCGGTGGCGCTTAAAGATCCGGCTTTTCGGGAGGATGTGAGAGACAAAATCATTAGTTATTTTGAGATGAACACAGGCAGCGTTGACTCGGCGGGGACACTGTGGGAGGCCTTCCAGGTGGTGATACGGGGTGTGGCCATTGCTAAATCCAAAGGCTTGCAGGATGGGGTTCTGGCTGATTTACAGAGAGTGGAAGGCGAATTAGAGAGAGAACTAAAAAGTGAATGCATAGACACCGAGCTGGTGCTCACGCTGCAGCAACGGTGCACGGAACACTGGGAAAGGCTCTGCAACCTTAATTACAAAAAGTATGTTGAGAGACAACATGCGGGTGGAGATAAAACGGGCCGTCTCTTGGCGTGGCTATATAAAAGTGAAACCCCAAAGCCCCCGATCAGGACAATAACCAGAGAAGATGGGGAGGTGACGGACACCCAAGAGAGAGTCAACAGGGAATTTGCGGATTACTATAGAGAATTATATGGGGATAGAAGGGGAGGCAGCCGGGAAGAAATGATAGAAACTCTGCAAGACATTGGATTGCCCAAGATAAGCACAGAGGAAAGAGAAGAACTAGATGCCCCGATTACGTTGGAGGAGCTTGAGGGGGTTGTTGGGCAGCTACCTACTAGTAAGACCCCGGGAGCAGATGGACTACCTAGTGAATTTTATAAAGCATATGGGGCGGAAGTGCTCCCCCCGATGTTGGAAATGCTCAACGAGGCGTTTGAGGTGGGGCGGTTGCCGGAGTCGCTCAGAGAGGCGGTCATAATACCACTCCCTAAACCTAATAAACCTGGGCATAGCTGCGGATCGTACAGGCCGTTGTCGATGCTGAACCAGGACAGCAAGATATTAACGGCTGTCCTGGCGAATAGACTGCAGAAGGTAATTGGCAAACTGATACACCCAGACCAAACGGGCTATGTCCCGGACAGGAATATTACTCATAACCACAGGCGACTCCATCGTGTGATCGAATGGGGCTGTGACAATGAAGAGGAGATGGCAATCGTGTCTTTGGACGCGGTAAAATCTTTCGACTCGGTCAGATGGGCGTGGCTGCTGGCGGCTTTGAGAGAGTATGGAATGGGGCCGGGGTACATTAGGTGGGCGGAGATGTTGTATAGTGCGCCATTAGCCAGGGTGCGAACAGGTAGAGTGATATCTGAGAGATGGCAACTTAGCAGGGGCACTAGACAGGGGTGCCCCTGGTCCCCGATGTTATACATTCTGGCTCTGGAGCCTCTGGCACTATACCTGAGGCAGCAATACGACGAGATAGGTATCGAGGTTGGGGAACGGCACCTGATATCCCTGTATGCAGATGATTTGTTATTATATTTGAGATACCCGGAAGAAAACCTTCGGTATATTCTGGAGGTGATGGAAAGGTATGCGAGGTTGTCCGGTATAGTGGTGAATCCCCAAAAACCCAGCATTTTCCCGCTGGGCAGCTAAAAAGGGATCCCTGTGGAGAGGTTGCCAGTGTTGCAGGTGGCGTGGACTGTGGTCTCTTTCCGCTACCTTGGAATAGATGTGTGCCATACGGCGGAGGAGGAACACAGGCGTAATACCGAGATGGCCGTTGAGAAAATCCGCAAATGTATGAGATTTTGGGAGAAGTTGCCCTTAGCGATGATGGGGCGGGGAGCGATGCTTAAGATGGTGGTTCTGCCTAGGATCTTGCATTATTTTAGCAATATCCTGCATATGATTCCTAAGAGGTTTTTTGTCCAATTGAATGGTGTGTGTAGAGACTTTCTGTGGCATGGTACCCGGAATAGAGTAGCGCTCTGGAAGTTGCAGAACTTTCATGAAAAAGGGGGTGTCAAGCTACCTAATTTTGAGGCCTACTATATAGAAAGTCAATTACAGTTTGTGGCCATAGGCTGGTGCGGAAGATTCGGATAACGTGGCTTGAGACAGTGTTGGCGGAGGAACCGGACGCCATTGTGGGGATGATATATGAGATCTCTAGATTATATGAGATGGTAATGACTAAGGTCGGGAAAGAATTGACACATTTGAGATTGGATTGGGAAACAGAGGTGGGAGCCCAAATGGAGGATGGGATGTGGGAGCGGGCCCTGGGATACCAGAAGAAAATATCTAGGAATGCCAGATTGCAGCAAATACAGCTGTACGTAACGCATAGAGCGTATATGACCCCGCTGAGGATATCTAAATTCCGGAATGCCGGGAGACAGGCGTGCCCTAAGTGCGATGTGGAGAATGCTGATATGACACATATGTTTTGGGCGTGCCCAGTGGTCGAGGGTTTCTGGAGAGAAGTGGCACAAAAGTTAGCAGAGAAAGGGGTCACGCTCGCCGTTGACACAGCTTGGGCCTGCCTGTTGAGAGGGTTTCCGGAAGCTGAAGCACGTGGGGAAACAAAGACTTGGCGTACGTGCTTGCAAAGCGAAGGATAGCAATAGGTTGGAAAAAGTGTCACAAGCCACGGGTGGAGGTGTGGTGGAAAGAATTACAGAAATGGGCGGAGGCTGAAACGGTGGTGTGGCAAGAGGCAAGTTGCATGTCTTGGGAGGAAGAAGTGGGTACCCTGATGGCATGGAAAACATTGATATCTGGCTTATTTGGGACAATGTTAGACCCAGAGGAATCTGATGAAAATGACGCCCAGCTATGTGCGGCAGATACTGGATGTGATGGTCAAACAGGCTCGCAAAAGGGGGTGGGAACAGGGGGGCAGTGAACAAATACCAATTGATGTTAATGTAATGATTGTGGATCGCACTGCGTGTTTTGTTTGAATTGTTGGTTGTATTGAAAAACTAATAAAAATTTTATTTTAAAAAAAAGTATATTGCTAGCAACCTGTATGATAGTAGCCAGGCGATGTATACTGATGAAGTGGTCTAAAGCAACCCCGCCAGGAACATCTAGATGGCTAAGAGATTTAATATGGCTGAGCAATACTGATAGGGACTATGCTGCTCTGTGCGGGCCCCAGAAGAAACCAAAGAACATTTGGGAGCCTCTCACAGCCTACTTGTTGACACGAGATACTGTTTTAAGCTGAGAGCGGATACCCCGGAGATGTAAAACAAGACTATCTGGGTGACAGACCACTCCGGAGTCGAAACCAATTGTGGGTTAATAACTGTATCATAAATGACCAAGTGCAGAGGGTATAAGACCTATTAGTCAGTGAACATATGTCATATTGTATGTACTATGGTGGTCAATGATGTGATGTTGTGAACCTGTTAATAAAGACATGTTAAAAAAAAATCAACCCCAAAGTGAACTCGTCTGGACATCCTCTCGGAGCTGGCTGTACTTCCATTGCTGCTGCAGGAACCTAAGTGCCAGGGAGAGGAACACCAGATTGAGTGCATCGCTTTTAAGTCAGACCCGAGTTCCAGGAAGATCCTCTAGACTCCCATGAAGCAGGACTGACCAAGCCTGAGCCACCTCAACAGAGTGCTGGACTCAAGATGCGATGAAAGCCCATTAAGGCATCCAAGAACCGCAGTGGTGTTGTTTGCGAAAGACGCAAGGAGCTGAAACCGCGAGGTGCCGCTGATCTGAAGTTTGCCCATTGCTGCTGCCGACCTTCCATTCGTAGCGCAGGAGTCCCCAGACGGCTTCCCTCTTGTCCCCAAGACTGTGACCCAGGAACACAGGATCTGCAGACCTACACAGGAACAGAAGCCAGCTGGAAGCAGTTTTTCCTTTAACCTAAGGTACTGTAAAACTAAGAGGACTTGCCTCTCGGCGTGTAGCCTTGCTTGTTCTCAGTTGAGACTTGTCTCGGTTGCCCTTGCAGAGTTGCTTGAATCTTTGCCCCTCACAGTGATTTCCTTTTCTACCAACATTTCTAAAACATTGTGTAAGACTTTTTACCTACCCACCTAAACTTTTGCTCAAGTAACATTGGCCTTCTTGGCTCCCTGAAAGACTCTTATTACCTCTGACTTTGTTCTTTGCCTTTCCCCTAGGAAAGGGTTAGTTTACTTTGCATTGGAGGGCTTTAAAAAAGTACTTACCTGCTGAAGAATATTTGTTAACCATTGTTTTCTCCCTCTAAAACTTTTCCTTTCGATCTCACACTCACTATTGCTCTAAATGTACCAGTGATAAATGTCCACAGTGCCCTAGTTATTTAAGTCACCTGAGGGTGTAGGAAGTGTCTGTGTGCCATCCCCAATGGGTATCAACTGATTAAGAGAAACTGGGTGTGAATTTATTGAAGTGTATTTTGTGTTATATGATTGCTCCCTTCTAAAAAAGGCTTTTTCAACTGTTAAATAAATTCATAATTGTTTAATCAAGAAACCTTGCGTGTAAGTGTTTATTTGAATAACTGTCATTGTGAAATTCTGTGTAACGACCTTACTGCTCACATTGACCCCTCTTGAGCTAAGCCTGGCTGCTCAGCCACACTACTAACCTGTGTAGTACAGACCTATACCAAAGGCTGGGTTACCTATTGGCAGTAGATCAGGGCTGGTGCAGTCTCCCACAGGGTACTGCATACAATCTTGCCTAACACAGGGCTTGATGGACATTTCAGACATGGCTACTTGACGTGCGAGAGCTGTAGCATCACAAGTTTAAAAAGTAGTTCAATAATGAGATAAAGGGCTTGCTAGAAGTGCAGCTTTTGGTTTGGGAAGTTAAACTATGAGAGAGATGGGTTGTGAGGGGGTCATGCCTGCTGTGGATACTGTTTCCACCCATTGACCACTCCTGGCCATGCTAGTCCAGTCTCTATTTTCATTCTCAACTACTAACTGCCCTATCCCATCTAAAACACCCATACCTCAGGATCTACTGAGCTAGCTCTGTGCTTTTAATGTGAAGTATATCTTCTAAGGTAATGGCATATTTCCAGCTATATACCAGCTCATGTTGTAATAAAAATGGCAAATGTCTTAACCAAGAGTCTCTTCAGGCATTTGATTTATATTCAATATGTGTCCTTGCATCTGTTCCTTGCATTGAATTCCTGTTTACAACAAGCAATGCTAAAGTCAATGGTTTTGGCTCTTGTATAGGCATAAACTAGTATTTTGCAAGGCATTGTTGTGATATACCAAAGTGCTAGCACCATTTGCCAGCGGCTGCCAGCTTATGTCCAGATAGTACCATGATGGCAGTGACTGGAACAAGAGGCTCAGGAAGAGATAGAAGACCGTCTCAACCGATTAATCAAGCTTCAGGAGGTTTTTTAGACCAAAGAGGAAGAGGACTAGGCGAAGCAAGAGGAAGAAAGTATCAAGGAGTTCAGACAAGGCAACAAGCGAGTCGAAATTAGTGGTCAATCTTTCGAGAAGATCTTTATCAAGTCAAGAAGTGCGTACACTAGAGAAAGGTCTTAAATTCGTGCCTACCCATAGTACCAACAGATTCCAGACTAAGGTTGAACTATACAAACTGACCCGAAAATTGAAACTGAAAACCTATTTCGCAGAGACGGCAAATGCACCTGTACCTGAGCAAGAGAGTGAATACCTAGAGTTCAAGCCTAAGAGTACATTTTGTGCACCTGTTCATATACCAGCGATAGACATCTTTGAGAAAATGGTGCTGAAAGATCTATCTCAAATCCAATTCAAGAACCCGAGTAAATACAACTTGAATCGAGGGGAGTTATCCCAAATCAAAAGTTTGTTCACTGATGACTCAATTACAATCAGACCGGCAGATAAGAGCGGTGCCATAGTGATACAGAACATTGAAGATTATCCCAATGAATGTCTCGGGCAACTAGCGGATGTAAATACATACGAGGTATTGACACATGATCCCACGCTAGAAATAAGGAAGGAACTTGAATTACTTTTAGATGAAGCATTGGAGAACGAATGGATCACGGAAAAAACTAGGTTATACTTATTTACAGCACACCCTAGAATGCCTCACCTCTACACCTTGCCAAAAATACACAAAAGGTTGGATAAACCTCCAGGAAGACCCATAGTGGCAGCAAAAGAGAGTATTCTACAACCGTTGGGGACATACATAGACTTCTTTTTGCAAACCATCATACAAAGAACTCCGACCTTTGTGAAAGACACCACCCATTTCCTACAAATGCTCAATCTGATACAACTAGAAGAACAAGATATCCTTTTTACTATCGATGTAGTAAGTCTATACACAAGTATACCCCACAACCTAGGTCAAGAGGCAGTTCAAAATCTCCTACTTCAGACAGAACACATTGAAGCTAATAAAGAGTTCTTGATGCTGCTATTACAATTTATTGCCACGCATTCTTGCTTTGAATACGATCATAGATACTACAGACAGATATCCGGAACAGCAATGGGGGCGACAATGGCACCTGCTTATGCCAATTGCTTTATGTATGCGTTTGAAAGTCAAAATATTCTTGAAAATGAGAGATGGAAACCATATTAAAAACTTGGGTTCGATACATCGACGATGTTTTCGGGATCTGGTCGGGAAACGAGGATGAACTGAATGTGTTCTTAGGATACCTTAACAGTATAGACTCACGTCTTCAATTTACCCTTGAGATTGGTGATCCTAATATCCACCATCTAGATGTACAGTGATTAATGGGAACAAGATAAACACTACACTATACATGAAGAAAACAGATTGCAATAATCTGCTTCACCGTATGAGTTTTCACCCTCCCAATATGCTTCGCAATTTACCTTTTGGACAAATGCTGAGAATTAAAAGAATTGTTAGTAATATGGAAGATTGTGAAAGACAATTGGAACAGCTTAAGGAAAGGTTGAAAGAAAGAGGTTATCCGGAAACGGATTTAAAAAAAGCACGTGAAAAGACTGAAACATTGACGAGAGAACAATTGTTGACAAAAAGGAAAGAAAGGACCAGTCCAGAACTAGTCTTTATCACAACATACGCAATACAGAGCAACAACATCAAAGAAATAATCTGCAATAGGTGGAATGTTTTGACAAGTGATTTTCGGATTAAAGATCTGTTCCCACAACCACCAGTGTTTGCTTACAAAAGAAGTAATAACTTACGGAATATGTTAGTGAATACAAGAAGTAAGGACTCCAGTAGAAGACCAGATAAACTTCCGGCACCTACCCATGCATGAGTTGCAGCAACTGTAACAACGTAATGAAAGGTAACACCATAATGCATCCCAAAACTGGAGCTAAAATTAAACTGCGATATCATGCGACCTGTTTATCAGAGAATGTGGTCTACGCTATCAGATGTCCTTGCGGCGTCTACTACGTAGGAGAAACTGCGCGCAAAGTACGCATAAGGATCAACGAACATAAGTCATGCATCCGGAACAGTAATATGACCTCAGCCATAGCGAGACATTTTAAAGCTAATGGACACTCTTTCGCAACTAAGATTTGCAGTACTGAAGGTACTGTCCACCAAGAAATATAATAGACATGAAAAAATGGAGAGCACAGCAAGAGGCATTTTGGATAGACAAATTGGACGCACTAGCTCCCGATGGGATCAACGAGGAGCTAGATTTGAGCTGCTTCTTATGAAATTGCTTTCTTTTCAAATATTAATGGTCATGTTGTTGATGAAAAAGTTTCCTTTTTGGATATGCTTTTTATGAAGAAGTTTCCTTTTGAATGTGTGTGATCATGTTTTCCATCCTGCAGGTACTCCACGTCCAGGTTAATACGCCAGATTATGGGACATCTATGTTAGACTGCTATCTCATTATTATTATATATTTTTTTGAGAAATTTATATCTATCCGCTTTTTATAATTTTTTAATTAAGGGGATGTTAGATTGGCCACAAGGTATTAATCGATCAGCAGACACGAAGGTCACTCGAGACATCATAATATGAATCTGGCACATCACTAGAAAAATAGAAAGGGATTTTATCTCTGCACATTATTATTATTTTTTCTATTTACCCGATTGATATTGAGGCAGTAATTGCCCATTGGGTTTTAATAGAAATGTATTATGGGAGATTGTGCTCTCTAGATACAGACCAAAGGCTCCCCTTGCCAAACTAGTATTCCATGCTAGTATTTAACTGAGGGGTCATTTGAGTGATTTAGGCAAAGCACCTTTTTGATGTATATTTTCCGTTCGTGTTATTACAGCCACTTCGATAAGCATTAGATCTACATCTGTAGCACTTTAGGAGAGTTCCCACATGTATATTTAGTTTGGGTTTCCCCAGCCAGTGGGACTTACGCATTAAGTGTACCTTGACTCTCTGCATCGTGGCCATGCATCAGAGAGACACGCTTTCCACACTCACCCTTTCCATGTTTTACATTCTTTTTCCACTCGGTAAGTTTTTCTCGCCGCCTGCTGATGTGGACAGCAGGATAGCATCTCACAATACGGACTAGCATTGATAGAGATGTCGTCTTACCGTTTATCTTCCTTCGTCCCACTAAGGCAGAGGTCTTCAAACTGTGGGGCGCGCCCCCCCAGGGGGGCGTGGCCGCATCCCAGGGGGGGCACCAGCGCTCAGCA
This sequence comes from Ambystoma mexicanum, assembly GCF_040938575.1. NCBI lineage: Eukaryota > Metazoa > Chordata > Amphibia > Caudata > Ambystomatidae > Ambystoma > Ambystoma mexicanum. The sequence continues at coordinate 160,306,250 of NC_090921.1, forward strand.
TGAAATGTAAAAAAAAACTTTTTTTTTTCTTTTTTTAGACTGGAGGAAATGGGAAGGGGCAGCTCACATGGTCAGACTGGACCATAAAGGCACCAATGAAAAAATGGCCAGCAGTTGCAAATGGATATTCAGTCCTTTAGTCACATACTGTTTGAATAGTACCCAAGGGGTTGTTTTTTGTTCAAATGTAAACCAATGGTGATATTTAAAGAATATTTATCCAGCAACAATGGTCAAAACTAATAGCTGCATAGTGAAGTAACTCCTGAACTGGCCCACATTGGCCAAAAAAGTGGCCCATTGTGACTGGCCTACACTAGCATTTTGCATTTTTGGTACGGTCATCGCCCTATTGCCCTATGGCCAGTCCAAGCCTGCCGGCTCATCCATAATGGGTGAGTGAGGGGGCGTCCACCCACTGGCCACTTCACCCATTATGGAGGAGCCAAGGAGCCAGCCCAGTGAAACACTGAGCACTCCCTCAGCTGCTTTTTCCAGCTGAGGGAGTGCTCCTGGGCTGGCTGAACTGTCAAAGGGAAACGCTGTTTGTCTTTGACAGTTCATTTCCCCAGCTGCACATGATCACTGAGCCATGCAACGCTGGGGGTGTTTTGCTTTGCCAGCCTTGCACAGCTCATTGGAAATGCTGGCTGGGGCACTGCATGTATGTATGTGCGAGGGGGTGCTCCTGCGCCTCCTCGCACATACGGGCAGAGCAACCTGAACCGGGCATTTTAGCAACCACGCGCAGGCCCATGCAGAAGGTACGTTTATGGCGATTTTATTTTTTATTTAAATGTGTATGGATGTTTGTATGCTTGTGTTATGGGACTGTGATGGGAGCAGGATGGGCGGCAGCACTGGGATAGTGGTGGGAGTAGGGTGGGGAGAGCCCAGGGTCTGTACTGGGAGTAGGGTGCGGTGACGGCACGCAAAAGTTCATAGCGATTTCTACATACTGTCCATCTGGCACTTGGGGGGGGGGGGTAGGGGGGGGGGCTCGTCCTGCCCAAACTTTGCTCAGGGGGGCCCCAGGCCAAAAAAGTTTGAAGACCATTGCACTAAGGGGTTTAGCTCACCCACGGAGTACATCATACGGGAATGAGAGTGTTAATTCATTATAGGAGATGTCGAACATTTTTTGCCGTGCAAGTACGGACTGATGACCAATTTTGCATTAGTTGAATTTTGGTTAGGGTTTTTCTCAATGTTACTCACTATTTGAATATTAGTCAAGTCCTGTTAACAGTGTAGATGCATGTGAGTCTTATAGTTACAATAATTGAGAGTGATGCAGACTTCTGCATCGATCACATTTAAATTAAACATTTTCAAGATGGCTGCCGCCATAGTCCGGGTTTTCCTCCACATGCAACTCGAACAGTATCCTAGGTAACGATACACAACAAGTATACGCTGTGTGAAACGCGCGTCCTCGCCGTTTCACAGAGTACAGAGGCATCTCTATGCAGCGCCAGGTAAGCCAGCGCCCTCACAGGAATAATAAGGGTTATGATTGTACTACAGAAAGGGTTTTTACACATCTTGTCCATTTACTCTAACAGATGTCATTCGGAAACCGGCTTTTTCCAGCTGAACCTAGCAATTTCAGCTAGCGAACACTAATCAACTCTGATTTTTGAGGGATCTAAGGTCAGTGTAAGCATATGGCTTGTTTGTTTACCCGGAGTTTTTATTTTGCAACTTAGTTACATTTTTCGACCTTTGTTTCTCTCTTTTTTGGCTCCTATTCCATTCCCAACATACTCATATACGTATGTATATTTTTATTCTATCACTAATCCTACACCTGTGGGTCACATGGTGGCACGTCTAATATGGGACACATTCTGATTTATTCCAACATTATGAAATGTCTATTGAACTTGTGTTCTGATTAATGATGTCTATATAATCTTGGCAAATCCTGGACTTTTTTTTAACATGACCTATTTTACTTAACAATTGTGGGTTAATTGTGGCGTGATTGTTAATTGATGTGTTTGTTCATGTTTTTGAATACATTACTAATGTTATATAGGCCCTGAAGAAGGATTTCACTCCGAAATGCATTGGCCGTCCCACTGAAGCATCTGCACAGCATTTATTTACTAAGTGCATAATAATTGAAATAAAACCTACCTACAGGGTAGACTAACAGTTCACTTGAGTATTTGTCATATCAGTAAGACCGATCCTACCATCTACTGAAAGACACCACTTTTTAGTGGGTATAGGGGTGCAGCCCACACCGCTGGCCAGACGGCCAAGGTCTTTGAACAGTGACTGGAAAATGCCTTTCCCATGCCTACATAAAAGCGAAAACGGTTGGCTTTGCCAATGCTTGTTATTATTTACACGCTTAGGAATTGTTCTTGCAAGATTGATTCACATGCAGTAAGCTACTTTATCTCACATCTTGAAAGTACTCCCTCTGATAGCACTATGATGCAGGTCCATGCGCACCATTAGAATTGCTCTCACCCGCTCGACTCATAACTAGAAAATTCCACCTGAGATATTTCTCTAAGTTAGTTACCTATGTTTTAGATCATAACTCAACCCACACTCTCACCTCCCATATCACTACGCTTACTCTCTTCTCTGCAGCATCTCTCAATTCGAGTGCATCTATACCCCTCAATCAATTTCGGCCTAGCTGCTCACATACAAACATTGACACCTCATCATTCTATGAAACGCAGCTATACCCAGTGACAAACCGGCCTAGCTGCACAACACATAAGCGTCCTACACAGGCCCAGCGCAGCCAGAACCCAGTCTTGGTGTCCACCCGCCAGACTGCACACATTCAACTGAAATCAATACCACCACACCTAATGCTAGGATGCAGCTGCCATCAGGCAGCTGCATCAGCTGCACACATAACTGGTGCTCCCAAGCACCCTGCAACGTCTTATTCTCTCAACTGGCCTGGACTACGGTCCCCGAGCACGTTCAGCCTACCAGCGCTTTGAGATCATACAATGATATATAGAGCGCTATATAAATGCCAAATAACATAACATTATTTTTGCTCCAGCATACTGCCAGGAACTGAGAGCCGAGGGAAGCTCAAGAGCCAGAAAGAGAAATTGTAATGTCTAGAGAGAAAGCAGGGAAAGAACAAAGAAGGGGAATAGGTGTGGGGAAGGAAGAACATGTAAAAGTGAAGGAAAAAGCAAGAAAACAAAACAAAGACGAATGAAAAAGTGTGAAACGTGATTGGGAGTGAAGAGGCAAAAGAGCCAGAGAGCCAGATGATGGGGAAGTCATTACAACAGAGATGGAAATGAGAAGTTTGGAGAAGAAAGCAAAGGATGGGTCGAGGGCATCTTAAAAGGACGAGAATATAGTAGGAGTGGGGGGAAAGGGTGTGAACGGAGAGCTAGAAGCTCAAAGAGAATAAGGGGGAACTGGAAGGGTGAGGAGGGAGAGACTGTAGCAAGGCGGGGACAGGCGAGATTTAAAAATGCAAACCTCAAACACGCAAGCGAAGAAGAGGAGCGACTGATGTGCGATGGGGGCAGAGGTTTAGGGGAGGGAGAGAATGTGAGCTAGAGGTGAAGTGCAGCCCGGGAGATCGGGCAGGTTAAGAACGGGTGAAGGAACGTTTGGAGTAACAGGGTGTGGTGCTGCGGCTCAGGCTTGAGGTGCATTGGCAGAGCTGGCATAGTAGATGTTGTGGGCTGGGGTTGACGTGCACATGCACTGGGAAGCTAGTCAAACAGCGAGGTGCCGAAGTTGGGGTTCCTGTCATTCCTCTGGCCTATCTCTGGATCTGGATGCAAAGGCCCAGCACAGTGTGTGACTGTCCTCTGGCCTCTTCTGGCCAGCGGTGTACAGGCAGACTTCCTAAGGGGGCTTCTAGGCCTACCCAATAAGACCTATACGAACTCTGGAGATTGGGGTCAGCCGGACGTGCCCACCTCTGCCCCAAGCAGCCTGTCGCGGGGTCTCCTAATGGCGTAGGCCAGTCCTCTTGAGGCTTCTCCAATCCATGCTCTTGGCAGTGAAGGGTGGGGGAGAGCTCGTGAATTTGTAGTGCCCTGAGCTCTGTGTCTCGGCTGGCAAGGGGGTTGTGTGCAGAACGGATGTCTTGTGTGCCCCTGGTGCTAGAATGCATTCGCCTGGGCTGTGGGTGGTAAGTTGTAGAGGCGTGGAGTCAGGACAGGCACTTACGAAGCGGAGCGGCGCACCTTGCTGCTAGGAACGGATTGAGATATCACAGGTACTTCCATGCATGCAATTCCTGGACATAGTGCAGGCACCTCTCTGAAGTTACTCTTACTGTTACTAGGGTATTTATTGAGCGTGGAGTGCTTCAGGAAGCAATCGGGAGCATTACAAGGGATAGCTGGAAGGACACGGTGAGGGAAGCGCAGATGCTTAGGAATGCGAGGGTGGGCGAATGGGTAGCCAGGCATCATTAAGCAACCAGCGGAGTAGACCACCCTGTCTCAGGCTAGGTGGGGAGTGCAGGGGGTGTCCCCCCAGGTTATGCAATTATGGAATCGTCTCCCACCTGATCTCCGACAAATTGACAGTCACACCCTATTTTGTAAACAAAAAAAAAGAAACTGAGAACGACTGTTCTAAATGGAGAGATGGTCTGGCTTTCTGATTTCTGTGTGATGTTTGGGTCGAGCACTGTGAACCCTATAGCACCTCTCGCGGCATAAAATAGAAATATAACATGGGTGTTCGGGAGGAGCAACTCCTTGTAGAGGGGTGCCTTCAACTCCTTCAATGGGGCGAGTCTGGGGCTGATAAATGCCAGCATTGTTTAAATGCACCCACACTTGTTACTTTATTTTGGAACGCCTTGTTTCAGTGTCGAGAGTGGGCAAAGGTGAGCTACGTCTAAATTGAAAGTTTTGATTGCTGCGGTTTTCTGGTCTTTGCCCCATAAGGCTGTGGATCACACGCGCCCGCTCGTTACCCCCGGTGCTGCACCTGTCGGTCCGCATGTGGGTCGTACAGCGCTTTCTTTGCCTTTACCATCGACAGACCGAGTTAGTGGTGTCACTGACTTTGTCTGATTGGCTCCCATAACTGTCCCACCCCATCTTACCCTCCCTTTAAACCTCTTCTGAACCCTGTGCATCATAGTATGATGTTCCTGCTGCCACCTGTCACTAGTAACCCCTGCCACCCTCTCCCTCCTTCTCCATCAGAACCAAAAATCAGACAAGTCCTGGCTCTTGTGCACCAAGACCTTCACGAGCCTGCCGCGGTGGCGAGCATCTGCCACTTGGCTAGTACGGTGGTGACACTGATGCCAATTCCCAGCAACATCAGCCCAGCATGTGGCGGCGAAGCCCTGGCAATGGCAGCTGTACGGCACCGTAAGAAAACTGGAAAGATCATCAAGCAGGTAATGTATAAGACAGGGGTTCAGAGGGAGCAGGCTGTGCGGGGCAGGGGGGGGGGGGGGTGTTCAGCTGAGTACTGCTCTTGCAAGCGGGTTCAGTTCATGTTTGGGGGCTCGGGCCACAAGGTCAGCGCGTGATGACCATCCGTGCCAATATGCCCTGATCCATTTCCGTCCTACTGATCTGTAGTCGTAGATTTCCCCATTATAATCCCAATACAATAATGCAGGGTTAAAGCAGGACTGGACTACCATCCCCAGAATGCAATGGGGCACGTTTGGCATTAATGTTGATAAGTCCCTCGATGAAAAACTGTTTTGTAATTTGTCCTAATTGTCCTTCTTTCAGGATCTGTGTTTTGCTGTTCTTGAGGGATTTACCCTGAAAACTGTGCAACATTTAGCACCCCAATCAGAGAAGGCCCTGGAGGCTGCTGCAGAGGTATGCCCTCATAGGAAACCCCTTAGGAGACTGTAGCGTCCCCGTAGAGTGCTCTGTGGCTCTCCTGCTAGGTTTGCAGCTTATAAATCACACTCATACACGCAAGAGCGAGAATCGCTTGGGGACACAGGATGTCTAACCCTTCACACCTAGAATCTGATGAGCTCAGAGCACTGGCCTTGAAATGAATGGCATTGCATCCCAGATCCACACAATTCCGCAACACCAAGGCTCGTTTCCAAAACATATATCGGCTAATTAAACCAGCAAATAGTTAATGGTAATAAGCCGCATACATCACCAGACATTAGGTGCATTAAGTATGAGGCGTGGGCCATTTAGGAGGTTGGTGGGATTTAAAGCACAATCTTTGCCTTCAGCAACAGCAGTAACTCTATTTGAGGTGTTCACGGTTGGGGATCAGGCGTGAGAGGTTACGGGCGTCCAGAACCCAAGGGGAAAATAACTTTAGTGAGAATACACGAGCAACAGACTTTACTGCTGTAAAGTATGAGAAAAGTAATTGCCCATCAGTAGGGCAGATGACGAGGTGTGGTGCTACCAAGGAAGAACACTCCAGGAAGTAGCATATCTTCACCTTTAGCGCGGGGCGGCTGTCTTCTGGGGCTTAACACCCGGATACAGAGTGCCAAATCGGTCCCTTTCAGGGTTGGGTGGCCTAAGTAGGTGCAAGAGGGGTACTGAGCGATTATGGAAAAGCGTAAGCTAGTGCTCTTTATCCTTGGGTGAGGAGACGGGAGCTGTACAAAGTGAATACAAATATATAACAAAATAGGCGTGCCAGCGCTAGCACTGTATTACCACAACGCAGGGGGCGATTAGACTGTGTTTGACCCAGCTTTAGTGCCAAGGTTGCTCTATTGCTGGCTAATGGGGGTGAATACCAATCAAAGATCCCAGCTGCGTCTGATGTCTTGAATCAGTGACGTCGACACCCTACCCCTCCACATGTCTCCCACCTGATACATGGCCTCTCTTTTGGTGTTTCCCACAGGTGGATCCAGCTGCCAACCTGACGTTTAACCTCCACTTGTCAGACGCGGCGCGCCAGGCCAAGGAGCGCCTCTCATTGCCCTATGTCTTCAGCACAGAAAAGTGAGTATGAAGTCCAGCATTTTGTCCTAGGGTCTCATATTGTTTGGCATGCCATTATAGCACAGCCAACACAGGCTCGCTAATCTTCTCATAGGAGTGGTCAGACATTCACCCAACAGCATGTATATATCCTCGCCCCGATCTTTTCTGTTCCTGGAAAATCAGTCCCTGGTGTGAGGAGGCCAGAATGCTTGTCAAAGCAACAGCTCTGCCCAAGGGACTTCCAGTACCTTCCTGCTTCAGCCACTTCTCTCCATTGCAGGGAGGCAAGCAAGTGGCACTCTGTTCCTGGTATTAGTATGCTACCAGCATATCCGGTTGCCCAACCGCTTACCACCCGCCCCTCCTGCAGGTGGCTTGCTTGTCCGAGACTTCTATGCTGAAGTTCTTTGGGTTTAATAAAAGCCGCTTTATCAGGCAGCAAATGGGTCTGTGTTACCCACTACATTCTGCCTCTAGTGTCTGCACCCTACTCATTGACTGCTTCACCTGCCCCTCCCAATATGTTACAAGGGGTAACACCAGGAACTCCAAGGCAAACCTCTAGAGAAACAGGCAACCACGATCAACCTTGCACAAAATGGGCTCTCCTTACATTTTGAGTCCTGTTCAATATGGGCCTTTCATGATGGGCGAGGGTCCTCCCCATTCATGCGCCTTGGCTGGCTTCTTGCAGCAAGCCTTCTATGGTTCTCCTGTGTGTGAGCTGTCAGGAAATGGGGAGCGGTTATCTGTCCCTAATCCACATTCCTGTAGAGACATTGCTGTTGCTGGGCGGATTCTGGGGGGCTGGCTGTCACTAGTGAACAGCCATCGCCAAGTTTGAATGTTGCAAGCTTCCTTATTGGAAGGGTGGTGTGACCCCCCCGCCCAGCCTAAATTCTGGATAAAAGGAGGGGAGCTGGACCCAGAAACCGAGTCGACCACTAGAGTTGAACAGATGCAAAGAAGACGACGACCAAGAGATGCCAGAAGACTGCTGCAGAAACCAGCATTTGCTCAGCCTCATTTCTTGCATTGCTAATCTTGACCTTATGTTCAGCAGGCAAGCCCTCTGCGAGGTGCCTTCCTCCCACTGACTGGTGGGCACGACCAGTCAGCTGTCCTGCTTAAGCTTCATTGCTGTTTTCAGCCGTGGGAGCGTGCATCTTTGCATTTTCTCTTCAGGTCCCTGGTCCAGCCTTGCTCTGCTGCAAGGACTACTATTCGCCCCAACAGCTGGAACTCTTCATGTGCATCTTTTGGACACTGGTGTGATGCTAGAAAGCTGCTCTGCTGACCTTCACCAAAGAGGAGCCTGTCAGGAGCCTGAAGTCCAACCGCCAGCTGCTCGGTGCCTCCCGATCATGTCCGGGTCCAATGCAAGACATGCATCGGTAAAGTTGTCTGTGAGGGTCTGTTCTTCACCGTGAAGCAAGTCTGCTGTCCCCCCCAACCCCCTACCGTCGAAAGTTTCCACTGGAACCAAAGACAACTGGTGGTGATTGCCCTTGAACCCGCCACCAGACCACCCTGACGACAGTGAGGCAAATGTTCCCCAGTGATTTACGGTCACTTGGGACCGTTTCCATCTTTCCAGTGGGTTGGAGGCCCAACATCCCTTCGATATCTTTAACTCTGCCCAACATATCCTCCCACCCCCCATAAGGTTTGCACAGGTCAGTGGTGTCCGGGTCTGTACCTCTGGGGTGGCGTCCACTTGGACCTCAGAGGTGGTAGCTGCTCCCAGAACTCTAGTGTCTGATTTGAGTCGCTCTACTCCCCTTTTCAGCAACTGCTTTTGTCTTCCACTGACTGCCTTCTTTGTCTTGAACTCCCTAGCTGGGTGGCCTCTCCTGGACCTCCCTCCTTTGGACACTCAGGAACTTATCCTATGCCGCCTGAAGACTTCCAGAGAGTCTGTGTAGGCTAGGATTAGGTATATAGTGCTGGAGTACTTTATAAGTGGGCACTCAAAAAATCGGAGTAATCGGCATGAGTTTACTCAACTGTGTTCTTGCCCCCTCTCGCCATGATCATTGTATGGGTGAAAAGTTCACTCCCATAACACTTGTGGTAGGATTGAGCGTGTACTCCTGAATTCACTACTTACCTTTTATCTGCAAAGGTACTTCAAATATTTGTATTTGTATTTATTTATTTGTATAGCGCAAACAAGGCCCGGAGGCTACCGGGCGCATATCTTGAAAGCAATGGTTACATAAATTGCATACAGTGATTATATAACAGTCAATAAATATAGCATAGAAGTAGGCATAGGTAAGTAGTGCACCGATACATGGTTTGTCGAATAGTACATCCATACATAGGTTATTGCATCACGTTTTAGAATGTAGCTTGGGCATTGGTAGTGACTAGCCAACATTTGGCTCTGTGTTTGAATAGGTTGAAGGAGGGGAGGTTTCTGATAGTCAAGGGGACAGCGTTCCACAATTTGGCTGCCAGGACTGGGAAGCTAGATCCACCAGCTGTTTGGAGCTTGTATCTAGGTATCAGTAGGCTCTGGTTCAGGGTAGATCTAAGTGAGCGAGCTGGGGTGTAAAGCGTGAAACGTGTGAAGAGATAAGTGGGGGCCAGGTTATTCATGCATTTGTAGGTTAGGGCAAGCGATTTTAGTGAGATCCTTTGGGTGACTGACAACCAATGAAGGTTCTTCCTGGTATCCGAAATGTGTGCAGATCTGGGAATGTTGAGGGCTGCCCTGATGGCGTTATTTTGTATGATCTGGAGCTTGTCTAGGTTACCCTGATTAGTGCCCTGGTACAGTGCATTGCAGTAGTCCAGTTTGGACATGACCAGGGTCCTAGCAAGGGTAGTACAGTTGTGCGTGGAAAGAAAAGGACGACATGCTGTGATCAGCTTGCAGGTATAGGCGGCGGCGGCCGCAACTGCATTTGTTTGTCTGTGAAGGGAGAGGGTGGAATCGAGGTAGATTCCCAACGTTTTGGTATCTTTGGAGACTTTTATTAGATTTCCGTCAATGTTAAAGGAACTGAACATAGGGTTCAGCTTGTTTAGTCTTTGCTGAGTGCCTAGGATGAGGAGCTCTGTCTTGTCATCATTGAGACAGAGCTCATGTTGGGCCATCCATGTTTGAATGACATGGTAAACGTCATTTAAGGCTTTTGAATCTACTGTGTAATCACCCGTGATGGGGATGAGTATCTGGGTGTCATCAGCATAGTTTGTGTAGGTGACACCCAGATAGTCAAGCACATCAAATAAAGGTTTAGTAAATACATTATAGAGGGTAGGGGATACACACGAACCCTGGGGGACTCCGCAAGGGACTGGTGCGGGGTTAGCTGCGGAGGTGGGCGAGAATACCCTCATCTGTCTGTTATCCAAGAAGGATTGAATCCAGTTTGTGGCCATGTCGGAGAAGTGAGCTGCAGTTTTTAGGTGGTGACAGAGGATTTGGTGATTAACCAGATCGAAGCCAGCCGATAGGTCTAAGAGTAGTAAGAGGGCTAGTTTCCCTTTGTCTTTGAGATCCTCGATTTGGGTTTTTAGATCGAGGAGGGCAGTCTCCGTGCCGTGCTTCGGTCTGAAGCCGGATTGTCTCGTGCCTAATAGGTTGTTTGATTCCAGATAGTTCTGTATCTGGAGGTAGGCTGCTCTATCTAGGATTTTTAGCAGAAATGGGACCGTTGTGATGGGCCTGTAATTGGTTGGAACCTCTGGGTCTAAGGTGGGTTTTTTTAGGAGAGGAATGACCCAAGCATCCTTCAGGTTATTGGGGACCACTCCCGATTGAAAGGAAGCATTAATAAAAGTGGTGATAAAAGGGGCGAGGTCATGAGCCGAAGCCTTAATGATTGGGGCTGGACAAGCGTCCCCTTGGCAGTTCGAAGGTTTTAAGTTGCAAATGATTTTTTCAACCTCCAGAACGGAGAGCGGTGTGAAGCTGAACGGCACCGGGGAGTCAGGGGTAGTTATTTTAGGTGGCCTGGTATTGCTAAATATAGGGGTGTGGAGGGTATTTTGTTTGGCGTTGATTTTGGATTGCAAGGTGGATATTTTGTTAAGAAGGGCGTTTTGTATGTTGTTGCACCAGGTGCTGTCCTTGGTGCACGTGTCCGGGGCGGGTGAGGGAGATTCTAACTCTTTGAGGATTTTGAATAATTCTCTAGTGTTAGATTCTGCCTGGGATATTCGTGAATTGTATGTCTCCTTTTTGGCTTTTAGTATGGCCTCCTTATAATTAAGAGAGGTAATCAGAAGGGAGGCTTTATTAGTTGCGCTAGGGTGACTTTTCCAAAGGGCTTCGGCCTTGCGCTTTTCTTTGCGCAGAGCGTTGAGCTGCGGGATGAACCAGGAGTTCAGGTGGGACTGTTGTGTGGCTTTGCGGATCTTTAGTGGAGCTATGCTCTCAATGGCAATGGTCATTAGGCTGTTATAAGTGTCTACTAAGGCAGTAGGGTCCTTATCTTTGTGCTGTGCAGCAGGAGTGTTCAGACAAGGGAGGATGAGAGGAAGCAATTTCTCCCTGATGATATCTTTTTTGTTTCTGGTAGGTATAGCGGGGGCTATTGTAGGTGTGGGCTGGGGGTTGGTGGCTGGTAGGAGGAAGGTAATAACATGATGGTCGGACTAGGCGCAGGCATTGTTAGAAGTGACATTGGTGTTACAGTTGAGGTCGGCTAGCCAGTCGAGCGTTCTACCTTTGATGTGTGTGGGGTCACGAATGCGCTGCTGGAAGCCTAGGTTGGAGAGGGTGGTGTCTACTTCAGCGGCCATGTGGTCCTTGGGATCTGAGAGGCCTAGGTTGAGGTCGCCTAGTAGCAATATCTGAGAGTTGGGCTTAGTGTTAGTCGACAGGGTGGAGGCAACATCATCAATGAAAGAGCCAGTGGGCCTGGAGGTCTGTATATAAGGTGGAGTGTTGCTGTATTGGTAGGGGAGAGCGATAGTTTCACTGAGAGAGATTCTGCAGAACTAAGTTGTGTGTGGGGAGCAGCTCTCATAACGATTTTGTCACTATGTATAAAAGCGACGACTCCTCCTTTCGTCAAGTTGGAGTGGCGGTCGTTTCTAATAATGGTATAGCCCGTAGGTATGGATAGAGCGAGGAGTGGGCCAGAGGCATCATGTAACCAGGTTTCGGTAATAGCTAGGAAGTCAAGGTTCTGGACAGTGATGAGGTCTGCGATGTCTAGACTTAGCTACAAGTTGTGCAGTGGAACCCTTCAGACTTCCTACCCACCTCTCAGGTACGTACGTAGGACAGTGACTTCCCGAGAAGGCCTACTTACCTCATAGGGAAGGACTGCTAAAGAAGGGCAGCTGCCTTATGATTTATAAGACATGGTATATGTGTGTTGCATTTGTCTTTTCACTTGCTACAGTGTTCTTTGCTTTACTGGGTTCTTAGTGTACAGTGTAGGTAGTCTCACGTTGTGGCTAACAACTTGTGTGTATATTTCTGTGTATGTATATTTCTGTGTTTTGGTAATATATGTTTTTCTTAGATTTAACCGGTTTAGTGTTTTTTGTGCGTACTGAAATATTAGATAGTTTTATGCATGGTTAACTGTACTTATAACCCTCTCCCAAATCTCCTTAGGTCTGCCTTTAGTGCTCATTCTACCTTACTTTGAGTTTGACTAGACTAAGTGTCCAATACTGTGTTCACGGACTAGGTTGGCCTCTCAGAACCCTCCCACTGGGTTGGCTTTGTCAATCCACATGAACCATTTCCATTTCAGGCCGTTTAGGAGATTGAACTGGGATCGGCTGGACCGTTTCTCTGGTGCTCCTCCATGGAAGCAACAACATGCCAAAGGCTCCTTCCCCTCCTCGAAGGCCAAGCAAAGAGGTTTATCAGCAGATGACCCATGCCACTCCAGCAGGAGGACATGGGTCCCTCAGCCTGCCAGCCAAGAGGATGATCATCTGGAACTCCTGGGCCCTCTGTCATCTGTCTGGGATATCGCCTCCCTCTCTTCCCCCTCTCACATGCTCTCTTTACTGCTAGACTCAGGGATGGGGCTAGGAGAACTCTCCCTCAGGGGAAGGTCAAGGTTTCCATTCTCGCCTCTTCATAGTTGAGAAGGACCAGGCCTCATGCAGGCTAATCCTCCTTCTTTCCCACTGCAATTCTCCCCTCCCTTAAATAATCAAAATGGTAACACTGGAGCAGATAATGTCGCCTATACAACAGGCTGTCTGGCTTTATGTGGATGACACACAGGATGCTTGCCTACATATTCCAGTGCAGCCTCCTCACTGTGTCCAATTGTGGTTTGGAATGTGTCACTTAGTACTATCGGGGACAGGTTGTCATATACATAGGTCTTAGTGGTTGTGTGTCAGAAATTGGTTTTTTTCTTGAGCTGATTGACCTGTTCAGCCATCATGTCATTTGCACACACATCCACATAACTTTGTGTGACATTGGTTTTATTTTTTTTATTTTTATATTCGGTTTATTCAAACCTTTATACTTTACACAGACATATATCCATCAATATCAACATACATTCACATAGAACACACGGCAATGACAATTGCCAATATCAAAATTCTGAAGTATACAGACATGTTTGAGCAGTGGGAGGTGTACGCAGATATCTAAGTGGTAATACAGTTTTAGATGCAGTGGTTTACAGAGTTCACACATATATCTAAGCAGAAGGAAGTGTAGCCGGAAATTAGTGGTGCTACTCATTGTTCAGGAGCCAGCCGATAACATCTTTCCTGAAGATCTGGAAGGACTCGATAGTTTTAATGTTGAGTGGTAGGGTGTTCCAGAGTTGGGAGGCAAGTACTGTGAAGCTAGCCCCTCCAGCTCTTTTTAGGAGGACTATGGGCACTGTCAAGCATAAAGAGTTGGAGGATCTAGTGGTTCTGGTGGCGGGTTTCATGGTGAATTTATTAGTAAGATATTGTGGGGCTAGGTGGTTTAAGGCCTTGTATGTGAGGCAAATGGTTTTTAAGTCTATTTTTTGTCGACGGGAGAGCCATTTGCAAGATTTCCTATCACTGTGTCCATTCTTAAAGGGATTGCAATCTTTCCATAGAGTCTCTGGAAGAATGTTTTATACAAACCGCTATACGAACCGCAGTCTAAAATGAAGTTCAGAAAACCTTCTGTTCCTTAGATGGGGAAAATAGAGGGCCTTGTTACTAATTATTGATTCATACTGAAGCAGCATACCCCTGCCTGCCTTGTTGTTGATAAATAACACTTTTGAAGTTCTGTAAAATCTAATTTATTTGGATTTCTGTCACATGCAAATAATTTTCTCTTTTAGGGGTTTATCCGAAAATGTCAAAAAATGTGCTCAAGTTGGCAGCACTGACCTTGCAACACATGTGTTCCTGTATTAAATTGACAATTAAAAGCAAGGTCAGTGCTACCCTCTAGTGGACATTTTCAGGCATTTTTGTTCCTCGCTATGATCCAAACTGAAATAGACCATATGATGTTCCCCATTATAATTATTTATTGTATCTGTCATGTATCTTAGCACGTAGCAATTTGGAGTTAATTATTGGCACCCAAAGCTAAAGCTACAAGGCTGAAAAACGTTTGTTAGCCACTCCTCAGAGATGATCCAAATGGTCTATTTGATCAAATCCCATCTTGTATTACAATGATTCTCTAACAAATACTAGTCTGGCCAAGTTGTATTTGGTATCTGGACCCAAGAAAGCAACATTTGCAGCAAAATATGACTGTAGAGCAGAGTTACATCTGTGATTTGGAATCCTGAATTCGCATAACGAAAACATGTCCTTGAAAATTAAAGAGTCCACTGTCGTGTCAAAATCTCTAATTCTGTCCCTTGCACTATAACTAAACTAGAAGGTGGTGTCGGTGTTCCTGGTCCAGGAGAATGACTACCTTCGCCTGGACTGGGTAGCACAGTTCTGGTTGCAAGTTCTTAACCAGAGAAATGACTCCCTTACCCTGGTGCCAATACTTCCCAGATAAAGGACTGTCGCTCCTGTAACACTCGGTATCTGAAATGTTCTCTGTTCCTCACCCCAGCTGGAATGACTAACTTCCTCTGGATCATAATTTCCTGTGGTTTGATCTTTCTTTGCAGATTCAAGTACCAGGAGAATGACTCCCTTCTCCTGGTCTCTGGCTTTCACTGTTGCTCACACAAAACTAAGGGGAATGACTCACTTTCTCTGGCTTCTTGATTAGATTGTCCCTTTTCCTGTAGATGTAGCATTACCAGGAGAATGACTCCCTTCTCCTGGTATCTTGGTTTCTCAGTCACATCACACTCGGCTGTACCCAGGGGGAATGACTCCCTTCCCCTGGTGATCCTTGTTTCACACTTTTCTTTCTTTCCCAACAGTTCATGCACAAGTATGATCCTTGACCCAGGCTTCCCCAGTATAGCCCACTTGCCCTTCTGGCTTGCCAAGTACTGCCACGAGGAAGAGGGTTGATCTCGCTTACCTTCTTTGCTTGTGGGTCCCAGACCCGTATTTCTCTATACAACTCATTGGACAGACCTGGTTCACTATCCTGCCAAGTACTGTCATGAAGATGATTTGCAAAGTTCTCTTGACTCACTCTTAGTTCATTATAACACTGTGTGGTTATGTACTGTCCCCTCTTCGGGAGTTCCTCCCTTTTTCCAATCACAATATTTCTCCCTCTCTCTGGAGGTCTATTATGACCCCTACTCTCATGTTGGGTTTCTCTGACATTTCCCCTCAAGTGCCAACACTCCTTTTGGTGCCCACCAGCTGGCACGGTTTCTTCCCTACCTTTAGGAACGTCTCAGCAGGCTCTGGTCTGTCCTGGGACTCGTTCTTAGGCTTCTTGCTGCCTTGGTGTACTTCTTCCTTCAGTCCGCAGCTCCGCAACTGCTTGTTTCCTCCAGCGTTTCCACCCGCTCCGGACCATGCAGTCCCTCTGCTTTCTCCAGTCTGGCTGTTCTTCTTCCAGCCACCAGATAGGTCCTTCCACGTCAGACCCGGTAGAGAGGCCGCTTCCTACTGACAACGTCCCTGTCTACAGCCCGGTCCTCGACTCTATCTTCTGTTTTTAGGTTGGTGTTGGTAGTGACCCTTAGTGGAGGACTAGAATGCTCACACCTACTTTTGGTAGTGATCTTCATGGTACCGCACCTCCCTCTTGTCCCAGTCTTTGTGATGTAAGTCTTACTTGGGTAGTCTGGGCTCTTCGTCTCAGTGGATCTTATGTCACTGGCCATACACAGGTACATGGGGTGGTTGGGTATATTACTGGGGTGCACCATAAATTTAGGTTCAGGACGGGTGATTGAGAGGTGGTGATATTGCGTTCTCCCTAGATGTCTGCCCCTATGCCCAGAGGGGGAGTCTCTCCCAATGAAATCCTACCACTGTGTACCACCCCAGGGGGACTATCGGGTAGTGGCCTCATCTCCCTGGCCTCATGGGAAGAGGATCCCCTTGGGAAGAATTGACAACATCTAGGGCTTTGTTACACTAGGGATGCATAAGAATAAGCTGTAAGGTTTTATTTTTGTTTCAAAGGAATTATGCATAAAATAAATGCAATCAAATTATATTTTTGTTTAAACTGGAAAAACACAGTTGTCTGCTATTTTTTAAAGAAAATAATGGGTAAGCACTTCCACCAACATTGGAGAACATAAACACTAAACCAGGAAACCCTAATTATAAAGCACTTATCTGACCTTACCAGAGTGACCTGAAAGAAAATTGAACTGGAGGTCTAGAGAGGGTACGGGGGAAGAGCGCTTGACCAGAGAGCAACTGATGGAAGTATGAAGCTTTGAATTGTGAATAACCCAAGTTTTTATACCCAGAAGGATAAGGCTGTCGCAGGTGATTTTTATATGCACCTTCCTCCCTTGCCTCTGGGTTTCCATGGTTGAAGCCTGGCCTCTGCTACTCTTGCTTTTGGTCCTTGTCAGGATCTGATTGAGAAAATACTTTGTTGCATTTGGGTGACAACAAACTCTCTGAAAATCCTGCCGGCTGTTTCTCATTCAGAATCTGACGTTAGGCATATTCTTGAAAAGGTGCTGTTATATGTATTATTTTGGTAGGTAGACCGTGCAATTGATCTTCTGTCAAGCTTCCTAGGTAATCTTACATCCCTATTAACATTATCAACAAAAATCTTTCTTGGTGATCTCAACTTACCAAGAACCCAAGCCACCAGAAGCACCAGTAATTCTCTCTATCATCTCTCAGTATACATTAAGATAAAACAAAATGCACTAAACTCTACGCACAGCAGGGGCAACATACTCGACCTGGTCTTCTCCCAGTCACCCATGTGAAATGGCTAAATCTGATCCCACTTGATAGGGCAAAATGCTGCCCTTCCTACCTTCCTGAACTCCTACCCAACTAACAAGTCACAGAGGAAGCCCATGGTCTTCCTGCCGCTCCTTTAAAATCTTCTTAGAAACACTAGAATACAGTCTTAGAATGCTAGCCACCCCAACAACCAACCTTCAACCAAACCATGAAGGAACTGGTAGGCCTGCATGCCCCCCTAAAACAACGCTGCACCAGGGTCAAACCCTCCACCCCTTGTTATGTCCAGAAACTGACAAACACATTATCCGAACCAAAGACAGACGGTGGCCAAAACACAGCACGAAGGCCTCCTCGCTTTAAAGGCTGCTCGCTGGGCTCCCAACACTGAAGCTAAAATGGCATGTTACACCAAAACAGCTCCAACTCAAGTAAAACCCTCTTTGTGGCAGCCAAACGCAGTAATCCCCGAGTTTACTGAAAAATGTAGCACACTAATTTTGTCATCACTGAGATAGATGAAATGAGACAGTATACTGATGTGTCAAAATCGCTAGCTACTTGCTCACGATCCCACCTCATGCAGCACAACCCTGGACAACCTTCACACCTCTCAACCACAAAGACCTTGCTGGTACACTTAGATAACTTACCTCAAAAAAGGACAATATCCCCCCCTCTGCCACCATGAAACAGTTCTCAGGATCTGCCCTCGCCCCACCCCTTGCCACGTAGTCAATGCTTTGCTCAATCATGGCACCTTCCTGAGCACCTTAAAAACAGAACAGGAATAATCTGCCCACTCACTAGAAAGCCCCCTCTACACACTAGCCTTCCATTCATTGGTAAATCATTCAGAAGGCAGTTGCCAACCAACTCCGCAATCATATTATGTACTGTGACTGCCAATCTGGATTTAGATCCAGATGCAACATGCAAATTGCCACCATCCAGTTTATAGATGATGCTCTCCAAATCATGGATAAAGGTGACTTCTGCCTCTTGGTCCTTGACCTCTTTTCTGTGTTTGACCAGGTGGGCCACGTCACACCTATTTACATACTTGCAGATAGAATGAATTCACAGGTACAGTGCTCAACTGGGTTAGACTTCTATCTGTCGGACAGATAAGCAGTCCACATGGGTAATTTCAGGGCTAGACATCGCCTAGTCACAACCTGGGTCCCATAGAGCTCATTAGTCTCCCCAGTCATCTTCAATCTCTATTTGGAATCATTTGGGTCGCTTCTCAGTTCACCAATACACCAACAATACTCATTTATACCACTACCTGAAACTCAAACGCACCAAAATGGAATTTGTCCTACTAGGACATCTGTCGAAACAGAATGTCATCCAAAGCGTGCACCTTGCTGGATACACACTTCAGTTGGCCCCATGTGCCAAATAGCTCAGGTTCATATTAACCGTAATCTCTCCTTCCAGCAGCATATCCACAAAAAAGCCCAAACGCCTGATATGAACTAGCACTCCTCCAGAAGATAAAACGGGTTTTAGAACCACAGTCGAGACCACGGCCATACCTTAACCCTGTTCAACATGCCTCTGCACGTCTCATAACAGGATCTAAGACATTTGGCCCCATCTCCCCATCCTAAGAAAATTACACCAGCTTCCCATCCAAGACAAGATACTCTTCAAAACTGTGTATGCCATTTCCTTGCTGGATGTCTAGCATGACCCAACGTGAAGAAGATTGCCAAACTGCAGCCTGACCAGAGGCACTCTTACATCTCCTCTGATAATGCACTTGCCACGCCTCCATCGGCGTACATGATGTGTGTTTTTAGAATGTATTGTAAAGATTTTATATCATTTGGACTTTGTGCTGTGGCTTATCTTATAATGACTCATCCAACTAACTAAATGTCCTGACTGTACGTTGGTAGCTGCGTTCATACAGTTGCCGTTGCACTCTCTGGTCAATGCACATATAAACAAATCACTCTGTGGTGTTTCCTTCTTGCAGGAAGTCCTCTCTGCTCCAGTCTCGCGGAGGCGGCGGAATGATCTATTATGAGCCTGATTCTGTGGATGACATCGACGATGAGGATCCAGACGATGATTTGGATGTGTGATTCTGGGGGAGTCTGCCAGTGAAAGACATGTCCCTCTGTGGAATATAATGGGGAAAGGGTAATTGGTTCCTTCCCCCGGTAGTCATATGATGGGCAGTTCATGAAGGAACTGGCCTTGTCCTGGGGTGTGAAAGAGAATGCAGGGATGAGCTGGGGATATGAGTGGGTGGAAGGGCTGTGGGAGTAGGAGGGAGGGAGCTGTTCATACCTAACAGTATATAACCATGTGAAGGTTGGCATGCAGGAACTCCCCAAACTCGGGAGTGCAAAAAGAATTTGAGGACTGTTTGAGCAGGTGAGGTCCATACCTGCATGTGTCGAGGAGTAATATGACTGGCAACTGACAAGAATAAGTGGCGTAGCTGGAGAGATGGCATATAACCAGCCTATTTTTGGGGTGTGTGTACAGAAATGAAGGTCCGCCTTTACCACAGGGTGCATATCATGCGATGGGGGACGATGCCACGAGGAAGTGTTCTGATACAGGCTGCTAGCATTCGGGAGGAAGTTCCTCTACCTGGAGGTGCAGACAGTACGATGGAGGACTGTGCCAGGGAGAACAGGTAGTATATTAGACAACACCAGAGAAGAACAGACATGGTTGCTCTATCAGCTGTAGTGGATTCCTATTAGCAAACGATGCATGCACATGGCAGGGCACTTCTTTGGACAGAGCTGTGCTAGTCCATTGGTGCTTTGGGATGGCCGTGAAAAAGATGGAGGGTATACAGCAGAGAAAGGGGCTCTTTAATTAGGGACTAGCTGTGCCCACAGAATACAAGCTGCCTGTGCCCATAGGTGTCAGCTAGTGTACTTGGATCAGGTTGGCTTGACCTGGTATGTTTGTGTTTTTTAGCTATATGGTGTGGCTGCTCCACAAAATGATTCTCTGCTCACCTACATCTTTTACTCAATCTTAATATTTTCATCAATCCTTTTATCGCCATTTTGCTTTTAATGCAGTGAAATGTTGAATTAAAATGTTTGAAAATAATTCCTTTGCATACCTTTATCTGGATGAAGGAGTGAGTGTGAGGCTCTTGTGTATGGGATGTTATGAGGCTCTCATGTCTGTCTGGGACGGAGGATTCATGTTGCTACTTTATGTGCATGCATTGCGTGTAGCTAGTGAGGTATGAAAGTGGTGGTGTTCTCTTGTGCCTGTGTTCATCTGTGTGGGTGCACCCCACCCAGACAGGCACTGTCAGGGTGGGGTGTCCTCCTGAATCTGCTTTGCAGGCCAGGCAGGCGTCAATGGAATGTTATGTTATGTTAATGGATTTTCTAAAGCTCTCGTTCACAATACACATCATGGCGCTGGAGGGCATCGGGGGCGAGAGGACTTAAACAGGTATGTTTTCAGCAGCCGTCGAAAACTGAAATGGTTACTAGTGGCCCGAATCGGGACGGGTAGGGCGTTCCACAGCTTGGCCGCTGCGACCAAGAAGGAGCTGCCACACATACGGGCACAGCGAAACCAAGGGATAATCGGCAGTCAGGCTTTTCCAATCTTAATGAGCGGCCCGGTAGGTAGTGTTGAAACTTCTCCTGGAGAAATTCCGGTCCCACACCATAGAAGGCACACTGGACAATAGAGAGGGATTTAAACATAATCCGCTTTTGAATCGGTAGCCAGTGAAGTGACTGCATGACTGGGGATATGTGCATCTCATGAGCAGTGTTAGTGGCCACACGAGCTGCTGAATTCTGTAGCAGCTGGAGCCGATGGATGATGTAAACTGGCTGGGCCAAAAACAATGAGTTGCAATAGTCGAGCTTGCTTAGTGGTAGTGAGGACACCACCAAGGGGCGGAGGTTCACCGGAAGAAAGGGCAAAACCTTCTTCAATGATCTGGGATGGAAGTAGCCAGATTTACATATCGAGCTGACTTGAGCTGTGGCAGACAAAGACTCGGGTAATATGAACCCCAGGTACCTAACTACTAGAACAGGTGTAGGGCAGGAGCCAAGCTCAGAGGGCCAGAAGTCAGGAGACCAGAGCTTCAGCCAGTTGCTCCCCATCCAGTCACTCACCGCCGCCAGGCACACCCGCAGCTGAGATGCCGTGTTCCAATTGGCCAGATAAAGCCGGACAGTGATTTGGGTGTCATCAGCATAGGAGTATGACCGGAAGCCGTGCGGACGGATGAGGAGCAAAAGTGTCCGAATGTAGACATTGGAAAGTGCGGGGGACAGGGCAGATCCCTGGTGGACGCAACAAGAAAGTTTGAGCACAGGAGAGAAAAGACCCCATAGACCGACCCTGGGACCTATCTGTCAAAAATTGGGAGAACCAGGCAAGCACCTGCCCAGAGAGGCCGGCCAGAGTGAGGTGGACCAGCAGAGTGAGATAATCCACAATATCGAATGCTGCTGAGAGGTCTAACAGAATTAGAGCCCCCGTCGCCCCCTGGTTGACCAGTCTGGTGAGGTCATCCATAACGGAGACCACTATGCGTTCTGTACCCCGGCCTGGACAGAATCCTGATTGATATGGGTCTAGCAAATGTGACTTCACTAAAAACCCTGTGAGAAGTATAGAGATTAGGGATTCCAGAAGCTTCATCAGGAAAGGAAGCAATGAGATTGGGCGGAAATCGGCCAGGATGGCTGGGTCAAGAGAAGTGTTCTTTAGCAATGGTATAACCCGGGATTTTTTGAGATCAGGAAAATCGATTGACTGCTGTACATAGCCGGGAACAATGTGGTCGATGATCCCCTACAAAATAGCTAGAGGCATTGCATCCGAGGGAGAAGCGGATTTGAGGCCCTATGTAGCCCTGATGATCATTGATGGTGTAAATACCGGAAAGACGGACCAGTTCTCTATACTATTAACAGTAATGAGCTGTTGGTCTCTCTCAATCTGTGGCAACCAGGTGGTGGCAATAGATGATCGTATATTGTTGACCTTTGTAATAAAGAAGTCAGCTAAGGAGTCACATATTGGTTGCAACGCAATGATAACATCCCTAGAATCACTGTTAGTAGACAGGGAAAGCACCAGCGAAAAAAGTTATTTTGGTTTAGTACCCTTTCCGCTTGACTAGTGGAGTATTTCGTTTAAGCCAGGCGGATTGCTTGGTGATAGGCTTTAGGAACTTAGTGTGAACAAAAGTCTGTCCTACAGTGAGTAAGAGGCTCACCATCTGTGTTCTGACTGGTGTTCTTTTTGGCGTACGGTTTATAAGGCATCGAACCATGGTTCTGAGGCGCTGGGTTAACGCTGCACATCTGTAGAGAAGCCAGCGAATCGGCTACTGCCTTAAACGTCTGTGCAATATTTGACAGATCTATATCTGGAGGGTTAACCCCATTGTTTAGTATTTGCAAGACGATATCCCTGTGAGGTACTTGACGCCAAAGGCGCTTAAGTACCTGTCGGTGAATAGGATGTGCGCAGGGGGTAGGAGTCAACAGCAGAAAAGGCACTGCCTGATGGTCAGACCAGAGAATAGGAAACGGTCTAAACGTAGTCACCAAAGAGAGGGAAGAGAAAATGAGGTCCAAAGTGTTGCAGTGGGTATGTGTTGGCCCAAGAACTAGCTGTTCCAAATTCTGATCGTTCATGGCTTCCAGAAATTGCTGTTATGCAATATGTGATGTGCCAATAGAGCACAGCTTGAAATCCCCCAAAACAACAAGATGTGGGAATTCCAGATATATGTTAGCTGCCAGTTCAAGGAACTGTTTGCAGAATGGACAGTCTGACCCGGGAGGGCGATAGACTGTAAGAACGTTGATATAAAACTGATTGGAGAGCCTAATACAGCCAAAGAGAATTTGAGTTAGTATGACTCAGCAGTGGAGATTTGGCCGTCGGGGGTTACACCCTCCCACCCCCCTGCCCTATGCTTTACCCACCTTACGATTCAATCGCAGAAGATCATAGGAGTCCGGGACTGCAGGTCCAGACGTGACCTTTAGCCACGTTTCGGTAACACAGAGCAGATTGGGCCGTAGATCAACATGAAACGGCATTCTTTGCTAAAGATTGTGCATTGAATAGTAGAGATGTAAGGGCCCCGGTGCTAGTGGCTCTGACAGGCAAAGTGAGGTCAGTATTAGGTGGAAAAGCAGGGATACAGGGGGCAAGGTTGAGTAGATCACTCTGGGAACAGACTATATGTGAGTGACTAGTAGGTCTGTCCCCAAGTGCACAAGGCCCGGTCTGCGCATGGACGAGCACAGACGGGCTGGACTTTGGCATGACTTTGGCACGTGAGGCTCTAGCACGGTACGCTCTTGCGCTGCGCTTCAAGGAAAGTGTGGTATTTATGACAGTCATATCGTGTCAGCCGGGTCCCTCGCACTGTGTAAACCGTGAAGGACTTCCGGGTACTCGATGTAAGGAGGAATCTATATCCTTTGCTTTTGTGTGTGGATTCATTGGTTGGTATAATGGTTTGTAGATGACAGAAAAGTGTAAGCAAGACACCTATTCCCTGGAGTAAGCGTGAGGCATGCCGTAGTGTTTTTTGTGTTGTCAAGGGCAGGAATGTCTGGGAGGCATTTAGCTCTGTGTGGTTGCACTCAGGAGCAAGAAAACGGTAAGCGGGCGGGGGTGGCGGGCTTTCTCCATTTGCACCTTTCTGGGATTGCATTTGAAGTCCGTTAGGTGTAAGAGGGAGCCTTTTGCATTGTATTCTGAAATTGAGTGTTACAGGTAAGGAAGAATCTTTGAATTCTGCCGCCGACTACTCGCCTTTCAGGAGGTGTAACATGTTGGGGACAGTAACCTCTCTGCATAGTCAGAACTGCTGGGGGGTTGCTGAGTCCTCACTACACGGGTTGCTGTGCTTGAGATGCGTCTCCCTCCTGCAAGAGGTTTTGATGGAAATCTGCCTTTGGTTGTTTTGTTCAGATATTGACATTACCAGTTCCTGCTAATTGTGAAGGCCTTGTTGGCATTAACAACCTCTTATCATTTGCTCCTTTTAAAGAGTCACTCATATGGGTCCTACTCGGTTTCTGCCCTGGGAAGGCTAGTCGGGGGAGGGATGGTTTCTGAGTGGTGTAAACTTTTGGAATCCCACACAGATTAAATGAGTACTCACAACGGCAGAAGATGTGGAGGCAGCTGTTTTAGGTCAATCACAAGCTATGGCTGACGGGAATTTGACTAGCAGAGCCATCATCAATATAGGTCTGTAAAGTCCGACAAATGCTCTGCTGTTGTACCGTGTTATGTCAAAATCTTGCAGCCGGGATTGGGTGCTATTGGTGGAAGTTGTTGGAAGAATAAGACCTCTTCATTGAGACATTCACTTGTCTGTGCATTGGGTCGGATGGTGATTCAACCGCTGGTGCACAGGTGTTTATGTTGAAAAGGACAATGGGAATTATCCCACTTTCAAGATTGCTGGGAACCCTGAAGTCTAAATGGGTAGTTCGGAATGCCTGTTTTATCCAGTTCTTTAAATTCTTTTGATAGAGCGACCGTCATCCTGAATTACAGTGAGTCTCCTACCAATAGAGGTTTGTATTTAGATAATGCAAATTTTGTCTGCAGTGGAGAATTGTTCACATTTTTAAGCCCAAAATTTGCATTAATGTCAGTCGATAATTCAGGATCTCTTTCTTAATATATTAGCCAAACCGTTGCAGTGGGCCATCTTCCAGAGAATCATTTTGCTAGCCAGTCCTTCAACCTTATCTGTGTTTTTTCCTATCTATAATGGCCTCAAAAGATTTTTCAGCAATTTCAAGCTCTGATCGGGTAGGTTTATGGAGATCACTGTGAACGCCATTACTGCCCATTGACTGCGACAGTGACAAATAAAGAGAGTGGGCAGCAGACGAATGCCTGTGTGTCTGCAGTGCTTATACCCTCAGATGCTTACTTATTTCCTATGCTGCTCGCAAAAGACACCGGCGGCTCCGCATTGCACTATGGGAGCTCCCACTGTGCATGCATGTTAGAATGCAAAGCAAAATGACTTAAATTAATTCCACAAACCATATAAGCAGGCTCAATATTTCAGAATAATCCCTTCATACTTCATATGTGGGATCTGACCTTGTGGCCAGATAAACTAATTTGTGGATAACGTGGGAGAGGATGGTCTTCTATAGTCCAACATGTAATGGAGAGGAGTTATGATAAGCTTGAAGTGCTTTTTTTAAATAAAGTTAAAATAAAAGGATGTGGCTGTGCAGGGGTCAGTTATTAATAGATCCCCCTCATTAAGCTCAAGAACGCCTAGGAAGCTCAGCCCAGTCCAGGGCTTTGCCCCAGAGGGAGGCCTAGACCAAAACCCACAATACTTTAAGAATGCATGTAGTTCATCCCAGTTTTCTTGTCTATGGAACCTTTTGTTTGAGGCCTAGTGTGTAGGTAGACGAGTGTGTGGTCGCCTCTTCCCTTGGGCATCACTTGAACACACCGAGGCAGTGCAGGAAGGTTTCAAAGCCTGTGCCTAAGGTGCCAGATAGTCTGCATGTGGCCCTACCAGAGTGTTGTCCTTAATGTGAACATCATCTTTGACCTAGCAAGCCTGCCGAGCATAATTTCACATCCGTACCTCTAATGTAATTCGCTCATACCATACTGCATTCCAGTAGCCTATTTATCAATTCACTACATACAAGGATGACACTCGTTCTCGCTTGTCTGCCCGAGGTCACTTTGTCAAACACCCCTTTTGTGTCCCTCAGCAGTCCTTCGGCACACAGTCAATTCCTATCACCACCAGACTAGTAATTGCCTCCAAGAACGTTCTGCCGACCAATAAGGGGAAACTCTTGTCCCCTCTTTTGCTCAAATGGTCTACTTCTCTAAAAGCTTTATATTCATCCAATTAGCAAATCTATAATAGCCTGTTCCCCCTTTAGTGCTGCTACTCACAGAACAAGGCTGGGCCTCATGACCAATTCGCCCCAGCTGTCCCATAGACACTGGCATTGCAATACTCTCTGCGCCTGAACACACTGCTCCTTAAGCTAGTCCTCTCTGCTAGTAATTGAACAGTTGCCTATTTTTGAATTAGTTTCCGCATGCAATGTAATGCTTTTTTATTTTCATATTTGTTCAGTAGAGGAAAAAAGAAGGTGGGTGGGGACTCTTATGGACAATCCACTTTGCATAGTATGCCCTATAAACATTGAGCTTGAAGTAGACGACACTTATGTTGATAGTTTGGAGAATTGCCACAGGGTCCATTCTTATGTCGGAGACCTTTTATATTAGTTATATTTTGTGTACATGTGTATGCCATGAAATGCTTTGCACAGTTGTGTGGTTCTCCAGACTGCAAAGTGGCGCATGTGTTGAAATGCTTCAGGGGAAAGGATTTTGTGATTGAAAAACCAGACTTGGCATTGAGTGAGTAGAACAGAAAAAACACGTTTTCAAGAGCTGTTTTCCACAAGGAATGTTTTTTTCTGTCACAAATAACCTCAATAACAGAACATCTCTGGAAGACGATTAAAGAGTTTTTATTAACATTAACATTTTCACGAAGGGGCTCACCAAAGGCTGTAACTCCGTCGTCACCCTTGGGCTTCGCCTTCCATAGACCAGCCATTCCTAAACCCCAGGATGGTCACTTGAGATTGCTATCGAAGGTCTGACTGGCTATTGGTGATGGCCTAACAGCAATCACCTTATCGACATTACTCTCTCCATGGTCTTCTAGGGGTATCCTAACCTGCGGTCCCACAATTGAGATCAAAACAAGCATTGGTGCCTTTTAAGCTGCCCAGGTCACACCCGATCCACAAGGGTCTCATGGATTCAGATCTGTTTAACTCAACTGTATTTGCATGTTCTGTGATGTGGACCAAGCCTTTAATAGGCTGATTTGCCCTCTTGGATGCGTTAGACACACACATGCATGCATGCATACATGTATGCATGCTGGAATGCCTTTGGGGATCCTTGTGAATTGAACTGTGAGGCCCGAGGTTTCTGCTACGTCCCTATGTCTTATTGCCACTACAGCGATTAACCTGTTATGTATTGAGATCTGTAAACTCTGCAGTGTCTTTATTATAGTGCAAAAAGAACATGTCTGAAGTGGGAGGGCCCAGGGATTTCCAAACTGCATTCTTTATGCAATCTAAAGGGGCAGCATCGTTAGCATGAGCCATGTGAGGGTTGCTCGTGCAATACCCTTGTTGTTCTGGACGACAGGGGGTCTCCCCCATATCATCCCTACGCCAGATATCATGTAGCAGGTGGTGGAATCCAGCCCATTGAGTCACCCACATTAAGTGTCAGGAAGGTGACACATACCGCTCCCTCTTTTATTTTAACTCCAGGGTGTGTCTACAGGATTTTGACTAAAGTAGGATACATTAGCTTGTAAAGTTTCATCCTGGTTGACTACGGTAAAGGAATATAGCTGGAGGGTTAGGAACCAATGGATTACCCATGCATTGGTGTCTTTGTTTCATTCTAGCCCAACTAAAAGGACAATGTCCATTGCTAGCACAGAACACACCCCACTTAAATAGTATTTTAGGGATTGTGCCTTTGTTACCTACCTTGTTCTTGAGTTCTGCTATGTTTTTCCCCTTTCTACCAGTCGATGACCTGCATTTTCCCTTTTCCCCTGCTTCAAAATTCCTCCAGATTCTCTCATGCTCCAGATCATTCAGCATTCCGCTAAGAGTCCAGTTTGCCATTATCAGTCATCGCACTAGCGGAGAAAGGACTGTGTAAAAGGAGAGTCCGTTCAGTGGTAAGGTGTCTAAGCTGGGGACTGGCCTGAAGCAGGGGAAGGAAGGCTAACTTGTGCCTAATAGCTGCCCAGAAGACGGAAATCTGTGAGAGCCCAACCGCCCCCTGCGGGGGAGAAGAGGACTTTACCCCACTGATCCAGGAGCCCAGAGGAGCTGGAAGAAAGGCAACCCATGCTAGCCTACGGAAGGGACTAGACCACCTAAAGTTTCCCAGTGAAGGAGGGACTGTGAGTCACCGGACTGCTCCTGGAGGAGAATAGGCGAGAATGGGTGAGCCCAGTTTCAAAGGAATTTTGTAAGAGATGTGCCTCATTGCCCTGAGAGAAGATACCGCATGAGAGGGGGTGAGAGTGAAGATACCCCAAGAGGGGGATGAGTATCAAGAGACCTCAGGAGAAGAGGAGAGAGTCAAGATACCACAGGAAAGGGGAAGAAGGGTCAAGAGACCCCAGGAGAGGGCGGATGCGAGTGAAGACACCCTGGAACAGGGATAAAAGAGAAATACCCTGAGTGGAGCAAAAGAATGTGAAGCCCTAGAGCGGAAAGGAAACACCCCCTGCAGTGGGGTAAACCAGTGAAAAAGGCACCCACAGGTGGCCAGAAAGAGAGACTGGAATATCCCACTTAATACTTTCGTTGTAACTACATTTGGAACACTTAGCCATTATACCCGTACCTGAAGAACTTTCCATCCAGATGAGCCAGAGGGGAATAAACCTGGATCAGAAGCAGTCAATCATCTTTTTGGTTGTTAAACCCTTCAGACCCCTGTGTGTTCGTTTTTCTAGGAATGTAGTAGGCTAGCTATTTCAAGGGAAGAAAATGCTGTTTGTATTGGTGATCCCGAAGGTGTCTACAGCTTTAAAGATTATAAAAGTGGAAATGAGGTGCGGAGACCAGTGGCTGCTCCAGTTGCTCGCCTTAAAGCCCCCTCTGCTCTTTCCCTGGTATTTCAAGAGAAAGAAAATGCTGTTTGCTGTTGGTGATCCAGAAGGTGTCTACAGCTTTAAGGATCATAAAAGTGGAAACGAGTCGTGGAGCGCTGGCGCCGAGTCCGGTGGCAAGTCCAGTTGCTCACCATTTCCTCACTGTTGTGCTGAAGCCGAGCCGGAAAACCAGTGTCAGGTTCCTCATCTTGAGAATCTGGCATTAGTGGGGGTTTTCTTCTTTTTCTTTTCCTCGTACTGTAGTCCTTCCGGAATGTAGATATGGTCTGTCCCCGTTGAGGCCACTGCGCCCGAGTCGGAACGATCTAGACACAGGGAACGATCCAGACACGTGGAATCCCAGGGGGACAGACCAAACCACAGGGAAAAAGCCAGCGGCTGAAAAAAACCCAAGTAAGTTCGAGACAGGATCGTGAGCGTCCGTGGAATGAGGAAATAAGTATGCGCAGGATACTGAGTGAATATGAGGGGGAATGGAGAAGGGAGAGCGGGAACAGAACACACACTCCGTACCAGACAAGTCCCAGAATGGGACGTGGAGTGGGAAATGGAGGACAACGGAGAAGAAGAGAGTCTGTGAGCGGCTCGAGAGCGAGCGGTAGAAAAGCAAGCAAAGAGGAAAGGCACGAGGTGCCAGCAAGCAAAGGGTAACGAGGAGGCAGGAGAGAGCACAGAACCTCCGTTTTACCCCAAAGGAATGACGTTGGTTGTAACGCGAAGCTCCGCTGTCGGAACAGTGTAGAAATAGGAGGTGGCCATGTTGAAAAAGACTAGACCGCTGATGCATCTTTGCCGGAAGACATGACGGCAAGTCAGCTGTACCGCCATCGCTTCCACAGTTTCCATTGTTGGGTCATGACACACTCTCCTACTGCTTACCTTCTCTGCGCACGTCCAGAGAAACATCCTCTGGTTAGGTGAGGGTGAGGTGCAGCCCACTGCGGTGAAATACTAGCGGAAGTCCCCATGGAGCTCACTAGGAATTTGAGGAGTGGCCATGGCCGTGGGGGTCAAGGTGGCAGTGACGCAGATCCTGGATCCCAAGCTCTGTGCAACGAGCTGGTATTTACCCTGAAGAACTGTGGTGGTAAGCTGGGAACACCAACGCTCGCACAAGAGTTGGGGCTGGGACTGAAGTGCACACAAACCCCTCTCCGCCACTTAAACAATTTTCTTAGTCTTGACCATGGCTCTGGTCATGAGGCAGCGAACCCCATTTCTTACACACCCATGGGATACGCTGCGACAAGCCTCGGCTGAGGTGGGTGAACTAACGACTATCAATAGTCCACGAGACGAGGGATCTTATCCTGGTAGCCCCTCGACAATCACCTCGGGGACAGCTAGAATGGGTTCTCGTTCCGGGAACTGCCCACTTAACTTCACCCATGATGGCAATATCATCGACCCTCCCAATACTTCAACTCTTAATTATAATTTGGATGAGTATCTGAGATGACTATAAAAGGTGTTCCTAGCTATGTCTTGGAGACTTATCTTGATAGCTTTGATGGCTACTGCATACAAGGAAACTCCTCTCCAGACAGAACCCAGTCTTTCACAAACTACACAACCTTTATGCCTGCCCCAGCCTGGGCGTTCGATAAAAACAAAGAGTATGCAGAAGGCTGAGAATATCCGTATAACAAGGGCAGTGGTCCCAGGCGAAAGCTGCCAAAACGGACAAGAGTGCCCCAATAGCACCTCTCTCCCCTTTGAGTCCTTTGAGGGAGGAGTGCCTGGTGGAATTTCAACCAAATGACGATGCACAGTGTGTGGATGATCGTAGCCCTCATCCTTTTGTCACTCTGGTCGGGGAGATGGTGTGACAGGCGGAGGCCTTTGAGGTGGGAGGGTAGGCTCATTAACAACAACCGAGGC
The DNA here is from genome assembly GCF_040938575.1 of Ambystoma mexicanum. Classification (NCBI taxonomy): domain Eukaryota; kingdom Metazoa; phylum Chordata; class Amphibia; order Caudata; family Ambystomatidae; genus Ambystoma; species Ambystoma mexicanum. The sequence goes on from NC_090921.1 coordinate 160,337,036, forward strand.
CATGATCCACGTGAATAGGGCTACCACATCAAGCCCACCGCTTTACAAATATTGGTCTTGGCAAATGGAGGAAAAAAGTGCATTTCATTGACAGATACCCATTTGGGAAACTTCTGGGACAAGACCCGGAGTTGTCTGATTCAGTCATTGATTCTAATCTGGCCGCTGTATGATAGAGCCTGACCAAGCAGACAGTGGGGTCTCATGACCTGATCAACAACGGACAAGGAAATGCATCAAGACTCTCAACGCAGCACGTGAACGGCCTGAAGGAGCAACATAAAGGCCTAACCCCATCTTCTTTTACTAGGAAAAGCATTTTGCCAGACGATCATGCAAAAAAAAAAGTGTCCGATGTGGAGATGCTGGAAGGGGTGGGAGTTAGGCCTGATTCGATCGACGCTGACGCGTTATTGGAACAGAAAAAAAAACTGCTACTGCTTTTAGAAGGGTCCTGGCCCAATATTTTCACATAATCCCCCACTGCCAGCCACCAGGACAAAACATCAGTGATAACGCCAGACGTGACTACTGAAATAGTCTTCTGACGTCTTCCAGGCAGACAAGCACATCGGTCCACCTTGCATTTGCATACGCAAAAGCTGGGGACCAGGCAATGGAAATTTCACTAAGACGAAATATTGCCAGAATTGAGGATATGATCAAGTCAGTTGACACCGGAATCTCTTTGGCCCAGTAAAGCCTCCTCTCCCTCACTCGCCCTATGCGATAGAGTACCCCGAAGGACATGCAGACGCAAGAATAAAGTCCCTCGTGGATACACTGGATGACTTGGGCAAGTGCCTGTTGATTACCCCCCAAAGAGTTGAGTTGGAGCCCACTAAGGCCCTGGAAGCAACTCTCTCCTGAAATGACTCTCGCTTGACAGAATCATCCCTACCAATCCAGGAGGAGCCAAGGACCCATAACATGGAACATCAAGGTAATGGGGAGGCCCAAGCCTTCCAAGACTCGCGTAACAGCATATCAATTTTGACCATTGCCTTAGCCCCCTTCCTAAAATGATATGAATCTATCAATGATGGCATTAAAGTCAGGCAACTTCGCTTGCCATGCTTCATTCTAAAGTTTTTTTTTATATAGGATTACATCACTACAGCAGGGGACATAGGAACAAACCCTAAGGGACTATTAAATAAACAAAATAACAATCATTGTGAATTGCTCTCCACTCAAGAGGTTGTCCGACTATGCAATGACAGCGGACAGACCTCCGACCCTGCTAAAAGACCCAACAGTGGCGTTAGAAAACCGGGTCCACTGGTTGTGCCTGAACAACTTCTTCGCTAGGGACTTTTGCCAAATGAAGAGCCAGTAGCTGTGCAGAGCCATCTATCACCACACAAAAACCATAAGCAGGCTGACAATCTTATGACTGAAGTCCGTTCGGGAGGCCTAGTGACTTAGTCAACTAATGCCCAGGTCTTGTCGCTTAGTGATATAATTGAAATCATTGAGAACAAACGGAACAGGGAGGAATTACCTGGTGCGACCTCCATCGTCTTCCCAATATTTAAAAAACGGAGAAGGAAGAAGTTGCGTAGGCGTAACCAAGCAGGAAGATCAAAGACTCAGTCGTCCCCCCGCACCCACCCAGTCACTAAAGCAAAGAACAAGAAGAAAATTATAAGGCTGACGACACTGAAGGAGAAGATGAGATGCAGGCCTGACTCCAGCAGGGGGTCAGGCCCCCCCAGAGCCAACCTCTGCCCCCCCCCCTTAGAAAGGAGACCTTGCCAGTTGTGTTATACACCACTGGTAACCGAGGGAGTGGGGGGTGGATTTCACTCTAAACATTCAGCAGCAACCTCAGAGACATCATTCTGAGAGGCTGAATTGCAGGAGGCCTGGCCAGGATTTGTTTTCTTGCCTTAGACAATGATTTGATGCCCCACAGCCATGAAAGTACAAATGACCAGGGAGATGGAGGGCCATTCACACCTCTAAGTGAGGTTGCACGCTTATTCAAGCAGACTGCATACAACTATTTTCTCAAACCTAACATCAAAGAACAAGTTACTTTCTTACCTGGTAACGTTCTTTCGATGGGATGGTCCGACGACATATTCCATATCTATGACATGTAATCACCACAGCTGTGCTGCTTCGGAAACTTTTTTCTGCGTCCTGCGTCGATGACGTCGATGCGCCGTCGTCGAGGACCTCCTCTGACGTCCGACGTCATCCGCTGTGATAAGTAGGACGCACAACGCCCGTAGCCTCAGTTGTAGTTTTTTCCCCCAGAACGTGTGACATTAGTCAACTGCCAGTCAGACACAAAGCCTTGCGGAACGTAAGCTGTAATCGCAAAAGAAAGGCAGGGCGGGAGCGATATGGAATACGTCGTCGGACCATCCCATCGAAAGAACGTTACCAGGTAAGAAAGTAACTTGTTCTTCGAGGGGATTGGGTCCTCCGACGTATTCCATATCTATGACAGACTCCCAAAGCAGTACCAGAGTAAGGAGGAGGGAAAGAATTTAGAATCAAAATTTAGAATAGCCAATCAAATAGCAGAGCAAAGGACCGCCTTGCCAAAGGCCAGATCCTGTCCTCAGATGGAATCGAGGGAATAGTGACGTACAAATGTATGTACTGAAGCCCAGGCGGCTGCATCACAGATGTTGCGAATAGGAACACCCCTCTGCAGGGCAGTAGATGCAGCCATACCCCTGGTAGAATGGGCCCGCAAGCCAGCCGGTGGGTCCTTACCCGCCAAGCGGTAACACTCCGAGATGGCCAAAATAATCCAGCGAGACAAAGTCTGTTTCGTCACAGCTTGCCCCAAACGCTTTCCAGCGTAACCAATAAAGAGTTGATCGTCCACTCTGACCCGGGACATGCGTGAAACATAAAAGCTTAAAGCTCTCCTAGGATCAAGCCTATGGAGCCTCTCCTCTTCCTTACCAGGATGCGGAGGAGGATAGAATGCCGGAAGAACAACCTTCTGGGCCAAATGAAATTCCGTCACTACCTTCGGAAGAAAAGAAGGACGAACTCCAAGGACAACCCTGTCCTTGTGAAATACATTGAAGGGTGGCTTAACTGAAAGTGCCTGTAACTCACTCACTCTGCGAGCGGAAGTAACCGCAACTAAAAACACAGTTTTCAGAGTTAACAGCCTCAAAGGGCAAGAATGTAAAGGCTCAAACGGAGCACCCATAAGAAACTTAAGAACAAGGTTCAAATCCCAACCGGGCACCAGGAAAGGTGACGGAGGGAACACATTAGTGAGCCCTTTCAGAAACTGTGAAATTAAAGCGATTTTAAAGTAAGAACACTCTTCAGACGAGCGCTTAAAGATGGACAGCGCCACCAGGTAACCTTTAATGGTACCCACTTGCAAGCCCCTGTGGGCCAAAGAAAGTAAAAAGGACGGAACCATGGGGATGTCGCATGCAAAAGGATCCACATTCTGAACTCTGCACCAGTCGCAGAACATACGCCAACGGTACAGAGACTTTGTTGCTGGCCTTCGGGCCGAAAGCAACACCTCCATCACGTCTCCACCACACCTTTCAGAAGCCAAGCGTGAAGGTTGAGGGATCTGACCTCTGGATGGAGAACCTGACCCCCCTCCCGTGAGAGCAGATCGTCTCGGTAGGGAAGACAACGTGGAGGGCAGGTGGACAAGTCGAGAAGGTCCAGGTACCACGTCCTCCGAGCCCACGCCGGGGCAATGAGGATCATCCGGGAACCGAACTTCCGTAACCTCCGCAGCACTTGCGGGATGACGGGGACTGGAGGAAACGCGTACAGCAGCGGGAATGACCACTCCACCACGAAAGCGTCTCCTAAGGCTCCTTTTGGAGGAAATTCCCGCGAGCAAAACCTTTCGCACTTCCGGTTGACACTGGAGGCGAAGAGATCCACTTGAGGGGTCCCCCAAAGGGCGAAGATCTCCAGGAGAATCTCCTGAGCCAACTCCCACTCGTGAGAGATCGCGCTCTGCCTGCTCAGAGCGTCCGCCGTCACGTTTTCGTCTCCGGCCAGATGAACTGCCGAGATCGAAACTTCCTGCTGGATGGCCCAGAACTCGAGCTGCATCGCCTCCCTGCACAGAGGAAGTGACCCTGCCCCCCCCCTTTTTGTTGAGGTAGTGCATGGCCACTGTTTTGTCCATCAGGGTCAGGACACTCTTTCCTCGCACAGTCGGCAGAAAAGCCTGCAGGGCTAGCCTGACGGCCCTCAGCTCCAACAGATTGATATGGAGTCTGGACTCCGACGGAGACCAACGACCGTATGCATCCATCACGATTGTCACCTCCGGCCAGGGAAGCCAAAACAGAGCCCCCTTCATCAGGTTGCCTTCGACGGCCCACCACAGAAGGTCCCCGGCGACCGAGGGCGGCACTTGAACCGGGTCCGACATCCTGCCGGAGGACTGCGACCATTGCGTCTTGAGTGCCCACTGCAAAGATCTCATCCGCAGGCGAGCCTCTGGCACCAGAAGAATGCAGGATGCCATGAGGCCGAGCAACCTCAAGAACTCGAACGCTGGGAGCGTCTGGGCATGCTGAAACTTGTGCACCATCTGCTGAATGTGAAGAGCCCTCACCTGGGGAGGAAAACACCGCCCCAGGGAAGTGTCGAGCACTGCTCCGATGTACTGGAGCCGCTGTGTTGGCATCAAATGGGACTTCTTTAAATTGAGGGAGAAGCCCAGCCTGTGAAGGGAGTGGCAGGTGACGGACAGATGATCCAGGACTTGCTCGGGAGAGCTCCCCCTGATCAACCAATCGTCCAGGTAGGGGTAGACGTGAATCCCCCCTTGCCTGAGATGCGCTGCCACCACCACCATGAGCTTGGTGAAAACCCTCGGGGCGGAGGTCAATCCGAACGGCAGGACCCGAAACAGAAAGTGCGAGTCGCCAACTGCGAACCTCGGGTACTTCTTGTGCTTGGGATGGATCGGCACATGGAAGTAAGCATCCTTGAGGTCGAGTGACACCAACCAGTCCTGAAGCTGAAGGGCCTGGAGGACTTGAGAGAGAGTAACCATCTTGAACTTGTCCTTCCTGAGGCGTTTGTTCAAACCGCGCAAGTCCATGATGGGTCTCAATCCCCCGTCTTTCTTCGAAATCAAAAAATAAGGGGAATACCATCCCTTGTTCCTCTCCGCTACAGGCACCAGTTCTATGGCGCCTTTCTGTCACGCCCCCATCCACATCCACAAGCCCCCCTATTGCATCCCGGCAGAATCATTGTACACCACAAGGCATCACACGCACCATTGCACATTCTCGCCTTCAGGTTTGCCGACAGGGGGCTGGCCGAACTCTGCGACGCTGGGGTATGCATCGCTCTCCATTCCTGCATTGGCGGTTGCCGTGGAGACGCGCCGTAAGCATTCCGCGTCTCCGCTGCCGACGCTTGGACGTTCTTCCTCCACGCATCCAATCGCGTGTACGCCAATCACGTGTGTGTCACGTGATCACTGGAGCGAACATTCAAAAGTGACGCGCGAACTTCCCTCCACGCTTCACAGCTGATCTTGGTTGGACTACGGACGCTGCTCTTGAATCTCGTATGGATCTGCTTCTTCCTGGTTTTTGACCTCGGCTATTCCCACGGACTGCCTCTTGGATTTCCCTTGTTTGGTACCTTGTCTTGAACTGCTCCCCCTGGACCCGACCTTGGCTTTTCTCCTGGACTGCAAATGGATTATCCTTTGGTTTGAACTCTTTGCATCACGTGCTTTGATTGCCTCACAGTACCAGGTCTCGCATCAGGTGTTGATTCCATCCATCAAACGTTTGCCAGGCTTCAACCTTGTCGTCAACCCTGTCGGCCCCTCAGACAGACTCCTACATCACATTCCAGACAACCACTCAGGGTAAGCTCCTTCTAGTTAAACATTTAGGATTGTGCACAGGGTGTAATTGTTATCTAACCCACGTGTTTGCCTTACAGTGGTCAGGGGAAACATCTTCCGGCATTTCCTGGTTCTGGTTGACGACATTCAACACCTGTGGTCTCAAGGGTTGCTCGGACAGTATAATTACTGTTTGTTCGAGTGGAACTTGGGGACAGAGGTATCATCGCCTACACGACCATCAAGTCTTGACAGACTGTGAAGCCACTTCTGGTCGTTCAGGCGATGGAATCCGCTGCCGGGGATCCCGTGGCCGCTCTAATGCAAGCGGTCGCAACTCTTAGAACGGAAGTGGCGGCTGCCACAACCGCTATTCATCATCGCTTAGACAACATCCAGAGCAACCGCAACCCATTACCACCAGATGCCGAATTTGGGGATCCAGCACCACTTACCCCGGGGCCCTCTGCACCACCCACACCACCTACTCCTGCGGTATTGCCCTCTCAGTTTCCTTTGGCACCCCCTGAGAAGTTCCTGAGAAAATACCGTACCTTTATCAATCAATGTAAGCTTCATTTCCTTTGTCGGCCTTTGGTCTTCCATGATTCTACCACGAAAGCCGCCTTTCTGCTTTCCCATTTGTCCGGGGTTGCCGCTACCTGGGCTAATCCTTTCCTTGAAAGCAATCACCCAGCCCTTTATGATTTCGACCTCCTGGTGAGTGAGTTGGCAAAAATATTTGACACCAGGTACAAAACCCAGTCCCGGGACCTGGAGCTGCTAGAGCTATCCCAAGGCAGACAGTCTTTGATAGAATACATCACACATTTCAATCAGTTGTCAGCTGAAACCTCATGGCCAGAAAACAAGAAAGCCGTGGTGTTCTACAAAGGCTTATGTAACGCTATGAAGGACGCTCTTTCTGTTGTACCTTCCCTCCCTGACATCTATTCCGATCTGGTAGACCTAGCCCTACAAGTAGACGCTCGGAAGTCTGAACGCCGGATGGAGTCGGGCCTTTCTGTGAAATCCTTGCCCTCTACCCCAGAAGGTGCTGGGGAGCCCATGCAAATAGGGGGTCTCCGAAGTCCTATTACCCAAACCGAAAGAGAGCGTCGAAGAACCGGCAATGCATGCTTCTATTGTGGTCTCAGTGGACATTTTGTCAAGGAGTGCCCTCGTCGTCCAAAGAACAAGGCTTCGGGTTTTCAGAAAGCTCGCCCTTGAGTACGGGGGACAAGGCGAGCTCGGTTGTTAACCCCGGGGTTCCTTCATTCGGTCCAATAAGGCCAGTAATCGTTCAAGCGGTTCTTCAACCGGCCAAAGAGCGTTCACATGAAGTCCACATTGTCATAGATTCAGGAGCTACTGGTTGCTTCATTGACATATCTTTGGCCAAATCACTGAACCTTCCTTTAGTAACCAAGATACATCCCGAACCGGTCCAGACAGTGGATGGGTCCTCCCTCGTATCCGGTCCGATCAAGCAACAAACCACCCTAATGGACGTGACCATCCAGGGCAACCATAAGGAACAACTGTCCTTTGATCTGATATCCACACCTCAGTTCGGGATAATCTTGGGTCTTCCCTGGTTGAAAAAACATAACCCTCTCATCGATTGGGGTTCTGGTCAGGTTTTTTTTTAATCTGAGGTATGCCAACATTTTTGTCTACTTGACGACGGTGTTTTCAGCAGTCCCGCAAGGGCACTCGGGGGGGCTACGCATAGAGGTTGAGAATCCTCCTGAAGGGGCACACACAGTGGGAGCCACTATGTCAGGGGTACCCCCGGAATACCACGACTTTCATTCGGTTTTCGACAAAGTCTCTGCCGAAGCACTACCGCCCCACAGACCTTATGATTGTCCCATTGATCTGATCGATGGGGCAACGCTTCCCAAGGGGCGCATATATTCGCTGTCACCATCAGAAGAAACGGCCCTGAAGGAATACATAGGTCATGCTCTGCAATTAGGTCATATCAGGCCTTCTTCATCTCCTGTGGCCAGTCCCATATTCTTCGTTCCGAAGAAGGAGGGGGACCTCCGTCCATGTATAGATTACAGACGCCTGAATGCGGTCACCATAAAAAACCGCTACCCTCTCCCACTCATATCGACCTTGTTAGACAAGTTGACCAATGCTACTGTATATACCAAGTTGGATCTACGGGGAGCATACAATCTGGTCCGTATGCGTTCTGGTGATGAGTGGAAAACAGCATTCTGCTCCCGTCAGGGGTTGTATGAGTATATGGTGATGCCTTTTGGCCTTTGTAATGCCCCTGCCACTTTTCAACGGTTCGTAAACGACATATTCAATGACATTCTGGACATATATGTCGTAGTATATCTAGATGACATACTAATCTATTCCCAGACTATGGCCGAGCATGTCCTTCATGTTAGGGAAGTACTCACACGACTTAGGCAACATTCCTTATATGCCAAACCTGAGAAATGCCTATTTCACACAGCCGAAGTCGAATTCCTGGGGTTTCATATATCCCCTGGAGGGCTGACTATGAACCAATCCAAGGTCCGAGCTATCATAGACTGGCCGATCCCTGTCACTGTGAAACAACTGCAGTCTTTTTTGGGGTTTGCTAACTTTTATCGGAGATTCATTGCGAATTTCTCTTCCATTGTGGCACCCCTAACCGCATTGACCAGTCCCGCGGTGTTGTTTGACTGGACCTCTAAACATCAGGTAGCCTTTGATACCCTCAAAACCTCGTTCACCACGGCTCCTGTCCTGCAACACTCGGACCCAGAACTCCCATATGTTGTGGAAGCAGATGCCTCCTCGTTTGCTTTGGGGGCCATTCTGTCCCAATCATGTCCTTCCACCGGAGCGCTACACCCGGTGGCCTACCATTCCAGGAAATTCACACCGACCGAGACACACTACACGGTCACCGAAAAAGAGTTCCTAGCTATCAGGGATGCTTTGCTGGTCTGGAGACATCATCTCCTGGGAGCAAAGCACCAAACTACTGTCTATACTGACCACAAAAATCTACAGGACCTAGCGTCATTGAAATGTGTTAACAGTAGACAAGTTCGTTGGCACCTTTTTTTTTCTGCCTATGATTTCATTGTCAAGCATAGACCTGGGACGATCCATGGAAAAGCCGACGCCTTGTCTCGTTCACCAGGGGGGGGTACCCCTTCCTTCTTACCCTGAAATGCTTCTAGGCGAAGGCCATGTAGTTTGTGCTTGCACACCACCCCCACCTATGTTGACTGCTATCCGACAATGGGTTGCACAACGTCCCCAGATACTAGCTGACTGGGATCCTGACATACAAGACGGCTTGCCTTTTGTTCAAGGGAAGCTATTCCTACCCACCACTGATATACGGAACCAGGCTTTGGAGTGGTCCCATAATGCTCTCATCAATGGTCACCCAGGTCAACGACGAACCCTGGAATTGTTGAAACGCTGGTGCTGGTGGCCATCGATGCGACGAGATGTGGAGTCTTATGTCAACACTTGCTCTATATGCGCACAGTGCAAAACACAGAGAGGCCATCCATTGGGATTACTACAGCCCCTGCCTATACCCCCAAAACCTTGGCATACGGTGTCCATGGATTTGATAACCGAATTACCACGTATTTGGGGTTTTGACACTGTTTGGGTAGTAGTGGACTCATATACCAAAATGGCCCGCTTTATACCATGTAAAGGTGTCCCCAACGCTCCTTCTTTGGCTCAAATGTTCTTCAGGTCTATTTTCTGTATGTTCGGCCTGCCATGTGTCATTGTGTCAGACCGTGGAACACAGTTCACGTCACGTTTCTGGGTGGCCCTTACCAAACTGCTGGGTATTGACGCACGTTTCTCATCGGCTTACCATCCCGAAAGCGATGGTCAGACCGAAAGAGTTAACCAGGCCCTGGAACAATACCTACGTTGTTTAGCCTTGCAGTTTCAACACACCTGGCTTGATTCTCTACATTACGCAGAATTTGCCTACAACAACACCATGCATTCATCCACTGGGTTCTCTCCTTTTTACGCACTCTATGGCCATCATCCATGTACTCTCCCTTTTTCTGATTCTGACTTTTCCCTACAGACCGGGAATCCGGCGGCAAATGACTGTGCCCGGGATCTCGCTTCTGTACATGCTCAAACCCTTGTCCATCTCCGAGAAGCACAAGAATTGATGCGGACAGCCGCTAACAAAAGGAGAAAAGAGGCCCCTTCATATTCCCCGGGCGATCGGGTGTGGTTGTCTACGCGTCACCTACGCATACCGGGTTCGCGTAAGCTACTACCCCGTTTCGTCGGTCCATATAGGGTCTCCAAGGTCCTGAATCCGGTTGCTTACCGTCTTGCTGTCCCCACTTCGTGGAGGCTGCACCCTGTTTTTCACACGTCCCTTCTCAAGCCCTGCCCTGATGCCACTCGCATATCGTCCGCTCCCGGTCCTGTTCCGCTGGCCTCCCAGGAGGAATATGAGGTTAGCGCTGTTTTGGGTTCCCGGGTTGTCAGGGGGCAGTTGCAGTACCTGGTTGATTGGTTAGGCTATGGTCCGGAGGAAAGGTCCTGGGTTCCGTCTCCTGACGTCCCGCCCCCATCCACATCCACAAGCCCCCCTATTGCATCCCGGCAGAATCATTGTACACCACAAGGCATCACACGCACCATTGCACATTCTCGCCTTCAGGTTTGCCGACAGGGGGCTGGCCGAACTCTGCGACGCTGGGGTATGCATCGCTCTCCATTCCTGCATTGGCGGTTGCCGTGGAGACGCGCCGTAAGCATTCCGCGTCTCCGCTGCCGACGCTTGGACATTCTTCCTCCACGCATCCAATCGCGTGTACGCCAATCACGTGTGTGTGTCACGTGATCACTGGAGCGAACATTCAAAAGTGACGCGCGAACTTCCCTCCACGCTTCACAGCTGATCTTGGTTGGACTACGGACGCTGCTCTTGAATCTCGTATGGATCTGCTTCTTCCTGGTTTTTGACCTCGGCTATTCCCACGGACTGCCTCTTGGATTTCCCTTGTTTGGTACCTTGTCTTGAACTGCTCCCCCTGGACCCGACCTTGGCTTTTCTCCTGGACTGCAAATGGATTATCCTTTGGTTTGAACTCTTTGCATCACGTGCTTTGATTGCCTCACAGTACCAGGTCTCGCATCAGGTGTTGATTCCATCCATCAAACGTTTGCCAGGCTTCAACCTTGTCGTCAACCCTGTCGGCCCCTCAGACAGACACCTACATCACATTCCAGACAACCACTCAGGGTAAGCTCCTTATAGTTAAACATTTAGGATTGTGCACAGGGTGTAATTGTTATCTAACCCACGTGTTTGCCTTATAGTGGTCAGGGGAAACATCTTCCGGCATTTCCTGGTTCTGGTTGACGACATTCAACACCTGTGGTCTCAAGGGTTGCTCGGACAGTATAATTACTGTTTGTTCGAGTGGAACTTGGGGACAGAGGTATCATCGCCTACACGACCATCAAGTCTTGACACTTTCTCCAGCAGGGCTTGAATTTCCTGCGCAAGGAGCGTATCCAGACTCTGCAAAGAGAGGTTCCCCGGTGGATTGTCGCGAGGCCTATGCCGAAAGGGAAGACAGTAGCCGTGGGTTATGATCTCCAGAACCCACACATCTGAAGTAATGGCTTGCCACTCTACAAGATGCTGCGCCAGCCTTCCCCCCAACCGGCGAACCATGGGACATGGCCTCATGACTGAGTGGGAGCACTGTGGCGTTACCTGAGGGCAAAGAGGCAACTGCCCGAGCGGCCTTGGCACCACGGGTACCCTGTCGTCCACCTCTGGTACCCCTGCGTTGGCCTCTTTGACTGCCAGCTCCTCTCGCTTTACTGAAGGACGAGTAATAGCCAAAGGAACCACCCCTCCATTGCTGTCCCCTAGGACGAAAAGGCGGAGGTTGGCGAACTGCAGCGCCCAACGACTTCGCTGCAGCTTTTGAGGTCTGCAACCTCTCAAGGCTCTCGTCAGCCTTGCTGCCAAAAAGGTGTTCACCGTCAAAGGGCATGTTGAGGAGCCGGGACTGCACATCAGGAGCAAACCCCGACTTCCGCAACCACGCAAACCTGCGTATCACGGTGCTCGCCGCCATGGACCTACTGACGCATTCAGCTAAGTCCAAACCCGACTGAACGGACTCACACATGGCATCCTTACCATCCTGGACCATAGCAAGGAAACCATCCCGTTCGTCATCTTCGGGAACATGTTCAGCCGCTAACGCAACACAGTTCCACAGAGTGTGTGTGAAACGAGACAAGGCACAAATGGAGTTGGCCGCCTGAAGCGCCATACCACCAGAAGAAAACACTTTCTTCGCCCAGCCATCAAAACGTTTGTCGTCCCTATCAGGAGGGATTGTAGGGTACGACGCCTGCTTTGCCGGGGCCGTGGCCGCCTGCACCACCAAACTCTCCGGAGTGGGGTGCCTGGTCAAGTAGCAGGTGTCGCTACTGGCTGGACGGTATTTTCACGACAAGGATCTGCCCACCGCCGGGAGACGCTGGAGCAGTCCAAACCGCGGCCACCCTTCTCTGTATAGCCATATGGAACGGCAGTACCGGGTCAGTTGGGGGACCAACATCAAGGATGTCCGTTAGATCATCCTGCACAAACTCCCCTGGGGGAGCAGACCATCCCAAGTACTCAGAAACCCTAGCCATAAGGCGCCGGTACGAGGAATCGGCATGAGAGCCAGGCTCAGGCCTACAAAACTCCACCTCCGGAGAGGTGTCCAGTCCACTGGCATCATGCAGTGACTGCCTCAAATCGTCAAACTGACTATGGCCTGAGACAATATCATCTGGAACCTGACTAGGAACCAGGCCATCAGAATCCTCATCCGCCTCTGAAATATATTCCAGGTGGCGAAAAGAAGGCACCCTAGAGTGCTTGCTCTTAACCAGAGCCTTCCTAGGGGGTTCCCCCGTGCCACGGGGTACCTCCGACACGAAAGGCGTCGATGGCGTCGAGCGAATCGGCGCCGGCGTCGAGCGAACAGGCATCGGCGCCGAGAGGATCGACGTCGAGGAAATCGACGTCAGATGCAGCGCCGCCAGCATCGGCGGCGTCGACACAGCTCTCGAAGCCGGAGCCCCGAGCGTGTCCTTCGACAACCTGAGCGTCGACGGCTTCGACGACTTCCTCGGAGCCGGAGCATCGAGAAAGCCTGTCGACGCCTCAGATGTCGATGTCTTCCTCGAAGACCTCACAGGTGCACACGGTCTCGAACGCGTCGAGGACCGGGACCTGGAGCGGGTACATCGAGAACGAGTCTCCTTGTCCGAACGGGACCTCTCCCGTGACTCGTCCCGACCACTCTTGCGAGCGGTGTCTCTCGACCTCTCACGACCGATCCCACTCGGGGGCGCGGACGGCTTAGTACCCTGCGACTCAAGAATCGCCAGCATTTTCTTCCCGAAGGAAGCCCGTTCCTCCGGCATCGCACGGCTGGTGGGGTAAGCGACGTGCCGGGCAGAGTCCTCCGAAGAGTACCTGGAAGACGACCGGTGTCGGCGCTTCCGAGAATGCCTCGAAGAGGCTGAGGAGTGGCGAGACCGACTCCTAGAAGGAGACCCACAAGACTTCCGACGATGACGCGGAGAGTCACCCCTCGAATCATCCGTCGAAAGCCCCGCAGACCTCGACTTCCGGGGTTTGGCCACCCGACCTACCGACAACTTCTTCTTACGTTCGTGTAAGGCTTTGGACGTGAGCGACTGGCAGTCGATACAGTCATCCGTGTCGTGGGCCTCCCCGAGGCACTAGAGGCAGGCGTCATGCGTATCCGTCACCGACATCTTGGACCCACACTCCCCGCACTTCTTGAAGCCCGGACGCGGGGTCGAAGACGAAGTAGAAGACATCTTCCCATGAAGGATTTTCACAAAAACGAACAGGTTCGAAGAACCGAGAAGAACAGAACTCCAAAGATTCGAGGCGTTAACCGGGATTCACGAAGCAACACGTTCGCGGAAAAAACGAAACTGAGGCTACGGGCGTCGTGCGTCCTACTTATCACATCGGATGACATCGGACGAGGTCCTCGACGACGGCGCATCGACGTCATCGACGCAGACGCCGAAAAAAGTTTCCGAAGCAGCACAGCTGTGGTGATTACATGTCATAGATATGGAATACGTCGGAGGACCCAATCCCCTCGAAATGTTGGTTTCTATAATTTAAAGTATGTTTGTTTTTTTGTGGGAATATAGTGGTTTTTCACATCATGCTTAATAAAATAGTTAACTATATCAAACAATATATGTCGGATAACGTTCCCTGAACACAGATTTCTGCAGAAGGTGCGTCAACTGATGGGGCCCTTACAATTTACATTCCAAGTATATATTCTGCTGCATTAACTACTTGAGTATAAGTGAAAAGATAAGGTTGGTAGTAACAACAATTTAATTCTGGAGGGGAGAGTGTTGTAAAATCAAAAAATGTAGATGCAATGCTTTGAATTAAACATTACCACTACCATTGCTCAGCGCAACATTCCATGCCATACTTTTGTAGTATGTCTGTGCGATTAGACGATTAGAAAAGGGGACAAGCCATTAGCAAATTATTGTTGGTGCTGCCACCAAAAGGTGCAGTTCAATCTCCGCTGCTAGGCCATGTTCCATCTGTACTGGAACACAAGCAACCACATGAATTCTTTGGCCCTGTGGTCTAGCAGTTTTGGAAGGGCTTCTGGCATTAGTGACAGGGCCAAGACTGATATGCAAACAATGGTATAGAAGGCTGGCCAGAGCAATGACGGTGGTTCTATTTGATTCAGAGACTTTTAACGTATTGGGTACAACCAGAACGCATGCGGTGGAACACAGATGGGATGGCACCAAAACCTAACCTTTTTAGAACTCTTTGAGCAAGCTCTATGACAAAGTAACACCAAACGTGTTGCTGTATAGGGCCTGCCAGTGTTACATCTAAGCATTCTTTTGAGTGATTAATTACTTAATTGTCTCTGTAAATGAGCTCCTGGTGTAGTAAAATTCTCTTAATGTGTGTCTTCAGCCAGTTGATTTTACAAGCAATATATTTGGCAATGCCTCTGTGACTTGCAGCGAAGTCCTGTCTTAAACAAGCAATCACAAAGCCAGCAGTTTTGGCATGTGTATAGGTATTATGAGACATTTGCCATGCCATCATATGCCCAGTTACTGACACCATTTTCCAGATTTTCCCATCTTATGACCAGGTGGTACCCTTATGGCAGTGCCTGGTAAATGCATATCCATGCCCAATGAAAAGCCCAAGCTGTTGGCTAGGCCAATGCATGTTGCCTTGAGTCTGTCTCCCTAAGTGAATGTGTATATGCCCAGATGTGGGTGTCTTGCTTGCTATGCCCATGCTTGCTATGCCTAGGGAATCAAGCTGCACCTCACTGAGCTGGTCCAACAAGGCCCTACCTGAAAATGATGAGGCTAGGTTGGCAAGTATTGACCAGTTTCAGATCTTCTCATGCATACTTACCAGCGGGGCTCCAACCTAAACAGAATGTATCTTTGTTTGGAAGCTTAGTCTACTCTGCCAGAATGTTTCATGATTCAAACTGATAAGTACTGACTTGATAACCTCACTTTGTTTGAGAAACTTTACAGAGTTTGCATGCAAACAGAATATATCATGTGTGTTGTGAGATTTGCTTGGAAAGTCTGATGTAAATCCTGGGTGCTGGGTGTTTAGGCAGTGCCGGAAATTAAACATAAAAACCTGTAAAATAACAAAAAAGAAGAGCGTTTTCTATAATATTACAGGCAACGAATAAAAGGTGTATATCTTTTACAACTAAAAAGCAGTATTTAAATATTTTCTAAATAGTGCAATCAGAGGTGGATTTAACATTTGGAAAAGGGATAAATACCAATTCCCGCCCTGCACTATTCTCTCCCCTCAAATGCATACAGCAGGGATGAACAGGCCCTACCAGTGAGATCTTATCTTGTTAACGTGTCTCAGAGGCAGATTATTTACAACAGGAAGTGATTAGGGATGTACCTTTTTAAAGTATAACATTTAGTATTATTTAAGGTATTCAAAGCCAAACTTTGACACATATTTGTACAAACTTGAGCTTGGAAGAAATGTGGTAAAGTATCTAAATTTCAGGCTAGGCTCAAATTATGGCTTCACCACTTGACCAAAGTGTGTGATCCTTGGCATATTATTTAATTTCACTATGCCTTACCTGTTAAAATTAGGTGCCCATAAAAGTGATTCAGTTCACATTATAAGCTATTCCAAAAAGCCTCACTCATGGTTTAATAGATGGGCAGCCCCTTAGGACACGCACACATCTAATTTTGAAAATATCCGGGCCTCATTTATTGAACAAAATTGTGTCATTCAATAGCAAATCAAAGTAAACACATCAAACAAAGTGTCATCGTGGACAATTGCATATGTAACAGACAATGATGTACTGGGGCACGCCCCACCAGGAGCTATACCAGGAGGCCGCAAACCCCTCTACCAGCACCATCTGCCTCCTGATGCAGCCCTTACAGCCATAGCACTCTCTTGTACTCTCAACTCAATTAAAATGTGCTGCAAAAATGGAGTTCTCTCTCGCAGATTGCGTTTGGAAAGGCTGTTGGACAGAGATGAGTCCCTGATCTTAGACACAATGTCCTAGCCCAGTTCCATTGCGTCCCTAACCGCAGACAGATATCCACAGAGGACTTGTCTGTAATTGAAGTTATAGACGAGAGTCGCATCGACGCAGTCTTTCTGCTTCCGTTCAACCATAGTATAACACATCTTGATTGAAGCAAGTGGAAGCCTGCGGCTATTGGGCTTCAACTTAACTGCTGTGACGGAGTCTGATAATGACTACATCAAGCCAAACTTTAGAAAAAACAAGTAACAACTTTTGGAAACTAAACACTTTCAGAGTTGGAACGATCGATGGGAGGACCTCTCGGATAAGGATAAGGTGGTAGCTATGGTTCATACGAGGTTGCTCTCTGGTCCAAATAAACCGGACCTGGAGAACTCATGTATTGGGAAAGACCCCCTGAAGATGACTATTACACTGAGCAAATGCTCCACTTCAGAAAGACGTGTCCTTCCGGAAGAAAGGTCATTCTGCTGCCTTAACAAAATGGCTGCCAGGTGTACCGACAAGGCCATCTAGGCGGGAGTAACACAGAGATATTGAACCTGGCATTGTGGAACACCGGGGGTTTCTCCCACCTACTTAAAAGCAGAGAAGTAAAGATGCTAGAGTATGACTTTATTTATTTATTTATTGCATTTAATCATACGCACAAACCCTTAGGTGTCACGGCATAGGTTACATACATCTTAGGCATCTTGAGGAGTTACATACATCTTGGGCATCTTGAGCAGTTACATAGGTATAAAAAAGACAGGTGGGTTCCACAAAACAACCTCATCTGTTTACAAGAAACTTGGATGAAGGATAAACCCATTTTGGACGGCTACAATATTCATATTAATCCAGCCAAACAAGCTGCCAAGGGAAGACCATCAGCAGGCTTGTTGTTTGCTGTACGAAATGGGATTGGCCTGGAACTGTTGAAAGCCGAGAATCCAAACCCATTCATGCAGAGACTAACTCTTTGTTGGCAGCAAGCCAGCATGGATTGTAAGCGGAGAAGAAATAGTAAACTCACAGTAATAAATGCCTACTGGAACCCAGTGGAGATAGACGCCCTCGACTTTATAGTAAAGGCCTCTAACCTCATTGGCGAGATTTATGTGAATGAGGACTTATCACCCTTAATAATCTGTGGAGACTAAAACATCACTTGTCTAAAAAAAGATGGCTCTGTAAATTGATCTGCAAATATAAACTTGACGTTTTCTGCAAAAAGATGCTGGACTTGGATAACAGCAATGGACCAAAGGGACTTGCACATCCTAAACGGTTGCTTTAAGAACAACACCCCCTGCAGCCCCACTTGGTCAAGAGGTACCCAAATGGCTATACTTGACTACAATTTTGTCTTCAGGGACTTATTTCAGGATATTAAGTCATTTGAGGTTGTAAGAACTGCTGTGAGTGACCATAACAACTGGGGATTATAACAAAGACACAATCTCCATTAACCAGGTTTTTGGTCTCATTGTATCCTGGATGAAGGATAATGGGCCAGTGCTAAACACAGGAAGACTGAGCTGATGATTACAGGGACTGCTGGCCAGACAAAGAAATTGGAGCATAATTATCAAGCTTTTGTCATCGCAGGCTGTGTAATTAAGACAGTTAAAGTGAAGCCCCTGGGGGGTGGTACTGGACTAGAAGCTTTCTATGAAAGGGCATATCAGTGACCTGGTATCTAGTACAGGATACTGCTTGAAGTTGTTGGCCGAATTTAAGCCGTTCCATAGTAAATCCAACTGTGCAGCGATCGCAAGAGCGATTATTGGGGCACACATTGACTACTGCTCTAGCCTTCTTCAAGGCATTGGAAAAGAGGAACTTGCATGACTTCAGGTCATCCAAAATAACACAATGAGAGCGATGGAAGGTCTTAAACAATCAGATCACGTCTCCACTGCCAGGAAAAATCTCCACTAGCCCCTAGTGGAAAAGAGTGATCTTTCGGACACTCTGTATTACACATCAATGTCTTCACAGAAACGTTCCAAGTTACCTTGCACGGAAACTGGCTCGATTGCCGGAGAGAAGGGTGCTGAAATCTAACAACTCCAATCATCTGCTCATTCCCAAGGCAACATTGGCCATGGTTGCACAGAACTCCTTTGCCCACACAGCCCCCAGGCTATGGAATGATCTCTCGCCAGACCTGAGGGCTTGTAGAAGCTTTTGGAAATTCAAACAGGCACTTAGACACTCCTTTTCTGCTAGTTACCTTGGCCCACACCTGCCCCGCCTGCTCGTCCTAATCTGTTTTGTACCTATGTGTGCTCTTGCGCTCTAATGCCTACGAGCCTTGTCAATGCGCATTATAAAAATAAAATGAAAATACCCTGCTAAAACTCTCAATGGGTTGTAGGAACAAGAAAAACAAAGCCTGGATGAACACAGATGTGGAAGTCATCAATGGAGGTTGCAGATTGAAGATTAGCAGGACAAATATAAAGAGATTAGTAGACCAATACTCAAACAAAATCTTTTCAACAGAATTAAATAATTCAGCCAGTCTGCTGGACTTTACTTTATCCTTGCAACCTTTTATGGTCACCAAAAAATGCCTAAAAACCAGCACGGACACACATCGACACATGTACAACAGTTCTCCAGCATGGGGTCTGGCATGGATTCACATGCTCATGGATATTC
Organism: Ambystoma mexicanum; assembly: GCF_040938575.1. NCBI lineage: Eukaryota > Metazoa > Chordata > Amphibia > Caudata > Ambystomatidae > Ambystoma > Ambystoma mexicanum. The sequence continues at coordinate 160,356,182 of NC_090921.1, forward strand.
CCTGTCGTCAGGCCAGGAATCCTCGGTAAAAGAAAAAACAGTTGCACTTTCACTTACCAACTGTATTTCTCCTCTAAACCAATCCCTGAACTCTGGGTCATACTGCCCCCAGCCAATGACGCCCTCTCCCTAAGCCCCTCCTCTGGCAGCCATCTTAAGATTTTACTGCACGTTCAAGTGTTGGGAGTCCTCGTGTTTTGCTCCGTGAGCTATTCTATGTTTTTTCACTAAAAAAAGTTCTCTTTTTGTCAAACAGAGCCTGTGTGCTCTTTTGCTCCTTCGGCCGACAAGGAGCTCACTGCCAAGGCCTCTGCCCCTTGCAGCAAACAGGGGCATGCCTCACCCAGGAACGGCCTGTCTGAGGAGCGGGCTTCTAAGTCCTCTGAGGGTGCTCAATCTGTGGGGGCCCAAGACAAGGCCAGGCGCTGTGGGTCCGTTTCCATTGGGAATGCCGTACAAGCGGTCCTGCGATGGGCAGGTTGTGCTCATTTTCACCATCTGCCTACATCTCCACCCATTGCTTCAGCTCCTCCTCGAAGAGGAAATCTACAAACCCAGCAAAGCTTTGGGAAAAGCCTGAGAAGACGGAGGTGCAGGAAAAGGCGACCGTCCTGCCCCAGAAGGCCCAGGTGAAGTAGTCGTTGATGATCGAGTTGGTGGCTGCCGCCCACTCGAAGGCCAGGGGGACTGACCCAGTCAAGGTAGCCCCAGCAGTGCCCAGAGTATCCCTGCCCCCGATGCGGGAGGCCTCGGCTAAGCTGATGGAGAGGACACTGGAGAAGAGGATCCCATCCCTAAGCCCAAATCCGCCCCTCAGGATGCAAAAAAGGGGTGGCGACAGGAGTCCCACTGTACGGATATTTCTTCCTCGGAAGACTAGGACCAGGTGTCCATATACACGATCCAGGAGGACGTGGGTGACGGCGGAAACGCAGAGTCGGACGACGGCAGAAATGGTGGCGTGGGGCCCAGTAGGCCTACCGTACCGACCCCTCCGAGGGACGTATGGCTGGACATCCTTTGGACCCTACACACTCTGGTCTCAGAGATTCAGAAAAGGATGCAGAGGACACTACCGGCCCCGGTGGACCCATCCCCCAGACGAGGTGGGGTTGTTCCATGCCATGGTTGCCAGAGCGTCTTAACTCTTCCAACTGATGCCAGAAGAGACCAAGAAAGAAGGTTTCCTATACCAACGGTGTGAGGCCAAGAGGAAGACCATCTTGGCGGTGCCTCTCCTGGACAACGTTTGGGAGGAGGGCCTAGCTTTGATGAACAATCCGGCTACGACCCCGACCAAGAGGGATAGACTGGAGAAAAAATACCAGGTGCCGGAGGCCTCACCCAAGTGCCTACGTTCGCAGCCTTCCACAGACTCGGTGGTGTTCGCGGCAGTGAGAAAGGAGTCGTCTAACCCCTCATCTTCATCCTCTCAAGGGGAAGAAGTTAGATGCCATTGGAAGAAAGGTGATCTACTCGGAGGCATCAACAGTAAAGGCGGCCAACACACTTGCAATCCTGGCCAAGTACGACAGGGAACTGTGGTATAAGATGGCCCTGCTGCTGGAGTTCCTACCCGACGACAAGTGGGTCGGCGCATTGTCCATCCTCCAAGAGGGGGAGGTGGCATCGGACCATGCCATCACAGTGGCCCTGGAAGTCGCGGACACGGGGCTCCGGCAGATTGAGACCGGTGGCTGCCTCTGTCGTCGTGGCTGGCTGAAAGCCATCAACTTCCGTCAGGCGGTACAGACAAGGCTGCTGGACATGCACTTCGACGGGGACAACCTCTTTGGAAAGGCCGTTGACGAATCGATGCAGGCCATTAAGATTGACACTGAAGTGGCCCGTGCCCTGGGCACTCTTCAACAACACCGCCCTTCCTCTCGTGCCTCCTGCAGGAAGTCTAGCAGACCATCAAAAGGTTTCGATGCAGGGTCCTCTTCGTAACGTCAACCCTCCCGGTCCACGACCCAGGAGGCCTACAGAGGCCGTTCCAAGGCTTTCCGTGGAGGTGGCTGACATCGTCACGCAGATCCCGAAGCAAGATTGAACCAGCCAGGACGTCGGACCCCCAGCAATGCACCCCGATGGGGGCAGGCTGGCGGGCTTTAGCGAATGAAAAAAGATCTCCACCGACTGACGGGTGCTGGACGCGCTCGTCTACGGACACACTCTAGAGTTCCAGCAGAAGTGTCAACGGATACTGCTGGTTGCATGGTAGGAGCAGCACATCCCTCAACTCCTGCAGGAAGTACGGGCCATGATAAGAAAAGGGGTGATGGAGCTGGTTCCACAGTGACTCTGGAGCTCCGGAGTCTACTCCAGATACTTCTTGGTAAAGGAGAAGACTGGGGGCTGGAGGCCCATTCTAGACCTGCAACGCCTCAACAAATAACTCACATCCCAAAAATTCAGGATGGTCACGTTGCAGCATGTGCTCTGCCAAATGGAGGAAGGAGACTTCTTGACGTCGCTGGATCTGGAGGACGTATACTTCCACGTCCCCATTCACGAGAAGCAACAGGTTTCTGTGCGTTGTGGTACAGGGAAGGCGCAACCAATTCAAGGCCCTCCCCTTCGGACTGAAGTTGGCGCCCAGGGTGTTTACAAAGTGCCTGGCACCAGTGGCAGCCCATCTGCGTCTACAGGGGATACACGTGTACATATACCTCAACGACTGGCTTATCCAGGCCAAGTCAAGGGAAGTAGCCGTCGAACGCACGGAGAGGACCGTACAGCTGCTGATGAATCTGGGGTTCTCCGTCAACTATCCAAAGTCCTGCTCGATGCCATCGCAGAGCGTGCTGTTCCTGGGGGCCAGGCTCAACACGGTCTCCTGCCTGGCGGCTCCCTCGAAGGAGAGGATAGCAGGCCTGCTGGGCAAGGTACAACAGCCGTTGCCACTGAAGCGCATTACAGTCCGGACCATCAAGCTGCTGCTCGGCATGATGTTATTCATTTACCTGATCCGGTTTTGTAGGTTGTGGATGTGACCCCTTCAGGAATTCCTGGACGGTCGGTAGATCCAGGTGTCTGGAGGCTTCGCAGACAAGATTGCTCCCGTCAAGGAGTTCCGTTGAGTGATAAGGTGGGGCGTACGCTCCAACATTGCCGGGGGCACAGGATTTCAGAGCCCCCGTACCAGAAGACGGTCACTACGAAAGCTTCCTTGGAGGGTGGGGAGCCCACACCGGACATCTCCATGCCAGAGGCCTGTGGATGCCAGAGGAGAGGGATCTCCACATCAATATCCTGGAGCTTTGGGCAGTGTTCTGGGCCCTCAGGTCCTTTCTCCCGTCCCTCAAGGGCAAGGTGGTGAGTCTTCATGGACAACACCACCACGCTGTTCTACATCAGGAAGCAGGGGGGCCCAGATCCCCAGCGCTCTCCAGAGAGGCGCAGGACTTGTGGCACTGGGCCATCGCCCAAGAGATGTTCCTCATCCCCTTTCACCTGGCGTGAGTCAAAAACACAATCGCTGACTCCCTCAGCAGGGAACCGCACTCCTGCCACGAATGGGAACTTTGACAGGATCAGGTCGACCGCCTCTTCCTCAAGTGGGGCAGACCCCAGATAGATCGGTTTGTGACAGCGACAAATTCCAAATGCCAGAAATTCACCAGCAGGTTCCACCAGCCGAGGAGCATGGGGGGACACGTTTCCCTTCCCGTGGGAAGGCCTGTTCCTGTATGCGTTGCCCCTCCTGCTGTGAGTCATCAATTAACTCAAATGGTGCCAATGCAGGATGATCCTCCTCGACCCGGCGTGGCGAAGCCAGATTTGGTACCCGTTCCTTCTCAGCCTGTCGACGGCACCCCTGGTCAAGCTGCTGGTGGTCGCGGTTCTGCTCACCAGAGGAGGCGCAATCCTGCATCACGACCCAGGGTCGCTGAACCTGAGGGCTTGGCTCCTGCAGCCTTAAGGTTCGGAGGGAACGTGTTGGCAGCGAACTGCAGGGAGGTCCTTCCCTGGGCCACAGCGGCATTGGCTCTCAAGTGCTACAAGCCCAAATGGAAGCGTTTTGCTACGTGTTGCCGGGCGCAGAAGTTCAATCTTCTGAGGGTCACGGCCCCGTAGATTCTTCCGTACTTGTCCTTGGCCAAGGCAAGGCTGGCACACGCCTCTATCAAGGTGCATCTGGTGGCCATCTCCCGCTACACCAGGTCTCCAGGACGATCTTCTCTTTGGTCCCATCTAGGAGTTCCTCAAAGAACTGTTTCGATTGTTCCTGCCGGCAAAGGCCTTGCCCCGGCATGGGAACTCAACGTGGTACTGACGAGGCTCATGGGGGGGGGGGGGCCCGTCAAGCCTATGCATCAGGCCCTTCTCAAATTGCTCTCATCTCATGGAAAACTGCTTTCCTCATCACCATCACCTCTGCCAGGAGGGAAGGGGAGATCCAGGCCCTGTCCTGCAGACAGCCTTATCTGACTTTTCATGCCAAAGGTTTAGTCGTAATTCCATCTCAACAAGCCTTTGGTGTTGCCTGTGCTCTTTCCGAATCCTTCGTCGCAGGCTGAAAGGTCTTTTCACTCGCTGGATGTGTCTTGTGCTCTGAAGTCCTATGTGGCACGCACAAAGTGTTTCTGGAAGACGACTCAACTATTCATGAACTTTGGTCCTGTGAACCATGGGAAGGCCTTGTGCAAGGCTTCAATCTCCAGGTGGCTCTCCAGCTGTATCACACACTGTCATCGGTTGGCAAACCGGCCGTCCGAGAGCCCATTCCACCAGAGCCAACGCTGTGACGACGACGTTCCTGTCTGGTGTGCCCCTGCTGGACATCTGCAGGGCTGCTATGTGGAGGTCGACGCACACCTTCACAAGATTCTACTGTGTCGACATGAATGCCACAGAGGAGTCAAGGATCAGCTAAGCGGTGCTACGCTGTCATGGTCCCCAGTAAAAAGGGCTGGGTGTGCTCCCACACAACAGCAACACTGTCACATCAACCAGACTATTGAACATGTCTTCACATAGTCATATTGGCAGGGTTTGGACTAGAAGGATTGCTGACTGGCATAGGCAACACTTGGCACATGCTGGCCTGCACCAAGATGGCCGCCAAGTTATACCACAGACTGTTATCCAAGATGGCCCCCAGGCAACCCAAGGCTCGACTATCCCTGGTGGTCTAGTGTTCAACGGTGCAGCCCAGGGCTATAAAACCACACCGTGGGCCGCACAACGTGCTTAGCGTTTAGTCTGCGACCAGAGTAGCAGTACAGCACTTACCATCCGTTCGAGCGCGGCTCGGCTGCAACTTCAGAAAAGCCTTGGATCTTCGGACTGCTGATACTTACCTGCTGCGTTTCCCCATTCATTCCGATCTACTTGCTGGAGTCACAGCTGCCTGTTTGGATGCCGCCGGAGTCCTGCTGCATGCCGCCCGACACCTAGGAGAAGAAAGCACATGTAAGAACCTCTTTTTGACTTGCGCCCAGAACCATCCCATTGAAACCTGCTTACCTTCATTTTCTCGATTTCCATTGGACAAAAGACATCCTCCAGTGCCCACCACATACCGAAGGCAATCGCACCTAAAAGGAAGAACAGACAAGAACATTACTTTAGCGCAGCTCGCACGCCGCTCACAGCGCCAGCATGGCATGCAGAACTTACAAACTTGCCTTCGCTGTGCATTTACCACCCATTCATCCAGAGATTAATACTTAGCAGGAGCAGCTTGTGTGTCACAGTGGGACTGGTCCACAAACTATCAGTGAAGTAACTGGACCTGGTGCTGAGGACTACACTCTGCAGCTCGCTGTTGCACATAGAAGGGGAGCCATTGCCCTTGCCAGCCAGCAGCCTTCCAAGGGAGATCAAGGAAGGTTGGGAGAGAATAGTATTGGACCAACATTAAAGTCCCCACTTGTTGCCCATAGGTCACACAGCGGCCAGCCCACCAGTCACTCATCGGCCATCACAACCATTCCAACCAGAGTGGAAATTAACCCCTAAACACTCGTGCGCTGGGCCAGCGTGCCATTCCGCGAATACGGTGGGGAAGGAGTGTTTTGGACCACTCATCACACCTGATCACGGGGAGGGAACCACTAACACACAGCTGGAGGCCGAAGAATGTGCGCTTCCGCAGGACATCTGAAGGTAAGCGTTACATACGCAACCTGTTCGCTTGAAGGTGAGCCTTTTCCGGAGGTAAGAGTAATTTCTTCTGTTGAGCCTTGCCACCTCCCGAGGTTTTGTAAAGTTGTACTGCTATGTTATCTTTATTTATGAGCATGTGAATCCATGCCAGACCCCATGATGGAGAAGGAACAAGTTACTTACCTGTAACTATTGTTCTCTAGCATAGGTCTGGCATGGATTCACATGCGTACCCTCCCTCCTGCCCCTCTGAGGCTCTTCTTGGTCGTACTGCCACTGGACGTGCTACCATATATGAAGATGGCTGCCAGAGGAAGGGCTTAGGGAGAGGGCAGTCATTGGCTGGGCACAGTATGACTCTGAGTTCAGTGATTGGTATAGAGGAGAAATACAGTTTGAAAGTGAAACATTTTCCTATTACCAAGGATTCCCGCCTGATGACAGGGAATATTCATGAGCATGTGAATCCATGCTAGACCCATGTTGGAGAACAATAGTTAAAGGTAAGTAACTTGTTCCTTTCTTGCTTGGGAAAAGGTGGTCAGTCAGAAAAGGTCTACGAGGCCCAAAGGCTATGGATTTAAAACAACGGATTGTTGCTAGTAAGGCGTGCTAAAAAATAAATATAAATTCTGGCTGAGGGGGATTAAAGCTGCCATGCTCCAACAAGACGCAGAAGACATGCTGCAGGCTGTTTGTAAGAAGAGATCAGAAGCAGTCTGGGCCATCATAAAGAGCATGGACAACAGACAAAGCGATTACCAAGTAAATGGAGTCGCTGAACAAACTTGGGTGTCCCACTTCAAATCCTTCTATTCCGCAGTCACCATAGGTAAACAGACAAAGACACTAGGCCGAGAGGAGTATCGCTGGTTGAAAACAACGTGGAAGATATTTTGGCCTTAATTAAGAAAGCCAGTCCATCATGGGCCCCTGGCTCCGATGGTATAACTAACGCCATGCTTAAACAGGAACCCGAGCTGTGGGATAGTTTCAGATCTACGTTGTTCAAAATAATTGAGATGGAACAAAGCATACCAGGCTCTTGGAGATGGGCCACCATTGTCCCAATATTTAAGAAGGGCAGTATGGACTACCCAAAGAACCATCGCCCTATTTCCCTCCTGTATGTTACAGGAAGATATTTGGGTCATGTCTACTGAAACGTCTCAACACATGGGCCAGGATGTTATGAGAATTTGTTGAGCCCACGGTCACCCGAGGGTATCATGTCGCTAGAGAGAGGGAGACCGTAATCCATCATGCTGATACAACTAGAACAGATATGTTTTCAAGGCCTTTCTAAATGCCAGGTGGTTAGACACGTTTTTCAATGTCCACGGGAGGTTGTTCCATAATTGGGCAGCAGCCACCGAAAAATCCCAGCCTCCAATGCGGAAACGACACAAAGAAGGAACACAACAAACCCGCCGATGCTGATCGTAACGGGCGAGCAGGGATATAGCGGGTACATTTGGCACAAAGATATTCAGTTGCTTGATTGTGGAGAGCATGGTGAACCAGGCAGAGAATCTTGAACCCAATTTGCTGCGTGACAGGCAACCAATACAAGGAGCGAAGAACAGGCAATATATGAGCCCCACATGGGGAGCCCGTAGGAGTAGTGATAGACATGAGCAAGGTCGAAATAAACACAGACATAGCCATCAAAGCAAAAGCAAAGACATTGGCGAACCAAGCAAGGCTGCTTTGCAAACAATTCTGTCGGTGTTCCCTGATACCTCTCTTGGATTTTTATAACAATGAAAGTGTCCTCTGTCTTAACCTATGGAATGGAGGGAATGTTTTCCATCCACTGCACTTTCTGGCCTATGGTAGAGGGATTGTTCTGGAAAAAAGTATTGGGGTTACCAACATCCATCCAGGTAATCTGGCGGGAACTTGGGTTGATCTCACTTAAAGCCATCGTTGAATGGAAAAGTTTGTCCCTCTATGGGAAACTCATCCAGGAATCACCTCCCTCACTCTTAGAACTGTTAGGAAATGAAATGTCTGGGGGGCACGACGAAATGTCAAATAAGTGGGTTCTCAAATGTAAGTCACTGTTGGAAAATCTTGCAGTCTCGGAGGAGGACCTTTGCACAAACCCAAAGTGAAAACCAGCTTGTGGAGAGCGGATTGGATAGTCACCAAACATGAATAAAATATATATAAACTGTACCATCATCTGAAGAAGGAAGTGAGGGCCTGTGGTTTAATCTCCAACTACCTGATGAAGTGCCCGAACAGTTACTTCAGAGCCCAATTTATGAGGGTTTCGATTCAATCTGTTCCCCACTTTAGATGTCCTCTCTGCAAGATCTGGCTCTGGAACTCGAGATGTACAATGTAGATTTTGTATTCAATTGAAAACTACAGAAAATGTACAAAATCTGATGTTATTCTGCACAGCCTTTATTAACTTAAGGTCAAAACTATTTTTGGACCACCTGTGTAAATTTCCATACAGGACATTGAAGAATGGTGGAACCTGCTGCTGTCTGGGAATAGGACTTGCCTGATTTTGGCAGCAGTGCAGTTCCTTGAAACTGTCTTCAGGAATGATCCTCCGTCATTTTGCGCAACTGTTGAGTCTGGACATAGTTGGAGACATTTCAGTTGAATCTATTCTGCTCCTGGATGATTTTGCCAAAGATGAGTATTAAGTGTTTTTCTTTGGTAAAACGTTTGTAATAAGCTAAAAATAGAAAAATAAATTACAAAAAAAAGTAGGCTAGTTTAGGATTTGGGCTAGGCACATTATGTTTTGAGACATCCCAACAGTAGTACGTTTTTGTTGAATGTTTGGAATGGGGAGCATATCTCTTGGAGTTAGTTTCATCACTTTAATTTATTTTCTTTGAAGTTGACCAGGAGATCAGACTAACTGTAAGAAAAGACAATAAAGATCTGTGAACATTATGTCCCAGAGTAACTTGTCGCACTCCTCAGTACCTGTCTGTATCTCTACCTCCACTGTACCATACAGCACATCACAATCAAAGCCAGCTTAACTGTGGATCTCTTCAAAGCTCAGCTTGAGGTTCACTTATTTGCTAAAGAATGAGCTCTACTTGCCACTCCCCCATCCTCCCTACTTGACCCCACCACTCCCTCAAGTAACACGTAATAATGTCATTTTCTATATTTATACAGTAATCCTTGTTAGTTTGTAACATATGGTTACAGGTAAAACCTAAAAACCCAATTCACCAGTTATGGTAAGGTGCACAATCATAACTCACGCTACCACTGTGCACTGCAAGGACTACCACCCATGACATCAAAGATGCCATCACAAATGTCATTGATGACATCACTGATGACATCAACAAGAGGGGCACACCTGTAGGGCAGCGGAGCTGTAAAACAACCTTTCCAAAGCATATGCTGAGCTACAGACCCTTATTCGGCAAATGGCATTGTATTGTACATGTAGTGCAATGCGCTACTGTGTACAGGGAAGGTACTTGGAAGTGGATTGCAACGGTCGTTACAGGAGCATTACCATGAGTGCCGCCTATATAGGTGATGGCCACCCAATAATTCTGTCTCCTGGCACGCCCCCTATAGTATCTAGGCAGGTGCTGCCCCTTCTGTACCAGACCTTTCCTGGCTTTCCTTCTGTGGTGTGTGTGAGAACATGATAATAAAGATGCACTGGGGAACAAAAAAAGGTAAACAAAGAAAGCACCTTTCACAGATGAACAACAGAATTGTCAATGCATGCATGCAGGGCGGGAGGCGTGGCATTGTGGAGAACACTGTAGTGCAGTCGGTTGGAAAGGAGTGCGCTGTACAAAGAGGTTTCCTTACGTGTTGCAGAGCATTTTGGAGACGGTCACAGCACAACACTTACTACAAGAAAATATCACTACTTGCAAGAAAAGCACCAAGCCAGTTTAGATGGGGCGTGCAGAAATCGAGATAGCTGGCACAGTAAGATGAACATTGTAGGTAGGGTAAAGTATTCATGCTGTGAAACGTCATAATGTCATGGGCGAAGTATGCCATTGGCATATGACAAAGAAATGCACAAATACACTTCTTTACAATGTACCGCGCTGTCTCCATTGACGGACCAAAATACAGTGGAGGAGAGCAACAAGAACCGCATCTGCTTCATTAAGAATCTGTATCCCAGTGGCAAAAACCCCTGGCTGTCACGCTCTGAGTTCCTAACTAGACTCCATTACATACCTCAACTCAGAGTTTTGAAGTCTGACGACTTCTTGTTTATTGAACCTTTACAGGTACCTAATTCACATGTCTCGGCCATACACTGTACCTTCCTGGCCTCTGCGCATCTAATCAGAAACTTTAAGGAAGAATTGAGGGCTGTAGACATTGACATAGATGTGGATCCACAGGGGAGGGACCCTCATGATGATTCTGAGGTCACGGCTACACCGGCATCAGTCGCCATCGAAGCCAAGTCCGTAGCAGCTGAACATTCTGCCTTGGCCGAAATACAGCTTGCACTCCAACAACTCCTGGCATCTTTCCCCCGAGTACTTCAGAACCACTGATGTTTTTCTTTAATTTCTTGGAACTGTCGAGGTTTTACGCATCTTTTGAGGCCCGAGGGTTCAGTGGCTTTACTGTCTAAACACAGCTGCATCTGCCTTCAGGAAACTTGGTCCTCTGATCCTTTATTCCTCGACGGTTTTGTCACACATCAGTCATTTGCAAAAAGGGGTGACAAGGGTCGCCCTTTTGGGGGATTACTTACAGGGGTTGTGAATACAGTGACATCACGAAAGATAAAGTGCAAAGCTGAGGACTACTTATTAGCGGTAGAGATCGATTACGTAAATGAAGGTGATCTGTGTAGATTCTTACTGTTAAATCTCTATAATCTCTATAATCCACCTGGTGCCGTGATAAGTGAATCCTTACAAGAAGCAATTCAGAATATACTGTTTTATTGGGCACTTAGGCCTGGAAATGCTGCAGTAGTGGTGATGGGGGATTTTAATTGCCATATGACAGGCGACCTCCTAACATCCCCTAATCCCGATCTTAGTGAAAGATGTGTGATGATGCATGGTAGAAGGGAGGGGGAAGGTTTAGGCTGGTTACAACTGTTCGACTCCTGGGACCTTAGTATGATCAATGGTCGCACACTGGGAGACCGGGCCGGGAAACATACTTGGACTAATGGCAAATCGTGCAGCACATTGGACTACATCTTTATGTGTCCCGAGTTGCAGTCTAGAGTAATGGACATGACTGTAACTCATAACACATGGAGCGACCATGCGCTGCTCCTTTGCTCTCTTCGTCTCCCCACTTCCTCTATCTCTCATTCTAATATCGGAAACATACAAACCAATTGCTCTAGTACCAGAATAATTTGGTCAGAGAAGAATATAATGATGGCCTCTGAAGCGCTCAAATCAGCTGATGCACGGGCCCTCCCGCACTTCGAACATATGACATCGAACGACATAGAGGATTGGATTCGGGGTTTTACTGGCCTACATGCTACAACAAAAACTAGGTGCATGTTAAAGCCCAAGGGCAGAATTCCCTACTATAATAAGGGTATTCGGGATGCTAAGAGAGCATACAGAGCGGAGATAAGGGGGCTTAGGAGCATGAACATGGTGGGAGAGGACTATTATGAGAAAGTTAGAAAAGCGAAATCCAGATATAGAGCCTGTGTTAAGAGCATAAAAATGTCAGAAAGGAACAACAGACATCAAAAGCTCATACAAACTATCTGTACCAGAAACTCTCGTAATATATGGTCACTCCTAAACGAGAACAGAGAGGAGGTTAAGGGACCATTAGCTAATCCAATAGGCGAAGAAACATGGATAACATTCCTTTTAGGGCGAAATTTGGAAGTAGATGAGACCACTAAGATAACACTAGAGAAGGTTCCCTTTCCCCCGCCTTTTGATGTCTCTACTGAGGCCATCTATAAGAAAATGGTTGCTCTTAAGGCCTCCAGAGCCCCTGGCCCTAACGGGTTGGCAAATGTAGTCATAAAGAACTACCCTGCATTCTGGGCTTACCTCTTCTCTATTCTCTTCAAGAAGATCCTAGTCCAGGGGATTATTCCCAGCTCTTGGCAAACGGCTATTCTGATACCTGTGTTTAAAAAAGGCAGCCGCACAGACCCTAATAACTATAGGCTCCTTTCTATGCTGGACATCACTGGTAAACTATTTGCGGCATTACTGCTCAATGAACTACAGAAATGGGTGGAACATACTAACATCCTCAGTAGGTTCCAATGTGGCTTCCGGCGTGACTATTCCACCTCCCATAACCTTTGTGTGATGGATTTGCTACGCACACGAGCACTCAGTAAGGGACAGCCCCCGCTATATGCGTTATATATAGATTTCAGGGCTGCGTTCGACACTATACCTAGAGCAAGGTTATGGATGAAGTTGGAAAATATGGGTTGTCCGCCGGGCCTATTATATTACCTTAGACAACTACATCATAATACTTCCGCCTGCCTCAGACTAAATCAGGAAGGCAGTATGACTAAACAGGTGATCCAGAATAGGGGGGTAAAGCAGGGATGCGTAACTGCTCCCCTTATTTACAATTTATATGTATACGACATCCCTGCAGCATTGGCGGAGACAAACAATTGCCCCCCAAAAATTGGTGAGGCTACCTGTAGTGTCTTAGCATATGCTGATGACCTGGTCATATTTGATAACACCATAGCCGGACTGAGGCGTTCAGCGGTTACTCTGTGGGACTATGCTAAGACTAATGGCTTGTCTATAAACCTAGACAAAACAAAGGTACTAAGATTCACCAGGAGAAGAGTCTCCAGAGTGAACCTATGGGTATATGATAATAATATACTCTATGCTCCATCCTATAGATACCTTGGAGTAGATATTGAGCCACTGGGTGATTATGCCCTGTGCAGGCAAGGGCGCATAACCAGGGCTATGCAAGTAATAGCATTAATATCATCTTTCACAAATAAGCAGGGTGGCTTTACCTTATGGGGGACAAGACAGCTATATATGCAAGTGTTTGCGCCCATGATCATCTATGGACTGGAGACTCTTCTCTCTACTGACCTCGCCTGGCTGCAAGTAATAGAGGGCAAATTTTGGCGCCGGATACTCGGCTTACCGCCTAGTGTCCCTATGGCCTTGATTAGGCTCGAACTCGGCCTGCCCTCTCTTAAAGCATTAGTACTTAAGAGGAGAGCAGGATTTTATTTGAAAATGAAGGGTGGCACTTCCAACCAATTATTGGTGGTGATACATCAAGAAGTGAGTAAAAAACATTCCTCCTCCCCCCTCCTGAAAGAAATGACCAAATTTCTTACGAACATAGGCTGGATGCATAGAGAGGAAACAGTTTCTAAGGAGGTGCTAATAGCACTTGGTAAAAAGGTGGATATGTGGGATTGGCTAGAGAACTTCTCACATTTAAGTAGCTTAAATTCCTACCACTTCATTAAATATAGATTATACACCTTAATGCAACCACAAGCATATTTATATCTCTGCCCCACCAAAAGGCTTAGACGGTTCATTATTCTGTTCCGAATGGAGCAACTACCTACCTTTTATAACATAGGAGTCAGAGAAAAAATTGCACCTTGTGACAGAGTTTGCCGTATATGCAAATCTCCTGGATGTGTGGAAACAGCTAAGCATCTGCTAACGGAGTGCTTAATGTTGGAACAGCCAATACTTAAATATCTTAGGGAATTCGTACACGACCCACTTAACATACGTAGAACCTCCTTCTGGCGCTATTGCACAAACACCAACAATATGCACCTGTTTATTGCATTGTACAATGTGTGGCAACAGATCGAAAAACATCTGGGTCCTTTACTCTGATCTGAAATGTCTGATCATGGTGGGCTAAAAGATTGCTGATGCTGTATGTGCTGGACAAGCATGCTATTTCTTAAAGCACCCTTACTTGATGGAACTCTACTTCTATGGCATCTTTTGGTTAGGATAGCTGTGGGTGAGAGATGTAATGTCCGTATTTACGGTACTGACTTGGGAAACATAACGGTTAAAGATCTGCTATAATGAAGTCCTATCATTTTATCTTATTTTCATTTTAAAGAAATTATGTTTGATGTTTTAATATATATAGAATCATATATATCTGTTGTTAGGTGATATTCCATATGTTAGATGGTATATTGTATGATTTGATTTCTTATTTTATGACTTGCTTTTTATTTTTGTTAATGTATGTAATGTATATTATGTGTAAAGTTTTGAATTTATTTTCAAATCTATATCACATTAAAGTTAAAAAAAAAAAAAAAAAAAAATAAATAGAAAATGACGCTTCCACATCGGTAGCTGCATACTGCGATAGAAAGTTATGCAAGTGATCGGAAAGAAAAGCATGAACTGGGCAAATGCCTCGTTCATCCTAAACGGCACTGAAACTCATGAAACATGCTGTGCAATGTTCTCTGCACAATGAACGACAATAATGTCGTCATGATTGCGTATCACACACACAAACCAAAATCAGGCACTTCATTGTACCTAGTCCATAGCACAACACATGTACATCATAGATTGGTAAATGAGTAGCGAGTGCAGTGTTTTGCATTCACTTTCACTGAATGTATGTCTGCATACCCTAAAATACACACGCTGTGCCTCATAAAACACACACCATAACGGCACCCTCTGCATTTCTGTGAACAAATACACAGTGTAGCTCCGTCAGCCCGTACACACAACACCCACAAACTTCATCGCCAATCCCATAGCCTCTGCAGGCCCATTTCTATGTGCGTCATCTGCAAAAGGGGCGCATGTACCATGTGTCACCCTGCAACTATCGTGATACTTGCTGACTTTTTTCGTGCTGCACGTGCGCAGGCGTGGGGGGTATAACTTTTTACCATGGGAGCGAGCGTCGTCAGTTGTGGTGGCTCTTTGTTTTTTATTTAGTTTTTTAAAGGTGCTTCCCTAGAAACACTTTTTTGCGGTTTTCATACATGAATGTGTGTTTTGAACTGCAGCTCACATTCTTACAGTAGGGTTTTCAGTGCAGTCTGTAGATTGTGCACGAACATTTCATTGCCACTGGCCGACAAAAACATGCCATTTCCCTTGAAAAGGTGTATGTATCGGGAACCAATGTTCTCATTCTCACAGGAGAACATCCCAGCAGCACTCGAAGTCACACATGCTTCTGTTGATGAGACCCCTTCCGAACTCTGGCTGGCGGCAGGAAGCATTGGAATAATGCCACCCGATTCTCGGCAGTATACATGAGAAAAGCACCTTGGCAGTAGAAAAACTGCACTGCACTGCTTTCATCAAAATCTTCAGTTGACTGACCACACGGGAACAAGGCATGGAACCCAAAAAGAAGCCTCTAAAGTGCACAATCACAACATGTACAGTTGCTGAAGATTCTGGGCGTTGACATTCTAGAAGCATTCCGCCGACACAGCACGATTCCATACCACTCCATAAAACGTCCACTCCCTCCAAACCTAAATTGCTAGGCAAGTCTTCTTGGAGGGCATACACGCACAGATCTTCCACAAAGTAATCACCCACAGCGAAAACTGTGCCTTGCCATGTTTGCCAGCCGCAGTACACAAAGTTCTGGAAAAGTGAATGCCTCCCTTTCCCGTGACGCACACCCAGAGCACCTGATTGGCCAAAGGCCATAGTCCCATTTCCATTGGCCAACATGGTGAGAAGGGCAAAATGTAGCACGTGTGTTTTTCCCCAATCACCGCGAGGGAGGCGCCCCGGTGAAGCAGGAGGACTCCTTCTCCCTATTGATGCTCTTTTCTGTAACGTACACCCTGACCACCTCATTGGCCAAAGGGCATAGTCCCATTTCTATTGGCCAGCATGCTCACAAACGCAGAATGTGGCACGTGCCTTTCTCCAAGTACCGCCAGGGCTGCGCCCCAGTAAAGCCGGAGGAGTCCTTCCTATTGGTACGCTTTCCTCTGACGCACACCGTGCAATCACTACAGTCCCATTTCCATAGGCCAGCATGGTGAGGAGCGTCGAATATGGCACACGCGGGTCCCCAGGTATGTCAAGGGCCGGTCCCCAGTGCCGCAGGAGTCCCTCTTCCTATTGCTGCACATCCTAAGAAACTCATTGGACAATTCCCACAGTTCCATTTTCGTGGCTGCCACCAACAAAATCCCCACATGTGACTTTCGTGAAACGTGTGGGCATGGGGGAATAACTTGCAACCAGGGCAGAGGGAGTTCGTGGTAAGGGGCGACTCTAAAAAGAGTCTGGTTTTTTTTGTTGGTATAGATTCTTCTACAAAAACACCTTTTTTGTCTGTTTTGTGTAGCTTTTGTGTTTTCTTCTACGCACATTAGTTCAGTAAACACTTCCCCACATCCTGTAGACGAGCAAACAAAACTACTTTGCCGATGGAGGACAACAAAATGCAATTTTCTTGGAAACACTCCGCATGTCCACAAGTAATAGGGCCCTTCTTGCAGAAGAACATTCCACAAGCGGACAAAAAAGTGTACATGCTTCTGTTGATAAAACACCTTCCTTCGTATGGCTCGGAACAACACCCATGAGCAGTAGGCCATAATCTTCGCGGTATTGTAGATGAGAGAAGCACCTTGGCAGTGGGAAAGAGCGTCCTCATGACACACAGCAACCTCCTCAGTCTATGCGACAAATGTAAGCAAGGCAGGTAGCCCATATGCATGCCGCCGTAATAGATTACGATAACATCTACTACTGGAAAAGTGGCGAGGTCTTTGCAAAGTGCATGCATATCGACGAAATGGCACTCATGCACAGCGTTCCACAATGCGTCCACCCCTTCCAAACCAAAATTCCTGTCAAAGTTACTTTGCAGAGCACAGTTGTGCACATCTGTTACAAAGGGAGCACCTATGTTTTCGCCATGTCAGCCACCCTCAGTACACAGAGTATATTGTGCAATCGTTTCACCTCCCCTTACTGTTAACCACACCCACATTACGTGATTGGCTAATCCCCACACTGCCATGGCAATTGGGTAAAGTGGTGTAAAAGGCAGATTTTGCCACATGCGCCGCACCCCTGTAAAACTGGAACAGTCCTTCTTCCCTTTGCACTATCTTCTCTGCTACTTCATTAGGTTACTGGTAAATGGGCACACACGGAACCACCAATCGTATTAAAGGCACCATCATTGAATACTGTCACTGCTGTGCAACACTTGAAATGTACCGTTACGCATTCACAGTACAAATGTCGTGCCATTCTAAAGCATGTCCACTGCAAAGTTCAATTAAAATATCCATGATTTCTCCATCCGCATACATCCACAGGGCCACCTAGGATGTGGCACGCGCCATCCTGAAAGTACAGCGTAATCCACTACCTTTTTGTGATAGTGAAGGGGGGGAGGTGTTAAACAATATGCAACTAGGCAGGGGATTCAGTCTTCCACCGTATATGTATGAAGGTTTTTTTTTTACATGCGTGCAAGCACATTTCTTTTGTATTTTCTCTTTGTATGTGTTTCTGTTTGCCTGTCCTCACATTTTTACAACGTTCTGGTCAATGCTTCTTGCACAGTGTGAAAGAAAACGGCATTGCCAATGGTGCTCAAATAAATGCCATTTCTACAGAACCACTACATATTTTGCGACCTCATGATCTCATAGTGGGTGGAGAACATGCCAACAGTCTGCATAAACCAACGCATACATCTGTTTATAACAAACATTCTGACTGCTGGCTGGGGACAAATTACACCGTCATGGACCCACACTGCTCTTGGTGTTATGCATGAGAAAACCACCTTGGTAGTAGGGAAAATCTGCATCACTGCAGTCAGCAACCTCATCAGTAGACAGATTAATCGTCCACACGACATGTAACCCAAATGTGCACTTCCATAGTGCACCACGACACAGTCCACGTTCGTGGCGAACGCCGCATATCTGCAAAGGCGAACCATCCCAACGAAACTGCATTCACCCTGACAGGTCCAGAAAGCATCCACTCCTTCAAACCCGAAATTACCAGCAACGCCACTTTGCACGCAACACCTGTGCAGATGGTGCACAAAGATATCACCGACGATAAGCACGGTGCATCTCTCCACGTCGACCACCCTCACAACACAGTATTGTGATGAAATGGTAACGCCCCTTCCTATGAAACACGCCCTAAACTCCTAATTGTCTATTTCCCACAATTCCATTTCCATTGCCACCCTGCTCATAATGGAGGGATGTGCATGTGCGCTTTCCCATCTACAGTGAGGGCCACGACCCAATACAGCTGTGACAATACTTCTTCCCTTTGGATGGTCACTTTTTGCAGCACTCCCCAAATTGGGTGCTGCCATATTTCAAAACACGCTGTTACGTTCACCTGGTATCCACGGGGACGCCACTCGGCCCTGGTTGGTTGCCGGAATCTTCTCCCCAATTTCTGCATGGTATCTTCGGAGACAGACTAGCCTGAAAACACAGGAGGGCTGGGGTCAAGACTGGCCAACTGAGGTAAGTATCCTCCCACCACCCTTTTGGCTTCAGCCCCCTCGGGCCTTCTCCTCACCTTGTTGTAGTGTTTGGTGTGCTCTTCGTCCTGCCTTCTTAGCAGGGGCGCGTTGTCTTCAATGGGCATGGGCAACCAAGTTACTTCACTGGCGTGTGCCAGTTCAAGTGTCTCTAAGGTAGGTCTTATAGTATAGCGCCTTTATCCTTACCTGCTTTTCTTTTGATTAATAATGTTCTTCCTTTCTCCCTAGGTGCGCAGAGCTGTAGCGTGGAGAACTGGCTGGTTTGAGCCCTGCCGGTAAATGATGGCGCGAGATGTGCGCTGTAATCGATAAGTAAAGCGATCTGCGCAGCGCTGCTTTGTCTTGCCTTTGCTAACCTGCATCTCTTTCTTGCAGGTCGTGGTGTTTCTCCAGTGGGTGTGGAACTCCGGAGCGATGCTGATCGGAAGGTGACAAGCCAGGTAAGCTTCTTGTGCTGTTAATAGCTTAGCTATGCTGGAGGACGCCTTTTCCAATGTTGTCTTCTCCTTTTCCTTTTCAGGTCGCTTCGATCCGGTAGGTATGCGATGCCCAAAAGAAGCTGTTCACTGGAACTGGGAAGCGGATGACAGGATGGAGATTGCTGGTAAGATTCTGCTGATGATGTTCCTTTTATCTCCTCTGCAGGTTCGTTA
The DNA here is from genome assembly GCF_040938575.1 of Ambystoma mexicanum. NCBI lineage: Eukaryota > Metazoa > Chordata > Amphibia > Caudata > Ambystomatidae > Ambystoma > Ambystoma mexicanum. Next base: position 160,375,450 of record NC_090921.1, read on the forward strand.
CTCCGAGGTTCACAGGACATGGTGAGCGTCAAATTGCAGTCTGCAAAGTAACGCGAAGCGTGCTCTGTTGCTTGTGTGTGGTTTAAATAGTCTCCCCAGAAAGTAGTCCAGGTAAAGTTGTCCCAGGCCACCACACCCAAAACACTATACTGCATAGCTTAGTTCCTAGGGACCAAGCTATGGGAGTGCCTCCATGTTGATGCAGGCCCAATGAAAAAGTAGTCCCTTTTAAACATGTTCTCCACAATGAATATGAGCCTGGCGCCAAGAGAGTCTTGAGAGTGGATGCAAGGCCTCCAAGGCCTTAATGGAGCCCCGAACCCTGATTTTACCTGGCAAGTGGACTTGCCAGTGGGGGTCTGTGGTAAGGGTCGCGACAGATGCATGCACCAATCGCATACAAAACCACTGCATTGCACACTATCATTTCTATACACCACTCCTTTTTTACTGTCAAACACTCTCAGTACATGTTCCGTTTGTTTACAAAGCCCCTCCACCAGATATTTCTGCTGAGGAAGGCACTATTGCAGCATCCACAAACATCCTACGCGCCCCCAGCACACCTTTAGGTATGCACACAACATTGCAACCCTTTCCACACCTACCACAACACTACACATCCAAGCAAGCAACCTTGTGGGCACCTAACATTATGCACAAACGTTACATACATAGCGCCAGTTCTACCCATCTCCCCAAACCATAAAACACCCATTCACGAAACCATGTCACACTTAGCAGAAGCCACAACCATAGCACAGCCTGCACCAACCCTACACACTATCATTCACACGCTGTTGTGTCACTGCCAACCTATGCACACCACCTTCACAACATTGGGCCTACTTCAATAAAGGTGCACACAGCACAGTAACCAACCACATATAAGCTGCCCTTCAACCATACCCACTTCCATACTCCCATTACGTACGCACTGCACCCTGTGGCATCTCCTGCCGCACACAAAATACTGTGGCATGTTCAAACTATCACCACAACCATAGAATGCACAATTCACGCTTTGCAACAACATTTGTCCTGCTGTAGCAGGTCGACAATGTGCTCCACACGTATTCCCCAAAGATCCCCACCCTGTGCCGCATACACTGCCAAACCTGCATTGCTCCATTCGGTCTGCTCCTTGCACACATTCCCCCCACCGTAATTGAACAATATATGTCAGCATATCACCAACTACCATTATGGACATATGCACCACTGGCACTACCACTCCTAACCAACCTCGACACCGCAATGGACATACACATCATTACGTATAACTGTTAACATAAGGTATAAACAATACACTGTCTACGGCACCCCTACGCCCTTTGATTCACATACTATTCTCTTACCCACTTCCACTCAGAAAGGATTGTTTCACTGGCAGCATAAGCACAACATGTTTAGAACATTGCCCATACTGCAAGCATTTTGCACACAGCACACTAGCCAAGCACATATAAACTGCCCTTCAACCATACCCTGTAACATACAGACAGTATACAAGCATTGCACCCAGTGCCCACATAGCGTGACCCCCACAGAGCACCGCCATGGAGGTATGCAGTCACAAATTGCAACAGTTGCCATAATGTACAAACAGGACACTCTCTCCTGAACTCCTGCATCCCTGTGCATTTTTAATCACATACTATGGGAGTACACACTACCATTCACAAAGTATTGTGCCACTGCTAACCTACCCACAATCTATTTGCACACACTCACGGCAACGTAATGCCACCATGCATGTCTCCATGTCCGCTTCAGCGACAATCCACATAGACACCACTGCCACCAACACTCCTACCCAACTGTACACCACCATGGCGCTACGTAGCAGCAAATGGCAACAGTTAACATGATGGCCATGTGGGCAGCTACCATTTTGCACAAGCGTGCCACACGTGTAGGTAGCAGCACTTCACCCCAGCTCCCCCACACCATAAAACACCCAATCACGAACACAGGTTGCACTTAACAGAATGCACAAACATACCACATCCTCCACCACCTCTACCCACAGCCATTCACAAAGTATTGTCACTAACCACAACATTTTCACAACATTCGGCCAACTTCAGCAATTCTGCACACAGCATAGGCCTTGAACACACCTACAGCAACATAATGCTGTCATGCATTTCACCATTTCACCAACTACAACCATCGACATACACACCACTGCTACCAGCACTCCTACCCAACCTATGCACCACCACATAGCTATGCAGCAACAAATTGCAACAGTTAACACAATGTGGAAAGAAAACACTCTCTCCTGCACCCCTATACCCTTTCATGCACATACTATAGGCGTACCCACTCCCATTCACAAAGTACTGTGTCACTGCCAACCTACCCACATTCAGTTTGCAGCACTAACGCTACTGCAACCAACTGGCCCACACCGCACTTTGCAAGCACCACCCTGTACCGGATGCAGACTGAAACATGCCTTCCTGCGGTTTGTATGTTGCAGCCCTACGCTCCTCGGTGCATGCCCTACAGCCTAAGGGCTACAGGCTTTGGCCATGCACCCAATAGTGTAATCCTTCCACAGACCCACCGCACCTTCATTCACCCATGCATGCCTCCATGTTGCCAATTACTGCATTCCATCTGCAGTGCACTGCCACCCGCACTCCCACCCAACCTATCTCATGTGCTATTCACTCCCTGTCTGCCAATGACCTGCCATCACTCAGCACGAAAAGAGTTTGCCGCAAACAGTTCGCAGCAGAAACTAAGGGACCGTTATGACAGCTGCCTCAAATCACCACAGAAAATACTAGCCTACGTAAGTCACATGAACCACTCCTCACTCTCCCAGCCATTCCATCCTTTATGGCCGACACAATGTGTATGGTACATTTTCCAGACCTTGTTGCCACCGCACTGTCCTCCAATACACCATGGCGGCTTTCCCAAAAATTGTTGACGCACAGCACGCTTCCCTCCAGCCAACCACCGGCTGCATCCAAAGTTCTCCGACACCACGCCGTACCGAGTTCCAATGACACCTCTGTCCGCAGAGCGAACAGGGAAATGGGTCTGCAGAGCGGACCCAGATATCACTAATTATTTGGGACGTACATTTCAGTGTTTTGTTAAAAATTTACCAGTCCGATTTCCACTGAACACACACAAGCACGCTTTCTGGACCAATCCCCCGCTCCTGGTGCAAATTTGGTGAAAATCCGTCCAGCCGTTCGACCTGTATCCAGTCTATGGGAAAAAAAATGTGGGCACCCTCCTATAGTCCCCCCCCGCCCCCGCACGAAACCTTGCCCAACTTGGCAAAAAAATCCAGAGCCGCCCATATACTTTTTCTGCAAAGTTTGGTGAGGGGGAGAGAAGTTATAAGCCACTGAAAAAGTGCTCTTCCTAGGAGTTTAGCAACTTAACCATAACTACACGGCCGCTACCGTGGGCTGTGTGTCAGAATGTACCAAAGTATTAACTGAAAAGGATACAATACTCAAAAGGATACAGGAGGTAGGGTCTTCCGGATCCCTGTTCACACGATTTGATAGTTGTGAAGTCAACTGAAGACCTTCCAAATGATACAACCCTCTGGCTGATAAAACAGGCAGAGCGATGGATCACTGGAAAGGGCGTGGGTAAGGTATAGAAAGCCAGCCTAGGACAAATTAAAGTATCATGAATAACTGCTCCAACCTGAGTATGATGAATTAGATAATGACAGGAATGTTCACACTGACCTTTAGTTTAGGGTAGAATAATCCAGAAGTCTCTTGATGGATTTGAATGAAGAACAAACGACAAGGAAGGGAAAATTAGTAAGGGAGACTTATCCCGAACGGAACGAGGCTCACGCTAGATACGGGTTGAATTCACCACAGGATAGCGTCCAAAAGTTCAGTTCAATGTCACCTTCCAATAATCCTTGAAAAGCTTCCTTCCCACTATAGGGATCAATCCTTCTGTTAATTCCACAGATGCAGGAGTTAGAAATAGCGCTCTTATTAAGGAAAAACAAAGTACACGCGGTTATAAACAGCCGCGAAGAAAATAACGTTTGAAGACAACGTGCGCGTGTGGATTTTACACGCGGGCAGGATTCGCGCAGTCTGGGCCAGCCGCGTGTGAAGACAACGTGCGCGTGTGGATTTTACACGCGGGCAGGATTTACGCAGTCTTGGCCAGCCGCACTTGAAGACAGAGAGCGCGTGTGGATATTACACGCGGGCAGGATTCACGCAGTCTGGGCCAGCCACGAGTGAAGACAACGTGCGCGTGTGGATTTTACACGCGGGCAGGATTTACGCAGCCATGGCCAGCCGCACTTGAAGACAGAGAGCGCGTGTGGATTTTACACGCGGGCAGGATTTACGCAGCCTTGGCCAGGCGCGCTTGAAGACAGAGCGCGTGTGGAATTACACGCGGGCGGTGTTCCCGCAGTCCGGAACAGCCGCGTTTAGAGACAATGTGCGCGTGTGGAATTACACGCGGGCAGGATTTACGCAGTCCGGGCCAGCCGCGTATGAAGACAGAGTGTACGTGTGGATGTACACGCGGGCAGGATTCCCGCAGTCCGGACCAGCCACGCTTGAAGACAGAGAACGCGTGTGAATTATCACGCGAAGGAATAGCTCCAGGAATCAGCGTGTGGCGGAACACACGCTATTGAAGGCCCAAAAGTAGCTGTAGAAATATGCCAGGATGCAGATCAGAGGTTCAGCTACACAACGCCAATAGATTCGATCAGAAGCAGCGAGTGAAGTTTCTACGCTGCTTAAATACGTAATACCGTAGTTCACGTGACGAAGCAAAAGTCACGTGAAGTTAGCGACGTGAAAAGTGCAAACGTCGTTTTCCCGGTAACGTATCGAATAACCTCCATTTGGAATAGAACGGTCTAGCTGTTCTACGAGCGTAGCGTCCAGCATGCATGACACTGTGTTATATATATTCACTGAAAAAACTTTGTTAAAGGGACATTATGGTTAAGTTGCACTAATAAAAACCTATGAAATTTGATGAAACAACATTGTTAAAGGAAGGTTATGGTTACAAGTGAAACCGAAAAACCTCAGAAATTCGCCAGTTATGGTAAGCTAAGCAACCATAACTCACGCCACTCCCTTGCACTGCTAAGACTAACACCCACGATATCAAAGATGACATCACAAATGCCATTGATGACATCACATGTTAAATACATTTTCATGAAAAGTCCCTACAAGGTGTTGTATTTATAATGTTGGTAACAAGATGTCAGGGTGGATCGGGAGACCTATCATGAACTACTTTATCTATCCGTACAGAGTCCCTCCTCCCTTTCCATGGCAGTTTGCCGAAGGCGAAGAGAGAACCCTATTACCATGTTACCACAAACACAATTTATTTTCCCTTTCAAACATATCCCACTTTCAAATAACTTTACCACATAGCCAGTCCCAGGTGGACATGGCCACTCTAACCCCATTTGTCATCCCTTGTGGTCATGCCCAGTAGCCAGATTGTCCAGGCCATGACCTTATGCCATGACCCAGACAATCTAGCCACCGCCCATAGCCACAGGCTATACCTAAGTTACCAAATGTATATTACTATTTTTTGTACCTACATTATGACACTTGGCAAAAAATAAAACACTGGCACATTTGCAAAACCATGCTTTAAAGGTCCTTGCCAATGCTCCTTACATGAGCTTGCTGGAAATCCGCCCATGTTTTATTTTTTCAAAAGTGTCAAAATGTATGTACATAAAATAGTCATATGATTTAGCCCCCACTTGACAAACGCCATTCAGACTTTACACAAACATTCAAGGTTGTGTCTATAATCTTTCTGGAAACTTTTGTCCACATTCGTCAAACGGCAACACAGTTATAAGCCATTTCAAAATGTTGAGGCCCCCCTCTAATTTAGCCCCCTCTTGACAAAATCCCACCACACTTTACAAAAACGTTTATATCAAGATCTAAAATGTTTTTTTATCACACTTTTGTGTAGATTCGTCAAATGGCACCACATTTATAAGCCTTTTCAATATTTTGGGACCCCCCCCTAATTTTGCCCCCTCTTGACAGAGGCTCACCAAACTTTGCAATACCATTCAGAATCAGTTGTAGAATGGAATACCAAAATTTGCAGTTTCATTGAGTGGTACCAAAGTTATAAGCTATCCAAAAACTGCTTTTCACCAACCAAGTAATGCAGAAATAGGCCTAGATGACCCCCAAACATCTAAAGTGTTCGTGAACATCACAGGACTGTACCCGAACTGCTGGGCTGTGAAAACACCTGTTTTTTGGCTTCTTACGGCCATATTCTGGTGGTGGCCCCTGCGGAGGAGGGATGGCCATGACTGATGCCATTTTTTAAGTTAAAATGTAGCTGTGGCAATAGTCTAACAAGCTGTTGAAGGGTAAACTTTCAACTTGAAATTTCCTAGATCGGGCAAAAATGCAGTTTCAAAATGTCTGGGAAGCATGGACCCTTCACGGACATGTCATCACGTGGCACAGGCGCGGTTACCTGATGCTGTCTGGGGAAGTCTGCGATCTCGTCAGATGTTCGCGAAGGTCGGCAAACAAACAAACTGCATAAAAAGTTGTAGAAAATTGATAGAAGTGTTAAGAATATTGCTAGGAGATGGGGAATGGCACAATTTTCACTTGAAACTTCCTAGATCGGCTGAAAATGCAGTTTCAAAATGTCCGCAAAGCACATACACCAATCATGTACACGTCATCACGTTGGGAGGGTGTGATCACGTGATGATATCAACGATGGCGGGATGACGTCTGTAGACCTCAGTGGGGAAGATGCATGGCGCATGCGCAGGGTGTCTGCGATCGGGGGCTTTGTCCACGGATGTATTAAAGGTGCGTTGCATGACACTGGACATGTCCAAGACACGGCGCGACGTCTGCAGATGTCATGGGTTGCACGGCCAGACTCCGCACATTCCTATAGTTCGCAGACTACCAATTGGGTTTTAAAGAAAAAAAATGATGCAAGAATAATAGCCGGGATGTGGTATTGGAATGGAAAACATAAATGGGAGAATTTGTCCTTTATAAAAAGTCATCACTGGGGGAGGGAAAGAAGCTTCATCAAACCTTGTTTGATTTATGTTTTGTGAATTTGATTGGGGTGATTGTCCAGGGAAGGTGGACATGTACAAGTAGGACTGTGATAGTCAACATTTCTAATAACATGATTTTTAACATATTATACAAGTTCTTTAAAGTGCACTGGTAAAATCCTATGAAATTCAGTGAAAAACCTTTGTTAAAAGGATGTTATGGTTACAAGTAAAACCAAAAACCCCAGAAATGTGCCAATTATGGAAAGTTAAGCAACCATAACTCGTGCCACCACCGTGCACTGCTAAGACTAACACCCAGGACATCAAAGAGTGTTTTCAGTGAATTTCAAGGGTTTTGGCATACCATCGTTTTTTTTCTGCGCCACTGGCCATTGCCAGTGTATATTTTACAACACTACCCGCCACTGGCCATGGCCAGTGTATATTTTACAACACTACCAGGCCAATAATCATGACCTTCAGCCATGGTCAGTGGCCACAGCCTTCGGCCGTCTCTACTATACATGTGTATCAGGCCCACTAGCCATGGCCCTCGGCCCTGTTCACTTGACATGTGTATCAGATCCACAAGCCAGGGCCACTGTATATTTTAGAACACTACCAGGCCACTAGCTATGGCCTTCGGCCATTCGGACATGTGTATCAGGCCGACTAGCCTAGTGAGCACGGCTTTTGGCCGTGCCCACTGTATATTTTAGAACACTACCAGGACACGCACTTCAGCCATGTCCACTATAAATGTGTATCAGGCACACTAGCCATGGCCAGTGAACAAGGCTTTTGGAAAGTGGCTAGCTCGGTAGTGTGTACCGGCACCCTTCACTGAGCATGTCGGAACAAGCAGTAGAGTGTGGAAAATATATATGACTGGGGGAAGTTTTGGGAATTGAACATTTAATGTACTCTTCTTGCTCATCACTTTATCATAATGTTGAGCAGATGCTGCAAACTGCCCATGTTTTAAAAACTGTTTCTTGCTTGTGCAAGGCGTAGCTTTAGACTTTACTGCACATGTCTTTACAGTGAAGGTTCTTCACATAGCGTGTAGGAATGCTCGTCTTCACATCCCTCGCTTCTGACGTGTTTGCCTTTTGGCATATGTAAGTGTGTTTTAAGCTCCTGCTTTCTTAGGAAAAGCGGCATTAGCAGACAGAAGTCATATTAAAAGCGTTCTCGCCATCCTCAGAATGTGTGCGTCACTTTGAGGAGTATATTCACCTTCACTAAATGTATTACAATATGCTGTCCTCCCTGATAACACTGACTAATATGAAAGAACACTGCTGGTATCAAAGGCTTGTATAATGGGGCTTTGTTCCCTGCCAACAACATTGTTTCAGTATGATTCCTTGCCCTGTCTTTACCCCCCCTTCTATTGAAATTCATGTGTCCCTTTGGATATAAGGTAACGGTGCATGGAGCAAGGGGATTCTCACTTGCAACGAAGTCTAGTGCTGCAGTTGACTTTGTTTTTGTTACTGCTTTTTACTAATAAATTGTTCACCAATCCACCAGAATCGTGTGTGGTCATTATTTACACCATATACTTCGGTTTGTTTTGTCACTTGTCTATATCCAACTTTTGTTACACCCTCATAAACTGGCTTACCACTTGTTCTGTCTTTGTGCTATTGTAAAGGCAACCTTCGTGGAAATACTTAAAACATCTGTAAATGTGTTAATATAAGGTATTTCTGATTGAAATGGTCATCCCTGTTCTTTAAATAAATACAAAGACAAATACTCCTTTCCTCCACCATTACTGTTTCTATCTCCTTAATGGGTCAGGATACCCACACTGCTTCCTGCCCCATAGGTTTTACCACTTCTTCGTTCACCCTGTCTTCTACCACTTCATCTGTATGTCTGGGTCATGATGTTACATCGTCCCTCTTCTGGTTCTATACCCATTCAGATGTCACCTCCTCTGTCATATTCTTATTTCACATCACATTCGTTGTCATGTCTTTCTCTGCTATTACCACCTCCTACGGCTTCTTCCTTCCCAACTTTTCCTTCTAGCCACTCTTGCCTTCGGATGTTACTACCTCCTCCTTCACTGTATTCCCTCCCACTACCTCTTCTGTCCTCTCCTTCTGATGATATTATCTCCTCCTTCACCTTCTTCACTCCCACCTCATTATGTCCACTCGTGTCCTGATGTTACCACCACCGTCTTCACTTTCTTCACTTCTACAACCTCCTTTTGACCACTCTTACCCCCTGATGCAATTACCTCATCTTTCCCCTTCACCCCCACCACCTCCTGCCACACACTCATTCCTGCTGATCTTATCACCTCCTCTTTGACGCTCAGAGTTTTCACCAACTGCTCCAGTTTTCCACTGCTGCCAACTCTCCATTCCTCTCTATCTCTCCAGTTTCTGCTTCTTCTGCCATGCTCCTGTCCTTACCCTTCTCGAAATCCAAGCCTCCTGATCCTTCACCCCCCCCACTCCAAAACTGGGGCTAGCTGCTATGCCCCCTGTAAGGGAGGCATGGTATCACAGCAAGACGGACACAAGTGACCACATTCAAGGGTGTTTATTAAACCGTAAAAATTGGTGAGATGAACGCCTAATCTAAACCTAAATCTAAGATGGGAGCAAGCTACGATCATCAAATAATAATAATACAGTCCTAGTGGAGTTTAGTCAAATAAAAAGAGCCTATACTAAGAAAAACCTATTTCCAATTCTTACCGATATGCTACAAAATAGTGTGGATAATGTCCACAAAGAAAGAAAGAAGTGTTCTCAAAATGATAAGTCAGGATGTTATGGCCGGGTTCTCTCTTCCCCATGTTTGAAGCACAGGACAAGGGGGGACACTCGAGCACAGGACACTTCTGTGCTTCTCCGGCCCGAGGTTACAGTTCCTTTTTCCTATATCGGGGCCTTCTGTGTCCAAGTTTCTTTTCTGCAAAGTCCTGAGGGCCTGATGTATCACAAACAAAAACCAAAAGATCCTTCTGTTAATCTTCACGTCGGTCGATTACTCTTCACCCCAGGATCCCCCTCAGCCGGGCTTCGATCCCCTTCACAACGTCAGCCTACCTCAATCGGGCTCGGACCAACAACTCACTGTGGACATCCCTCAGTCGGGTTCACGTTTGTCACCACAATGCAGTTCACTTAACTTTTCAATTGACAGCATCATCATTTGTAATATTCAGGAATCTTAATGTCTTTTTAAACAGTCCTCCGGGTTACCTTCTCCACTTTACTTGGGCCCTACTCGTTCGGGCTCAGACCTTCCTTCACCTGCCACCCAAAGCATTTGCCAATTCACACAGAATTCCGAAGGGCGTAGGGTCTCGCTGGGTCACTCCGTGATTCTTTGGAAAGTGCAGGTTTCCTGCTATCACAATTGTTATGGCGTTCCCCCTCCGTAACACAGTTCACTTCATTTTCACAATGTGTCAAAGACTTTCGACTGTACAAGGGGTTTGGTTTGACCCTTGTATGACCACTTTTACTTCTCAAGCCAGTCTCCCCTAGGACCTATTGGTTTTTGTAATTTTTCTAATTTCAGCATATCTTTCTTGTTCGGGAGCGGGGCATTCGTTAGTGTCTTTCGAATAAGCACCCACAGCACGCCGGAACACTCTAATACCTCGGTTGTTCACAAAATACTTTTGTCTATTATCTTCTTTTTTCACACAAATGTTGCCACTGCAACTTTGGGCTTAACACAGCCCGGTCCACTATCAGTTTCCTCCGACTCACCGGCTGTGCTGAACTCGTTGGCTTTTCTTCTGCTGGAGTCAAGGACTGTATCACGGGATCAAGCTCTTTTCCCCGCCCCTGGCTATCAGTGCGGGAGGGCCCTGTGTACCGTTGACATCTGTCGCACCAATCGGCAGTTGCAATTCCCGGTTTTACTGTTCTTTTATCGAAGGCTTTGCAGCTCTGGGTTGAAAAGATCAAGAGCCTCTTTGTCGTCTTTTCAGTTTCCACCGCCTTTCTCCTTTGTTTGAACTGCCGACCCGGAATAGTGCCTTCTTGTGGGTACGGCCTTGCTCAAAGTGTGCTCTTGTGCTCTGCCTTTTATCCCTGTGGGGAAGGGAAAGGGCTGTCAGGTGTGTGTGGTTATCGCAATTGCCTGACTGCCTGACCCTTGTGTTGGGACATGTCTGGTAAACGGCTCTGGTATTAGTCCGTTGTCTTTCTCTGTGTGAGAAAGTGTTCGTGTAGGAAGGGGGAGTAGTGTTTCTAAATAGGATGGGGAAAAGGTGTCAAAAGGAAGGGGGTACCGCGTCTCATCCGTCAGCATCCCACTTCCCGATCATCCCCCATCCAGGTGATCCTCCCGCACTGGTCCACCCCCAGGAACTGGATCCAAAAGCAATGGCCGTGTCCTGGCCACCTGGATGACGGATCCCTGGGGACTAGCAACTGAGACACCTTCAGGGTTCCAGCACCCCTTTCTAGCCCCCAAGTGTGTCTTTATAGAAGGTCTGCACCTCTGAGCCGTAGTTGAATGAGAGCTGGTATTCTGTATCTTCCTTGAGTGCACTTGGGGCTCCTTTGGACCGAGAGGTTGGACCAAGCCTACATCTGGCCTGTCCACAATGCTGGATTGTAGATGTTCTCCTGTGACTTTCCCTAGCGCTACCTACACTGAGCTGGCAGCTGTATTGTGTTCACTGTGCAAGTTACAGATTGTAAACCTCTGGGTAAGCTTTTTAAACTCTCCAAAGTACTTGGAACATTAAGCAGGGAAAGTGATGTATTGTTTCCCACATAGGAGATTTATTGGCCGGGGAACAATGCATTTTTAACATTGCACTTCATGTCTGTTTCCCCCATTTGCATAGCCATGGGCTTAAAGCACTGTGCTCGTCGTGCCACAGAGTTCTTTGTGAGTCCTACAGACCTTCAAATATAATTCCTTTGATGTGCCAGGTTAACTGGTAAAAGTAGCGATGTATGCGCTACCTCTGTTGGTCATCAAGACAAGGTTTCTCTTAAAGCGAATGCCTTCTTTTTCAGTATTGAAGATTTGGATATAGTTGGGGCAAGACTTAGAAGCTCTCAATTGTGTAGGAGGAGCATTTCCATTAATGTGTCGATTACTACAATAAATTGAGGGTTTAAGCCTGTAGGGCTAGTTTGCCCAGCTAGACCGTGGGGCGGGAAGGGACTGGACATTTAGGCATAGCCTGCAGTGGCAAGGGCCCAACGTTCACTGGCTCCAGGTGGCTCCCAGAACCAGTCAGGGGACGATGTGTTCGTCCCATTCAATGTAATTCTGAGTCAAATTGTTTAGTCCTCTATCTAAGTCTATTGTTCAGCAAGTCTTCCTTTTATTTGGCTTGGTGGCCTTGCTAGTTTCACCAGGGGGGGGTCTGGACTATAGCTCCCACCTAGCTTTCTCTTGCTTAACGCAAGTGACTGTAAGGGTATCTTTGCTTGCAGACTTTCACTTTACACACACTCTCTCATTAGATGGCCTACTTGACATGGCCTCGGCACTGTAGCTGTTTCTCCTGGCTCAAGGATTTCTTGGTCTTTTCTCCTGTCAGCACTCTCTACTCTTCTCTTTTAGGAATGCTGTCCTATCTCCCAATGTGACAACATGCAAAACACTTTTCCAGTGTGCAGTTCTCTGCTCCCTTTTATACAGGTTTGTAATTGGCCAGTTGATTCAGCACAGGTTCTGATTGGTAGATCCTTTTCCATGTGTCATTTCTGTACAGTCAAGGTCCACCAGCTGCCCACATGTTTGCCTACCATGTGTTTTATATTCGTCCTATTGCCTACTCTCCATTACATAATGGTCCTTGGGGTCCAGGTTTAAGAAGGGAAATTAGGAGAAATCAGGATGGAATTTGCATGGCTCTGCCTAGCTCCCGGACTCAATGATACTGGTCACATTTGAGCAGGGAGGCTTCTATGCATCTCAAGAGCCTGGAAGATCCACTTTTGTGTATTTCCTTTCCTGAGCGTATGTCTCTGTATGCAAGTTGGGCCGGGATTTGGCTTATGGGTTCATCACTCTAGGTTCTGAGCAAAGATATGTTCAGTGGTGGGTCTTGTGTGGCGAGTCCTCTAGATCTCGCCTGATTGTCACTTGTGTTACTAAAAATAGAGACAGAAAAAATAATAAGGTTTAAATGTTTTCCAACAGTGTGCAACATAATAAACAGCGTAAGGAGGGTTGCTAAGCAAAATACTAAGGATGATAAAGGTAGCCAGAAGTAAAATGTTGGGAAATGGCTCCAAGTGCCCATCCCTAAAATAAGAGGTAGGGTCAAATGGTCTCCCATCTGAAGTCTCCAAAAGAATGGTGCTTCCCGTCTTGCAACTGAGGGGTTCCATCGTTCAAGAAAATCACAAAACTATGATGGCCAAAATCCAAAGTTCAACAAAGATTTTTTCACTCGCCAAACAAAAGTACTGTACACAAATTTCTGCAAGGGCGATGCCTCTTCCTCGCCTGAAATATCCATGATGGGGTAGTTGGGTCTTTTGACTCGCTCCTTTACCCATGGGCAGTTCTGTGCCCCAGTCCCATTGCTCTATGGCCGATCAGTGCTTAGGTGGTCTGCTAGACCTCTACCTCTTGGTTGTTTCCCATTGGTTCTCAAAAGGAGGTGGAACTGGGTCTTCTTGCTCACTTGGTAAGTCTGGTGGGGGTTGCCTCCCAGGATGAATTGCTGGCCCTGGGCGACTTTGCCGGAGGAGGGTTGCTCGTCCCCTTGTTCTGTGCTTCTTCCCTTGCAGCTTCCTCAGAAGCCTTTCTATCTCATGGCTATCACTATATTGTCTTCCCTGCTTCCTGGTATAACAGTGCTGTCTCGTTCAGCCTCCTGCTCCTAGCCTCTTCCCCTGGACTAACATGGTCCTCAGGTAGCTGTCGATCTCTTCTTTTTCTTTTGGGTGGTCAGTCTTTAACCCTCACTCTAGCTCTTTAGCTTCTTCCTCACTCTTTTCTTTCATATTCCAGATACCTGCTCCCACTCAATGGTCTCTCTTACAATAAGTCTCCCCCGCAATCTGTCTCTCCAGCTGTTCCACCTCCTCCTTGTTTCAGTGATAATTTAACGGGGCCTCTCAATCCTTATGCTTCACTATGTCATGACTCCCTCTGTCCTCTTTTATCTACCACTCTCTCTCTTGATGGACTCCCGCACTTTCTCTCCAGGGACTTATTTTCCTTCCATCTCTACTTTCAACATTTCTCTATTCTCCTTAATGTCTCAGTACTCTGTCAGGCCAGTGTATTCCTACTCCTCTGCTCACTATATTTACCTCTTTCTACTCAGATGGTACCCGTCACTTCCCTTGCTAGAGCAGTTTCCTTCTATAGCTCTTTCAAAGCTTCCTTCCATTCCACCCTCTCTTCTACTTCTAAGATAGTACCTCTTGCTTATATCGTTAGGCTGGCACAATTAATGCTCTCTTCCCAAATAGTTATCCCTCTTCCAAACCAGTTAAAGGTTCCTTTCTATTTCACTGCTTCTCCTGCCCCCCAGATGATAATTCGTGCTTCCCACTCAAAGCTGGTACCCTTCTTACCCAGTAACGCTCTAATAAGAACAATCTTCAAGAATTGTCCATGCTTTTCTCAACTCGCCTCACACCAGGGCAAATTCCCTGCAGCACTCTGACATGGAATACTCCTCAGTTAATGGTCCAGGTCACCCAGGGTCGGCTACTTTCTTCTTGCCAGCTCTCCCCAAGACAGAAAAAAACAGTTTGGATTGGTTGCCTTTTAAAGTATGTTTGTCCATCCCCTTGGCTATGCTCCAAGGTGATGTGATAGCCTGCACCTGAGTATTGTGGGTTGTGCTCTTCTTTAAGTTGGCCATGTGCTCTGGGTCAGGTGGTTTCGCAGGGTGCTAGTTTAAGGTAATCTCATAGACAGCACCAATTTTCAATTCTAGATGGCCCAATTGGTGACGGAGATAAACTCCCCTACATTATTCTTGCAAGTGTCAGCATTAGCACCTGGCTCTACCAGATGTTTGGAGAATGACAGGGCAACATCAATAGGGCAGGACAGGTGGGGGATCTTTCCCTATTACCAATAATAGAAATGTAACCATTTACTCTTGTACTGGGCACGAATAGAGAGGTTCTTGGTAGTCATGATAGCCTACAGATTGCCTCAAGAAAGACCTAGTGGGTAATGTTATTCCCTCAGAAATTGAGCAATTGAAAGGAGAAATGGAGGATCTTGCATTATTCTTTACAAGAAATTGTAGCATTAGTAAGGATGAACAATCCTAGAGAACCAATGCTGTAGCGCTGTATTGGTGCCACCAGGATGACTAAGAAGTAAACATTTGCCCAGAAATTCTAAAGGCCTCTCAGCCACATTGTGGTCAGTGTAAAGGCCCAGGTAGCCACAGTGACTGTAGAGCTAGGTGGCAGGCCCTCTAAGATGGTTATACTAAGTATGTAGACTATGTGGGACCTGAAGTCCTAATGGATAGACCCTATGATAATGACAGGCGGCTATAAAGCCTACAAGATCCATTAATGAAAATATACCTTTTCAGTCTTCAAAATAGCTACAATGTGATTGAGAGATCTAGTGACTTCTCACAATGAATGTCTTAACATTGTTGTTAGTGCAGGTGTACAGAGCTGCCTGTCCGCAGGTCTTCTGAATCCTAATTCACTTTCCTGGCCCTTTCTGGAGATCCAAGCTTTGCATATTTAGCATTATTCCATTAGCTAGGGGGAGGTGGCAGTGTTTTTCTGAAACCTCTCTTTCCTTAGCCTTGTAGGCAATGAAAACATTCAAGTGTGAAACTGTAAATGCAATCGCATAGCCCGAATAGTATGAATAGTATGTTGGCCAGAAGCAAATGACATGTGACAAACATGGAAAACCATGAACCCTGAATGAGACCATTGGAAGTCCATTTTGTAAATGCCTGCCATTTTCTTTTCTGTAACGCTTTGCAAATATATTCTGTGCTTCAGATCCACACACAGTGCGAGGCCACGGAATGTGCAACCCCGCAGAAATACATTGTTTTTCTTATTCGGTAAAGCCTTGAAGCGGTGCAAAAAGCCACGGCTAATCAGCAGCCCATGTGCCAGCCTGTCTTGCAAGCGATGTTGTAAAAGGCAGTTAAATGAGAATTATATGAAACTAACGGTGCTCCTTCACGAAGGATGGTATTTTTTCTGCTTCAGAACTGTCTGACCCTTAGCCCATGAGTGCAGCGAACAGATAACACTAGTAGGAATGTCTCCCTGCTAGAACCTGATATCCTTCCCTGTGCCGATGCCCCATGTTCCCCATAACAGAAAACTGTCTCTGCAGCTCCGCTAGAAATACTAATGTTTAGACTGAATGAAGTTACGTGCATAACTGTCAATTACCGAACCCTAGCTTGTATGTCACATATAGGGGTGGACCGAATAATGCTGTAGAATGATGATGTATTCTGTATATATATGACTGCTTTACCGCTGCTCGCTCTCTCTCATCTCACAGTGTCTGGGAACACATGTCGTGAGACATTGAGACTCGGTCGGCCGACTGAGAAACTCTAAAAATAAACCAGACTTGTTTGGGAAATGAACCTCATGACTGGCGTGTCATTAGTATATGGTTATTGTGCCTTTATTCCATATATGGTCTTACACAAGCAGCAAGCACGTTCTGCTGTTCCTTCTACCGGCCACAGCTGTCATGCTCAGAAACATGCTAGATTCTTGTCCGCCAGACATCAGTGCCAAGTGCCCCCTAGAAATGTCACAATCGTACATGAGTTAACGTCTACTAGCTTTATGCTTCTAAGATCTACTAGCACCACCTTACGCTACACACACAAACCCTGCCGCAGACGGCCACCAGAGGCCTAGCGATTAGTACATCAACACTAATCCAAACCACAACTAAGCTCTCCTCTTTAGACCTATCGCACTCTCCCACAACAGCGGTTAACAAGACCAAAAGCGCTGTAGTCCATCACATCGTGGGTTCTTCAATATGGATAATGTGATGAATCTGATGAAGTCATCACTCCTTTGCCAGAGGTAACCGCCCCTCATGTTGCCAAGGGAAAGCCAGCCACTACATGATCCTGGCCCTGGGGGTGGCTATGTGAGGGTGTATCCCATGATTGGAGGTGGCCCTCTGAGGGATGAACAGGCATCATCAGATGAGACATGATATCCCCCTTTGCTTTTAGGGCATTCCCTTCCATTCCCCATGCCTTGATTGCATATTGTGATAACCCCCTTCAACATCCTGCAAAAGCTGCTGACAGAACTGAAGATTTTACACCTAGTAGAACTACATGTACTGAGACGAGGAAGAGGACTGTCATGAGAAAGAGTGTGAACCATAATGCTCATTCTAGTGTTGTGAAAAATGTGATTGGTCCAAGACATTTCCTAGCCTGGACGTGGGAGTTTAAATCAGCTGCTACAAGAAATTGAAGAGCGCTTCCTTTTCCCAGCGTTGGCTTGGAGACCGATATGAGATGCAGGTTTCAGTGCAGAGCAGATGGTGTCACAACCCAGGAAGGAACCCTGAAGGCAGGCAAGTGGTGATGGCGAGAGAGGGAGCAAACCCAAGCGCTCCTGGCCAGTCGGGTAAACCAGGAAGCAAACAGAATTTAGAGCCATGGGCGCAGAGCACTACAGGCAAGAGGAGAGGTGCAGAGGCAAGACCCAGACTGGATGCGTAGTGAAGTGGTGTCGGTTGACCGTGGACTTGCCAGACGAAGAAGAAGGAAGTCGAAGCGGGAATTGGAAGCCAGGATGGGCTTCATTCCAACGCAAGGAGTGAGAACTCTCTATGCCGCTAACTGGGGAAAGATGCTCAAGTTCAGCAGATACCGAGACGAGTACCAGAATACATATGATTGGAGTGAGACAAAGCATATATTGTCGATGAACCCAGAGAGTAAAAGGGGATGCCAGAACTCAGGCAAAGAGACCCTGAAAGAGTGAATTGGTTGCCAAGAGTAGGGGAGAGAGTAATCCTCATTGGTGTCACTGTCATCTTCATCGTCACACTGCTTTGCCATAAAGGTGATTCCATACAGAACACCAATGGTTCCACTAACCACAAAGAGGATCGCTCCTCTAACTGAGGTTTTTAATCTTAAATATATTTAAAGCTGTTAAATTAAACGGAATAAGAAAACTGCCCACACAGGAGTCTTTGGAAACAAGCCAAGGGGCATCTACAAAAAACGAATGGTGTCGCCGTATAGTGAAGAATTTGATATTGAATCTGTAAGCACAACTGTAGCCTTTTGAACGACCCACGGTTGAAACACGTGACGGCATAGCAAGCGCATTGAATAAAGCATCCTCGTATGCAACATTTTGCAATGTACATAGAAATTATTTCATAATTGATATTTTAACTAGCGCCGTAGACCAGAGAGCAACTAGTTTTACAGTCATACTGTGGAGACAAGGGGGGGGTGGGTCTTGCTCTCGATGGTCAGGCAACTGTCTATCTGTTCTTTAAATACTGGAGATTGAAGATTCTGTAAAAATAGTCCTAAGCACACCAATAGTCCAGTCAGCTCCCAAATTGTGTATCACTTTGCCATAAAGCAACATGGGGAAGACCCATGTCCCCTTGTACTGAATGTGGAAGAGAGATTGCAACATAAAGTCCTGGCAGGAGAGTATACCCTGAGAATTGCAGATCTGGGACCCGCACCCAATTTGTGTTATCTTGGAAAGCGAATATTAAGGAAGACCCACGAATTAAGATTTTAATTGTACAGAATGTGGAACAAGGCATGGGGAAGGGAGTAATTTCCCCTGGATTCAATTGCAACACAAGAGGAGGGGGTTATCCTCTTGGGCTATAAAGAACCTGGTTATTCTTTGAACTATTGTTTTGGTGGACAGAATCCTGGGGAATGGAGTCCTTCCCTTTAGAACTGTGAAGATTATCCATTTGGAACGTTTATTGAACTTAAACATTTGCACACTTTCTAAGTCAAAGACAATACCCTTAACACCTTAGAGTTTGTTTTAGAATGTGAGTGCTAGATAGGATTTCAGACACAGGACATTTTTGCTTTGGACATCTTGACACTTGACAGCCCCTTAGTTTTGGTTAAGGTTGGGAAACACCTCCTAGATTAGGGATAGTGAGGCTTTATTGTTTAATGCAAGTTTATGACAATCACTATGAGTCCCCTCTGCCCGGGTCTCATTCCTGGTTCCTCACATATGGTGTCATGTGTGGGATCAGGCTCAGTTGACACAAACTGGGGAACCATCAGATTTGAAAACCTAGCAACCGAGCCTCTGATCCATCAGTAGCTACAGAAAAATCTATTGGATTTGACCTATTGAGTAATAGGGGAGAATTGGTGCAACCCGAAGACAGAATGCTAATACCCACTGACCTGATCCTAGTACCCATGCAGGTACTTACATTATTGTATTGTATTGCACTTGTTATTTATATGGCGCCTTTAACCATTATTCTAGTCTCAATACACTGGTAGTGGGAACTCCCTCGGTTGAGCAAAGTCCAGAGTGTTGGAGGTCATGGAGTAAGATTAGAATGCGTGTATGTGTTTGGCCAAATAAGGGTTAGCCAGGCTGGCCAGGCTCCGGTAGAGCGCAACCCATGCAGTCAGGTATGTGGATGGGTGCTGAGAGGAGTCAGGAGATGGCATGAGTGCTAGAGATTTGCTATGTGTTTAACGTGCCTGAATTTGTCATAAGTCTTCGCTCCATTCTGATGTCCGAGGGGCTGAGGCGTAGTCTGGTGTAAGTAAGCCGATACACATGTGAACAGCACAACCTCATTGTGTCATAGTCCTTGCCGTATTCTGATGTGTGTGGGTAGCCATGCCTGCAGCCAGTGGCCACCGGAGTGGTGCGTTACACGTACCTAGCCAATTCTGTGGTGATTTGTTGTTTGTGCGCCCAATCGGGTATTGGCTTCTTTTGTTGATTCTTGCTGCTGCGATAAATTGTTTAGTGACCGCAACAATCTATGCTCCACCTATTTGCAACAAGAGGAGCACGGGTTGTATGTACTTCCAGGTTCTTCGAGGTGGATATCGTGACAAGTCTACCCAGATATTGGGAGCTTACTGAGCCTTTTGAGTTATTACCTTTACCATGGGTGGCCCATCCTATAGTTCATACATGTGCAATACCTGTCCTTCCCTCAAGTATTTCCAGTGTGATAACAGGGCTAGTTCTTGATTGCCCTCCTGGAGTAATGTACGAGAGACCCCCACCTGGCCTTCTGGTGCATGACATGGCCATGGCACAATTCCTACAATAATAATTCCCTGCAGTGCATCCCAATCTGTCAGATTGCGATGCCAGTGATTCTATCACAACCATTATGGGCCTCATTACGAGGTAGGAGGTAGCCATAGCGCTAGTAGCACCATGGCTACCCCCTTACCGCATTAAGGGTCCGGGTTCTCGGAATAGGGACTTACCGGGTCATTCCAACCTTGGAGGACCCGGTAAGTCCCCATTCTGAGAATCCCCATTCTGAGAACCCCCATAGGGCTCAATGGGAATGGGGATGGAGCTAATAACGGGCCTGCTAATAGCGGGCCCGTTATTAGCTCCCTGGTCCATTAGCGGCTCCGCTAAGGGCGCCTGATAAAACCAGGCGCCCATAGCGGGACCCCCTAAGGGACTACGGAGGTAAGAGGTTACCAGCACTGGCATCCTTACTGGTGCGGGTAACCCCTTACCTCCAAACTCGTAATGAGGCCCTATGAGTACGATTTGCCTTTGGTGTATGATAGTGTGTGGGGTTTGGGCCACCACAATAGCAGCCAGTGCCGCCAGGTGCTGACGGGTCGGTCCGCTGCGAATGTGGCCAGGATCACCTGGTATTGAGTGTTCCTATGTTTGGATTTGGATGGTTTTTGATGCGGCAGATGTGCAGAGGAAGAGTGTTCCAGATGGTTAGAGCTAGGATAGAGAAGGCTGAGACGCCAACTCTGGTGGAGTGGTCAGAGGGATTAGTGAGGAGGAGAGCTGAGCCCGATTTGGGGATTTGGTTGTGGATGATTTTGTTCTGAAGGGCTCAGTGTGTGATGCACATGGCTTTGAACGTTTCTCTTAGGCCAACAAGGAGCCAGTATAGTACTCTTGAGTCCGGGGGTGAAATGTTCTCTGGGCGAGAGGACAAGGAGCAGTTCGGCTGCTGAGATAGGAGTTGGTGTAGTGTAGGTGGGAGATGATGATGGCTAGTATTGCAGAAACTCTTTGAGGATATGAGAGATAGGGAAAGATTAGTGGAAGTGGCAGGTTCTGGAAACAGAGTTGTGTTTGGACAGAGAAAGGTCTGTGTCCATGGTGCAGTCAAGATTTCTAACAGAGGTGGAGGCAGCAGGTGGGGCTCCAGGGCTATAGGCCAATATAAAGATTGGGGAATCAGAGCAGTTTTACTGCATATTAGGATTTCTGATTTGCCCGGATTGTGTAGTCATTCATAGGTCGATATTCGAGAGGCAAGAGTGCGAAGACTGGAGTCTTGGGAATTTTGACAATGATCTAGGTGTCTGCGTAGTTGCAGCAGGTAAGGTTCTGTGAGCGGTTGAGAGCTGGCAGTGGGCTTAGGTAGAGGTTGAAGAGGAGGGGAGAAAGGGAGGCTCCTTGTGGCACACCCTTTTGTGATGGGGCGAGGGACGGAGGAGAAAGGTGGGAGGAGAATAATTTGCAAGCAATCAGAAATGATCCAATTAAGGGCAGAATCTTTGATGCCTAGGGTGAGTAGCCTGTTCGTGATTACTGGTGGTTGGTGGTATCAAAGGCCGCAGATAGATCCAGGAGGATGAGCGTAGCACACCCTACTGAATTGGAAGTTCTTTTTAGGTCATCCCAGAAAGCGACCAGAGAGGATTCCATCCCGCAGAGGGTCTGAGTCGAGGAGTCTGTTAGCTTCTGTGAAGAGGGCAGGTTGCTTATATGCCGTGCAGTCAATTAATTTAGCAATGAAGCTGGTGTTGGAGATTGAGTGGTAGTTTGATGGGGAGAGTGGGTCGAGGTTGTTTTTTTTAGTAGTGGTTTCACATGAGTGGTTTTGAAAGCCTCTGGAAACGTTCCAGATAAGAGGGATTTATTTATGATGGAGCGGGTTACCCTGCCTGCACTGGTGGAGGTAAGGCTCTTTTTTAGAAGCGGAGGTTGGTACGGATCTCCAGGTGAGCTTGCTGGTCCGTTAAGTGCTGGTAGGTTGCAGCAATTGGCCTGGGAAAGAGGTGTGAATGAAGAGAAAGTTGGTAGGAAGGGGTATAAAAAGTTGGGATTCGGAGATGGCGGGATCCGAGCTAGTTTTGTGATGATGGTACAATGTCTTTCAAGCGCGACGTTATGAAAGTGGTCAGAAAGTTCATCACAGAGAACTCGTGACTTATGAGGGAAGGGGTTTAAGCTAGGATTTTGTGGAGTTCCCTGCATGGACTGTTGGCGGATTTCTTGATTTCATACAGATATGCCCTGTTCAGTCTTACGAAGGCCATTATGTTTTGTGGGGTAGGGTTGGTCCTTCAAGTTCACTCCAGGTGATGCTTGATGGTTTTGAGAGTTTTGAGGCAAGAGGTTTACCACTTTTGGTGTGGGCTTCATCATAGGGAGAGGTGGCAGGTTGGTGTCATGGGGTCATAGCTTTGGGGAGCCATTGGTCGAAGAGGTCGATGGAGGGATGTCCTTTCTTGCGAGAGGGATAAGTGTGTGAAATAGGGAATTGGTCAGGTCTAGATTGATGATGATTTTATTCCAGAGAGGAATGGTGGCCAGCGTGGTTGAGGAGATGTTTGCTGGAAATGGTAGAGTGGGTGAGTGGCGTTGAAGTGAGAAAGGTATAGCGTGGTGATCAGTCCAGATGAGGGGGCGCAGCGGGAGTGGGGAAACCAGATCTGATGTGCAAAATAGTGTGTTGATGATGTGTCCTGCAATGTGGGTCAGGTGGGAAATCAGTTGCGTTAGGCCGTCAGCTTCCAGATTGTCGGTGAGGGAGCCAGTCATTGGGTTGACTGGAACATCAAACTAGATGTTGAAGTCTCCTAGCAGAGTGAGTACGGGGTGTTGTGTCAGTGTGGTTGAGAGGGAGATGCAGGAGAGTCAGCAACATTTCAGTCATAGCCAGGAGGCCTATATAGGAGGAGGAAAGTGTGGGAGACGGAAGGGCTGTTGTGGAACTTGCCGAGAATAGATTTGCATTTAGTGTCGCAAGGTAGAGTCTCGGTGGATATTACTGAAAGGTGTTGTTTGTGGAGGATGGCTAGACCCCCAACCCCTGTTCTACTGGGCCTGTTATGTACGAGGAGGGAAGGCCTTGTGTTCAATGGGGTTGAAGTCGTCAGTGATCCAGGTTTCAGTGATGAATAGGATGTCTGGATTTTCTGTGGCTATAAGGTCAAAGATTCTGTTTGTTTTTGGCGACCGAGTGATTCTGTTTGTTTTTGGCGACTGGAGTTGATGCGTATGCAGGATAGTGAGAGATAATTCTGGTCGGCTTCGGAAGTGGTAGCGGGTTGGGTGTGGTGGTGCCGAGCAGGGATGTCTGAGTGCATGGTGGGAAGTTCAAAAGGAGGGAGGTGTAGAGAGATATTGGTCGGGGATGAGTGTTTTGGAGGTGAGGTGAAAAAGGCTAGGACAGGGTTGGGAGTGGGCGGAGAACGTTGGGGAGAGTAGTGGGGGCGAGCTGGGGGGTGTCCTGGGGAAAAGAAGGGACAGACAATGTGTCAGTTGTAGCCTGCGATGAGAATGACCTGTGTGATTAGTGGGGCACTTGAGGGACACAGGAGTGTGTGAGAGGGTAGGAGGGTTTGCTGACGGGGCTGTGTTGGCCAGGGTGGCTCCTGCTGCGCTGAGGGAGAGGAAGTGTGAGTTAAGTGTGTGAGGGGTTGGGGCGGAGGGCAGTGAGGTGGTATCCGAGGGGCAATGCAACATTGCCACATGTGGGGGTGAGGGTGGGTTATACAAGGTTGGTTTATAGTGTGAGATGTATGCTGGGGTGTAAAGATGGAGTTTAGGGGGGGACGCGCAGCAGTGAGCTGGCCGCGCTGCATTATTTCTGGGCGGGAGGGGTCGGGGTGGAGATGGTCGGGTGGGGTGAGTTGTGTGAGACAGGGGCTGGTGCATACTGAAGGGGTTCTGGAGAGTGGCTCACCAGCCGCGTCATTTCACAATTTAAAAGTGACTCTGGCAGCTGCCCGAGTCGCCTTTTGAATGGTGAAATGTCGGCTATGGCGAGGGGGGGGTGGAGCTGCTGAGAGAGGGGAGACATTTGGGGCGGGAAGAGGGGAGGAGTTGGGATGGGTGTGGTACGTCCAGGACCGGAATGGCAGGGCACGAGACAGCCTTCGTATTAGACGTGTGGTAAATAGGCTACACTTGTAGATATCACAGGTTATAACTCTACAGAACGGCCAACTTGGGTCACTTATGGTTCACTGCTGTCTGTGCTGTTTATGTTCAAGTCATTTTATGATCTTGTTATTTTTAACAAATGTTTCTTTCAAATTATTATTTTTCCTTTTTTCGTTTCTGAATCCTTCATTAACTTTTTTATGGATTTCAATTTTTTTTTCATAATTTCAATAATATGAATATGTTTATGTAGATGTCATTATAATGTATTGTGCCTTTAATAGTTGGGTTCCATTTGTTTTCTTTTTATCCTGATGTTGCTATATTGTTATGTTGAACACTTTAGCACTGTTTGTTGTTTAAACAAATATATGTACAACTTTCTTTGACATGTGTGGCTGATAGGTTGTTTTTTTCTTGTCACTGAATGTAAAATGACTTTTTGAGGATGGATTGGACTAGGAAGTTCTCTTTAAGTAATTTAACCTAGGCGAACCAATCCTGTGCGTAACAGTACCTGCTTTTTTGATATAGTATGTACATGCCCCATACTGTTACGCCTCCCCATGGGCAGACCGACGCCACGATAAAGTGGCCTTTTGTGTTGATTTCAGAATGGCAGGGCGACGGGTGAAAGCTAAAATCGCCTAGAATCAACTTTGGCACAGCAATGGAAAGGCAATCAGATTCAACTTTGGCACAGCAATGGAAATTTCCTAGAGTCAACATTGGTAGAGCAAATGGAATCCCTCTGATTTATCTATGGCACAGTAATTGAAACTGCCTAGAATCAACTCTGCCACAGCAATTATATTTTTTATTGGTCCCGCGCCGTAACCCCACAGGCATTTTGGCGCCACATAAACACAATAGAACATGACAAAAAAACAGGACGTATTGATATCAGTATATATCAAGAGATGCATCATCTCTGGCTATGAACCAGCAACTTATTTAAAGAAAATAGTTTTTAGCGAGGCCCTAAAGGTTTTCACATTGCTGGCCAACCTGAGAGTGCTGGGGAGAGAATTCCATATCAGTGGAGCTTGGTTGGGGAAGGCCTTCCCTAAACCACCCACCCTTTTGAATCTGTCTTTATTAATTGTTCCCGAATTTTCAGAACAGAGCGCGCAAGTGGGTAGGAATTGAGTGATGCGGCTCTTCGGGTACACTGGTGCCTTTCCGTATAAACACTTGTGCACTAATTTTGCAACTGTAAAGTGGATACGGGCTGAAATAGGGAGCCAGTGTAGTTATTTCCTCCTAGATGAAATGTGATCCCGTTTGGGGCTGCCCTTCATGAAACAAACTGCATCATTTTGGACGATTTGGAGCCGATGCAGACACTTTTAACTGGCCCCTATCAGCAGTGAGTTACAGTAGTCGAGGCGGGAGAGAATGATGTCTCAACCGATTGAGGCACAGTTGTCTTCTGAAATAAAGGGCTTAATATTACTGAGAAGTCTTATGTAGTGGTTGCAATTTTTAGAGATGTTAACTAGTCTGGGTCTCAGAAGCCGGTGTTGAATTTGGTAAGATCCACAGAGGTTTATCTTTTTCTGCTCCTACTATAGGGCACTCGTTGAAACGAAGTGTAAGTATTCTATTCCCAATTTAGCTCTAGCCCCAGGGCTGCCAAACAGTAGGAGTTCAGTTTTTGCTCTGTTCAAACAGAGCCAATTTTCCGTTATCCTCTGTTCGATGAGTCCATAGATGGCGTTTAGAGTCTTGGTGTCCTTTTTGTAATCCCCAGTGATTTCCAGAATCAGCTGTGTGTCATCAGTGTAATTCGTAAAAGAGGCCCCATAGGTTTCTAACAGGTGGAAGAGTGGTCTGATGTATGAATTAAAAAGTGTGGGTGAAATACATGCACCTTGAGGGACTCCACAGGAGATGGGGCAGGTTTAGAGGAGGCACCTTCCCAGCAGACTGATGATAGTCTGCCCACCAGGAAAGATGTAACCCAACTAGAGACTGGTGGAGAACAGTTCACTATGCCTGAGAGAGTGTGGATCAACCGGTCATGATCAAGCAAATCGAAAGCCTGCAGACTAGTCGAGAAGGACCAGGAGGCCGGTTTTCCCTTCACTGGAGCACACTGTGAGAAACCTAGGGGTATTCTCCCATGTCGACTCCGAGAATACTTTATACAGGTGGCCGGGTGAGGGTCATTGCTTTTGGATGTCATCCCTGGGGGTGGACAAGCGAGGGAGGATCACCTGGATTGGGGAGACCGAGGCCACCCTCAGGAGAAAACCCTAGGAGAGACGTGGTATCCCAATGGAACAATAGGTGGAAAAATCACAGAAGCCTTTGTGAGCTATGCAGACCCCATTTCACTAACCCAAGAGAGAGCCACACTAATTATCCCGCAGCACCCAGGGAAAGGGGGAAACAAGGTCAAACAAAAACCGAACCTCAATTCTAATGCTTCTTGGTCCTTCCCCAGTTGTGATCATGGGAAGGGTTACACAGGCCAGTGCTCGCATATCGGAGTGGGTAACATTGGGAATAATTTAATACAGAGAGATTCATCTTATGTTTACCAAATTAGGGCCAAGTGGTCTTTCCCTATTCTTTACCAATCACCCAGTAATAACAGAGCTGAGGCAAGGAAGAGGCAACTAAGATCAGTAAAGGATACCCATAGGAATAACATGGGGAAAATGAGGGAAACCTATCATAGAAATAACTCCGTGTCCCTCTATTGAGTCAGGCAGGACCAGGCATTTGATAGTAACCATGACTTCACACCTGACTTCACTAGACTGGTCTTTTCACCATTAACGGTGTGGTCAGACACAGAGGTATGAGCGAGTAGGAGAACAAGCAGGAGAACGAGCTGATGGGAGAAGCGAGATGCCAGAGTTGCCCAGGACCAGAGGCCAGAGACTGGGATGCCGAGATGCTGAGAAACTGTGGTACAAGAGAGCAGAAGCGTGGTAAGAGAGCCATGTCTCCACAGAACCAAGAAGGTTCTGTGTATGGGGACTGAGAGGCGTGCTGGTCCCCTGCAGAACCTGTGTATGTGATTGTTCATTCTCCTGGGATGGTGATACAGCCCAGGAGTATAATAGGTTTAGGTGGTGAGACCCTGACCTCAAAACAAAGTGTCCTGTGGAGACACAGTGCAGAAGTCATCCTGAACAGATAAATTGGTGTTTAGAACTAGATGGGCCTAAGCTTGAGGAAGGACACATTGAGAGATCAAGAAGGAACTGTGGTACATATTGCTTTGTGTTTCGAAAGCTGAAAGAGGCCTGAGCTTGGGGAAGGGAACCCTGAGAGGCCCATTGAAAAAAGGAGACGTTGTGTTTTGTGTTGAAAGCTGGAAAAGGCCTGGGCTTGGGCAAGATAACCCAAGAGAGGCCCACTGAAGAAAGTAAAGTGAACAAGTTGAAGCTTGGGGATGGGAACCCCAAGGAACTCAAAGACATTGAAGGTATTTGAATTCACCATGAGGGCCCTGTGGAGAAGGTCTTTGGAACAACCCTGTACAGTGAGCACATATTTGTGACATTGACCAAATTGCACCTGCGAGAAGGCCACTTAAAACCAACTCTGGTTTTGCCATTTTTGTTGAACCACTAGTTTACCTTTTTAAAATGACTTCCTACCACATTTTTGTAAAGCGTGAGGGCAGGCATAGGTTTAGACACAGACAGACTTTTGTTTCGGGCTATTAGACAACCATGGCCATTAGAAACATCAGTTAAGGGAACCATCCCTTTAGAGTTAGGACCAGTCAGGCATTCCACTAACCCAGGAACCTTAGTAAATAAGGGTTTTAAAATGAATACTTTTGAGTCTTTGTCTGTCTGCCTCACAACACCCAGATCCAAATTTTGCACAGAAATGGAAAGACACTCGATTCAACTAGGACGAAGCATTTGAAAGCCACTTAGATTTTGCAATGGACACACTCAGAATTAACTTTGACCTAGATTTAACTATGGTAGCACGAAGGGAAAAGGCCTAGATTCAATCTCGGCAACAGCGAGGAAAAACACTTAGATCTGACTTTGGCACAGCAATAGAACTGCTAGATTTAACTTTGGTAGAGCGATGGGGAAACGCATATATTCAACTTTGAGCAGCAATAGATAGACTCAGATTTGATTTGGCACAGCAATAGAAATATTAGTATTTGACTTGGCACAGCAATAGAACACATAGATATAACTTTGGTAGAGCAAAGGGAAAAGGCCTAGATTTAACTTTGGCAACAGCAAAGAAAAACACTCTGAAATGATTTTGGCACTGCAATGGAATCAACTTTTGTGCAGCAATAGATGCACCTAGATTTAACTATGGTACAGTGAAGGCAGAAGGCCTAGATTAACTTTGACAACAGCAAAGGAAAACACTCAGATCTGACTTTGGTACAGTAATAGAACGATATTACCCAAATTGATCGTTTTGAATTGGCCGAATAGTACAATTGGCGAATTCGGCCAGTACTATTTGATTGTTTCGAAACGATAAATTTGGGTAATCACTACCAAACATGGGGAGCAGGTATTGCGGGGATTTCCCCCGCTCCCCATGTTTGTTAGTGATTGCTTTTGGGGGTAGCGGGGATGTCACCCGCTTCCAGAGGTATGGGGGTAGGGGACAAAAAAAAAAGCAAACCCTGCAGCATCGGATCTGACTCACGTAGGAGGGACGGATCTGACGCCGCAGGGTCATAAAAGGCCCGGGCGGTGACAAGATAAGCAGGGTGTGAGGGGGCTCTGGGGGCTGTGGGGATGGGTTGGGGATTTTGTAACAGGGAGGTTTTGGCCACAGCAAAATTGGCTTAGCGTGCGATTTAACCACAGTCAATTCGGCCGTGACCAATTGTGTCATGGCCAAAATGTATACATCCAATAGAACACCTAGATTTACCTTTGGTAAAGCGGTGGAAGAAGGCCTAGATTAACTTTGACAACAGAAAAGAAAAACACTTTGATCTGACTTAGGCACAGCAAAGTAAAACACTCAGATCTTACTTTAGTACAGCAATAGAACACCTAGATTTAACTTTAACCTCCAAACTCGTAATGAGGCCCATTGTCCCAGAAGGGCTCTAGTTGGACACAAGACCAAAACATGTGCATATGGTCAGCTGAGTTAGACTGGCATCTGGGACAAAGATGTTCTGTGCCCTGAGACATTTTGCTGATCTTTTGAGGAGTGTAGTACAGTCTGTTCAACAATTTATATTGCATAAATCGGAACCTGAAGTTCAAAAAGACCTGTTTCGTATGTGTACACATGCGTTTCCATTGGGCATCCGATAGATCCACCCTCAGAATGTCGGGAAAACTATTGCATTCCCTTGAAGTGGAATCAGGTTGTCTGTTCAAAAGCATTTTGTATAACGTTGACATTTTTCTGCCAGCGCCACAAGAATTAGCTATGTACATCACTTCTTCAGTTTCTGGGGCTCGGATGGGAAACAGGGCCACAGTGAGTGTGCCGCTGCTCACATCCTGTAGTATTGCATTAGTTCTAACCCTTAGACGCTGTGTTACCCACCCCCCAACCCACCATGATTGTGGTGTAATGAATTTCCCATCTGGGAACAAGTCAGCGAGTGCTCTGTAGCCTAGCCCCTCCCAATGTGTCGCCAGTACGGTGTCCCAGGTGGGGCCCAATCCAGGGAATCTCCATAACAGAAGCCATTTGTAACATGGATGTACCTCAGTACTTGCTGCTAGTATGCAGCGCCAAGCCAGTAGAGAGCCAGAGACTGTATCATCCGGGCAGTCTTCTTTATATGTGTGATTCATGATAAGTGTTTTGAGATCTGATTTGCCGGTTGCTAGGCGCTTGAGTTTGACATGTGGTGGTTGTTGATTTCCCCATACAAGCAAGAGGCGTAGTTGGCCTGTGCTGCCAACCAGTATAGTTCGAGGTCTTCTGTACCAATCTGGCGTGCCACAGGAATTGCACACAGAGTCTGTGTAGTTTGGAGAAGAAGGGCTTTCCCGGCCAGACCGGGATTTGGCAAATATGTATAGGAGTTTTGGTACTAGCCCCATCTTCGTCAGGGATAATTTACCAGCCGTTGTGATTGGGAGTGCTCGCCACATTAGTCAGTTTTCTCTCCACATAGGTCTCCATTGTGCCATAGTTATCCGTCAAAAGGGATGCTTTTGCTCCAGATACCTTCATCGCTAGGTATTTTATCCCATTGGGGTAACAGTGGAGGTGATATATGTCTCTCGGTTGCTTGATGTTGCTCGTGAGTGGGAATATTTCTGATTTGGTGTAACTTATTGTGAACCCAGAGAAGCCCCCCAAGTGAAGCACATCCCGAAGGATACGGTGAAGATTTTCCTGAGGGTCCCTTAAATATAGCAGAACATTGTCTGCATATAGCAATACTATCTCAGCTGGCCCTTGAGGCGGTTTCTCCGATGACTGTGACAGGACCGAATCATGTCAGCCATTGGTTCGATGGCTAGAGCAAAGAGGATCAGTGGCCAGCCCTGCTGTGTGCCCCTACTTAGACCAAAGGGTTACGATTTGTAAGAGTTGACTAAAACACTGGCCGTGGGACATGTGTATAGAAGTTTGATATAAAGAAGCATTTCGGGGCCAATTCCCATTTTCCCGAGCACAGGTACTCCCATGAAACCATGTCAAATGCTTTGAACGTTAAATGTCACTGTCACCGCCACTGCCTCTGCTCTATTCTTTCCATGACATCAAATAGAAGCCTAATGTTCAGCGATGTTGACCTGCCCAGGACAAAGCCCCCCTGGTCATTGTGTATAATGTGGGGCATCAGAGGGATAAGTCTATTTGCGAGAGCTTTGGTGAAAATGTTAGTGTCCACATTCATAAGGAAGAGGGCTCTGTAAGATCAGCATTCGTTACTTTGCTTATTGGGTTTAAGGAGGAAGTTATGGTCGCATCTTGCAAGGAAGTATGGAGGATGGTGTCTTCAAGTGACTCTACCTATACCTCAAAAAGGCGTGGTAGAATTCGGAAGTGATGACATCTGGGCCAGGGGCCTTATCCTTTGGCAAGTTGGCTATAACCGTTAATATCTCCTCCATCGATAGGGAACCCTCAAGATTTTCCCTGGCTTGGGTGCTCAAACATGATAAGGGGATCCCTTCAAAGATGGAATGTACAGCTTGTGTGTCATGCTGTTGCTAATAGGTGTACAGGTAGCTATAAAAGTCTGAGAAAACTTGTAGGATTTCCTGGTCTGACCATTGGGGGTTTCCCAGTGCACCTGTAATACAGTCTACTTGGGTACACCTGCTATCAGATTTGGTTAGTCTGACTAGGGTTCTGCCCGGTCTTTCCCCCTTCATCATATTTTCTAGCTGCTTGTGGGCGCGAGAAGTAGCTCACCTCCCTAAGGGCATGCGCCTTGAATTGCTCTAATTCGGAGCGTATCTGCGCTAGAACCTGTGGGGTTCAGTGGTTGGAGTATACTTGTTCCAGGGATTTGAGCTTAGATTCGGAGCTCTGAAGATCGTTCATTATGGTTTTTAGGACCCTGGCTTCTCTAGAGATTGACATTCCATGGATGTAAACTCTGAAGACCTCCCAACGTACACCAGCGGTGGTTGCATCTGCTTCGTTACAGGCAAAGTATGTCTCTATGTCTGAGCGAATCTCTGCCTTGAATACTACATCATTGAGTGCTTCTGATTTGAGCCGCCAGGTGCTACCCAACCTAGGGGGCCTTTCTGTAGCCAGGGCCAGAACCACTGGGGAGTGATCAGAATGGGTGCAGGGTAGTATTGTAGCGTTCCCTACTCTGCTCATTAATGAGCCAGAGGTCAGATATATGTCTATGCGTGATGAGCTGTCGTGCACTGATGAGTAGAACGTGTATTGTCGCTCTTGTGGTGGAGTGCCTGCCATGTGCCCCACAGTTCCAGGTATTCCATGTGTGCCCGGAGTTGCCGAGCCGCCCGCTATTGGGGTCTGGAAGCCACACTGGTCCTGTCCATAGCCTGATCTAGGATCAAATTCATATCGCCGCCCTACAGGATCAGAATCCCAATGTACCCAGTTATAATTGATACTACTACATCAAAGAATTCAGGGGTGCCAATGTTGGGGCAGTAGGTGTTGACCATTAACAACTCTATTCCGTCCATAAGGCAGTGCAAAATAACATAGCGTCCATCAGGGTCTTAGTATTTCTTTTTTAAGGGAAATTTCACAGAATTGTGAATTAGTGACATGACCCCCCTAGATTGGGTGGAGTACAATGTGAAAAACCTATTTTCCCCCCATGTTGGTATGATGCACATGGACACCCCTTCCTTGGCGTGTGTCTCCAGTAGGAGAAGAACCTTTACCCCATGCCTATTCGCATAAGCCATGATCTTGCTTGATTTAGTGAAGTTCCCTATCCCCCTACCATTCCAGATCATCACTTTCAATTCCATTGTAGTAGATTTGTCATTTTTGGTGGATGCCCCACTGACTTCCGACCGTTAGTTCCGTATTTACAAATTCAACTATTTCCAACCTTGTATTCTGCTGCTAAATAATGTTCCCACTTTTCTCCCCTGCCTGGTTCATTAGCGCAAGAAGCGCGTAAACCTCTGGATGGGTCCGGTGATAACATAGGTCCCAACCCCGTCCCTCCCTCCCCCCTCAACCTAGCAGTGTGAATCCCTTCTCCTCACCCCTGCCCCTCCCATGGCCTACACGTTTACCGTGTTTGGGCCAGGACAGCGGCCAGTGCCAAAAATGGCCATGATATGATATGGCATTTATAACGCACCTATACACAAGTGTTACATGCCACACGGTCCTTGGCCATCTTGCCCCTTTCCCTTCCCTAGTGTTTACTTGAGCATTTGCAGTCTGTGCAGCTCTGGGTATAAGGCACTCTCCTGGTCTCAAATGGTGAGCATAGTTCTTCGCCATAGACTAGGAGAGATGCAGGCTCCGGGCTCCCCCCAGCCGTGTGCTGTCCTTGGCTGGTGGTGGTCCGTGTCCACAGAAGTGAGGCCGAGGTTGCGACGGCCGCAGTCCCTCACACGTGCCCCGCCGCGGCTCCTCCCCCTCCGGGTTGGCGAGTGTTAGGAAAGATTTACATTTATGTGCAATTGTCCCTCCAGTTTTGTACCCCCCAACTTTTTGCTGTTGTCTGACCACCCTAGCCTGACTTTTGCCAGTGGAGCCCAGCCTTCTCCTGTACTCTGCTGGGCTTTTGCTCATTGTGTTATGGGGAAACTGACATGCCCTCAAGACAGTCAGAAATGGGAGACTTTGTTTCCCTTAGTCTTTCACTTTGTTGCTATTACTTAGTAACATTGTATCAGTGCTCAAAGTACCTTAGAGTACAGTGCGCTGGGTTCCTCTTTTCGTTTTTAAGGCCCTAGACACCCTCGAAGGATTTTCCGGTGATCGTAAAGGTGTGCCTTGGACTGAGCTGGTTGCAGCTGTTAGTTTTCATGTGTTTTCAACTTTTTTTAAGGGTCCATACTCGATTTACCGTGTTTCGCCCAGGACAGTGCCCAGTGCCTCAAATGGCCATGTCACAAGGTCCTTTGTTTTGTCCTTTGGCCATATTGTCCCTTTGCCTTCCCCAGGTCGAGTAGACCCGGGAAATTCCTTATTTAGTCATGCAGATCCCCGCACAAACCGAAGTTTTCGTGGGCTTCTGCATGCCTTGTGAGCGCCTCCCGGATATGGGCTGGAGCTGGCTAGTTCCAACACACATCCTTGGTGCCAGGATGTCTGGTGTGCTGGGATGACTGGGACAACCGTGGTCCGTGATTGGTCCACGTCTAAGATGGCTGTATGTGAGCAGATCTCTCATTGGTTTCTCTTTGTTTTGGCGTGAAGGAAATTTTGGATAAGACAAGGCATTGTACACCCATTCCAGGTCAATCTTCTGAGTTCACACCGAATTTAGTAAAGGAGCCAAATATACTGAATCAACGAAGCAGATCTGTGGAACCGCTGGTGACCAGCTGTAAGGTTTGGCACCCTGAGCCCGCTGTTGTCCCATCGGACCCCCTGTTTCTGATCGAACCTCGAAGGCCTAGAAGCTTCGAGCCATTGGAATAGTGGGACCAACTATTTCGGCACCTATTTTCGGCACCTCCAACTTAACCTGTAAGCGAGCCTATTCGAAAGTGTTCCTGGACTGCCAGTGAACTGACCAGCTTGTACGGGACCTTTGCCCTGGAACCGCCCTGCCTCGAGTTTTTATTGGAGACTGTAAGCTCTGGGTATAAGGGACACTCCCATCGAGTTTCGTACACCTAACATTTGAAAGCGACCTGGTCCCAACACAATATCAAATAAGCCAAATAAAGGACACGCCCCATTATGCAATGTCTGTTCGATCCCAGGGGCACCTGTCATTCTCTGCAAAAGAAAAGTTCAAATGTTTCTTCATGCTGTATCTTGATTGACTTTTTCAAGAGCTGTAACCCAAATAAGCTTTGTGACTTGTTCAGACCACGTTCTGGCACATGTATCTTCCATCCATTTCCATCCATTTCAGTCTTTCATCCATCTGCTCATGTAGTGCTTCAGCCTTGCACATCACTGTTGCTTTCCGTAAACATTGTCCCATTTATCATAAAATACGGCTCTTTGAAGCAGATCGCAGCTTCTAGCATCTTTTTGCACAATTTTTCATCGGAAGGAAGTAATTGTAGTTTCACTTTGTGTGCCTGGAAGGTACTTTGAATTCTACACAGTGCGATATGAAGGAGACACTGGGCTTCCACTATTGGAGTTTCTTGGGGTACTAAAACCTTAGGTGTTCCTGATGCATGGGGGATTCAGTGAATACACATAACAACTTTCATTGGTGGCCTGTCTCCCTGTGGCACTCATATCTGAGTACCACTTGTTAGACTGCTTGGGGTGACGAGGTCTTCTACTGTATCTAGCCCCAGCCCATGATATTCGTCATATTTGTGTTATTGTATTCTCCTTTTCCTTCTCATATTTCCCCTAGCCCATTATATGCATATTTAGCATTTTGGCAATAGATGGGAAAAATACCTGTGTTCAACATTTCATTCTGACCATTATTAAATTGCTCATACTGTGTATTTGGAGGAGTATTTGGTGTGCCAACCAGGGACAGAGTGTACACGAACTCGACATTTGAGGTAGGATCAGAGGTTGTCTATGAGTGAGTATGCTGTACGACAAACGCTGGTGAAGTTGGCTGATAATCATTATATACGTATATTACATTTTCATTGGCATTCATTCTGGGTAACCCAGGCTGTGGTGCTTTCATTGTACGGTTCTTATGCAATGTGGTTAGGTTTACAGAAGTATTATGGTCCCAAATCAATTTTACCCCATCCCATATTAGCTTAGTGCCTTTTTGTCATGGCCACAGAGCAAGTACCACAACTCACATCCCCTACAGGCTCTGCACACTTATTTCCTAGGGCACGTGCTTCTCCATCTCTTAATGAGCCCAAAGTGCACCCAGGCCAGGTGTGGCCATAGGAATCCATGGGGCTACACATGCAGCATCTTCTGGGAGTGGCAGGGTGGAGCCATCTAGCAGAGCAAGGAGGCGTGGCCGGGATCATGCTATTTAAGTCTGCCCCGCCCGCATGCCAGTGCTTCGCGTTAATCTGCTCATGCAGCGTAACGCTAACCGCCGCCTAAAGAAGCACATTACCTGTTTTCCAGCAAGACAAGCAGAACCATCGCTGAGGCGCACCTTACCTGTTTTCCAGCAAGACCAGCAAAACCATTGCTGAGGCGTACCTTACCTGTTTTCCAGCAAGTCCAAAAAAAACACTGCTGAGGCGTATCTTACCTGCTTCTAGCAAACTCTTCACCCGGAGCGCATCCTAACTACGCCTAAAGCGCCTCGTGCCTGCTTTCAGCAGCTCCATCTACCATCGCCTAGAGCGTACTTACTGGTTCCAGTAATTCCACCACCGGCGGCGTTCCTTACCAGATCCGCAGTTCGGACTCTGACTCTTACAGGCATCCATCACCCTGCCGACAGATCTTCGGATCGCTGCCCCTCGTCAAGCGTCGCCAGGCTACACCTGCAGGAGAAAGAGGACAATTAAGGTTAGAAACCACATAGAGACCATTTGCAAAGGTTGCGCGCTGCATTACCTTCGCGCTTACCTTTAACGCTCCAACTTACCACCTGTTTGGGATCTTTTCGGGCTCTTCACCAACATCGTGACTCCGCTGGGCCTTCATCACCTATTGGGGGAGAAAGAGAGACATTACTAAGAATATGAACATTAATCATGTGAAAAGACATTACTAAGAATAGGAACATTAATCATGTGAAAAGGCATTACTAACAAAGTCGGACAATAATCAGTACAAGGAACACTTACCTTAGAAGTGGATTAGTCACAGCCGGTCTCGGCTGCCACACACATGGGCCAGTGAAGGAACTGGGCTCATTTAAGCGCCCCTGCACTTGAGAGCAGGACAGAGAGTTCATCCTCACATAATCACAGGTGAGACTTTATCGGCAAACGCATGCCCACCACGTTCTGGGAAGAGGGGTTTGAATACTACAACCATATCCCCGCATCCTCACAACCTCTCGCACCCTTACAGGAGCAAAGGCAACCATTGGAGCAGTTTGCAGCAATGGAGCAGGGGAAGAATTCTGATCTAGGGGAGTCGGAGCCAGCGAGGGCTGCAACCGTGCCCCAATGTCCCCACAGAGACCAGGTGAGCTTAACACTTTTCTATCAGTTTTCCCCTTTCCCCCCTTCTTTTACATTCCCAATGATAAAAGACAAGCTCCAATATAGACCTAAACATAACAGTAAGATGGAGAAAACAATGGCCGTGAAGTAAAGGCCACATTCATAGGAGTATGCCCTATTGGCACTAATATTGTCCCTACTGCTATCTAACACTCTACTGGCTGTATTGAGAGGCCTTGTCTCAGCCATTTTTGCTCCTACAGAGTGGGATAAAGTGGGTTTAAAGTACATCTTTAGTTATACAACACTCATACATTTGTGAAAATACTTTACAGAGAGAGAGAGAGAGATATTTTCATTGACATATCCTATATTTTCAAGTATACATTTTCTTTCATTGTCTTTCTTTTAATGACATAGATATGTATATATGTGTGTCCCCCCTTT
This sequence comes from Ambystoma mexicanum, assembly GCF_040938575.1. Classification (NCBI taxonomy): domain Eukaryota; kingdom Metazoa; phylum Chordata; class Amphibia; order Caudata; family Ambystomatidae; genus Ambystoma; species Ambystoma mexicanum. The sequence goes on from NC_090921.1 coordinate 160,412,931, forward strand.
GTTATATACATCTCCCAACCCCCGTGCTTCTTATATCAGTACTTTAGTAGTTACTCCTTCCTTATTCAGTGAGTCACTTTTTAGGAATTGCTTCTTCACTTTCCCCTTGTCCTACTGATTCCGGGCTGCACTGCCAATGTGCTTTCCTGACATTTGATAGATGGATCCAGTATTTCAGGCCATTCACTTTAACTGCTAAAGCTGTGCAATAATATCACTTCATAAGGGCCATGAAATCTTGGAGAATTCCACCTTCTTACAAAGCTGCACACATATACTAATTCCCCTGGCATTAATGGCTTTCCCGGGCTGTCAGCCGCAGCTGTTGTTTCAGTTTCATCATCCTTTGTGAAGGGCGGGGCAATTTGTTTGGCAATGCTTCTTACAGCTCGCGTGAGCTGTGTGAGATACTCTTTAAATTCCTCACCTAATATTGTTGTAGTTTTGTGAGCATCAGATGCCATCCTTACTGGTGACGGGGGTGTTTGCATGCGTCTCCCTGTCACTATCTCGTGGGGGGATAAGTGGTGGTCTTAGGCAAGCAATAGACCCAATTCTTTTTAAGGGAGTGGCCCAATTTAGATAGTCTGCTCTTGAGGGGGCCATTTTTTTTACAACCCCATTCACTTGAGGATGGTAAACCAAGCACATGTTATGCTTTATTCCCAATAGTGTTGTCACTTCTTTGAATAGGTCATTGACAAAATGTGTTCCGTTGTCGGAGCGGATGACATCACATATTCCCCAACATGGGAACACCTCTCTTGCCAGAATTTTTTCTGTGCATTTCGTGTCTGGGTGTGCACATGGTCCTGCTTCGACCCACCGTGAAAAGGGGCAGACCACCACTATCAAGGACCTTGCTCCATTGCATCTCGCACCCAGGTCTGCGTAATCAATATGCAGTTCACGGAAAAGGGCGATGAGGCGGGGTAGTGTTCCTCGTAATGTTCGGAGTGTCATTCCTGAATTGTATGTTTGACACGTGATACATTCAATGGTCATTTTAATGAGGTGTTCGTGGAGGTTTGAAACAAACCAGTCCTCCTGGATGTCTGCAGCTATGTGCTGTTTTGTGGTGTGGGTGGGGAAATGAAATTGCTAAAACGCTATTTGTAACAGCTCTACGGGCATTACTACTTTTCTTATTGTGTCCTGTCTCCATAGCAGATCTGTTGGTGATTGTGTACAACCCCTTTTTAACCATAGGTCCTGTTCTGCGGGTGGAGCTTTCTTCTGTAGTTTTATTATTTGCAAACACATTTTACAGGCAGCGTTTTAATAAAATATGCTGCTTTCTTTGCTGTGGCTTCTGCCGCTGCGTTTCCCAGTGATATTTCGTCACTGTTGTTTGTGTGGGCTTGGCATTTTAGCAGTGCCACTACAGATGGTTCTGCAAGTGCCTCAATCAGTTCATTTAACAATTCTGCATGTTGTACTGGTGACCCATCCCCCTCCTGAACGCCCTTCTTCTCCAGCGGGGACAGTCCAGCATGCAGCGTGGTGGTGACGTAAGCTGAATCTGAATATATTGTCACTGCGCAGCCTTTTGCTGCATGCAAAGCCTCAATTAGAGCTACTAGTTCCGCAGCCTGTGCTGAATAGTGCATGGCTAACCTTTTTTGGATAAAAATCTTGTACTTCCCCTCCTCCATTGTCACCACTGCTGCAGCCACATGTTTCTCTCCTATTTCTGGACAAATCGATGCCGATCGATCTACAAAGTACACTTCACCCTCATCTAACGCATTGTCACTTGCTTTGGGAATGTTGTCTCCTTCACCCTCATAAGTGTTGCAATCATGGTTTTGTATGTCCTCCACTGTGCATTGCTCTGTGAGGAATGTAGCTGGGTTCACTGTCTTGCAACATACTATATGGATGTTTGGGCTTGAAATTATTATTTTGCAAGCTGTTGCTCTTTGTGTGGTGAGTGTGGATTTCAATCGTTCAAGGATGGCGAACAAGGAGTGTTCCACAAACAACTTGACAGAGCATCCCATCACGATTGTGGAGCTTTTCTCAATTGAAAAAGCGGCAGCTGCAAGGGCTAGTTCGCGCGCAAACTGACCCTGCATCACTGAGTCCGAGGTGCCGCTGTAATAAGCTAATGGCTTGTGTCCCAAAGATATTTTCTGTGTCAGTACTGCTGTCATTAATGTTCCATTACAATGTGAGAACAGGAAAAATTCCTGCTCATAATCAGGTGTTGCAAGGACGGGTGCTGTGCAAATCATGTCCTTTAACGTGTATAAGGCAGTGTGCATATCAGGGGTCCATGTTATTGCTTTGTTTTCCTTTTGGCCCTTTTTTAGCCCCTGCAATAAGGGTCTGGTGTACGCAGCATAATCTAAAATCCATGCTCGGCAATGATTGCAAATGCCAAGGAATTTCTGCATGTCCTTCACTGTGTGGGGTCTTGCTGCAGCATGTACTGTGGCAGCCCTGTCTGGTTTATTCTTTTACCATCCTTTGATATCAGCTGTCCCAGATACAATACTTCTGTAAGACAGTATTGGAGTTGAGTTTATTTTTGTCCATTTTATACCTCTTGCAGGCCAACAAAGTGAGCAATTCAACAGAATTTTTCCGGCACCTTTCTTCTCCTTCACTACATATCAGTAAATCATCAACGTGCTGGATGATCGTGCTTTGACCAGCAATATTGCTGAGGTCTTCGGGCAATATTCTGTTGAAAATGCTGGGGCTTTCGCAGTACCCCTGGGGCAATCTGCAGTGCTCATACCTTTTCCCCCCATTGTGAATGCTGTCAAATATTGTGAGTCTAGTTCGAGGGGCACTGAGAAGAAGGCATTTTTCAAATCAACCCTGGCAAAATGTGTCACCTTTTTCGGGATGCTACACAGAATGGACGCTGGGTTTGGGACAAGAGGGAACTCTTTTTGGACAATATCGTTAAGTGGGCAGAGGTCCTGCACCAACCGCCATGACCCTCCTTTCACTTTTTTAATCAGATAAATCGCAGTATTGCATGGGGATGGGACAATGATGCCCTGTTGCAGCAGTGCATGTATTGTGTCTTTTATTCCTTCGTCTGCATCCTTTGATAAGGGGTACTGTCTCACTCGGGGTAACACTGCTCCATTTTTCAGTTTTATTTGTACGGGTGTCACTTCCTTTAATAGTCCAACGTTTTTGTGGATTGGTTGTCCATAAATTTGGTAGAACTTGCTGCAAATCTGTATTGCAAAATGTTGGTGGTGTATTGACAATGGCCATGAGAGAGGTTGTTACTTGTCTATTTTTCACCATTATATCACAAGGCATGCATATTTCCATTATTATTTCTCCATCAATGTCATTGTTAGTGAACAACTCCTTGTCTGTTAAATCTTTCAATGCTATGTTTGGATCTATACACAACACTGTCTGCCACTCGCACCCGGGCGTGTCCAGGCCAATCACCACAATATGTTTTGCCAATACGTGCACTCCATCTAGTGAGAGGACTGTACCAGGTACTATTTCGGGGGTAGCTACTGGGCGAAAAACAACATCTGAGGGCACTCTTTTTATGTTATTTCTGGCACCACTATCACCAACACCTGTATGTCATAGGTAAACCTATCCCCATTTATAGGGATTCCTCGCACTACTGTTTTGTTTGCCAATATCTGTATTAACAGCATGGCCCTGATAGTGCACATGCCTGGTGTGGAGCACACTATACCCCTATCTGTAAATGCTATTGTCATGTTCAGCTTGCTGAGGAGGTCTCTTCCTAATAAATGTACTGGTGAATTTTCATGGTAAAGTATGGGTGCTCGTACTGTTCTTCCACCCACTCTGATTTCCAAATCTTCAGTGTAAGGAACCGTGACCACAACCCCAGAGAATCCCTGCGTCTCGAGATTTCTGCCCGATAGTGGAAAATTGCCTTCACACAGACATGATTTCTCCGTTCCTGAGTCCACCATAAAGATGAACTGTTTGTTTCCTATCTCTTGCCCACCAATGTTTCCTTGTCTGGACCTAAGGTAGTCGATAGGACTGGACACGCAAGGGCTCTCTGTGGGCTGTCCTAATCTGGGTGTGTATCTGTCCCAGGGCAGGAGATAATGTTGTCGCTGAGCAAGCATGTTCCCCGGAATGGTGCCGGCGCGACATTTGCAGTTATGACAAAGGGGCTTGTGTGTGTATGTGTCATTTGATTTTGGCGAGTGAGACGTGTCTGCATATTTTGTGGCTGCTGTCTCTGTGTGTTTCGCCCTTGTGGATGTGTGCTGCCCTGCTGTTCTTCCTGTACATAACCTCTCATAGGCAATCCATAGGGGCTACCTAGGTGTGGGTGTCCATATTGGTATACATTGCTGGATCTCTGATCATTTGGGTAGTTAGCCATAGGGCGGACACGACATTCCCTTGCACAGTGGCCCAATCTTCCACATGACGAACATGTCCCTTGTCCTCCTACCCTAAGTCCTTGCCCTCCATATGCTGCTCTGTGCTGCCTTCGGTACCCACCTCTTCCTCTTGCGGGCCTTCCTTGCCACTGGGGTCCTGCGTACTGCTCTTCTCCACCTCATTGCTCCTGCCCATTGTTTGTCCATGTAACTGCCATTTTAGCCTGTAATGCTACTGTTCCCTCCCACTCTTATCCCTGCCGTTCCACGGGCGGTCCTGCAGTTAACGGTGCAACCTTTATTAACTTACTCTGTACCATTTCCGCTTCATCTGCTAATCTTCTTTGGGCTATTTCTTTTTCCCTGTCTTTGATTCTCCTGCAGTTGTGTACTTATGTAAAGACTGGAGGGGGGTGTCTGTACTTCTGCTCTCTATATGGTAGAGGAGAGGCACAGAGGACCCCAGCCAAGATTCTCTATTATTGGTAACGTAGTCGAGCAATCAAGGCCTAGCTTCTCAGGAGGTGATGCAGGCTGATTCTTAAGTACAATGTAGTCCCCAAGCACCTACAAAGGAATGTCCGCACACTCTAGCGGTTAAAACAGTCTTTATATAATTAATATTCAAGGTTATGTACACTATCACAATAACTCACTTTGTGCTCAGAAAATCCACAATGGTAAATATATACAGTTCTACAGTGGTACCACAAATATTATCAGATCTCATTAAAGTGTATCAACTATCCTGACAAAATGTCACACAGATCAATAAAGAGGAAACCCGCAGTAGAGAGAGGAAGTAAAGCAAGACAGTTGAACAATTGGCAGAATACTGGTCGCTACCGTTAAACACAGCTCTGTGTGGCAATCCCCCCCCACCTGGGCAACCTGTAGAATAAAGATACAAGCCCAGTCCATATATTGTTCACAATAGACTTCCCAATAGTTCTGCAACCACAAAGTACCTGGCGTTGTAGCGTTCCTCAGTGGGGAATCAACAGCCTTCTTAAGTGCCCTCCCTTTAAGGCAGGAGTCACGGGTTGTCGAACGTCCGGCGGAGAACAGGGTGAGCTACGACAGTGAAGTGGCAGCTTTGTTCCTAGCGGTGCTTGTTGACGGGGAAGCGTAAACGTCCTGCAAGGAAAAGGAGTGCGGGGCACCTCAGTGTCGATAGTTCTGGACCACAAAGAGTTTGAAAAACTGTGGCCCAGCAAGGGTGTCGAGTCGTCGGCGTCTCTGTGGTCTTTGGGTGGCGGGAAACCCACCGGCGGATGCTCCTCGGCGCATCGGCGGTCAGGCCTTCTCCAGCAGGATACAGCGGCGACGATGCGGTTCAGAGCCTCTTTGGATCAAATTAAGTTCTTAGGCAAACGGAGCATGGCTGCTCCAGTTGGGGATGGCGGTCATCGACAGTGGCGGACAACAGTCCGGGCACTTTTCCTTGGGATTCCGCAGCAGTCCCCGTCTAGGTTCGGCAGCCAGTCGAAGGTCTGTCTACCAGGGAGATTTGGCAAAGATTATCTGGTGCAGGATGGTCCCTCTTAGCTCGGGAAGAGGGCGCATTACCAGGTCCTCTCTGGGTCAGTCCTTGGAGAGACAGCAGCTTTCAGATTGTGAAGGAGAGCAACAGCAATTCTTCTCGTCCAGCAGGGCTTCAAGGTCAAGCTTCAGTTACTCCAGTTACTTGTCATAGTGGACTTCAGCTTCTGAACACGAATTCTAGCAGTGGAAAGCCACCAGATATATTAGTTGATCTCCCATTCATTCTGTTGGGCCTATGCCCAGCAACAGGAAAGACATAAGAGCGTTCTTGGGGTTCGTAGGATACTACAGAAGGGTCATTCCTATGTTTTCTACCATTGCGGGACCCTTAACCGAAGCCCTAAAATCCAGTTATAAGGGTAACGTGGTACAAGACATTTTGGCTATAGAGGCCTTCAAACCCTGAAAACCCTAATATCCATGCTAACGGTGTTAAGGTGTCCAGACTTCAAAAAACACATTTTTGTACAAACAGATGCATCTGGAACAGGACAAGGCACTGTACTATCTCAAGGAACAGAAGAGGACTTAGTTCCAGTATCCTTGATTAGTAGAAAACTTCTACCACACGAGATGGCGTATTTCTCTTTGGAAAAGGAGTGTCTGGCCATCAAATGGGCCATTGAAACTCTAAGATACTATCTATTAGGAAGGTCCTTCACGGTTTTCACTGACCATGCTCCTCTACAATGGCTGGCCACTCATAAAGATTCTAATCAAAGAGTCCTCCGATGGTTCCTCACACTACAGGCATTCTCATTTAAGACAGTACATAAGCCTTCCTCATTTCAGATTGTACCTGACTATCTTTCCCGGAGCATGGATCGGCCCAAGCGGCTCGATTCCTCGGGGGTGTATGTGACGGCTTGAAGACGGAGGAAGGGGCCGTGAGGAAAGGAGTAGATGGACTCCGAGATGGAGACGTGGTGGGGTGCCGACTGCGGCCGGCTTGCTTCTCAGTTTGAACCAAAGCCGGCTGCGGGTGAATGCACAGTTGGTTGCGCACAGAGGAGGGAGGTGATTGGAATCAAGAACGCGGCTGTGGTTAGGACCCAGGCGAACAAGGAGGGAGACGGCCAGAGCCTGGCCTGTGCTCTGCGACAAGAGAGAGACCCGCGTTTCGTGATGTCGGCATGCAGCCCCTGTGATGAATATGACCACCGGCTCGGAACGCGGCAGGGAAAGGAAGGTCTGAGTGCTATCAAGACGGCACGCCGACACACAACCATGGCTCGGGAAAGGGCAGAGAACCCATATGAATTGCCACAAAGACAATTAAAAGTCAAGTATAATACTCCCCAAAACAAGGAACAACGAAGCCCCAATACACACCAGAATCCTTACCTCATGGCACGTGGGTGGAGTGCATCATGGCGAACGGCCTCAAGGAAGGAAGGGGGCGGGGCTTGGGGGGGTTTATCAAGACTTAGCTGGGTAAAGGACTCTGATTCGACCAGAAGTATCCAGCCCCTGTATAAACCAGAGAGAGATGTAGGACTGAGGGTGAATTCTCCACTTCTTTGCAGAACCGACTGGAAAGCGAAGCAGAAGGAGCCTCTTACCGTTGGGCTTACGAGGACTAAGCCCAGATATAGTCCATATTCCAGAAGGAAGAGCTTACAAGGACTGCCTCCCAGGCACTAAGAAGGAATACTTGGAAGCCTGGCTGAAAAGATTTATTTCTTTATTTTTTTTTCTTCTTCTTTTACCTGCTATAAATTGAAGCTGTTCAAAAGTCAGCATTTTGGTTGTATCAGCTGCCTTGTCGGAGTGATCCCTTACACTCCTGTCCAGACACTCACAACAAGTTATGTGTATTGGGACAAGTACCCAGCCATTCAACACTCCACACTGCATTCATACCAGTTTCGGGCAGGGCTGTCTCAGTAATTGTGTCAAACACCAGATACTAGCCACCCACAACACAGAATGCGTATTCGTCACACACTCCATTCACCCAGGTCCCACCCACAGGGTGTACCCTCAACATACAGTCACTGGGAAGGCTCCAGCCAGTCTGGCCTGGACTTCACAACAACACCATATATGGAACTTCCACCCAACAGCCGGTCAGGGGGAAGGGACAGAGTCAGCGCTTCCCAGGACTTTGGGAAAACAAGGTAACAGGCAATAGAAAGCAAGAGGCCACAGGGGCCATTTTGTTTTCTATCAGGAATGTACTGATTCCAATGGTAGGGCCTGGGTATCCCAAAATGGAGGATACTCAGAGAACCTGTCGAATTCAGCATGGAGCTGCCACCAGCCCATACCCTGCTCTGTGGGCCACACACAGGTGCCCAAAAACATACACTAGGGGCACAGGATTATACCCCCACCCATGGGTGCCATAAGGGTATCCCATGGGTCTGTACACCAAACCAAAAGAGAGAGCTGCACCGCCAGGAGTCCCACATGAACTCCGGTGCGGAAAACACGACAGAACACACAATAAAAAGCAGTAAAGGACAAGGATACGGAGGCCCTGTCCCTCCGATGCATTTCCAGCATCACAGTCGCCCCCGCCAGACTGAGGTTAGGGTGCCTAATCTCCCACGAGATAGACACCCTCATCCAGATGGTCAACATACCTTCTGGAAAGGCCATCTGCGTTATCGTGTCTCTTCCCTGGTCTATGCTCTATGGTGAAGCCTAGCCCTTGCAGGCTAATGGACCACCTGAGCAGGTTTGGGTTTTCACCCTTCATCTGCATAAGCCACTTCAGGGGCTTATGATCTGTTTGGACCTTGAAGGTAGACCCTGTAAGGTAGGGCCTAGAACACCTAAGGCTCCAAACTATACTAAAACATTCCTTTTCAACAGTAGCCCACCTAGGTTCTCTACCCTTGAGTTGTCTACTGATGAATATGATAGGATGTTCCCTTCCTTTGTCATCTAACTGGGACAAGACAGCTCCAATTCCAGTGACGCAGGCATCCGTCTGGACGATAAAGGGTCGGCTGTAGTCAGGTGCACACAACACAGGTGCCCTACACAGACTTTCTTTCAAGCCATCAAAGGTCCTCTGACAGTCTTCAGTCCAATTAACCTTCCTAGGTTGTTTGGGTGAAGTCAGAACTGTCAGGGGTGCAGCTATGGTTCCATAGTCAGCCATGAAATTGCAATAGTACCCAGTGATGCCCAAAAAGGCTCTCACCTGGGTTTGAGTAGTGGGAGTCTATCAGGCACGTACATCCTGTACCTTACTGGGGAGAGGTTGGATTTGACCCCCTCCTACCTCATGACCAAGATACGTGACTTTTTCCTGAGATATCTGGCACTTGGTGGCTTTGATAGTGAGGTTAGCCCTTTTCAAGGCCTACAACACCTTATCCAGATGTGTCAAATGCTCTTCTCAGGTGGAACTGTAGATGGCAATGTCATCTAGGTAGGCCACACAAAAGGCGTCCAGCCCACTGAGCGCATGATTGACCAATCTGTGGAAGGTGGCAGGGGCATTCTTCAACTCAAAAGGCATGACCCTAAACTGGTAGAGTCCCTCTGGTGTTGAGAACGCTGTCTTTTCCTTGGCATGGTCCGTCAGAGCTATTTGCCAATAGCCTGAGGTAAGGTCAAAGGTGCTCACAAATTTGGCAGCACCTATGGTGTCCACGAGCTCATCAGCCCTGAGCAATGGGTGCGCGTGAGTCTTGGTGACGGCATTGACTCCTGGTAGTCCACACAGAACCTCCAATCCTTGGTACCTGCCTGGGAACTTGCCTTGGGGACAAGGACCACTGGACTGGACCAGGGTCTGGTTGAGGGTTCAATAACACCCAGATCCAACATCTTGGCGACCTCAGCCTGGATGTGGTTCTTAACTGTATCTGATATACGGTAGCACCTGCTTTTGACAGGCACACTGTCACCAGTGTCAATTTCGTGCCTACACCACGGTGTAAGGCCTGGTGTCAGTGAAAACAGAGAGACATACTGCCGGAGCAAAGCCCTGCAGGCCCTCTGCTGCTCTGTCGTCAGATCTGGAGAGAGATGTACTCACTCCAATGAGCCATCCTGAGGGTTGCTATGCAGCAAGTCAGGAAGGGGCTCACTCTCATCCTCTTCTTGCTCTGAAGCTAGCAAGAGACATGAGACTTCTGCACGCATGTGGAAAGGCTTGAGCCTGTTAACATGGAATACCTGAGGGGCTGCCCCAGGGGCTCCCATGTCAACCAGATAATTGACTTTGCCCATCTTGGAGATTATCCTGAAGGGTCCAGTCCATTTATCTGCCAAAGCTCGAGGCTTGGTAGGCTCCATCACGAGGATCTCCTGTCCCGGAGTCCAATCCACTTGCGATGCTTTAAGGTCATGCCAGTACTTGTTCAACTCCTGGCTGGCCTTGAGATTCGCTGTTGCCTGACCCATCATCTGTGTCATCCTCCGTCAGAGGCCTAACACATAGTCCCCCACTTGCTTGGCGTGACCTGGAGGGGTGGCCTCCCAACCTTCTATGATCAAGGCAAGTGACCCCCTCACGGGATGTCCAAAGAGTAACTCAAAGGGGCTGAAATCAACACCCTCTTGAGGTACCTCTCTGTAAGCAAGCAGCAGGCATGGCAGGAGGAGATCCCATTTCCTCCTTAGGGGCTCTTCCAAAGTGCCTAGCATGCCCTTGAGAGTTTAATTAAATCTCTCAACCAGACCATTGGTCTGGGGGTGGTAAGAGGTGGAGAACTTGTAGGTTACCTCGCACTCTTTCCACGTGGTTTTCATGTAACTAGACATGAAGTTGGATCCTCTGTCAGAGACAACCTCCTTAGGGAATCCAACACGGGTGAAAATGCCCAGGAGAGCCCTGGCAACCACCTTGGCATTTAGTCTGAAAGGTTATATCCTCAGGGTACCTGGTGGGATGATCTACCAAGACCAGGATGAACCGATGTCCACCCGAAGTGGGAGGGTCAAGGGGACCGACAATGTCAATGCCCACCCTCTCAAATGGTGTGCCAACCACTGGCAATGGTTGCTGTGGGGCAATGATACTGCCTCCAGTCTTGCCAGACAACTGACAAGTTGGGCAGGTCCTGCAGTGGGACTCCACTTCTACTCCCATCCGAGGCCAGTAGAAATGGGCAGAGAGCCTCTGCTTAGTCTTCTTGGTACCAAGATGACTAGCTAAGGGCACCTCATGCGCCAACTGCAGCAGGAAGGGCCTGTAAACCTGGGGTACCACCAACCTCTTGAGGGCACCAGGTTCAGGCTTAGTGGGCTCATTAACAAGGAGCTCACGTTCCCAATAAATCCGGAATGTCCTAGGCGTGTCTCCTTGTGCCTGGGACAGGGCACTGTTTCCTCAGGCCCTCGAGAGAGTGGCACTCTCTCTGTCCCTTACAGAAGTCCGCCCGGGAGGGTCCCCCTTCAGCTAACAAGTATTGAAGGTCGGGATGAACCTCCGGGTTGAGAACCTCTCCCACAGCAGAGTCTTCTGGCTCTTCTCCCACAGGAGTTGAGACGGGGTTTACCACTGGATCCAGCCCCTCCGGAACATGGATCCCAATGGGTGCTGTCGGAACAGCAGGAAGAGCAGGGGCTCCCTCCACAGAGGTGGCCTTCTTACTCTTCCGTTTCCTTTACGCCTTGAGTTTCCCCATCGGCGAGGGTACCGGACTTGCAGCCGGACCCTGTGTGACCTGCGATCGGGTGACCGCCACAGCAGCCATGGGTAGACCATCCGTGATCATCCCCAACTCGACCAAATCGTTTCCTAACAGAATGTTCGCAGGCACGTTGTCCTGAATCAGGACCGGAAGCTTCGCTGTCTTATCTCCAATCGTAATGTTGACTAAGGCTACAGGTGATAATTTGGGAGGCCCACCAGCTAACCTGGTGGTTCTCAGAGGAGCATCTACATAGTCCTCTGGCTTGAGCAGGGTCCTGTCCACCACTGTCATGCTTGCCCCAGTGTCTCTCAAACCAGTAGAAGGCTGGCCATTCAAGGGGACACTTCTCAAAAACCTACGAGTGTTCTGTGGGATAGTCGCCAGTACTTCTGCGTACTAGTCCCAGGCCCCAAGGGACACTAAGGAAATCTGTACGGGAGCCCCGAAGGTGATCCCAGTAGAGGAGGGGAGGACAGTGGCCTCCACCTGCGGTACGGAGTAGGGATAGGTCAGGCTGACAGTCTGGACTCCAAGTGCCTTACCCTTACACTTGGGGTCATCCCTTCAGTGATCCAGAGCCCCACAATCGCAATATGTGCCAGGAGTGCGGGGTATGGTACTGGAACCACTGGGATCCTGCTTTGCAGCAGGTGGACCACTACTCTTACTCCCACCCACAACAGACTTATCCCCACTAGGTTTTTAGGTCTTAGGAGAGGAGGGTTTTGGTTTACGTGACTGTGATTGCTTCTGGGACTCCTCAGCTTTCTGAGAGGTCCCCTTTTCTTTGTCCTTGTCCTTCCCACTGGAGTCCTTAGGGGATACCTGGTGTGAAACCCAGTTGTCAGCCAACCTAGACAGCTTAAAGGGATCAAAAATGTTCTGGTCAGCAACATACTGACGCAGCTCTGGTGAACAGGCTTCCGAAAAATGCTCAAAAAACAAAAGATGGGACAATTCAAGAAACGTTTTCACTTTTTAACCATCAATCCACCCCATCATGTTCATGTGCGCAGCACTCACCCAGTCAATCCAAGACACATTCTCTCGTTTCTTAAAATCCCTGAACCTCTTAAGTTACTGGGTAGGTGTCTTGCCAAACTTGGCAATTAAAACAGACTTCATGCACTTATACTGACCCCTTTCTTCCACACTCAGTTTCAGAATACAGTCATATCCAGTCTGAGGCACTCTGTTTAACAAACACTTAGCCCAATCTCTCTTATCAACATCATGAATTACCCAAGCCATCTCAAACTCTTCAATCCATTGGAGGATATCAGAACCCTCTGCATACACACCAACCAAATCCTTCATAAACTTGGTTGCTGGGAACCTGACACTCTCAACTGGTTTAGCTGAAGTCTCCACTCGAACTTTCTCTAACTGGATTCACTGACATTCAGTGTCCTTGTCTTTGAGTTCAAGATCCCTATTCTTGAGTTCCACTTGCTGTGCCAACTCCTCTTTCTTAAGCTCAGAATCTATTTCCAACCTGCGATATTCAAAGGCCAATTTCATCCTTAATAACTAAAGCTCCAAGGAATTGCTGGGGTTCGGAACAGAGGCAGCAGGAATGGTGGCATTCCCAGAAACAGATTCGGCGACAACCCTCTGGGTAGAGTCCTCATTGGTTGCATTCCCCCCTTCAAGAGTTTCACAATCAGTCTGGTAGTCCACCACGGCATCAGCTATCAGCTCAGCCCTAGACTTATCCACAAAGTCTAACTCCCTGGCTTCACAAGCACTCTAGAGAGCCTCTAAGCTCATCTGAGTCAATTTACCATTCGTAATAGATTCCATTGCTTGTAATGCAGTTATCTTGTACACAACTAAACCTTAATTTAACTAAGTGCAGATATCCTTGTAAGTGGCACGGTTATACACTGATTCTTAAAACCATAAGCATTCCACCACTGCCACCAGTGTAAAGACTGGAGGCGGGTGTATGTACCTCTGCTCTCTATATGGTAGAGGAGAGGCACAGAGGACCCCAGCCAAGATTCTCTATTATTGGTAATGTAGTCGAGCAATCAAAGCCTAGCTTCTCAGGAGGTGATGCTGGTTGGTTCTTAAGTATAGTGTAGTCCCCAAGCACCCACAAAGGAATGTTCGCACACTGTATCGGTTAAAACACAGTCTTTATATAATTAATATTCAAGGTTATGTAAACTATCACCATAACTCACTTTGCGCTCAGAAAATCAACAATGGTAAATATATACAGTTCTACAGTGGTACCACAAATATTATCAGATCTCATTAAAGAGCATCACCTATCCTTTCAAAATGTCATACAGATCAATAAAGAGGAAACCAGTAGTAGAGAGAGGAAGGAAAGCAAGACGGTTGAACAATTGGCAGAATACTGGTCACTACCGTTAAACACAGCTCTGTGTGGAGATCCCCCCCCCACATGGGCAACCTGTAGAATAAAGATACAAGCCCAGTCCATATATTGTTCACAATAGACTTCCCAATAGTTCTGCAACCCCAAAGTACCTGGCGTTGTAGCGTTCCTCAGCGGGGAATCAACAGCCCTTCTTGAGTGCCCTCCCTTTAAGGCAGGAGTCACGGGTCGTCGAACTTCCGACAGAGAACATGGTGAGCTACGCCGGAGAAGTGGCAGCTTCGTTCCTAGCAGTGCTCATTGACGGGGAAGTGTAAACGTCCTGCAAGGAAGAGGCGTGCGGGGCCCCTCGGTGTCGATAGTTCTGGAGCGCAAAGAGTTTGAAGAACTGTGGCCCAGCAAGGGCGTCGAGTCATCGGCGTCTCTGTGGTCTTTGGGTGGCAGGAAACCCACCGGCGGATACTCCTGAGCGCATCGACGATCAGGCCTTCTCTAGCAGGATTCAACGGCGACGATGCGGATGAGAGCGTCCTTGGATCACATGAAGTTCTTAGGCAAACGGGAGCACGGCGGCTCCGGTCGGCGACGGCAGTCGTCGACAGTGGCGGACAACAGTCCGGGCGCTTCTTCTTGGGACTCCGCAGCAGTCCCCATCTCGGGTCGGCAGCCTGTCAAAGGTCTATCTACCAGGGAGCTTTGGCAAAGATCAGCTGGTGCACGATGGTCCCTTTTAGCTCGGGAAGAGGGCGCCTTACCAGGTCTTCTCTGGGTCAGTCCTTGGAGACACAGCAGCTTTCAGATTGTGAAGGAGAGCAACATCAATTCTTCTCGTCCAGCAGGGCTTCAAGGTTAAGCTTCAGTTACTCGTCGTAGTGGACTTCAGCTTCTGAACAAGAATTCTAGCAGTGAGAGGCCCCCAGATATACTAGTTGATCTCCCATTCATTCTGCTGGGTCACACTCAGGCAACCAATCGGTCAGAAGGGAATTCATGCAGGCAGGCATCCAATCAGCTGCATAGTGCATTCAGGCCATTTACTCCTCTCCAGACACTCACAACAAGTTATGTGTATTGGGACATGTACCCAGCCATTCAACACTCCATGCTGTATTCCTACCAGTTTCGGGCAGGGCTGTCTCCGTCATTGTGTCAAACACCAGATACTAGACACCCACAACACAGAATGCATATTCGTCACACACTCCATTCACCCAGGTCCCACCCACAGGGTCTACCCACAACATACAGTCACTGGGAAGGCTCCAGCCAGTCTGGTCTGGACTTCACAACAACACCATATATGGAACTTCCACCCAACAACCGGTCAGTGGGAAGGGACAGAGTCGGGGCTTCCCAGGACTTTGGGAAAACAAGGTAACAGGCAATAGAAAGCAAGAGGCCACGGGGCCATCTTGTTTCCTATCAGGAATCAACTGATTCCAATGGGAGGGCCTGGGTATCCCAAAATGGAGGATACTCAGAGCACCTGTCAAATTCAGCATGGAGCTGCCACCAGCCCATACCCTGCTCTGTGGGCCACACACAGGTGCCCAAAAACATACACTAGGGGCACAGGATTATACCCCCACCCATGGGTGCCATAAGGGTATCCCATGGGTCTGTACACCAAACCAAAAGAGAGAGCTGCACTGCCAGGAGTCCCACATGAACTCCGGTGCGGAAAACACGACAGAACACACGATAAAAAGCAGTAAAGGACAAGGATACGGAGGCCCTGTCCCTCTGATGCATTTCCAGCATCACAACTATAATGCTCTGTACTCCAGGCACCCCTTGGCTTCTATCCCAGCAATTTTATCAAGGGCCTTCTGAACCTCTTTTGGTAGGCCTTTTTTGAAAATGAAATAGATCAGGGAGATGGATTGGTCCCACGCTGTACCCGTCTCTACCTGCCAGATATCCTGCATTCAGAGAATGAACTGCGAAGCCTCTTTCTTGTCACCCATAGTGCATTGTATAACGGAGTGTAAGTCTGGGGTATTGGGGAAGGTCTGTCGCAGTGCATTCCACACCTGTGCCCTTACATTGTTAAAAGACGCCCCATCATGGGGATCATTGCCCATCGTTACTGCCGGGAACCCCGCCTTCACCCACACTCTATATTCTTGATCACCCACTGCCGATACCAGAAGGCTTTTGCTATCTCCTATGGCCAAGAGGACCTCTGCCGTATTTTTCTCAAATACGTATATCCATTTTCCCACTCCCCTGAAAGTGGCGGTAGAGCTTTTAATTTAAGACGCATTTGCAATTTTGACCTAACCTTTCATTTACTTACCTTAATTCCTTTCTTTTTTGCTTTCGCCATTCGCCCTCGTCTGATGTGAAGCCTTCCTTCCCACCCTTCTTCTCCTGTTTCTGTTTCTTGTGGAGTTGCCCACTGTACCTGTTGGAATCCTCCCACTGCCCCCTCGTCTGACTCGTCAAAGTCACGCCAACATTCCTCTTCCCTTTCAGATGCTACTGTGTCGTATTCTATGCTTACTGTCTCGCGTTCTCATTCCACCCGCACTGTTTTAATTGTTGTGATATCTATTCGGAAAAGGAAATCCACGGATTTCCATTCATCCTCTGGTAGCACAGTGGAACTTTGTAATGGGGCGGCACCTCCCCCCCTGTGGTGGCAATGTTGTTTTGCATAATGTCCGCAATCGTGCTAACTCTGCCTGCTTGGTTGTGGTAAATACAGCGGATCACAATACCCTTTAGCAGGCCTTGTAAGTAGTGAATATAATTTCTTTGGTTCTGCCCCTCCTTTGTCCTTCTCTCCTGCCTTGCCATTTGACATTGCTGGGTTGTCCGATTCCTTCTCTTTGCGATTTGTAGGAGGTGTTTCTTCAAACATCCTCCACAAATCCAACACTTCTCGTCTATTTTGGAGCTGCTTCCCTTTGTACTAAGCCATCAAGTATGTTTCCACATGATCTAATACTACCTTATCAAAAGACCCCTTTTCTGGCCGACCCGGGGTGGCCCTTCCCCTTTAATTTCTGTCACCCACTGGCCATGATATTTCTTTATTTTGTCGCTATAGAGAGGGAGGTGCTTACAAATATGCGAGAGTGGCGTGTCTCCATATATCACGTATACTTCTTATTCCACTTTTAAATCAATTACTTATACATTGCAATGATGGACATATAAACATAAAGAACAATTGACGAGTTAACGTTTGGACCCGACATACTGACTAATATACCAACAACACTGAACAGAGAACATAAAACCTTAAAACAGTCCCTGATACCCCAAACCCTTGCTCAGTTAGACATTTACTTCTCCCCGCTCACACTCAACATTCACATCACCTGCGCCCCTCCTGGGCCTTCCTCCAGAATATTATAGATACACTAAAAAGAAGAGGTACTACTATTTTCCTGAGCATACTAAATATACGAGGCTCCTACTTTTATCCTTTTCCTCAATTATATTCCAGCACTGGTCAGGACAGTGCTATGCAGTGCCGTCGTCTACCCCCTTTCGGAGCTATGTTCCCATATCTCCTCTTACTTTATCACCTTGTTCATTAAAAAAAACCTAATGGCCATTAAAGAACAAACAACCCCTTTATGCCCAACAATCGCTCTCTTCATTTACATCCAGCCCAAACCATAACGCTGCCCCCTTAACAAATCTGCTCCATGCCTTTTAAAATTCCCACCTTTAATTCTTCTTGCAATCAATACTCACTTGTCTGTGGTAGTCCGAGAGCCTCCGTTCGCGGTCTATCCACAAGTGGGGGCCACCCCGTGGTGGACCCTGCCCGGCTCCAGCGAGCAGTTGTGTCATGTCACGCGGGAGACTGGGGTCTGCCGCTCCCATTTCCTCCTGGCGAGTCTACCCGCGCGTTCGCGTCTGGGGACTCGCCGGGAGGGGAGCGACGGGTTACGGGGCCGGCGGCCTTCGGCGCATGCGCGGAGGACCTCTCTCTCGGTTCCGCGCATGCGCCGTGGACTGGGCTCGCCTCCTTGGAGGGGCTTGCCCTCCAAGCCTCGTTGTGGGTTCGCCGGCGCCCGGAAACGGAACGGCTTGCGTTCCAGGCCTCTCGGGCGCCGGCGGCCCATAAAAGGGGCCGCGAGTCAAAGCGGGTCGCGTCTCAACGCGGTTCGCTTCGCTCGCCTCGTTGTTCCTGCCTCTCTACTCAACTGTGGCCTGTCCTGGGCCAGCCTGCCTCCAGTCCTTACCTGTGGCCTGTCCTGGGCCAGCCTGCCTCCAGTCCTTACCTGTGGCCTGTCCTGGGCCTGCCAGCCTCCAGTCCTTACCTGGGTCCTGCCTTGGGCCAGCCTGCCTCCAGCTCTTACCTGGGTCCTGTCCTGGGCCTGCCTGCCTCCAGTCCTTACCTGGGTCCTGCCTTGGGCCAGCCTGCCTCCAGCTCTTACCTGGGTCCTGTCCTGGGCCTGCCTGCCTCCAGTCCTTACCTGGGTCCTGCCTTGGGCCAGCCTGCCTCCAGCTCTTACCTGGGTCCTGTCCTGGGCCTGTCTGCCTCCAGTCCTTACCTGGGCCCTGTTCTGAGTCATCTACCATCTATTGTGTATATGGGTCATACCCTATGCTAGCCTGCATTCTCCTGTTCCATCCTGGGCACGTGTATACAGTACTTTATTTGGCCAGACAGCAAGCTCCAACTGAACTCACTCTTTCCTGTCTTGCCTGACTCCGAACTTTATCCTGTGTACCATTGGAACCATCAGCACCAACCAAGCTCCTTTTGCCTACTGCGAATACCTTTTCTGCTACACTGGTCTATCTACCAACTGTCGCTGCAATGAGGTTCTTGGAAGATTCATGGTCTTGACTACTAGCTCCACCTGGACTATGGTTCCATCAATCTGAGCCTACAATCCTCTTGTCACGCATATCTGGAGAGTGCCTTTTGTGACATTGGGAGTTGGTCCATCCTTCACCCAGTTTCTCTTTTGGGTGGTGGAGAGGCTGATTCCTCGTGCCGCTATTTCATCAGTTCCCGGACTTCAGACTGGCGACCTCTGCGAGACCAACCACCAAGACTACAGGTACGCGGTCCTCTCGGGCCAATCAGCTTGACAAGTTGGGTATTCGCAAAGCCGGGACCCACAAAACCTGCTCAGGAGCATACGCTTTTTGTAGATTCTGGTCAGCCGTAGGTGGTGATGGCCCTCCTGGGGAAGACCCGGATCTCACTGCAGTACGGCGACGTCAAGAAATAATTACGTTGGACTGGTCACCACTTGAAAGCGACCAGGTCCCAACCCGATACCAAATAAGCCAAATAAAGGACACACCCCACTAGGGAATGAGACCAGGAGATGGATTGCATGTTGAACAAAGTTTTATATAAGATAAAGTTGTGCATGCAGAGAACTCTGCTGCCCTGAGAGTGCTGACAAACATTACATGAACAGTACATTATACGTTCTGGAAACGTCACTACTGACGTTTCTCGATAGGTGCATAATAGTACAGCAGGATTGGTGAAATACATGGATACATTATAGGAACTTAAAGTCTGGTCCCACAGAATTGGCCGATAGCTTGGAGGTTCGGCGGGCCGCACGTGAGTCAGCTGGGCTCGTCTTTGCAGGATGAAGGTCAGGTGCACGAGATACAACATTTCTAACTAATCTATCTGAGCACAACAGGAACTGAAGACATGAGACAAATGACTGCCATAAAAGTTGGCATTTACTTGGGTGCTGCAAAGTTCATTTTGGCAAGTATATGGTTAACCTACCCTTTACACCCGACTCATAAACCACAGTACCCTAAGGCAGGTGCCCATCTTGAGGAGTTTTTGATCTACCTGATGCCTCATGATATAAGTTGACATGTGCTGTTTCTACAATGGATATATGGTGTGAAGGGATCAGGACTGTGGTGGGTGCTTGGTTTGGTCATCACAAAGGGGTTGGATGTGTATTTGCATCAACGTGGTGCGGAATGCGGGCAGGGGCTCTGTAAGCTGTAACCTCTAAAGGTGGGGGTGTTGTGGGAGCACAAGAAGGTTTGTGGAGATGGATGGGCACACAAGCCCTAGTTTGCTCCGGTCACACGCAGGGCAGTGAGCTCATAGGAAGAAGACAGATACTGGATATTTGCAACAATACATGGCTGAGTTTCCCTGAGAAATGGGTTTGTGTGGACCTGCCAGATGGTGGAGGGAGAGGCTGGGCTCATTGTGCGCGGCTCTTGACAAAGGGAGATGTGGTTTTTAGAGATCATTGTGTGGCCTAGCAAAAGATGGCGTTCAGGGTGGCACAAAATGGAGCCCATATGTTTCACCTAATGGCTGTTTACCATCTTGTTTGTTGTTAATACGCGATCCAAACAATATACACAGGTAAACAAACGTGGGGACCTCTCCCACCATTGGACAAACACAAGATCCATTTTCATGCGGGAATGTCGAGGGGTGTCAGAAAGGCCTTCCCTTCCCAACACATTCTTAGGCCTGGAATTAAGGGAGTACACCTGAACTCAAGCATATCCGGTCCCGTGTCACCTAGCTGTGGTGACGAACTTCATGGTTTCCTTGCTGCTGTGCCCCCCTGTGCCCTCAGACTCACTGCAGCAGAACTGGCCTGATCCCTTCACCAGGAGCAGAAAAATCGCCAATGTCCCGCCACAGAATCGTTCCTGGAACGCAGCCCTTGAAAGCCGCAGAGGCATGCAACTGCATGATAGGAACCTGCAACTGAAGTGGACATGACTGCTGAAGTTTGGTCCGGAGTGCACCAAGGGTCGGTGAGTACTTGCAACCCTTACCGGTGGACCCTGGCACATACATCCATTTTTACGCACGAGTGTCCCCTGAGGGCCACTCTAATTTACACCAAGCTATTCCCAAGTCTTGAATCCTGTTGTGCCCTCTTGGGGGAGACCCTACTTGAATAGTGGGAACTTATTCTTCACTGCCTAACCCACCTTCCAGAGTCAGTACAGCCCCTGAAAGAGACTCAGTTTTGACTTACCCGCACGATCACATGCGCCAGCATCGAAAGTACTTTTGAGCTCAAGGCTCCACTCATTTTAGAGACTGGACTGCCTCTCAAGTTAGGGTTTGAATTGTGAAGGACTGCCACAGATATTCGCACTGTATAACCCCTTTCTTGACAGGTTGTGGAAATGTACTAAGCAATATCCCTGTTGGCCATTGGTTGATGTATATATGTTTGCTAGATTAGTGTTGTGTTGGTTTTGTTATTACTGATGAATATTTACTTTGTGTTTTACTTAAGAGGCCTTTAATAAATGTAGCTATATTTTTTAATACACACCTGACTGAGAGAAATGTGTGGTATAGTTTGCTGTGTGCTCATTGTGGGCTTTCGATCACCCTCACTCTTCCTGAGACCTAGTCTTGACCGCCGCCAATGCTACTGTGATTGGTCTGGCTTGTCCAGAAGGTTACCCTGTTCCAAGAAACTAGGCTGGCCTTCTGAACCTCTTCCCACCAGGTCAGAGTTCAGAAAGCCATCTTAACAGCAAGATCTTCAATAGACCGCAGCAGGTTGCTTGGTCACTGGTTTCGACCTTCGCTGGGGTCAGTTGGTCCCCTCAGTGGTGGGCACTGATGCCACAAGCTGTAGTGCACAAGCTTTTATATTGCCACCACCACTTTCGATTTTCGATGGGCCGTTAGCGGAGCTTAAGCCATCTTGCTGGCTGCTCAGCAGCGCCCCCCCTAGAACAGCTAGATTTAACTTTGGTAGAGCAATGGGGAAACACCTATATTCAACTTTTGAGCAGAAATAGATACACTCAGATTTGATTTGACACAGCAATAGAACACCTAGATTTAACTTAGGAAGAGTGATGGGAAAACCCCTAGATTTACCTGTGGAACTGAAATAGAAATGCTTAGATTAAATGTTGGCCCATTTAATGGAAAAACACCAAAGAAAAGGTTTTTGATTACAATGAATAGTTAGGCTAGGTGCATATAGGTATATGGTATTAGGTCATAAGTGGTGGGGTTTTACTGGAGTAATGGCTGTACTCCCCGCCCACACCACACTTACCTTATCATTCGCTGTAGGTAGTCTACGTCAGATGTTGCAGGTGACCATGGGCAAACAATGAGTGGAGTTTCTTGGTCGGGAGCTGACCTTTGTCTTGTGGCCCCTGCCTGGGGTGGGGCTGCCTTTGAGGTGTTCTAAATGGGTTTCCATGGCCAATCAGGGATCTGGGGTGGGATGGGAGGCAGAAGGTTCAGGGAAGCAGTAAGCGGGCTGGAAGGGAGCAGGGAGGGGCCAGAGCGTGCACAGAGCGACATGTTATGTTACTTGGCATTTATATAGTGCTCTATATATCTTTGATTTGACCTCAAGGCGCTGGTAGGTTCAACGCCCTCCGGAACCGTAGTTCTAGTCAGTAGAGAGAGATAGTATTTAGAGAATCTTGGCTGGGGTGCTCTGTGCTTCTACTCTGCCATATAGAGGGCAGGAGTACAGATACTCCCTCCAGTCCTTTACATCAGCCTAATCATTTTCCGGCTAAGTGTCTGCAGCATATGAGGGCATGTCAGAACAACTTAGACCTTCAGCGAATAGCAGTTACTCATGGCATTACGCAAACCTTTTACAGCGTGTCGCGTGCTACTTTAGCGAGATGGGTAAAATGGTGCATGCAACAGGCAGTGTGAGAAACCAGAAGGTGTCTCACCCACTAGTCCCCGGGGATCTGTCATCCAGGTGGCCAGGACACGGCCATCGCTTTTGGATCCAGTTCCTGGGGTTGGATCAGTGCGGGAGGATCACCTGGGTGAGGGGTCTTCGGGGAGTCGGAGTGCGACATCGGATGGTAAGACGCAGTATCCCCTTACCTATTTACCCCATACTACCAGGTAGGATATTTAGGAACTCTACTCCCCATTTTACAACACAAGCACTTTCACATGGACATCCCGCAATGAGAGAAAACAGACTAACACCCGAGCTGTATACCTGACGTGTCTCAAGGCTCAAGATTCTCAAGGCGTAAGCTCTCAGGCGGTGATGCAGGCTGGTTCTTAAGTACAGTGTAGTCCCCAAGCCCCCACAAAGGAATGTCCAGACAATATGTTAGTGATAACAAAGTCCTTTATATAAATAAGATTCAAGTTATGTACACACAATAACCCACTTTGTGCTCAGGCAATAATATAGTGATAAATATGTACAATATCTATGTGGTACCATAGTTAACTCTCGATTTCATTAAAATGCACCAACTGCTGACAGTCTCAATGGCATACAAATCAAATAGTAAGGTGAATCAACAATAGACATAAGGGGTAAGACAAGTTGGGTTAAACAACTGGCAGAATACTCGGTCCCTTCCACTAGACACAGTTCTGTGTGTGGATCCCCTTACCTGGGCAACCTGTAAATAAAGTGTATCACCAAGCCCAGTCCATATAGTGTTTAATATAGTCTTTGTTCCTTCTAAAAAGGTTCTACTACCCCAATGTACCTGGTTTAGCAGAGTTTGATGTCAGGTTGTCGACAGATCCTTCTTGAGTGAACTCCCTTTAAGGCAGGAGCCACGGATCGTTGAGGTTCCTTGAAGAAAAGGTGAACAATGTTGTGGAGGTAGCAGCTTCAGTCCTTGCGGTGCTTGTTACCGATAGGTCGTGGACGTCCTACGAATATGAGGCGTGCGATGCACCTCGATGACGAGAGTTTGTTGCCGCAAAGAGTCAATGAAGAACGTAGGCCCAGCAAGGGTGTCGGGTCGTCAACGTTTGGCGTCGGCGATCGGGACTAGACCATGGATGACTTTCGGGTCTGCGTCTTGGTGGAATTCAGGAGGTGGGAAACCCACCCGTGAATTCTCCTCGGTTCGTCGGCGACCTTGACTTTCTCTGGCAGGACAAAGCAGTCGACAGTGATGAGCAAAGGAGTTTAAAGTGTCTTAGGCAATGGAGGGTTGCGGCTCCGGTCGACGAGGTTACATCGGTCCTCCGAAGGAAAGCGGCAACAAAGCCTTCTTCTTCCAGCTGGGCTTCAAGGTTAGGCATCCAATAATTCTGAATGGCACTCAGAAAGGCAGGCAGCCAATCAGGCGCACCGTGCATTTAGGCAATTCTTCTCCCATCCAGACACTCACAACAAGGAATGTGGATTGGGATAAGCACCCAGCCATTCAGCACTCCACGCTGCATTCACACCAGCTTCGGGCAGGGCTGTCTTTTCATTGTGTCACACACCAGAAACCAGACACCCATAACATGAAATGTATATTGGTCACACACTCCATTCATCCAGTTCCCGCCCCAATGGCATATCCACAACATACAGTAACTGGGAAGGCTCCAGCCAGTCTGGCCTGGACTTCCCCACAATACCATATATGGAACTTCCACTCAACAGCCAGTCAGGGAAAGGGCCAGAGTCAGGGCTTCCCAGGATTTTGGGAAAACAAGGTAACAGGCAATAGAAAGCAAGAGGCCACAGGGGCCATTTTGTCTCCTATCAGGAATCAACTGATTCCTATGGCAGGGCCTGGGTATCCCAAAATGGAGGATACTCAGAGCACCTGTCAAATTCTGCATGGAGCTGCCCACCAGCCCATCCTCTGCTCTGTGGGCCACACATAGGTGCCCAAAAACATACACTAGGGTTACAGAGTTGTACCCCCACCCATGAGTGCCATTGGAGTATCCCAGGGGTATGTTCACCACAACCAAAAAGAGGAAGAGCTGCACTGCCAGGAGTCCCGCATGGATTCCTGTGCAGAAAACAACACAGAACACACATGAAAAAGGAGTAAGGACAAGGACAGGGAGTCCCTGTCCATCCAATGCATTTCCAGCATCACAGCTGGTCTGGGAACGCTGAATAGGTTACTGACCTAATTCCTGTCTTCGTCCTCTTATTGCTAAAGAAAGTGACACCTGCTGGGGACCTAGATTTTTTATTGCTTTCCAGAGCTATGACATCTGACACTCTTTTGCAAGAAATAAGACAGAGCAATGCCATCACCTTGGCTGGAAGAGCTTTCCTGGACAGATCTTGGTTATCGGACCAATCTTAAAATAGCCTGAGAACCTTGTTAACGTCCCACAGGCATGTATATTTAGGTGCCGGCAGTCTTAGAAGTTGTATTCCTCTGAGAAGTAGGCTTACCAATGGATGTTCACCTATTGGAAGGCCTGCCACAGGACGGTGACCTGCTGATATCGCAGAATGAAAAGTATTAAATTGTTCTGTAGGCCTTGCCTTGGGCTGTTAAAGCCGCCAGGAGGTTCACCATGTGAATCGCATCTGTTCCAGCGGGATGAACGTTCTTCTACAGATATCAGCCAAGCCTCTTTACCAAGCCACTTTATAAGCTGGCCTGGTTCCTGGTGCTCATTATTTCTCAATGATGAGTTCAGTTTCTCCCGAAAGACCTGGAATATTCCAGGATCCCCGGAAATTGCCCACACTATTAGTTTCAGTTTCCCTGCCTGTACCAAGGGTAGCTCCCCTGTTGGACTCAGAACAATTATTTTGAACTGTGGAAGTGATATTGGACTATTATATGACATCTCTGACAGGTCTGGATGCCAAGCCTGTCCTTTCCAGTCTGGTGTTAACAATATTAGTGACACCCTCTTTCTCCTTATCTGAGCCAGAGTTCTCTCAATCATGGTGAACAGAGGAAATGCATAATTTCTTTCTGGGCCCCATAGCTGAAGAAAAGCATCTGTTGCTGTTGGTTCCGGATCCGGTTTCCAGCTGAAAAAATGTGGCAGCTTTCTGTTCCAACATTATGCAAACAATTCTGTCCGGCAGGGCCCCGATCGGGTCACAATTTTGCAAAACACTGTTGTGTCCAGTTGCCAGTCGCTACCTGGTTCTGTAGCCCTCTGAGGTACTCCACTGAGATGCTGGCATTTTTCTGGCGGCATAAGTGCCAAAAGTATTTTGCTAGATCTGCAAGCATTTTGGACTTCATCCCGCCCAGATGATTGACGTATCTCACTGCAGAGACATTGTCCATTTTGAGTAGAACACAACACTGTGCTCTCTCCTGGGTTCAGCATTTCCTTGCGAATGAACCTGCTAGAAGCTTTAGGCAGTTGACGTGGAGCTTGAGCTCCTCTAATAATCTGCCTTGTCATCTCTCCACCGCGGGCTTTCCAGCCCCAACGACTGGCATCTGACTGTATTATCAGGTATGAGGAGGATCCAAATATTGGTCTCCTGTTCCAAGCTTCCATGTGGTGGTACCACCACTGCAATTCCGTCCTGGCTTCCTGTGATATATGGATTCTTTACTCGTAAAACAGACCCTTCCTGAGGGGCTGTATCTTCAATCGTTGTAATGCCTGGTAGTGGAGAAGTCTGTGGAAAATAGCTTGGATTGAGGAAGCGAGCCGACTTACCAGTGTGGCTAGTTCTCTCAGATATATCACCTCTTTCGACAAGTGTCTGATTTCTTTTTTGATCACCTTGGTGAAAAGATGTGTCTTTACTGAAAAAGACTCTAAGACACCATGTTTGGGAAGAGTAACTTCTTTACTGATGTCGAGTTGACAAGGGTACAAGTACGGATAGGTCCTTAGGTAAGTTACATGGAAGACATAGGAGACATCCACCGGCACCCTCTCTCACAGGCACTCAGCTCACACATAAACATTCCACTCATGAACATTCTACAGGTGTTCCATTAGCGTGCATGCACACAGCACCAGGGCAGGGGAGAACCATGACACAACACATCTCTCTCCTTAACACAGACAAGGGAAAAGGGTACGGAACCGAGCACAAAGGGAGGACCATCTGGAAAAGCGACCAGAACTCTCTAGTCTCCAACACTTCATCCCAACTCAGGCAAGAAGAAAAAACTCCCACAAACCTCTCATTCCATTCCACGTATGAACAAGGAGCACCGTTCCCACAGAATCTCAACCCCTCGCAGTTCCCCAAATAAACAGGACAGCATATACAAAAACAACTCACAGTCCAGGCTTGTGGGCCCAACAGCAAGACATTCAAATCAGGGGAACCAACCCCAACACAACAACTACACAACAAGGTTCATCATGACTCTTAACTCCGAACATCTCTCGTCATGCCTCCAACAGCCACAGTGCACTGTAATGTCGGCAAACCCTGTGAGGGAGTCAACCATCCGCATAGGGAGTGTGTGCTCGCCTGGGCTTTTTTGGGTGATTTTTTAGGAAATAGAATGATGGGAGATCAACCTCTGAAAATGTGTGGGGCTAATCAACACACATTTTCTAATGCTCGGCGCACAACAAACACATAGTCCAGTGCACTCTGGGTGACACAGCCTACAGGCGCAATCCTCCCTGTCACATTTATTTGACAGGTGACAGAAAAGGGTGCACAAAAACATCCAGGCGAGAAGGGTAACACCTTCCTCCTCCCATGGTCCGCCTAATTAAATATCAAAGGCTCCGTGGATCTGCCCTGTTCTATTGTCTAAATTCTGTGTGGTGGCGGTGCATACTGATGAGAGTTAATTGAAGCAGGCATGTGAATAGGCCTGACCACAGAACTTAACAATGGGCAGGAAAGCTAACACCTCTTTGATATGCAATATGTCAATTTGAAGCTAGCTCCCACCCCTCTGTATGAAAGACAGTGAATGGCATGTCTGGGTCCACTATTTACCGTAGGCAACCCCTGCAGAGCGGACCCCTTTCAGAGGGAGAAGTATGTGAGTTAAGGGAGACAGAAAGTCTGCTCTTGTCACAAACTTCAAGCGAGACCTGAACTTTGATCAAGAGCCACAGAGGGCTCGGTTAACCAGAGAGACACTTTGATCTACAACAGACAGGAAGATGGGTGGGGCTTAGGAGTACATGGTGTCACCCCTTACCTTTCCTGTTGCAAAGCACTCTGGTCCTGACTTCACGCATAATAGAAGATTTTTGGTGAGGACCTTGCATTGGTTTTTTAGGGGTGGCTAAGCCTGCACCAATCACCGGGGACCATTTGGATTTAAAAGAGGGCTGAGCCCCTCACTTAGCAGATCATCTGAAGACTTCGCAAGAAGTAACACGAAGCACTCATTTGGACCCTGGCTGAAGGTACAGTCTCCCTTAGATCTTCCACCAGTGAAGGAAGGCCAGGATTTACAAGAGAGAAGCAAGATCCCTCCCCTAAACATCTCCCAGGGAACAGGGGGAGATACCGGACTCAGAGAACCAGTCCAGCAGCTCCAGAACCAGTACCCAGCCAGCACACGGCGTGCCCTGCCAGATTCTGCCAGCAAGATTCCTACGTGGTAAGTGCCAGAGACTCTCTGAACAAAGGACAAGCCCGTTGCCTCCAAACACTCTCCTCGGTATTGGGCCGTCCTCCACAAGCCCTGCGAAGAAGCTAGGAGGAGTGCAACACAAGCGTCAACCAGTGTTTATCTTTTAAGGACATTTTCGAGCATTCGAGCCGCGATCGGCTGCACCACTGATTGTTGTCACGCTGCAGTCACTCAAGACACCTTGACCAGCATTCCAAATCCACCAACCAGCACAGAGAAAATTAATACTGACCCTGAGCCACCGTGTAGGTCAGCCTGCAGCTGTCTGTCCAGCCTCGCTTGCTGAACTGCCTACCACCTGATACCCACAGCTGTCTCCCATCTTCAACTCTGTTGCAGGAGCTGCAAAGCGTCCTGAAACCGACTCTACGCTGTCGAGCATCAAGATCATCCCAAGCACCAGGTACATTGTGGTTCTGACCCCCTCGTCCTTCTCCGAAGGCCCCTAGTGACATTTACAACACCTTGTCCCTTGGTGCTGAAACCGAATAACCTTGAACAGTTAAGACTCATTGCTTTACCGACTACTCTCCTGTCAGTATCCAGATTGCATCCCTTTCCTTCGTGAAACTGTCTGTCCTCTGTGTTCCTTTACAGGCTGTATTGTATGTTGTAGTGTGCTAGAACTGTCTATTGTAATAATAAGAAAGTAGATATTTGTATACATCCTTGACTGGACAGTCCCCTTTATCATTGGCTAATAATTGTATTTTCTCTAACAAACGTTCCACAACCTTGCAGAGATAAACCTGATGTTCCATCCACGGTACCAAAATTGGGCAAGGAGGTATATAATAGACTTGTGTTCCAATCTGTTTGGATCCCTTCTGGTAGTACTAGAGGTGTGGGGCTGAGTGATGGTTTAGAAACCGATATTGAGAAACAGCGGGACAAGGTCACCATAGAGCTGTGTAAATTGGCGCTTGAAGAGCAGAAGGACGCCAACAGATCCGCCTCTAGCGAAAGCAGCAGTAGTGGCTCAAACCAGAGTGCCCGGGATAAGCCCTGAAGGCACATCCCCAAAGACTTAGTACAGGCTTATGAAGTATATTATTGACTGGTTTGAAGTGCTCAAGCTGGTTTACCAGCAACAGGAGGTGGTTCAGGTACTATGGGGGGCATTCCTGATGAGTCACTTACCGACACCAGGGACTGATGTAATTCTTCAGTTAACTCCTGAGGAAAGGCCCATTTATGAAAGAATGAAGGCAGCCCTCCTCAGGTAGTCCTGTAAAACCCCATAACAGTATCTCAAGAGCTTCAGAGTGCTCGGAAAGAAAAAGAAAAGTGGGCAGACATTTGAAGCGTTCACACACTTGTCTTTGAAATATCTCAGCGGATTGGAGGCTGGTAACAAAGTTGACACATTTAAAGGGATGTACAATTTGATTACGTGTGAGCATGTATTGAATAATTGTAAGGTTCACCTACACTAACATCATGTGGACAAAACTATCACAGACCCTAGGGAGCTTGCAAAGGCTGGGGACAGGTTTGTGAGTACTCGAGTCAGGAAAAGGGGCTCAGACGAGCACACCCAAAATGGAAGGAAAATCAGCAGACAAAAAGTAAACAAGGATGGGCAGGACAAAGGTCCAACCCAATCCTATTCGAAGTCTGACCCCCAAAAGAATGAAGGGAAATCCCAAAACTCTAGTTCAGCTGTGCACACCGAAAAGAAGAGCGCAGGCACCCCTAACACTGGAACACCTGCGTTCTCCCCACCCAAAGGTTGTTTTGTGTGTAAGGAGCTTGGCCACAGGAAAGGGGATCCTGCTTCCAATGGATTACCCAAGCAAGCCATAGTGAATGTTGGACTTGTGGAAGAGGCCATCATTAGTGTGGGCCTCTTAGAGGAAGACTTCCCACTAGGCCAGGGAGTGGCCGGATGGGGATTGGTTATACTGAGTGGCAATGGAACCAGGTCTCCAGAAGAGATTACAGTTCCCAATAATACTCAACTCTATCATGTGTATATCAATGGACACAAAACTCCTGAAGTCCGAGTCACTGTGGCTACCATCACTGCTGTCACCCGGCAGTGCGTACAGCCAGGCCAGTATATTGATGGGCCTGATTGGTGGGTAAGTGGGTTTGATGGAAAGAGTAAGTGCCCCATGTTGATAGTAGAGTTCAGCTGGCGAGGTGAAATGACCCTGAGCTATGTAGAAGTGAAAGACTCCATCCGTGTCCCCTGTTTGTTGGGTAACGATCTTCCTGATACCGAGATAGTCGCAGTGGCTACCTGATTGAGGGCCAAAGAGATCACCCAATTGAACACTCTCAGAGCCTTGGGGCCTGGAGTGCTTCCAGAGGGCTTGTTGGAAGAACCAGCGTGGCCAGTAGCCCCTAGTCCAGTTCCACATACCACTAACTCGCCTACTCTTGCGGGAGAGGTGCTAGTAGCCACTGAGGACCCTACTTTGGTGGCAGTGGACTCAGTAACTTCAAAGTTGCCTGGCGCAGCACAGCAACCTGAGGTGGAAGTCCAGGTGGGCTCAGATCTGAAGGGCCTGCCCAAGCTGGATGAGTTTGCATCAGCTGGGGGCCCAGGTCAGACTGACTTCTTCACAGCCCAGAAAGTGTGTCCCTCTCTGGCGGGTCTGTGGAAGCAGGCAGAGGAGCAGGCTAAGGGCGAGGCCTGTTCAAAGTGTACTGGGAGGATGGACTCCTGTACAGTGAGCCAAAAGACGCAGAGGGCAGGGGCACCAGAAGGATAGTGATTCCAAAAAGCCACAGAAATTTCCTTTTGGATTTGGCTCACCAGATTCCTTTAGCAGGTCACTTGGGAGTGACTAAGACATCTGACCGGTGTCTGGGCACATTTACTGGCAGCAGTTTGG
Source organism: Ambystoma mexicanum (assembly GCF_040938575.1). Taxonomy (NCBI): domain Eukaryota; kingdom Metazoa; phylum Chordata; class Amphibia; order Caudata; family Ambystomatidae; genus Ambystoma; species Ambystoma mexicanum. The sequence continues at coordinate 160,443,886 of NC_090921.1, forward strand.
TGTAAAGGTTAAGGAATTTGTCCGGTCCTGCCCGACTGTTCAAGCTTCTGGCAAGTCAGGTGGTGCCGCAAAGGTCCCCTTAATTCCACTAACGGTGGGTGGGTGGCCTTTTGAGAGAATAGGCACGGATATTGTGGGTCCTTTGGAACCTCAAGCCAGCTCAGGCAACAGATATATCTTTGTGGTGGTAGACCACGCCACAAGATACCCGGACGATGTCCCTCTGAAGAGTATCAAAGCCCCTGTGGTTGCAAAGTCCCTGCTTGGGATATTCTGCTGTGTTGGATTGTCCAAGGAAGTAGTTTCTGACAGAGGATCATACTTCATATCAGCGTATATGAAGGCCATGTGGGAAGAGTATGGAGTCACCTATAGGTTTTCTACATCCTTCCATCCACAACCAAATGGGCTTGTTGAGCAGATCAACAAGTCCCTGAAAGGCATGATAGGTGGCTTTGAAGAGCACCTGAGGAGAAAATGGGTTATTCTTCTGCCGTGCCTTCTGTTCGCCTACAGGGAGATGCCACAGAATGGAGTAGGGTTTAGCCCATTTGAGCTTCTGTTTGGACACCATGTACGAGGTCCCCTCAGTCTAGTGAAAGAGGGATGGGAAAGCACACCCTCATCCTCTACACAAGATGTGATGTACTCGGCCTCCGGTCTATAATGACAAAGTACATGGAACAGTCAACCAAGAACCTAAAGGCCAGTCAGGAGCTGATGAAGCACTGGCATGACCAGAAGGCTACAGTGACAGTTTATTCTCTAGGCCAATGGGTGTGGATTAGGGAGCCTGTCAAACCCAGTGCCCTTCAGGACAAGTGGACTGGGCCTTGCTGTGTGCTGGAAAAGGTCAGTGAGGTGAATTATCTCATTGACGTGAAAGGACCTAAACAGATGTGCACAGCCTTTCACGTCAACTGGCTAAAACCCCATTATAGCCGGAATGACTTGGTCATGGCATTAGTGACTGGCGGAGAGACTGAGGAGGAGACCGATCCCTTCCCAGACCTCTTGCACACTGAAGCCACAGATGGGTTAGTTGAAGGTGTCAACCTTGCAACGGACCTGTCAGAACAGCAACTTGCAGACTGTCGCCGTTTACTGGGACAGTTTGCCTGTCTGTTTTCACTGACTTCCAGTCGTGCAGATTGGTGCACCCATGATGTGGACACTGGAGAGGGTAAGTCGGTGAAGAATAGGATTCATAGGGTGTCCGATACGGTCAGGGACACCATCAAGGAGGACGTTTCCAAGATTTTGTCCCTAGGAGTGAGAGAGTCATCCCACAACCCCTGGGTTAGGCCAGTGACACTTGTCCCTAAAAAGACCAGCGGTGGGAAGACTGAAGTTTGCTTTTGTGTGGACTACAGGGGGCTCAATTCTGTCACGAAGACAGATGCTCACCCCATTCCTCGGGCAGATGAGTTCATTGACAAGCTCAGCGCTACCAAGTTTATGAGTACCTTTGACCTCATGCCAGGTTATTGGCAGGTCAGCTTGACAAATGGAGCGAGATAGAGGTCCGCATTCTCAACCCTGGAAGGGCATTATCAGTTCACAAGTGCCAGATAGGGTACCGTGACCTACCTAGGCCACCTGGTCGGTGGAGGTAAAAAACAACCTCTCGAATGGAAGGTACAGGTTGTGGAGGAGTGGGACATCTCCACCACACAGACGCAGGTGACAGCATTTCTAGGTCTCACCAAGTGCTACCGGTCATTTATCAGGGGGTATGGGACCATTGCCATTCCCCCTGAATGATGTAACTTCCAAGAAGATGCCGATGAAGGTAACTTGGACCCCCGCCTGTCAAACCTCATTTCAAGATTTAAAGGATGGATTTTACAGGGCCCCAGTTCTGAATGTGCCAGACTATGGTCAGGAATTCATTATCCAGACAGACACGTGTGATTTTGGGATTGGAGCAGTGTTAGTGCAGCTGAACTCTGAAGGGGTAGAGCAACCTGCCGCCTACATTAGCAGGTGGTTGACAAAAAGGGAAAGGAACTGGGCTGTCATAGAAAAAGAGGTGTATGCTGTCATGTGGGCTGTAAAGAAGCTGAAACCCTACATCTTTGGGTGTCATATTATGATCCAGACAGCCCATAGGCCTCTGCAATGGTTAATGGCCATGCAAGGGGAGAACCCTAAGCTTTTGCGTTGGGCCATATTCCTACAGGGATTAGATATGGACATCCAGCACAAACCAGGCTCCCAGCATGGAAATGCAGATGGCTTCAGCTGGCACTTTCGCCTTGATGACAAACCAGGCCCTCAGTAGGGTGGTGGTTCACGTGTTGAGGCTGGGGGAATGTGAGGGATTCGACCATCCGCCCAGGGAGTGTGTGCTCACCTGGGCTTTTTTCAATTATTTTTTAGGAAATGGAATGATGGAAGATAAACCTCCGAAAATGTGTGGGACTAAACCGCACACATTTTCCAATGCTCGCCACACAACAAACACATAGTCCAGTGTACTCTGAGGGACAAAACCTACAGGCGCAGTCCTCCCTGTCACATTTATTTGACAGGTGACAGTGAGGGGTGCACGAAAACATCCAGAGGAGAAGGTCACCACCTTCCTCCTCCCATGGCCAGCCTAATTAAATATCAAAGGCTCCATGGATCCGCCCTGTTCTATTGTCTAAGTTCTGTGTGGAGTTGTTGCATACTGATGAGAGTTAATTGAAGCAGGCATGCGAATATGCCTGACCACAGAACTTAACAATGGGCAGGAAAACAAACACCTCTTTCATATGCAATATGTCAATTTGAACCTAGTTCCCACCCCTCTGTATGAAGGACAGTGCATGGCAAGTCTGAGTCCACTATTTACTGTAGGCAACCCCTGCAGAGCGGACCCCTTTCAGAGGGAGAAGTATGTGATTTAAGGGAGACAGAAAGTCTGCTCTTGTCACAGGCTTAAAGGGAGACCTGCGCTTTGATCAAGAGTCACAGAGGGCTCAGTTAACCAGAAAGACACTTTGATCTACAACAGACAGGAAGATGGGTGGGACATAGGAGTACTATCTGGTGTTTACCTTTCCTGTTGCAAAGCACTCTGGTCCTGACCTCACGCATAACAGAAGATTGTTGGTGGGGACCCCGGATTGGTTCTTTAAGCTAGGTTTAGCTTGCACCAATCACTGGGGACCATTTGGTTTTAAAAGAGAGCCGAGCCCCTCACTTAGCAGATCATCTGAAGACTTAACAAGGAGTAACAAGAAGGACTCATTTGGACCCCGGCTGAAGGTACAGTCTGCCTTATATCTTCTCCCAGTGAAGAAAGGCCACTTCCAAGAGGGAAGCAAGATGCCTCCCCTAAACATCTCCCAGGGAAAATAGGGAGATACCGGACCCAGAGGACCCGTCTAGCAGCTCCAGAACCGGTACCCAGCCAGCACACAGCGTGCCCTACTAGGTTCTGCAAGCAAGCCTCCTAGTTGGGAAGTGCCGGAGAGTCTCTGAACAAAGGACAAGGCCGTTGCCTGTAAACACTCTCCTCAGTGTTGGGCCATCTACCTTGAAAGGACGCCATGAGCCCTGCAAAGAAGCTAGAAGGAGTGCCACACAAGCATCAACCAGCGTCCATCTTTTAAGGCCCTTTTTCGAAGGTAGCCCAGCCCTTGAACCGCGACCAGCTGCACCACTGACTGTTGGCAAGCTGCAGTCACTCAACCCGTCTGAGACGCCTCGACCAGCGTTCCAGATCCGCCAACCAGCACAGAGACAACGATTCTTGACCCTGACCCATCGTGTAGACCAGCCTGGAGCCGTCCGTCCAGCCCCGCTTGGCGAACTGCCTGCCGGATGATACCCGCAGCTGTCTCCCGTCTTGAACTCTGTCACAGGAGCTGCAAAGCACCCTGGAACCGACTTGACGCCGTCTAGCATCAAGATCATCCCAAACACCAGGTACATAGTGGTTCTGTCCCCCTGCTCCTAGTGACATTTACGACCCCTGCTCCATTGGTGCTGAAACCGAATAACCTTGAACAGTTAAGACTGATTGCTTTACCGACTACCCTCCTGTCAGTATCCAGAGTACATCCCTTTCCTTCGTGAAACTGTCTGGCCTCTGTGTTCCTTTACAGAGTGGGTTATATTTTGTAGTGTGCTAGAACTGTCTGTTGTAATAGTAATAAAGTAGATATTTGTATACAACCTTAACTGGACAGTCCCTTTTATCATTAAGTAATAATTGTATTTTCGCTGTGTTGCAACTAACCAACGACCCACGACCTTGCCTACCGTTCCGTCCACGTGTCCTCTGCCGCCGACAAACCTGGTGGATTCTTCTGCGTTGGCGGTGGCGACACAGAGGTAGAATGTTCTAGTCCCTTCTCTGTGTTTAGGGTACAGCCATGGCTCCAGCCTCATTGGCACGGTGCCTGCCGGGAGTATTTATTCCACCTCCTCCACGGCAGACGCCGCGTTGCAACCCATTTCGGATGGTTTCCTCTTCCGGGTTCTCACGCTCCTGTCAGCCGACGCTCCTCCCTTGGTCCTCTCGGTCATGTTCTACACTTTGCCTTCGCGGCTCCCGCAAAGCGCCGCCTTCGCTGCTCTCACTTCGCATTTTCCCTTTCGGTTTCTGCAGGTTGTTATTTCGCGAGCCACGTCTCCTCGGGCGCAGCCTCGTCCTCTTACTCTTCCCCTGAATTCTCTCTCCTTCTTCTCTACCTGTTGACCGGCCCTCCGGTCCTACTTACCTTCCCCACATTTTACTTGGCTGTTCTCTCCTGGTCCTGCTCCGGTCTGCAGATTTACCACACCTCCGCCGGCAGTGTTTACTTTGCCTCCACACGGGCAGCTGGGTTCTGCTTCATTACTCCTCCAGGCCAACTGCTCCACAAAGACTCTCCATCTCCAGCTTACGGCAACACACTCCAGTCTGCAGTATGATCTGGTCGGCGGAGCAAAAGAAGAGTTAACGTGCCTCGAAGGGTTTTTTCCCTATCTGGGTTTTTCCCTTATTCCGGCTTGGTTCCGGAAGGGGCGCAGCAGGAATGCTGTTCCCAAGCATTCACTGTGGCTTCCTTCCATGACAAGCATATCCAACTGTGAAAGGGGAGAGACTACCTCGCCCGGCGGCACCTGCAATCCGCAGACAACGACTCCAGCAGCTCATGTGAGGAGAGTGTGAAAAAAGGGGAGAAGAGGGAAACAGGGTGCTGAAATCATTACACCACGTTACCAAAATTGCACAAGGAGGTTTATAATTGACTTGTGTACTTGTGTTCCAATCTGTTCGGATACCTTCTGGTGTACTAGAGGTGTGGGGCTGATTGATGCTTTAGAAACCGATATTCATCCATGGACCACAGGTGCCCTGGAAGTTGATTTGTCACACACCCCTTAACAAACCAATCTGCCAAAAGCACAAGCAACACCCAAACACCCCAGAAAACTGGGTATTGGTTACCCACCCCCACAGAAATGGAGAGGAGCAGACCACCCCCACAAGGGTACCGGGTGTCCAACCCCAGAGAACCAAAAGCATCAGACGGGAAACCCCTCCGTAGGTAATTCGTCTAATAATGCTACAATCTATTGGGATGTCCAACACCCCCACATCCAACACAAAACAGGGATGAGAAAAAAATAACCCCAAAGGTGCCGGTTGTCGAACACCCAGGGCGGACCATGGTCAGGCACACACCAGCGGACACTGCACCATACACACCATCAGGTTGGAACCCACTGGCGGACACTGCACTGCTCTCTCACACACACACACACACACACATACTTGTTGGGCCGCCACAAAACCAACCAGTGGTTCACTAGGCCACAGGCTGAGTTTACAAAACAAAGCCTCACAACACTTGGCGAGTGGAAAACTGAGTGTTCCCTGGTTTGTCTTTATGATGAAGCCCAGAAATTATATAGATCGAGAAGGGACTAACTCTGACTTCTACTAATTGATTAGAAATCCTAGTTCCCGAATAGATTGGTTGTTATTGTCACCTGATCCTGTAACAGATCACTGTCCTGACACATCAGACAAATATTGTCCAGGTAGACAATCAACCGAATACCTTGTTCTCTTAGATTGCTGACCATCGGTTCATCAGCTTGGTGAAACACCAAGGTGCTGATGCCAGTCCGAATGGTAGAATTTGAATCTCCCGTCTGCATGCTCCAGATAAATTGGAAAAATGTCAATGTTCCGGTGCTATGGGTGCCATCAGATATGCGTCCTCGAGGTCTATCCTGGCCAACCAGTCCCCTTTATGTAGTATTTCTCTCATGAGATGGATTCCCTCCATCTTGAAATGTCTATATACTATGAATGCGTTCAAATTCATGAGGTTGATCACTGGTCTCAACTTGCAACTGCCTTTCATTAAAAACATATTGCTTATGAAACAGCCTGTGCCGACAGCGCTGGAGCAATGGCCTTTTTCCATCCTAGCTCTGTAATCTTTTGTTCTTCGATTAACACTATCAGTCTTGGGGGATGCTCTTGTACCGGTTCTTGATAGAAATCTAAATGAAAATGCCAAACTGTTTCTAGAATCCATGGATCTCCAGAGATTGCTCTCCATCTTTCTACACGCTGTGACACTCTCCCGCCAACTGCCGGAATCTCTGTGTCTTTTAGTGTAGCGTGCTGTGCTGATACCGCACTCACCTGCATTGGTATACTGCCGTTTTCCGGCAGACCGCCAGCCTCTTCCTCTACCTGTTCCTCGTGAAGGGAAAAGGGGTTGGTTTTGCAGTCTTCTTGTTCTCGCCAATTGGCTCTATTATTGTAATAATGGCTGCCACAAAGAGGAGACTGTAACTGTGCAATGTGGATTTCTCTAAGGCATTTGACACGATCTCCTGACCCTTACTTTGGAAAAAATGAAGAAACTTGGGTCTTGACCCCTCTGTGTCCATCCAATGACACCAAGAGGGAGACAACTCAGCTGAACTCAAAGTAAATATCTGACTCAAGGCCCCTTTATTGTATAATCTCTATGTCTCTGAGCTAGATGAAGCCCTGGGAGGGACCACAACTTTCCACCTAGAATTGGGACTATGCCAGCACTGTGGTTGATGTATGCGAATGATACATTCCTCGTGGATAGCACGCAGATTGGGCTTCAACGACTCATGAATGCCCTACAAAGCTATGCCTCCATTAATAACCGTGCCATAAATGCCATTAAAGGGATAGTTCACTCAAAGGTTTTATTGGCTAAAAGGATGGCCCACAATCAATAATATATATAAAAAATATTTTAAGCAAGGCTCCTATGTAAAGTTTAGAGCAAATGAGGATCAAACTCGAATATTTCAAGCACTATGAGGCATCCATTTTGTGAAATGGATGAGCCTCTTGTGCTTGTTTTAAGCTCTGCCCTTGTGCCACTAATGAAGCAAAAGCCAGCCAGCTGAAATAAACAAAAGCTACCAGTAGGTGGCTTTTGCTTCATTATTGCCAGAGAGCAGAGAATGGAGGCAGTAAGGCTGCCGAGAGCCTCCACTGGGGTCAGTCCCAGTGGAGGCTCTCCGTTTAGAACTAGGTGTGCAATCACTAAGAGCCAATTGGTGCATACAATGCAGCATGTTATATATAGCTCAGATTACTACCACTAATAATGTTCTGACACTTGCAGGCCTCTTTACGGGAAGGTTTCATGCCACATGTTCGAATCAATTTCTGAGGGCTTAAGGAAAACGGCACATGATCACTTTGATAATATCAATTTAAAGATCGATACCAGCTCTGCCCTGACATCAAGCAAAATTGGCCCTGAAGTGTATAATAAGCTGTGAACTAAAACACAAGTCTGGGACTGGGCAGGTTCTATTGACCAGCTCAGCTGAAAAAAAAGATATGCGGAGTATAGAAGACAGGGCTTTTTGTATAACAAACCCTGCACTAACATTACCAAGAACTACATAGATTTGTGAGCTATCTCCGCTTTCATATACTACCAATATGTTAATACACTGGGGCCTGGAGTGGAGTACCAAGCGACATGAGATTGTGCAGGCTATGTAAGACAAAGGTAGAATCAGCCAGACACATACTAACGCAGTGTCCTAACCTGACTGAGCAATATCATAAAGGGGTACAATTAATTTGTGCAATGTATAGAGAATATACAGGAAGGTCAATTTTGGAACACGTTAACAGTGGCTACCTCTCTGGTGATAACTAATACAGTGCATTGTGTGTGGAAAAAGGCACAAAATAAGATAGATGGTTTGGTTTTATTGGCTATGATCAATTCACATAGAAAAAAAAATCTATTATTGTAAGGTCTGAAGGATGAGTAGCGCTGTCCGAGGGGCCTCTGCTTCTGTCACCCCTTCTAAAAATGTTGTTGCCAAATACTTTTTTGTGAGATGCCAGGGCTTTGCTGAGTGCAGCATAAGAGTTGGCAAATGTCATCATGTCTTTGATAAATGATTCTCCAAATAGCTTGCCCTTGGTGGCAGCCGCTGCCTCTGATGAAGCCAGCTCACCTATTTTGGGGTCTATTTTCACTAGAATCGATCTCCTTCTCTCTGCTGCTTTGGCACTGTTCGCATTTCCCAAAAGACATATGGCCCCAAGAGCCCCCCCGGCAAGTATGTTGCAGTCTATTGCTTCCCCTCTTCGACTAGTTGTAAGATCTTAGCGAATGGGCCCACCACATCTTGTCTTGGCACGCTCTCCATGATCTGTCTAGACCCTTTTTTTATATATTTGCTATATCGTCCCATGAACATGAGCCGATCAATCTCTGCCATGTCTGCCACTCTGTCTGGGACATGGGTCTAGGGTATTTGGCTCTTAGTTTATTTCTGGCTTCCTTGGTCAAAAGTGTCTGCAGCCTTTTCTTTAAGTACACTGCTATCTTGGCAAGAGGTTCCCACTCGGAAGATCTGGGATGTACTAGGTTATCCAGGTTGAACTCATTCCTGCATTCTTCCTCCTCCTCTGCCCTTTTCCTTTTCTTGGAAGCCTTATTCCTTATGGCATCACTCGAGGATGATTCCTCTATTTCCTCTACACTTTCGTCAGATTACTCGTTCCAGCTTTGAATATCCTTCTCTTCCGAGCTGCATGGGCTGCCATCATGCCATTTGTCATCTCTCTCACTTGATCTTGCCTTCTTTATGCCAATTCTTTCCCTGTGTGGTGAACCCGGGTGGTTTGGGGCACTGCGAGCCCTGTGGTTTTTTTTTCTTCTCCTATTTTTCATGTTAGCCTCTCTTGTGCCGTTTAACCTCGGTCCTTGCATCCCCTCTGAGAGTGCTAAGAATTCCTCCACCAAGCTCATTCATTTAGAGATAGGCCCCAGGCTTGCGCAGAAGGCCTTCTGTATTATCTGGCTCATTCTGGGTTGTCACCTGCTGTGGTTCGTGTGGGGTACGTTTGACTCCTCGCTGGAGATGATTGTTTGTCTACTCATTCTGTAGAGGATTAATCAAAGTGTTAAGCTTATTAAAAGGTGAGTAATTGCAGGAATCTTGGGCCTGCCCCCATCGAAGTGAGATTTCTTTTGTAAATGGCAGAATTATTATAGCGGGTAAGGGAAAAGTGCTGCTTGTGCAGCTTGACATTTTACCTTGGGACTGCACCCACTCTACTTTCCAAGGGACTGGCTCGTTGAATGATATTAGTGTTAAAACTATAAGAGGCCGCAAGATCTCTTTTCTCTCCGCCTATGCCTTGTAAGGATCAGCGCTCAGCATCTTTCTGGGCTTCCCCCGCAAAGATGTGCGTTCATTGGTCATTTTTAAGTCCACAGAAGTGCGCTCCGACAGCGCCAGAACCGCAAAGTCCTGTTGCGCATTGTCCGCAACTTCCACGGAACACTGCCCTGTAAATTATGCTGCATAACCCTGTAGGTGCCGTAGCCAGCGACCCCCATTACATACATGCCAAACCTCCTGATTTAGGCGCGAGACTCCCAATATTTCTATTAAACTAGGGCTATTTTTTTTACTGTTTCCTGCCTAAAACAATTATCGCCCCCAATGCAGTATTATGGGAAAATGACATTCTCACGATTTCTGTGGTGAAATCTCCCTCTCAGGGGCTAAACAATGTTGGCATGTCTGCCGTTAAGCACTACCGAGTCAAAAGGGGCCTGCGGAAATGATCTGCCTTGCGCTCGTTCGTGCAAGGGGGGGGGGGGAGTCGTAGTTAAGTTAGTTATCACGTGGCAAATCCAGTACACTCTTAAATCTCAGTCACACAACATACATAAGAAATGTATAAAATGTCTAATTATCTGCTGCTCCAACAGCAAAGAAAAAGGAAGTTAAAGAAGGGAAGGAAGTTAAAGGTCGTGAGAGATAGTGATTGGATAGAAGGAACATGTGAGGGACTGTAAAAAAACACGCTCAAACTACGAAAATGACTCAGTTTCGAGGCAATTGTAGTTTTTTCTTAAGGTTGTACTTGTTTTGCATACGTTTATTGTTGTGATGCTCGAGAAGTAAAAGGAAAGAGTTACGCATAATTCGAGCCTCTGGTCTTGAAATAGAATTAGAAGTCCTTGAAAGAAACGATTCAGCTCAGCCTGGCCACTTCTACAAAAAAAGCTTCACTCCTGGTATTGTCACATGTGTAATACTGACAGTGACAATTCATTTCCTAGACATCAAAGAGTGTTATTTAGCTCTTCGATAATTCCTGGTAACTTGTATTAAGCCACGTTCTGCGATGTCACCGGGCCCACGTGTGCAAATGTGGGGGCTCAAACATCTATTGCTGCCTAGGGCCACGCAAATAATAGGGCTGGCCCTGTAAGAAAAAAATATCTCACATCACCATACTTCAAATCAGGTGGCTATGCCACGCAGTCATCCTGTGTGAAAACAGTACAGACTCTGAGGCACAGGAGACTGGCGATAGTGACAGTGTTTGCAAACCCCGACTGTCATTTAAAGGGGTAGCCATTCTAGAAAGGATGAGTTCTCATTCCATATGGAAGAAACTCAGTCAGAAAAATAAATATACATATATTATGTTTATTTAAAGCAAAATATATAACACTTGGAAATTATTTGAGTTAATTTCTTGGTACGATTATTTTTCAATTTATTTTACCAACATTTCTGATAAAACATGGCCTGTGTTGGAAAACCCCAAAACTGCCTTTGCCACATCGGTTCCTTTTGAAAGCAGTTGACAAATGCTCCTACCTTCTGCGAAAAATCGATTTATTGTCCACTTCGGCAACAGCCTCAGTCTGTTTTTTTATTGTCAATGTTACTGCCATCATTCTATGCTTTGGTCTTTCTTTTATGTCTACATAATTGTCTGTCGCGCCTCTCTGTGAGCTTCAACAAAGTCCTTGGTCGCCTCCCCGCCTCTTTCCACCCCAGACTCTCTTACCCATGCGCACTCCTGCTCCCTACCTCCCTGCCCGTCTCCCCTTAGTTTCCTGCCGCGCGCCGCTGCCGGAAGTAGTCAACCCGGAAGCAATCACGGGGGTCAGTAATGGCGGCTGTCAGAGGGGCCCCCAGCAGCGCCCGAAGGAGCCGGACATTTAACTCATACAAACCGAGGGTGTGAAGGAAACGGAGTCCACGAGAGACTTTCCTGCCAGGGCCCCGCCCCCACCCAGAACCTCCCCTTGGCTGCCAGATAACCGATAAATCTATTGGTTGAGCCCCATAGACCAGACACCTTTGGCCATTGATGAGCTTCTGTCAGTTAACCCTTCCACCTCATCAATAGGCCCGACAACTCTTGTATCAAACCACTTCACTGTCCTACTTGCCCCTCCCTCTCTTCGACCACCCCGTACTCTACCCCTTCTGATAGAAACCCGCCCATTCTCACCCCAGTGCTGGGATATTGGTCCTCTCTCCTTTGCCTATTAGCCCTCCTCTTCTGCCCCACAGGCCCTTCACCGGCCCCGCCACGGCCTGCCCCCGCCTCCCCCCACGGAGCCCGCCCGGCCCCCCGCTCCTCTCCACGCTGGCGGAGCTCGGGCTGCTGGCCATGATGAAAACACAGTGTCTCTTGGGGGTGCGCAGCTTCCTGGCCATTGCGGCCAAATTATGGAGCTTCCTGCTCTACGTACTGCGGAGGCAGGTCCGAACCGTGAGTACCTAACCATCCATAGTTTGGGGTTTGAGAGAGCTCAATGGGACTGGAGGGGTAGCAAACAGAAACCATGGGGGAGGATGTTGATGGTGGGGTGGGGGGGTTGGAGGGGAAGAGAAAGGGGCGATGTGTTGCACAGTACAACGTTCTTTACTGGCATAATATGTGGGCAGGCATTTCCTGAGTACAAGGAAATCTATCACTGTCTGTCAGTCTACATGTCAAATATAGAGCCTACACCTTTAAGCAATACGGCATTGTAGCTCTCTTGGCTGTTTGAATTTGCAATAGTGTTGAGTTCTATGTTTCAGATGGAGCACGGTCTGGTACTACGTAACAGACGTAGCATCCATATGATTATTTTAAATACAATTCACATCAAAACAAACTTCACTTAAAAGCATCGCCACGTAATGTAGAGTAATCGTAGCATAGCAAAACATAACGCAGGACAATAGGAAGACCAATATAGCTTAGTTTTATTGGTGCACAGCATGGCAACTTAAGTTAAAATGATTGCTTAACACTATAACCTAACCACTAGTGATCCAGATAAATGGCCTACATAATCATTCAACTCAGTAATAAAACAGACGGCAAACATTCAAGTTGCCAGCTACTTGAAGTCCTTCAAAAAGTCAATGGCCACCTCAATCCTATACTTGACACCATTTCTTACTCGCCAAGAAAATATCACTAGCTAGTGTCCAGTGCAAGCTGAAATCGGGTCTATACTCCAAGCAAAAAAATAAGTGACACGTTTTATGTGGGTCTGACTCCTTATGTTATTCAGTGTTTATGCTACACCCATCACTACCATTGTGGTCTTACAGCACCTGACATCGTTGGACCAGTGCCCCTAGACCTTGGTCTGTGGATATTGAGAAAGGTTGGGGAGAGAGGTGGGAAAGGGGAATTCGCAGTAGGCAAAATAATCTGAGGGGTGGAATAACAGATGAGGTGATATGGAATCATGGTTGTTGGCAGAGCTGCTTGTGTGTTAGCTGCGTTTAGTTATTGGTAATTGCAAAAGAGTTTCAGGAGTGAGCTCTCGTTTGCCACAAATTACTTCTCATTTGCAAATGTCTAGACAAGATGTTGGTATTGAATGTGGTTGCGTGATGGACTTGAGATGTGCTTACGTGGGACTAAGTTATATAGGGGATTTCACCAGTTCATTTTGTAGGAACATACTGGCACAAGGGGGAGAACTGGGTTTGCCAAGCCAGCAGCGTACACATGTTGGCCCCAAGAGTTGCGAGTGTGTAGCTGAAAGTGTGGGGCAAAGTGTTAAGGGAGGGGTAGGCAGGTTGAATTTGAGACAAATACTGCTATGTTTCTACCCTGTTAGCTGGGTATAATTCACTGTAACTTAAACTGGGTGATCTTGATAGAGGATTGTAATGTCCACTTTTGAACCCACTCTGCTTAATAATATCATTATAACCTGAATGCACATCTTACAACTCTGTGCCACCTGAACTGTTTAGATAATAAGTTCTGACAAGTAACCCGAGTAGCACCTTCAGTGAAACTGGCTTTGCTATAGTGTTTTGTGCTGTGAATACAGCCTTTATTTTATCAAGCATTCTTTGGCAATCGCCACAATAGTTGTTTTAGGGCACTGGTACCTTTTTCCGGGAAATTGCAGTATTGTTCCCCATAGTCTATTGAAGATGAAAGGGATAAAATGCAAAAGTGAGGGGTCGGGAGAAGCCAAACTTGTATGGGGTGCACCGAAATAACAACGTGGGAAAATAAGATGGGGTTGCAGTAAAGTGAATGTGGTTTTATAGAGTTGCACTTGTAGTGGTAAACAGTCAGATCTTGAAAGGGGCGCGATGAGACATGTCTTGGTAATGAGTAATTTTGCATTGATGATGTGGTCTTGTGTAGTACAATGGAAGGAAGTATTAGAATTTGGACAGAAGCATGGTTGTATGACACTTGAGCTATATGATGCTTCTTTTTATGTTTCGGAATAGTACGCTACAAAGAATCTTTGGATGACAGGAAAAATGCGCCTTTTAAATATATTTTTAGTTTGCCTAAAATATGCCAGTTGGCGGGAAATCCATTTTTTTATTTAGTAAAAATGTACTTCTTATTCCCAAGTACCCAAATTGAGAAGTATTCTGCCATTCTTGCAAAGACCTGTTCACGACTGTTAGCATATATATTTTGCAAAGAATATTGTAACTTCACATAACTGTTTGTTTTAAGCCATTAATTACGCAGTGGAGTTGGCGCTGATGTGCTTGTATCTTACCACATGCAGCCACTCCAGTATCCGCCTTGTCGAAGATCACAATTTGGAGATACGCGTGGCTTCTGAATAAAGGACACCACTCTGAGCGTGACCTTCTTTGGAGAACCAGCCGTGTGTGTATAGTGTGCAACAGCACACCTATCTCGCCAAGAGATTCAAACAATGTAATGTAGCAATTTAAACAGGTCTCTTCTCAAGTATTCCTACTAAAGCGAATGAATATGTTTCTGCTATTTATTGTGCATATGATCAACACACACTGTGTGTTTAAGTATCTTGTACAATTTCGAATAGTTGAACAAAATCCATAATTGATTAAGATGCAGGTTTGTGTGCATTCTAAATGGTCAACACAGGTAGTCACCTGGGTGTATGTGGCCTAATTTTGTTCTTGGAGTCACAATTCACTCTCCCTTGTGTTTTTAAAACTTTGAAGGCGAGCAACCAGTGGTGTTCTCAGATTGGTGTAGACCAATATGTCGCTTGTGAGGTCGCCTGGTCCATTCTTCTTTAGAGTGAAAGCTGTGTCTTTGTTTCCTTGTCGGCAAAAAGTAGGAGCCCTGGGATTTATAGCGGTTGCCAGTCCAATCAGAACGTGTAAATATACAGTGCATTGCCATAAAGCTCGCGCCAACTAAGTTGGGTGGAATGGAACTGTGCTGGACTCTGCCCCTACCCAGGAACGTAGGCACATAACCTTCCTACTCGCTTCCTAAACCTACAATGCCCAATTGTATAGGGTTGGAAGTGCATTAATCTGCAGCTCTTTTGCCTTGGACCAAATTGTCTGGAAGTTCTTGAGGCCTGTTGGGAGTCTTGGAGAGATGGCTGTGCTGGTGCGGGAAGCTGGATAATCTGCGTGTGCAGTAGAAGTGCAGTGGTTGTTGGTCCCACGGGCGTCAATGCAGTTAAGCAGCGGGGATCAGAGGTAGTCTGTTATATTTTGATGAAGTGTCAGTAAGCAAGAGATTACTGCTTCTCCATAGGACTGCAAGAGGATTTCAGGTTCCATATTATTTTTATTTTGTCCAATGTACTGCTTGACTACCGTTCTGGCAGTTCAGCACTTTTTAGACACTCTATATCACGTTTGAGCGATTCTCTTTTAGTGCCATGCACAGGCATACTTTCTTGCCCTTTCCGCTATTTCCGTGGTTAGTCTAATAATAGACCACGTTTCTTATTTTGTATTCCACACAGTTACGTTTTTTCCTCACATAATGTGGGGGAAGTTATGTTACCGGATATTCGTAAAGTTCTACGTTTTCCGTTTTCATGCATTCTTGCCACTGAATATTGTCTCCCTTGTGTGTGAATGCACACTCTGGCTTCGAGGCAGATATATTTTGCCTTTCAGCACAGAAGTCGTGTCCTTTCCCTAATGGGTTCCCTTATGTACTTCATACATGTCCAAAGTGCTCAGCCTGCATTGGTTGTTCTTTACTGGTTCCCAATGTCTATGTACAGCGCAGTATACGAGAATCTACCCCAGGCTAGTCCTGTCGGGGTGTGTGTGTGGGGTGGAGGGGGGTTGAGGTTGGGAACGTAAACTGGTTTTGTAACAAAATACACGTGTCACTTTGTGGCTACCTCGTAGTGTTGGCATTTATGTAGTACTAGTTGTGTACACGGGCCAAAAGTGCATGAGGAGAGAACTGCATCGGACAAACATACATCTGGCCGAATATATTTCCCACGGCAACATCTTATTTCCTAAAGCAAAAGCTCCCTCTAGCGGTGACAACAGGCGAAGCGGGCAGTCTCTACTGTATTGGACAAACATACATCTGGACTTTTTATTATTTTGTATGTTGATATGCATTTAGACCCGATTGTCTTCTGCCAAATGTTGGCCGTCAGTTCTTACAACATGAGCTTTATCTGATCAAAGGCAGGATGAGTAGTTTCCTGGTCAGTTGATGAGGGAATTGACTGGGGAGGGGGTTCTGCTCGTATCTGGTGGAAAGTCGCTGGCCCCTTCAAAGTGGAAATATTTTAGGGCCCTTTTGAGGCAGGTTAAAACACTTAGTTGCTTTACGGTGGGCACACTGCCTTTCCTAGCCCTTTCACTAATAACTGAGACAGTGCAGTGAATTATGGGTAAACAAGACTGCCTTTCAGTTCTACAAAACTGGATTTAATTTACTGACGGTCCATGTATTACTTACTCCTGTTCTCATAAGATAAGCAATTTTCAGACTCTGTACTGCGCCATGTCGGCTTGTTACCCGTTTTCGCTAAACCCAAACTTTTGTAGTTGGTGTCTTTTAAATATTTGTTTTCTCTTTTTATTGTGGCTTAATCCACTTAGCAACTTGCTTCACTGTGACAAACGGCAGTATTGGTAGCTCTCGAAATTTACAGTAGCCATTGGCTAGTTTATAAGAGACTCTTGAATAATAAATTTGCAGTGTGTATTGAGTGACTTTTTCTGCCTGGCTAATACCTTGCAACTTTTTACTCCTACTCCGGGGTATCAGTTGGCTGTTTGTACTGTTAAAGACTTTCTGTTGTTGCTGAAAGAGATGATTTTTCTGTCCACTACTTCACTTTTGTATCCCCTAATCCTTGCGCTCTGTTAGGTCCCCCACTCCCAAGCCTCTTCCCTACCCAATGGTCTTGTAGGCAGGCTTGAGTGTACCCACACCTTCTACTCTTCCCACTGCTCAGGGCTACAGTTGGCTGGCAACATTTGCTCTAGCGTTTCTTTCCTCTAATTTTGATTTATAAAGCGCCGAAGCCCACAGACATCAGGCCGTACCAACATGAACACAAGTAACACAACATGGAGCAGACGGGACGACTCTCAAAAGGATAGGCCAATGATGATTTATTCAAAGAGGAAGGTTTTCAATTTACAGCAAAAGCTGAAATGATTTTCCTCACGTCTCAGATCAGGAGGGAGAGAATTCCAGATTTTGGCTGACGCAACTGCAAAAGATTTACCTAGACCATTGGTCCGATTTGAAACATAAAGATCTTACTAGGCCCAAATGAAGTGCGAAGGGATTTGATTGGGACATAGGGAAAAATCATGGTTTTCAAGTAAACGGGAGGGATTACCATGAATTAATCGAATACAGAAAGGAGAACAAACAGGTTATTTTTACTGAAATAATTTTTGGTTTTCTCTCCCCCGCCCCCCAAACATTTCCAACAAATCGCCCCCCTCCTCCCCACACCCTTACTTTTGAGTGGCACACCTGCTTGTGTGCCGCCGTCTGCTGCATCCCTCTGTAATGTTAGTTGCCTACTTCATCTCCACCCCTACTTACTGCTTTTCTTCATACCACCATATCCGCATCCACCCATTTCCGAAGATCCTGCCACCAGGCTTCTACATCAGGTCTATTGCTTGCTTTCCAGCTCATAGCAATTCTGCGCATTGCGAGTGTGTAAGCCAAGTCTTTGAGTTTGCTTATGTGTTTCATTCTACGCAGTGTAGGGAATCCCCCCACCATGCACGGCCACATAGATTCCGCCTCCAGACTTATCTCTTTCCCCGCCAAGAGGTGGGCTACCTCCCTCCAGAATCTCCTTATTTCTGGGCATGCCCAGAACATATGCACCAGTCCCGCATTCTCCTCCCCACATTTGGGACATGTTTGTATTCCCGCATTCTTGAACTTGGCTATCCTCTGAGGAGTCATATACTCTCTATGGGTAACATATAACTGGATTTGTTGCAACCTCACGTTCCTGGTGCTTTTAACAATTCTGACTGCATCATTCTGAGAGCGAATTATAATAGTCTGGACACAATTATGGACAGAGGAATAGAGCCACAATTTTCCTCAGATAGGAAAGGTCATATATTCCTCAACAGTTGGAGATGGTAGGAGCAGTTTTTAGACCCTTTATTTGCTTGAAAGTTGGCTGTAAGAGACTTAATCCAAATACGCGACAAGTGTTTTAACTTTCTCCAACTGAGATCGCAATCGTCAAAGCAGAAGGATTGTTATTTAGGATCTAATTAAACCTTTGTTTGTGGTAGGCCAAATATCAGTAACTCTTTTCTTGCCATTAAGGCACAGCCAATTGGCATTCATCCAGTACTTGATTGAAGCGTAAATGTACCCTAGGCGATTCAAGTCCAGGGAATAGTCCAGCAATAGTTACACCAATTGGATGTCATCAGTGTAGTTTGTAAAGACACCCATGCCTTCCAGGAGGCCACACAGGGGCCTGATGTAAAGGTTAAAAAGTATGGGAGACATGCAGGCTCCTTGAGAACCCCACTGCAAATGGGGGCTTGAGGGGATGTTTCTTCTCCGACACACTCTGGACGTCTGATGCGACCGGAAGAACACACCCAATCAATTGAATCCTGACCACTTAGACCCACTTCTTTTAGTGTGTGGGGTAGGCGTTAGTGATCTAACAAATCAAAGGCTGCCGAAAGATCTAAAAGGGTCGGAAAACCTGTATGTCCCCTATCAATGATCCCCAGCATGTGGGGCTGAAGGTCTAACAAAGCTGTCTTGATGCTATGATGCCCCTTCTACAGATGTGTCAAAGTTCTTGGAACAATTAATGCAGAGGATAGTCTTGTACCCCACTGGTTTTCCCATTATGCCTCTTTGACTTACTATTCAACTTGTAAGTACCACCTATAAGCCTGAACTATTGCATTGAAGTACAGCAGAGGGGGGTGCACTCGCCCTATTAGTGTTTGGCTATTTACTTGGCTTTGGCGTCCCTGTCCCTACCTGCCTTAAACACATCATCTGTGAGCTCACTCTATCAAACTTTAACCTGCCAGTGTTTTTTTTGTTTGTTTTTGTTTTCCTTCTTTTCCAAGCAGTCTGCTGGGGAGTTATTGGCAGCTGTAAATGGCTACTGGTATATATGTGGATTCAGCCACTTGAATCCTATATCTTCCATGCTGTGAAATCCGGCTAAAAATCAACAACTAATCACTGTTCGAAGACGACCAGACCACTAAGACCACCAGTTTTGGCTTGTGTCAAAATAGTTCAATTTTCCAGCTTATGTGATCTTGGGGCCATGTATTGGTGCCTAGCAAATGCCTACCCAAAAGTACTAATAGTTGGCTTTGCCAAGGCTTGTTTTTCTTGGTATCCTGTTTAAAGAAATCGTACAAAGTTCATTACACATAAAAACACAATTGATCAGAAAGTGAATAATGCAAGAATTACTTGTACTAGATTGTTCGTCCCTTCACTTCAGCAAAGGCAAGATGGCATGCATCAACCTGGATCAGTAGTCCACTATGTAATTCTTATGCATTATGTACCCTGATATTATCTGTATGCTTGATGATCATACATTGGCTTTCCTTGCTACTTTTTGTATGAAGGGAAACTGTTATTAACCAATGGGCTACATGTTCTGTTGTCTTGCCCCTCAGCGTGTACTCAAAGGCACTTTTGGCTGTGCGTAAATTGATTGAACGTATACATCGTTGCTGCTCCTTAATGCTTATTTTGCAGGGTACTAACGCGTGTTCAAGAGATTAAGTTCCTGCACAACACCAACGGCAGAGCGTCTGCACCTTTGCAATATCATACCAATCTCTTCACACCTTCATAAATCCAAGAAACCCATTCTGAACACCATAAAAACCTCCTAAGCCAAAGGAAGCTCCACAAAATATCAGCAAGGCCATCTCCCCAGCTTGATCCCAGTCTTTCGTACAATTATCTAAGAGATGCAGCATGCAGCCAATCGGAGTGAGCTCTAAATGCTTTTCCTGCTGTCGTCGTAAAGCTTTTACCTTGACTTACAGTAACCTTTTTCATAACCGTGCTTCATATCTGCAGTTAGTTACTAGCACAGTGTCACATGATGTTGGTTAAATATTGATTCACTTCATAATTGAACGGAGTCGGCACTAGCTATTAAAATATTTGATTTTAAATGGGCATGATTATTTTAGCCCTGATAAAATTAGGCCACGCTTTTAACTGTTTCACTTGATGAGGAGCTGCGCAACACTAATATCTTGATATATGCTTTCCAGCTGGTTGGAAAAAATGTAATTTTGTAAACTCCAGATCACTAGATTATTCTGTGTCCTACTTTGATTATAGACTCCTAGACTTCAGCAAGAGTGAAATGGAAAGGACGCCTACCCGACCCAAAAACAGTTATCACAGTCAAAGCATATACTTTGCCACTCAAACCGTGCCTTTGTTTACACCAGCATAAAGTCTTTTGTGCCAAACCCTGAGACCATAAGAGGTTTTAACTTTCGAGAGTCTCAGTATTCGCCATTATTAAGGGCGGTAGCAATGTCTTCCCCCATCAACTTTGTTTTGATATCCTTGTAGGCATGTAGTTTGATATGATGGTTGCACAATTTAAGGGGAAATATTCCTTCTGCCAGGTAGGCAGGCAGGTCTGACATGCACATTGAAAATGGAGGCAGGAAAGTATATATCCATGCTTTAATCTGGGTAAACATATCAAGTTGCAAGCTATCATCAGTTGGGGATAAGACACTTGTCTTTACATACTCTAAGCTCACCATTTCTTTTTCGTCAACTTTCACTAGCCAATGGCTGTGGGAGTGTACATTTTGGGGCTTGCTTTTTTAACACCCTTGCTGTGCTAATCCTGCATGCCCGCTAGCCATTCAAACCACCAATCGTGTATATTAAGCCAAATGCTATCAATTTAACATTAGTTTTTCTTACAATAACGCTGTCAAAAGCAGTGCAGAGATCCAGTAAGCAACAATATAATTTAGATTGTCTATGCCCCGCCTTTTGTTCTCTAAAGATATTCTGTATCAAATATCCATGGGCAGTATAGAAACACTTCGTACGCCCATTGGAGTCCTGAGAACACAGTACCTTTCATCTGCCCAACCCTGCAGTCTCCAATAAGCTGCTTCAAGTTAGATCTGTGTTAGGCGAAAATCCTGTGCTTAATGGTTTGTCCTGCTAGGTCGTCTTCTGGCTGTAAATTTCATCCCAGTCCTTTTTGTATTTCCTCTAGCTCCTTGCCCCAGATGTCCCAGGGCAAATTGTTCTACTTTCATGCTGTTTTCCTATCTTGGAATTCTCTTTGGTGATGGCCCAGTAAATGAAATTTTGGGATGCGACGTAGACCAAACGCCTGGTTAACGGCAGAGTTGTTGAAGTTGGAAAGCATTGTCGGGTTAATTTTTGTGACCCTAATGCTGCGTTATTTTTTATTTTTTTTTATTTTTTTTTGTTTTATTGGTTAGACAAAGTTAAACCTTTAACATTCCTTTAGCAATCCCTCCTCTAAGAGGTGGAGGCCCCCCAAAAATAGGGTAGAGTTCAAAGGGTTCAAAGGGTCTCTGAATGATCACCCCTAGGCCAGATTCACCAACTGTTTAGGAGGCGTCCACCTCCGACTCTCCCTCCTCCCACTCCAGGTTCAAGGATTCAACAAATTTCAGTGCGTCCAAGGTACGGCCCACTTTCTCAGCTGTGATGAGCCTTTCCCAATACTCTTCTTCATTCTCCTCCGTGATCAGACTTGTATAATTTCCCATATACATCAGACGAATCAATTTCAGGTTCGGACAAATTAGCATAACGTGCCTTATAGTTTCCAGTTGGCCCTTCTTTCTGCAGAATCTACAGTATGCTTGTGATTTGTCAATTTGCCTTCTACGCCACCTTATTTCTCTCGACTGCCAGATGTTAAATCTACAGCGCATAAGCAGATCTCGATAGTGCTGAGAGGGAAATTTCATCAGATATGGCGGTAGCAGATCCAGGACTTTGCGTTCCCAGATGATGTTGTGACATAGATCACGTGCTAATTTCTTTTCCTGAGTTTCCTCCCAATCTTTTTCCCGATTTATTCTTTTAGCCTTTTCTGGATTATTTTTCAGAGTGTCATCGGAAATTGTCAGGTGTTTTAAGATTTCTTCACAGCTCTTTTTCCAGTCTTGAAGAATTGAGTCACAATAGAAAACGCCTGGTTTTGCTAGGATTCTGAATGGTACAGGCGGATTGTCTAAAATGCACTTTCTATAGAGTGATAATGATTTCCACGTTGTAATTGAAGAAATAGATTGCAGTCTTAATTCCATTCTTATAAGATCCAAAGGTAGCGAATTTGGTAGGCGTAAGATCTTTCGCCAAAAATAGGCTTCACAGTGGTTCCAGACCTCCCATCTTAGGGCTAAAAGTGCCTCGGCTCCATATGTGATTACAGCTATTACCTTTTGCGTATAGAAGGTTATAATCGGCAATAGAGAACATTTTCCATATCTGCGGTGTACAAGTAGCCCTTGATTAACCAGACTTTTTAGTTTTTCTCTGATCAGGGTATAGTGATCCCGCTCATTCTTGCTTCTATTAATTCTTCTCCCGAGGTAGATCGTAGTATCGACCACTGCCAATTTTTCTTTATCTAATGACCAAGACGGTATTTTCCCAGCCGATTTATTTCCACAAGCTGATTTCAAGGTCAAAATCATAGATTTTTTTGCATTTACTTTCATATCATTGGCTTTCAGATATTCATTGAAGGCCTCGATCCTGCGCTGTAGACCTATCGGCGTCTGGTCTAAAAGCACTGCGTCATCCGCATATAGCATCCATGGTATTTCTATGCCATTTACCTTCGGAGGGAAAGCCCGGATCCGATCTTGTGAGTATTTCATGTCAGCCATATAAAGTATGAAAAGAAAAGGGGCGAGGGCGCATCCCTGCTTAATACCTCGGGATGTCTTGATTCTCCTTGATAGACCACCATCTGCATTGATCTGAACTTGGATTGAGGTATCGGTGTATAGTGCCTGGATTGCCTCCAATAGGTCCACAGGGCATCCCCAATTGCTCAGTTTGGCCCATAGCCGTTCTCTATTTATTCCATCAAATGCCTGTTCTAGATCTATAAAGGCCAGCTATATTGGTGTTTTCCCTTTTAAGGCCTTCGCTTTTAATATATTGATCAGGAACAGGTTAAGGCTAGTGCCCACTCCACTCACGAAGGCAGTCTGTCTCTCGTCTAGAATTTCGGCTTGAACTGCCCAATTCTTTAAATCACGTAGGAGAATGGATGCAAAAAGCTTGCCAATGGAGTCAAGTAGCGCAATCGGCCTGTAATTTCTAGGATTGCCGCGCTCACCTTTTTTAAAAATAGGCACGATGTAGGCCTCCGTCCATGAACTTGGTATTTGTTTGGTTCTCGCTACTTGCTTGAAGAGTGCGTAAATTAGGTCAGACCAACCTTCCATGCTTGCTTTCAGCATTTTATTGGAAATGCCGTCTGGGCCGGCAGCCCTGGAAGAGCTTAATTTTTTAATCAGCATTTGAATGTCTTCTTTATCAAAGTTCAATGACCACGTAGCGTTTCCTGGTCTTTTTCCAATAATCTTTGTCTCAGTTTTTCCTTTAAACAGGGCAGAGTAATGGTCGAACCAGTTTTTCTCGGAGACTTGGTTAATACCTATGGCCGACTGATTAGAGTCTCTGTTGTTGATTAGATCCCAGGTACTTTTTGTGTTATTTGCTGCTAAGGCTGCCATCATGTGTTCTGCGTCACTTTGAGTTCGTTGATATCTGGTTGATTTTAACCAATTCTTGTAAGTTTGACGACATTTCCTTTCCAGATCGCGTTTGTCCAGGCTATGGGATTTTTTAATACGCCTAAGGTCGGCTCTGTATCTTTTTCGTCTGGCGACTACAAATTCGTTGAAGGCGTGTTTCTTTTATCTGCTTCAGCTTAGATGGATCATACTGAACCTCATAGGCTTTGAACAGCCATTTGTAATCGACCACCTCCTCTCCCTTTTCTACAGCTTCCTGGAAGTTTTTCACCAGTGTAGGTATGATCTGATCTTTCAGTCGCAGTCTGTTTCTTCCCCATGATATCTCAGTTTCCATCACCTTTTCTCCCTTAGGGAGAGTTCTTGAATCCCATACAAGTTCAGTTTCCAGAAGAGAGTGGTCACTATTTGCTTGCTTGATGACTCGAAACGAGTTTATCCAGGCCAGCGTTTCTCTTCCCACAAAACAGTAGTCCAAGCAGGCTCTCAATTTTCCACTATGCCAAGTATCAGCCCCCAATAGGTCACCCTTTGTTTTGGCTATTTAACATCATCATATCCCGTATGCCCATTTCCGTCATCCATTGGCTTTCTTTTCCTGTGAGATTTTCAAACTCTTTAATTTTGCCCCTTTTGTCTAGGAGCTTGATGTTTAAATCACCATTCAGCAGTATAAACTGATCATCTTCCTCCGCCATGGACTTGTCAATAGCGTTCGTGATTGATTTTAAGTATGACCCTGGGTTTGGCATGTTTTCCCTCCAGTATGTATTAATCAATAGCAATTTAGTCGGCTCCTCCTGATTTTCTGTTGTAGAGGTAATTTTCAATATTTGGACGTAAGGATTTGGAATTTCGTGCTTGAGTATTTGTAAGTTGCTATCGATCTTTTTTAGTACCATTAGGCCAGCAAACGGTCGGCCTCTCAGCCCCTTCTTTGCCGGATTGAAATAGACTTCAAATCCTTCGCATATTGGAGGATCACACAGCCATGATTCTTGGATACAAATGAGATCGTATTTGGTCAAGAAAGCGCTTTCCGTCGAGAACAGGTGATGGAATCCTCTGGTGTTCCATGAGGCACAGCGAACGGATCCAAGCCCAGTTTCCTTATTCTATTGTTTCTTTTTTGAGTTATGGTCATTTGACGTAGGGGTCCAAACATTTGATTTATTTTCAAATTTGTTTTTCGTTATTGTATCCTTCCTTGGGTTTTGTGAATTATCAATCGTGAACCTCAAAGATTTTAAGTTATCGACATTTCCTTTGATGCTGTGTAAATAGGTTTCAGGGTTCTTGTTGCCTTCTTTTAAGTTTTCTTTTGGAATCTTCCTATTATTTCCTTCTTTTTCTTGACCATTATTTTCCCACCTTTTCCCCCTAGACTCTTCTTCGGTACGGGATGAGGGCTCATTATTTCCTTTTCTTCTATCCTTTGAGGATATATGGATATTGTCATGCTTAATATCATCCTCCAATTCTGTCAGGCGGAATCCCTTTTTTTTAGGATGTCGGTTGCTTTCAAAAATTTCTGCTTAATATCATTTGAGTTGAGATGCAATATAACTTGGTCCATTCTTAGTTCTCTTGGGAATTCCACAACTTTGATGTCCTCGGTAGATATCGTGCGTAGAGCTGATGTTTGGTTACAAAGCGAGACGATGTATCTCCTATTGAGCAAAGCCCTTCTTGGTCCATTTAGTGTCGTCTCTAATTTCAAACGGCATTCTTTTGATGGAGCTGGCCTCAGGGGAGGGGCGGACACTTTCGTTCCTTTATTGCTCTTCTGTGTTTCTTTAATTCTGTTCTTTCCATCCTGTTTTCGGTGAGAGTTTTCGAGTTGAAATTGTACCCTCCTTTCTTTAGCAGCCAGCTCTAATCTTTTTTGCTCTAGGGTTTTGAAGTTAGCAAAGTTGTCATCAGCCTCACTGAATTCTTCCGTTTCAAGTGGGTCCGGTCGGCTTTTTGTCTCCTTTAAGATAATCGGCGGGGTATCTCGTTGGGGATTTTTACAATTAGAGGGATTAGAGCTCCTCTCCACCATCTCCCAGTTGTCCAGAGTTTCCCATTCTGATGGGCTGATGCATTGCCATTCTTCATCCTCCCTATATTCTTCCATCATGTCAATCAGATCACTTAGATCTGCTCGTTGGTCTGCTTCATCGACATTGGCCTTCGGGGCGGGAGTGGGGTGGATCCCCCCTCCCACAACCTTAGCATCAGTATCCATCAAAATGTTCGTGTCTCTCATTGCCAGTTCTCTCCTCGGCTTCTTTGCCTGTTGGGAGTTTTCTCTTCTTGGAGGCGTTCTTAGATTCCTTAAGAATGCCCTAGAGCCATTTGTCTTCCGTTTTAATCCTTCATTTTTAGTTTTTTTACTATTTTCGTTAGGTTTATCCTTCAGTTCATTTTTCTTGTCTGGGAGCAGATCCTTGGATGCCCCACCTCTAAAGATGGCAAAGTTTGTTTTTTTTTGGTTGAAGTTTAGAGTCAGGAGTTACCGTCCCCTTACAGCCAGGAGAGATCAATATTACCTCTTCGGTCATTTGCTCAGTTTGCAAAGGTTGATGTGGCTTGTTTTGACTTAGTTTCATGGGTCCTTTGCCTTGACGCGGATTTTCAACCGAGCTTGTCTCCTCTTTTCTCTGTTTACATTGGTTTCGCATCCACTTGCAGTCTTCCAGAACCGCCTCCATCAATAGGGACTTATCATTGGCATCTCTCCTTGCCAGATCCGTGAGGCGATTTTGCCATGTGAGCGATTTTTCGGCTTCTTTGTCCATTCGTACATTCAAGTTCCTCAGGGACAGATCTGTTTGTATATTTGCCTCTTTAATTTGTATGTTAGTAGCAGTCATTTCTTTCAGTCATTTATCATCTCATACAATTTTAGGTATGGAGCCAGTGTGATGTTCAGCGAGGTCATGATCATTTGCTGAAGGTGATTCATATCCTTTTCTCTGTCCATTTGTTACGTGTCTTTTATTAGCTGTATAGTTTGGTCTTTCGTAAGAGTTTTACAACACTGCTCTTGGCCATCCAACACAGGCGTCTGAGTTATCTTTGTTGTCACTTGAGGTTCTACAAAATGGCCTTGTGGTTTTGAGCTTAGGAGTCTGTCTTCGAGAGATCTTTGTGATTGGGTCAGTGGCCTGGGGTCTCTTTGGGTTTTTGTTACGAGGAGCTCGGCCCCCACTACCTCCAACTCCACGGCACTCCCTTTGGTTTGGTCCTTTTCAAGTTCAGCCATTTTCTTGCTTATTATCGAGAAACTCCTCCTTTTTTCTCTCTCAATTTTCCCCGTCAAAAGGGTGAGGTCTTGCATGATTTTGCTAGCTAAATTTGAGTTGCTCAGTTTAGCTAGAGGCAACATAGTCGTTCCTTCAGTGCCTGTCGTTTTTAGCGGAGTTTCGCTTCCAAAATTCCACAGGGTTTTCTTTTCTAGTCTGGCCTTTGGGGGGAGCGTCCCTTTAGGGTAGGGTGTCTCCGGTATATCTTTATGGAGGTTCCAAGGAGGAGATTGATGGGCCGTTGGGTCATTCGGTAACAGGGCAGTAATCCTCTGCTGGGTGTTATTTTGGGGGCTCTTGTCCTTGGGCCACTGACCTCTGTTCTCTTCCCTGTATGGCTGGAAGATTTCGCTTATCGTTGTGGATTCCTCCATCTCTCTTAGGTGCTGCTTTTTTTCCTCTGTTTCCTTATTTGATTCCAGCGAAGTTTTCTCGCATAGTTCTAAATCATTTGTGACCCATTGATCCTCCTTTTCCTCGGTAGACTCACACAGTAAAGATCTGTTTGTAGTATCCATTAAAGTCAAAGTAGGGGAGGCCAATGCCGCGTCCCGACTAGTATTTTCGTCCAGAATGCTTTCACACATGTTCCTTATAGATACAATTCCAAAATTGGCATGTTTACAGAGTCCATTTCTTTTCTTGGGGAAATTACAGGTGAAATCGGACCACGTGAGTCTCTCCAATTATCAGGGTTTCTAGGTAGGTCTTGTGTATCCGTCTTCTTTTCAAGGCTCGGATTAGCCGAGAGAGCTGGACCTTTCTCGGATGGCACTCCTACCGTCTGATTAACTTCAATTAAACTTTTTCCTTTTGTCTCCTGGGGACACAGTTTTGGTCATTTTGCTCAGATAGCCTTCACCGGGAGTTAGATCTAAATTCTTAGCCTGATCGGCGCCCTCCTCATACAAGTTCGATGTTTCAGGGGAGGGGGGGGAGTGGCTTATAGGTGCTTCGAGAGTGGAAGCTGTACAAGCCTTAGGTAGAGCAGGTGTTTTTGGAACTAATCGCACAGGGTCTTCTGTAGCCATACTCAACCTTTTTCCACTACCTATATCGATCGTAGTGGCCCCCGTAGATGAGCTTTCCCGCTTCTTAGGGCAAAAGGGTAGACGAGATTGTTTCAATGACGGCATGTTCTGTACACACTCCGGGCTACCATTTGCTTCTGGGAGTGATGTAAATTTTTGCCTTACCTGCAGGCGAGTTCGCACAGCTGTTCCTGATGAGTCCATGTGCACAGCCGTAGATTTCATCTTGTAGTGCAGCTCCTCGGTGTGGGTTTTTATTTCCTCAGCTCTGCCTGTCGTAGCAGTTGGCTTTTATAGTGTAATACTTGCTTACGCAGCCCAGCAGCCACAGCACAACAGCAGGATAGTCTATGCCCTTTGCGCGCTCGGGCTTAGCGCCGCAAGGGTGCTTGGGAAGAACCTTTATGGCACTTCCTGGAGGCGGTGCCCGGGGCGGGCTAGGGGCGGAGCTAGGACCGCACTTCCCTCTCCTTCAATGCGCCGCTCCTCGCTCTCCTCGTTCTCCTCACTCCTCCCAACAGTAGAAGCAGCCACAGCACAACAGCAGGATAGTCGATGCCCTTTGCGCGCTCGGGCTTAGCGCCGCAAGGGTGCTTGGGAAGAACCTTTATGGCACTTCCTGGAGGCGGTGCCCGGGGCGGGCTAGGGGCGGAGCTAGGACCGCACTTCCCTCTCCTTCAATGCGCCGCTCCTCGCTCTCCTCGTTCTCCTCCCAACAGTAGAAGCAGCCACAGCACAACAGCAGGATAGTCGATGCCCTTTGCGCGCTCGGGCTTAGCGCCGCAAGGGTGCTTGGGAAGAACCTTTATGGCACTTCCTGGAGGCGGTGCCTGGGGCGGGCTAGGGGCGGAGCTAGGACCGCACTTCCCTCTCCTTCAATGCGCCGCTCCTCGCTCTCCTCGTTCTCCTCACTCCTCCCAACAGTAGAAGCAGCCACAGCACAACAGCAGGATAGTCGATGCCCTTTGCGCGCTCGGGCTTAGCGCCGCAAGGGTGCTTGGGAAGAACCTTTATGGCACTTCCTGGAGGCGGTGCCCGGGGGCGGGCTACGGGCGGAGCTAGGACCGCACTTCCCTCTCCTTCAATGCGCCGCTCCTCGCTCTCCTCGTTCTCCTCACTCCTCCCAACAGTAGAAGCAGCCACAGCACAACAGCAGGATAGTCGATGCCCTTTGCGCGCTCGGGCTTAGCGCCGCAAGGGTGCTTGGGAAGAACCTTTATGGCACTTCCTGGAGGCGGTGCCCGGGGGCGGGCTAGGGGCGGAGCTAGGACCACACTTCCCTCTCCTTCAATGCGCCGCTCCTCGTTCTCCTCACTCCTCCCAACAGTAGAAGCAGCCACAGCACAACAGCAGGATAGTCTATGCCCTTTGCGCGCTCGGGCTTAGCGCCGCAAGGGTGCTTGGGAAGAACCTTTATGGCACTTCCTGGAGGCGGTGCCCGGGGCGGGCTAGGGGCGGAGCTAGGACCGCACTTCCCTCTCCTTCAATGCGCCGCTCCTCGCTCTCCTCGTTCTCCTCACTCCTCCCAACAGTAGAAGCAGCCACAGCACAACAGCAGGATAGTCGATGCCCTTTGCGCGCTCGGGCTTAGCGCCGCAAGGGTGCTTGGGAAGAACCTTTATGGCACTTCCTGGAGGCGGTGCCCGGGGCGGGCTAGGGGCGGAGCTAGGACCGCACTTCCCTCTCCTTCAATGCGCCGCTCCTCGCTCTTCTCGTTCTCCTCACTCCTCCCAACAGTAGAAGCAGCCACAGCACAACAGCAGGATAGTCGATGCCCTTTGCGCGCTCGGGCTTAGCGCCGCAAGGGTGCTTGGGAAGAACCTTTATGGCACTTCCTGGAGGCGGTGCCCGGGGGCGGGCTAGGGGCGGAGCTAGGACCGCACTTCCCTCTCCTTCAATGCGCCGCTCCTCGCTCTCCTCGTTCTCCTCACTCCTCCCAACAGTAGAAGCAGCCACAGCACAACAGCAGGATAGTCGATGCCCTTTGCGCGCTCGGGCTTAGCGCCGCAAGGGTGCTTGGGAAGAACCTTTATGGCACTTCCTGGAGGCGGTGCCCGGGGGCGGGCTAGGGGCGGAGCTAGGACCGCACTTCCCTCTCCTTCAATGCGCCGCTCCTCGCTCTCCTTGTTCTCCTCACTCCTCCCAACAGTAGAAGCAGCCACAGCACAACAGCAGGATAGTCGATGCCCTTTGCGCGCTCGGGCTTAGCTGCGTTATGTTAATTTTGCTTGCACGTGTATTTTTAGGCGCCAACGTAAGCGATAAAAGCAGAAATATGGCAATATTGATAAATGGGCCTGAACCTACCACCACTTCATTTTACTCCCATCCTGCATATCCTAAACCCTCGGGTGTCTCCCACTTAACCATTTCTTGCACCTCCAGTCGTGCCCTCGGCAACATGCTCTAACTCCTAAGCCTAACTTTGCATGCCTAGCCTGCAAAGTGACAGCAGGAAGCCCCCTCCACCTTGTGAATGAGCCATCTGTGGTACTGATTATTTTGAAGCCTGCTTAAATATGAACTGTACAGTCGGCAGGTGTATCTTGTCTACTGTGTTTATCCAAAACACCCTAGGCGACTGGCCCTCATAGGCTGAGGTTGGTAATCCATGTTTGGTTGGCTTGAATGAACTATTTGTGTGGGAAGCATATTCTGGAAAGTAATTTGACCGTTTTAATAAGTGTTTATAGCAAGTGCTACTTCGTTTTTATTTTGAAAGTAACGGCTGCTTTTCTTTCTGTATCCGCAATGAGTAATGGGATGGGTATTAACTGTAATGGGAGAGAACTAATGCAGTTGGTAAACTGTGTTCTCTTGTGTTTTTATATTATGCCTGTTCTTTAAACAGCTGGTGGTGAATAATTGTCTCGATTCACCCAGTGCCGCACCAGAATGTATAGATCTGCTACTGTACGTGTACCCACAGTGGACATAACTGTTCTGCTGTGCATTTGTGACTTGGAAGGTTCTCTGCACATAGCATTTGTTTTATTTGTAGTGCGCACCTTGCTCCGGGGCATCTGGGCGCATGTTTAAAAGGCAGTTACAGGTTACAGCAAATACATACAATATACATTTTACACATATTTACATAAAGTTCAGAGAGGAAAGGAACGGATCTAAACAAACAGTATAAAACAGTTTATGTACAATGAGCAATCCGTAATGGTATTAACAGATGTAAGGATTATAGAGAGGAGGCTAGGGCATCCCGTTCCTGTAACCACAATTTGGTTTTAGCTTTGAAGGAATGGAAGTGAGGAACGTTTCTGAGAGCATTGGGTAGGGTGTCCCAGAGCTTAGCTGCGAGGACTGGGAAGCTCGAGCCTCCGGCTGTCTGTGCCTTGAAACTAGGAATAGTCGGAGTATGAGCCTGAGAAGATCTTAGAGGTCTCATTGTTGTGTGTTGTATGAAGCGTGTGGATAGGTAAGCCGGAGCTGCGTTGTTCTGGGCCTTGTGTGTTAGAACAAGTGCTATGAGGGATATGCAGTGAGTGATGGGTAGCCAGTGCAAGTTGTATCTAGTGTTAGATATGTGGGAACGCCTGGCAACGTTGAGAGCTGCCCTTATGGCGTTGTTCTGCATGACCTGGAGTTTATCAATGTTTCTTTGACTAGTCCCTAGGTAGAGGGCGTTGCAGTAATCGATTTTGGACATGACGAGGGTTCTAGCGAGAATCAGACCGTTCTCCGTTGTCAGAAAGGGGCGACATGCTTTAATCAATTTACAAGTATAGGATGGCGCTGAGACAACTGCGTTGGTTTGTCGATTGAGGGACAGAGTAGAGTCTAGATATATTCCAAGTGTTTTTGTGACGTTAAAGACTTTGATGTCGTTCCCGTTGATGATGAAGGAATTGTATTTGGGGTCGAGCTTAGTGAGTTTGTATTGAGAGCCAAGAATGATTCATTCCATCTTTTCATCATTAAGGCAAAGCCCATGATGAGCCATCCAGGCCTGGATGACAGTGTAGACTACATTGAGTGCTTTAGCATCTGTTACATAATATAATCGCCAGGGATAGGGACGAGTATCTGGGTGTCATCCGCATAATTAGTGTAGGAGACGCCCAGATAGTCAGTATATCAAAGAGCGGTTTAGTAAACACGTTATAAAGTGTGGGAGATGCACAAGATCCTTGTGGAACTCCACACGGGACGTGGGCTGGATCAGCTGCAGCTAGGGGAGAGAATACCCTCCTTGTTCTGTTTGCCAGAAAAGAGCTGATCCAAGATGTGGCTGCGTCAGAGAAGTGGGCTGCAATTTTGAGGTGGGTGGTAGAGGATTTGGTGATAGACCAAATCAAAGGCTGCTGAAAGATCAAGGAGGAACAGGAGCACCAGTTTGCCCTTGTCTTTCAGTTCCTCGATTTTGGGTTTTCAAATCAATTAAGGCTGTCTCTGTGCCGTGTCTGGGACGGAAGCCAGATTGTCTAAACCCTAATAGATTGTTGGTTTCAAGATAGTCCTGGATTCAGAGATGGGCTGCGCGATCCAGAATTTTGAGAAGGTAAGGCACTGTGGTGATGTGGCCTGTAGTTAGAGGAGTTACTGGGATCGAGATTAGGTTTTTTGATTAAAGGGATGACCCAAGCATCCTTAAGGTTTTCAGGGACAGTGCCTGATTTGAAGGAGGCATTAATGAATGAGGTAATGAATGGGGCGAGATCACGTGCAGCTTCCTTTATGACTGGTGCAGGGTAGGCGTCACCTTGGCAATTGGGAGGGCTTAAGCTTTGTTATATTTTCGACCTTTAGTAGTAGTAGTACATGCTTGCAGATCTGGAGGTGCATAATTACTCCCCAAGCGTTTGATCCATATGCATAATCTTTAGTTATACCCCGCACTTAGAATTGAGTAGATATTGGCAGTGGCATTACTTGTGATCATAGATTCAGGTGTGTTGGCTGTATTCTTTTTATTGCGTAGAATACAACATTTTGCTTGATAGGCAGTCACTCGCCCCCTTCCTTAGTTCTCTACATACCACACAGCACACCATTTTCTTTTGCACAAACGTGCTAGCGAGTAAATCTGTGACTGGTTGCTTGCTTCAGGGTTTGAGTTGCAGCCTGGTGATGGTGCTCACCAGTGCATGAGCTAGTTAAATAGTAGTGTGCTTGGGTCCTAGATATTTGTATAGATGAAATCTTGGAAGAGCCTAGCACTGCTTATGAGGAGTGTGGCATCCTTAAGACTATCTGATGGGGCACTGATTAGGGGTTCTGAT
This sequence comes from Ambystoma mexicanum, assembly GCF_040938575.1. Lineage (NCBI taxonomy): Eukaryota > Metazoa > Chordata > Amphibia > Caudata > Ambystomatidae > Ambystoma > Ambystoma mexicanum. The sequence goes on from NC_090921.1 coordinate 160,477,261, forward strand.
GTAGAAGGATGGGCCTGGATCAAATTGGTGGTCTGTGTTTACCGTAACAGAGGGGGCTACTCAACGCAATCCGAATTAAGCTTTTATTTGAATATCGATTGTGGAGGACAGAAAAGGCCCACAGAAGATGAAGGCCCTTTCAGCATTTTTGGTTGGGGGACTTTGTCGTACACCTTCACTCTAGTGGCCAAGTAGAATTTTTAGGGATTTGAGGCACTCTTTGTGAACGTTTGCTTCTAAACGGTTCATATTCTCTGCTCTCTTGCTAACATCCAATTTTGCCTTTTGCACCCCCCTCCTTCTGTAAAAGTTTTCGTAATCTGACCCATACTTCAGTATCTCGGCTATGCAGGTTCTTGGAGGCACGTGCCCCTGTGACTTGGCCCCAGATAAGACTCCTTTCAGGAGCACTCCCTTACTGTACTCCCTTATGTATCTGTTGGGCTCCTGCTCTGAATTTCTGGTCATAGTGATCTGTTTGACGAATCTTCGTTTCCTGCAACCCTCCCAAGTCCAGCTGTGACAAAGTTATTTCACCTTTTTGCTGCAAAACATGAGCAACATATAACTTAACGATTATGACCTAGGCGCATGCGTGTTCTTTTTATTTAGCTGGTGGGTTTGCAGACTTAAATTTGCAGTTTTTGCAACAAAAAAACCTCTTAATCCACTTGTTATGGTGTTGCTTCTGAATGGTATCAGATGTGGGTGCTGGTAACAAGGAAAGGCATAGCTCTTTGCCACTCTGAACACAGACCATGATATCGAGGGGTTGGCGAACTGTGGGAGCGACTTGGTGCCCGGAGGTCACTTGTTTCAGATCAAACCAATGACCTCCAAAACACTTCGTCACGTTTTCCGCAACGTGTGCGTGTCTAACTGCGGGGAGCTTCAACGTTTTGCTGCAGACCCCTGCCTTGAAAAACCTCTGAAGAGCAAAAAAGTGCAGACCCCTGTTTTTATGTTTATAAGATGGGTTGGTGGGATGTGTAACTTAATAGCTTGAGGCACCCGTTTTTGCTAGAACGTCCAGTTCACCAGATTTCGTTTCAACTGGAAAACGGAAATATTTATTTTTGTAATATTTATTACTTGCACCTAGTTATTCATACTCCTTAAAAGACGCATGTTTATTTCCTCCAATCGGGCAGTAATAATGGTTGTTTCTGTGGTACTACGTGCATTACTGGTCCAACCATATCCACAGAGCTGTGTGGGGGAGAAAGCAGCAGCACAAGGTGCTACGTGTCTGTTTTTTTTGTTGGTAGTATTTTTACTGCCTATTTGTATTTTTGGGCGGTATTTGTCTATTTTTTAGTGAGTAAAAGTGGCTGATACACGCCGTATCTGTAGGGCTGGGAACTCCACTGGGTATTCCTGTGTATCCAGTCCTGTATTCAAATCAATCCTGGTGTTTATGGTAATTTCTACCCACACGGTGCTATGTCGGCATGCAGAAAAGCCATCTGATAATTCTAAAAACGCTGATCACACGAGACACCTGGGAGACAAATGGTATGTGCTTTTCTTTTTCCTGCTGACATTTCCACTGAGCAGCTTGAGTTGTGTGTCTTGGCAGCCTTGTGTTCCAGTGCTGGCGATGTGACCTTGAAGCAGGAGTCATCGGGTTATTGCACTGTACAGCACGAGGGCACAGGTATAAGTAGGAGTGTGTACTTTCATGATGTAGCACACTTTGTGATCTGAATAGTTTCTGGAATTTCGGTGGACGGCAGCACATAGGGCAGTAGGCGTCCTTCTTTTCATGGCAGTGCACGCTTTTTCTTATGTGGCCGCCATCAAAAAAAGCTTGCCATTTATACCTCTGACCCCTGTTCTTAACACTGCACACGGAGATCCTCATGCAATGTGCCAAGGCCCCTCAGGCGGGCCAAAGGGTTTCAAGCCCACTTCTTTTTTTTTTTTTTTTTTTTTTTCCAATGCTTCTAGATGAAATGGCTTTCTAACAGCAAGCTTTAATCTTCTGGGACCTTTTGTTCATGTTGCAGATCCTAATCTAGGGTCTACATATATATGACCACATCACCCCTGCCATCATCGACTTTCACTGGCTCCCAGTGCATCACCTTCAAGTCTTGCTGCATCATCTATAAGATGGTCACCCTTAAGTCAACCAGCTACCCTACGGAGAAACTCAGCATCTCTGGCGGACAGCACACCACCAGAAGCCAGGACACGCGTAGACTTGAAATCTGCCACTGCAAAACGGAAAGGACCAGGAAACCAGCCGCCTCTGCCTACACCCCAAAACTATGGAACCTCCTCTGGGTCAGCATCAGACTTTCTGCTACACGTCTACAACTTGGAAAAGAACTCAAGAGCCATCTCTTCAAGGAGTCTCTCCTCCTCAACACCATCATGTAGCACGCCGCGCCAACACCTACTACTACTTTGCTCCTGTGTCCTTGTCTGCCTCGCTTCTGCCCTTGGGCTCATGTTGAAATGTGACTGCTTCACCAAATACCTGCATGAGAACAACCCCTTGCCCTGTATTGCACACTCAGGACGACACTTGAGAGGGTCATGGGGAAGGGTATCTCGGCAAATGTTTGCCAATCTTGCTCAAGAATAACATGTTAACATCATCGGTCCTGGCTGGGAGAAGCTCCTAAAGCGAGTTGCTGAGCCATGCTGTATGACAACACTGCATTACTGTGTCCAAATGGCACAGTATACTGTAGCCAGGGTAGGGGTTGCGGCAAAGCCCATTGGACCTTTTCCATAACCTAGTTTAGGACGCTTCCTTCGCTCCTCTTGAATGGCAGTGCAGCCTTGGTGTCCTTTTTATTTCGTCTACAGCATGCATCCATGGGAAAGCCGGCAAATACTCCTGAGCCAGTTAAACTGTATAATCAAGCAATGCCTTGCAATGTTTCCTAGAGTCTTATTTCTGTGGGCATTCTGCATTTGGGCTCTTTAAGGAAATGTTTTGGAGAGCCCGGCCGTGCTTGCGGTGTCAAGTTTTATTGCTGGTCTATTTTGGTGCTTATGCAAGTAGGCACATGTGTTTAGGTTTGTCACCTAGAACTACGTTTGGTTTTTGCCACCAGGAGTTAGTGCAATATTTTAGGGTTGCCAAAAGGACAGTAGATTGCAATGGTATTTGTTATTTCACTCGCCGACATGACGGCAATCTCTAAAGGTGGAGGCTCCATGTTAGGGGAAAGCCCAGACGTAAGTTGGTGTATAACCGGGCATTAATGCTGGCTCTCATGACTAGGAGTAGCATGCCTTTCTGAAGAGAACGCAGTTGAAGTGGGTAGTGGAGCATGTCCTATTATCAGCAGTTCTCTGAGGACCGAGCACTTCAAAATAAAACTGGAATTGGAGTTGCCAAGCTATCCTCGCTGTGTGTTCATAGCAGGGGAGTTGCTAGTTCTGGAAAAGACCTGGGGCTAAGCTGATGTTGGAACTTTTGGGACTGGGGGCTAGCTAGTCTTTTGGCTGTAGCTCCTGAGATTCTATCCGGGGCTACAACCAAAAGATCAGGGGCTATAGCCCCCTTAGCCCCCCCCCCCTAGCAACGCCCCTGGTTCATACATAGCAAGGATATTACTTACGTTCCTAGCTTCAGGTGTAGCTAAACTGTCTTCAGCTGGCCCTCGCAGAATCGGAAAACGGGCAAACACCCCGGGAGTAGAAACTATTGCTATGTATTGTGGTGTATGTTAAATGTGTGCTGGCAGTCCTCATTTTAACCGTTTGTGGCAGTGTAATTTGCTGAAAGGGGAACCCTGTTTGTGCTTTCGATAATTGATATTCTCTGCTGTCACATGTCCGAGGCTTGATAAGCAGAGTGCATGTTGGTGTCATAACCCTTAAATCTGTCAACCCGTTCTATTCTTTTTTTTTTCATCATTTTTTTTATGGATCTCTGTGTAAACTCATTCTGTTAATGTCTTTAGCACACAGGGTGTGTGTTTTTGTTTTAAATGTATCAACATTCGCAGTCTGTTTCAGCAGTCTTACTTTAGTGTTCTGTTTTACACTATTTAAAAGAGGCATGATCTGTGAACTGCATTTGTCACCGTAGCCTTTTAATACTGTACCTCTGAAAGTTGGAACCCTTTGTGTTTTATTTTTTATTTTTGTAGGGTGCCAACACAAGGAGAACTGCTTCAAAGCACCATATGAGGGGTGGGTGTTAGGGTCATTTTCTGGGCAGGCATAGCCGTGCTAAAGGTCCAGACTCCCAACTCCCGGAAGGCCCTAACTCCTTCCCTTGTCCCAAAGAAGTCGAGGTCCACACAAGGAACACGAGTTGCTGCGATTTTCTTTTTTCTTTTTTTTTTTTTTACAAAACACACAGGGGTCGTATGCACTGAGCCATCCAGGCCCATCTCGCCGCATTCTGGCTCGCAGGCCAGTTTTGTAGACCTGTGACGTCATATCCGTCAGTCAGCAGACTCCCTCCCCAAAATGAACAGTGCTCCGGATTGGCTCGTGAGTGATATGTCCAGTATAGGAACCTATAGGGAACAAGATTAGTGGATGCTTCTGTGTCTGGTGGTATGATTGGATCATCCCTGAAAGTTGCTACTTCTAAAATGTTACATTGGGTGCGCTCTGTGATTGGTTGGTAACCCCTGCCACCTGCCTCTAGACCCAAGGAACCCGATTGGTCAGGCCGCGGGCCCCCAAGATTGGGACAAACTCTGTTCCAAGCCCACAAGACACCTGTTTGTGATACATGTATACTATGTCAGCGAGGTGCAACTGTGCCTGCGTTATACAATAGTGTGTAGAATACTAATGCCATGAGAGCGTTTCATTCTCATAGTACAAGGTAGGTGGAGAGTAGCGAGTATGTTGTGAGGCCGCTGTCTAGCCATGGGACGGCTGCTCGTTCCCAGCCTCTGAGCCATGGCACAATACCAGCTCGGCCGAGTCACGTAGTTTGAGACCATCTTTTCAGCCCTAATTGCTTCGAATTAGCTTGCATTTTGCAGGGCATATTCTTCTCTGGTGTCAACTTGGCTCTGTGTGTCTGGAATTCAATGGCGACTTCGTGCCCTTGGCTGCCATTGTTCTTGCCATTGCTATTCTGCTTGCACAGCATCTTGTGGTTTGAGATTTCTTTGAGACAATTGTGGCTTACCATAGTTGAGGCCTAGTCTTGCTCGGACTGTGTGTTCTCCATAGTGTCCATATGTTAGTACTTGTCATGGTAGGTCAGGTCCCTCGAGTGCTCCTGTCCTTCCAGGGTTAATTGCAAATGGCATCAGCAAGCATGTACACAGGATCTTCTGGCATCTTGCGTTTGTGTGGTTGTAGCTTACCTAAGTGGCAGAATAATAAACATGCAGACAGTATGTATATGTCACTGTCCTCGAACTCATAGAGCTGTACGCGTGTGTTCTACGTGTAGGGTGGTGTGTGTACCAAATGTGCAGATTGCACGTGTGCTTCCTTTCTAACGTAGCTATGGCGTTGTGACATCTCTAATGACTTGAGGCATAGTTTCTTGGATCTGTTAGTCAATTCTTTCCATGTAGTCGTCACCAGCTCGGTTTTGTCTATCCTCGTCCACTCGGGGCAGGGTTCGTACTACTGCAGGGTTGTAAGGTCAGTTGGCAGGGTACCTTTTCTGGTGGTTCTCAATGGTGGGAGCATAGGGAATTGGTGTAAGCACATGTGATCAGCGGCCATACTGTTGGTGGTGGTTCTTCCAGTGAGGGGGTGGTCTTTCCGGAGGGACAGCAATTTCGGATTTTCCCTCTTCAGTCCCCCCTCTGGTCGACTTGTCGACCACACCACCGTTCTAGTTCTTCTGTCGTCCATCAAAAGCCAAACCTTGGTAATTCCAGACAAGTGTCCGCAGTAGTTGACATGATCCTCAAATGACCAGTACATGTAGACGCAACCACCTCCGGGCTTGCAATGGCCCCATTTTCCTACGTATTTCTTTGGATTACGTGGATTTTCTAGTTTCATCGTAGGCGGGTACATGTCCGATTCTGTTTTCTGCTGTCTCAGTCTTTCCCGTTCTCTTATGTCGTCCATGTGCTCATCGCTGTCCATGGCCATGAGAAATTCTTCCCTACCACCTCTTCTGCTGTTGTCTTGCATTTAGCCATGCACACCTTTACTCCACACAGCGAAGCTGCTCCCAAGATCATTCCTCCTGCTAACATCTTCAGGCCATCCGAGAGCCAGGATGACATCCAGGACCAAATGTATGATAACCAGCCCCCGTCCTCCTTCGTGCCCTTGGATGAATCTTCCATTTTAGCGTGCACTTGTGCCAATTGCGCTACTGCTTCTGACAGCGTCCCATTGTCCTCGTCGTTTGTAGGTAGGAACGTACAGCAGGAACTTCCTATTTTGGGCCATGCTCCTCCTTCCATGGCTGTGAGGATGTCCAGAACATATCTGTTTTGTAGTGCTACTAGTTGTATTGCTGACTTCTTCTTTAATTACATTGAACCCGTTCACTGAGTTTATAGTCCTCATCCGCTCCCATTGTGTAATCTGAAGCCACTTGGCGTTGGCATACGTTTGGAATCCAGGATGTATTAGCGCTGAGAAAAACATAGCGGTTCTGCTGAACAGTCTGTGTGATGGTGGCACGTCATCAAGTGCTGTCTCAGACCGTCCCCAAAGGTAAGTTACCGTCTCTCTTTACTCTTTTCAATGTTTCATCCTTGGTTGTGGTGCTACCCTGAGGACTCCGTGTCGACGACAGTGTTCTCTTCTTCCTGCTATTGCCTTCATCCATTTTGGGGAAGTAGATTATATTGACATGTTTCTTTGGTACTAACAACAAGGGTATGTTGACGTGTGCCAGGGAGCATATTCCCCCCCAGTTTGCCGTACCCGTTCCCAATTCTGGGATCTTCTTTATTCTTTTGCACCCTTCATTTTCTCCAACTTCATCATCGCCATTGTGCTGGTAACACAGGACAGGTGGCATCAAGGGATTTGAGTGGTCAGTCTTCCTTATCCACCCAAGTCAACAGGCTTGCACTTTTAGCCCATTCCTTGAGGCACTTGTTTTTCTTCTTGGACCTTCTTTACTGCTGCTTAGTTAATGTCGGTGCCTTGCTCCCCACTACTGCATCCATCCATCCATCCACCCATCAGTCTTTTGTGTACACTTTCCTGTACACCAATATCTGTGGTCTTTCCCAGCAGCCGGGCTCTCCTCCCATCTCCTTTGCTCTCCATTTGCAGGGTAAGTATGCCAATGTCACCCGTTTAGTTTCACCCATTTCTGGACCATCAGTTATGTATCGTAGCTCTCAGTGTGTTAGTAGTTGTCCATCATTGGTGATGTTTTGATGACATTATCTTCATAAGGAAATGTTGCCTTTGACCTCCATCTTAGGATTGCTATCTTCCCTTGGAATCTTCATCTTGTTTGGAACAGTGCCAGGTACAGGAGGCATTGTTCTGTTGCTACCGCTATTTCTGTTGCTACCTCTATTTCTGTTGCTACGAATGTCCATGGCATGTGGGATCAGTGAGCAGACATAGCAGCTCTCCTGGGTTATATCCTTGCCAATTTTTGACATGTCCTTATATCACATGTTGGTGGTTATGTGTGCAGTGCCAGTGAGAAATGTGTCGACCCCATTAACATCAGTACCAAGGCTACGCTTACCTCTCCTTACCTTATCTCCGGTGTCTTCTGTACCACCTGACACAGTAATCCTTGCAGCTTCAGTTGAGGGAATATTAGGATTGGATACAGTGGAGACATGCATATACAACTGCCAGCGAACAGTGGCTAAAAGACTGCATAATGGTAGTAACCACACAGTTTTCATCATCAACCTTTATTTACAAAACCATTACTTCCCTTCACTTACCCCGCTATTGAGCGGCTGATGAGACCATGCCTATTCCAAGATGGCGTCCCGAGAACAGGCTGACTAGCACCTCCACCTACCCCTACCTAAGCCCAGCTGCCTGGCTCCGGGTAGGCTACTGGTGCTACTTCTTGGCCTATCAGGCGCCGGCAGGCATAAAGCCGGCCCACCTCACCAAGGCACAGGAAACCAGGCTGCCTCCTGTCCTCAGCCTGTCACCAGCCTTCTGCTTCTGCTGGAATCCCTATGTGGCTTACCCCACAGCACCCATGCGTCTTGAAGGTAAAATTAAAGCCTAGTGGCTGGCATTTTGTGACTCTTTAAAAATCCCTAAACGTGTCTGCATTTAACTTGTGCTTCGTACCCAGTACACCCTCCCAATCTACTCCCACCAGCAGCTGCTGAAGCCAAGGACTTCTCTGCACTAAGTCCTGCTGCTCACCATGCTCCCGTTTGTGACTGTAATATATCATGTGCCTGCATAGTGCTTTTATATGACCCCCCCTTTTGCGAGATGAATAGACCAATGTATCCTACATGCTGCATCCACTGAATTACTGCCTAACTATTCATCTATTTGACCTAGACTGATGAAAGTAACAGCCCCTACTATTGTTTATAGGGGTCTATAGCATTTAGCTGAACCATCACTGCTTCACCTGTCATATGTACTCATAGCCTTCACTGTGCCCGCCATATTTAGACTTACCTTCATTGCTTCAAATAATTACATGCATCTTAATCTATTATTGTTACTAGGCTACATTGACCATCCTAGATGTGCCCTGCGCCTACGATTGCATTTAGCCTATGTGTGTTCTGCACTGACTAGCCTAGATGTGCCTTGCGCCCACAATTACATTTAGCCTATGTGTGTTTTGCATTGACTAGCCTAGATGTGCCCTGCGCCTACAACTGCGTTTAGCTTATATGTGTTTTGCATTGACTAGCCTAGATGTGTTCTAACTACAACATAGGCTAGGTATAGCACAGAAGTCCCGTCCCCCCTTCATCGACACTGAATCAACACTTAGATGTTAGTATGTCCTCAGCATAGTTTGACAATGACCTCTGCCTACTTGACTAAACTAGCCCAGACGGCACTACTTACCTGTGCCATCATAGCCATTATTACCACTGCCATCATAACAAACCCTCCTAAGGATAGAAATCTGAGACTTGGGTCTAGATTGTCTCCTATCTATGAACCTTATAGAAACTTCCCTAACCTCAATGATCGGACGACTACCCGGTGTAACAACCTCGACCTCCTAGCGATTACCGAATCCTGGCTGCATGAAGCAGCAGGCCCAGCATTCTCAATAGCCATCCCTGAAAACTACCAAATAATCAGAATGGACAGACCCACCAACAGAGGAGGCGGTCTGGCCATCATAGCCAAGACTGACTTTGAGCCAAGACTATCAACCCAAACTTCTCTCAAACCCTGCAAACTCCTCACAGCCAAATTGCCCATCTCTAACTGTCACACCTTAACCATCTACCTGATCTATAGGCCACCTGGCCCCGTTGGCTCTTTCGAGGCAGATTTATCCAGCCTCTTAGCTAACACTAAGGAAACCTCCCAAATACTATTACTAGGCGATCTGAATCTTGGTCTCAATGATCCTGATGACAAACTAGCACAAGCCGTAGCCAATATGCTTGCTGAACAATGACTTATCCAAAAAGTGCTCACCCCCACCCACAACAAAGGTAGGACCTGGGACTGGATCGCCACACTGAACTGCGATACCACCATCTCCAAAACTACCCCTCAACACTGGACAGACCACCACCTCATCGACTTCACTCTCACTCCATAAAGAAGTCAATGGGAAGAAAATCATGGCACCACCACTGCCCACTAGAGCAAAGAAAAACATAACGCCTGACAACCTCCTACGCTACTGTTGCCAACCCTTAACGCTCTCCCCGACAACCTATACCCAGAGTGCCTAGTAGAAAGCTACAACAATGCCATGAAGACAGGACTAGACACTATTGCCCCTCTAAAACTGCAAAAGAGTAAACAACAAGCCCACCTCCACGCATAGTTTACCCCTCATCTGAAAGAACAAAGTCTTTTTTGGCACTCTTCAGTTGTAAATCCATCTGAATTACTCTGAAGATGGAGGGTGATTTGCTGTACTCTTGTGGTAATCTTGTGTTTCCATTTTTTTGTTGCGGTACATGAAGCTAGTCAATTCTTGGGAATCTGGGTGTTGTATTGAGAAATGCATTTTTGAGATCAATATTTGTATTTTATTTATAAAACGCACCGGGCCGAAGGGCAACTGGGCGCAGGTGAAACATGTTGCTTCAGCTGGGATGCCACAGATGATCGTGGCAGGGTTAGCTGCTTCGAGGTACTCTGCCTCTACAATGTGGTTAAGGGGTTGTAAATCCTGGATAAAACTCAATTCCCCCCCCCCCCCCATTTGCCTTGCGGACTGGGTACACAAGTGTTGCATGGAGATTCTGAGGGTATTAGGAGGCCTGTCTATAAGAGCGGTGATTGTTTTGTAAAGGCCTTCATCTGCTTCTTTGGTCCGGGCGTATTGTCTAACCCTTGGCAGAATAGCTCCAGGTTTCAGTTTTATTTACACGATCCCTCCCCACCCCCTATACTTTTTATTCACCCCACGTCATACGGACTGGTTGTCTATAGCGTGTTGGGTACTTTTGCTAAGTCATCTTCACAGAAGGGAGGTGGTGCTGGGAGGAGTGCTTCTAGTTCAATTGCCATTTTCTGTTATGCACAACCAAAATTATACACACTCCCAACATCATTTCGCCCTCTTTCTACTGTGAGAAGAGTTCCTCCTCAGACACCTGTGTTAATCGGCATCTCTCTGATGGTGCAATTACCCTCCATGCTTTTCCCTCGTCATCTAGGGGTTGCACGGCAACCCAATCCTCCCTAGCCACAATTCCCTCGATGTCAATTGATATACATGCTCCCTCTTTCTCATCTGCTGGTGTCTCCGGCCTGAAGAGGTACTCTCCTGGTCTTCTCGAAACCCTACCTGCAATTCCTGTCGGCCATGCAAGTGCCATGTCTGGTCCGTATTGTAAAATTCGGGGACAACTGTCTACCCCCCCCCCCACCCCTCTGTACACTTTTCCCGCAATAGTCCTAGTGTATTTGCCTAGCGGTGAGCATGTGCATGCCTGCTGTGGATCACACTATGCCTTTGTCTGTGAATGAAATAGTCATGTTCAGTCTGCTCATGATGTCGCGTCCCAACAAACAAACAATATGTTTACAGGTGCTTGCTTGGAGTAAAGTAGAGGTAAAGATAAGTTGTGATCTCCTATAGATGAGGAGATAGTATCAGTAAAGGGAACGACTTCTCGAGCCCCCAGAGAATCCCGGAGTGTTCATAGCATCGCCTGACAGTGTGTATTTTCCCTCCTGTATGCATAACCTAGTCCCCCCAGTGTCAACAAAGAGAATGTTTTGTCACCTATCGCCATCTTTATGTGAGGTTCCTCCATAGGGTTAGGTGTGACCGACAGGATGGGACATAACACGTTCGTCTGTGGGCTGTCCTATTGGGGATACAAAGACTGTCCATTCCCTGTGTAGGGGGTATGTCCCACTATAGTTACCCCTCCCATCCTTGTTACTGTTACCACTGCGTCCATGGGTTGTGGTAAATTGTCCTGTAATTGTACCAATTATTGTGTTGTTTGGAGGTGTTGGGGTAAAGGTGCTGCCATTTGTTGATTGTTGTTGTGTTTGCATTAGTTGCGTCGCTGCCATAGTTCATTGTTGCATCTGTGGGTGGTGTATGTTTTGCAGTGGTGTATTTTGTGGTTGCCCTGTCTGCTGGATGTCTTGTGTATAATATGCATTCTGTCCGCCCTTGTAGCTCTGTTGCCCTTGTTCAACCCACCCTTGTTGCATGCCTCGGCTCCTACATTTGTGGGAAATGCGACCTAGCTGTACCTAGCATACTGTGGTCTTGTCCCTCCCCTTTCCAATAGGGGCATCTGCGAGTAAGCGGCCCTTTCTTCGGGTGTGCGTCTGTACTGTTTTATCTGGATAGGCCCCCCTTCGGCCTCTAATTCTGCATCTTTGTGAGTTCTATTGTATGTGACCGGTGTGAGTGTCCCATGTGCCCACCCCATGGGCATGAGTGCCCTCTATTTTGTAGTACTGCTGCCCCATCTTTCCTGCGCCCTTGGAGATCCTGGAGCCTGTTGGTCTAAATCGAACACTCTATACTTAACACTAGGTTGAAGGAAGTGGCTAATTTCTTGGACTCGGCTGCTTCATGGATTGCGTCGTTCTTACAACACAGATGCAGCAGAGTCTGTTCGGATATAGCTGAAGCATTACCAGCTCCAGTCCTTTATGGCGTCCCACAAGGAGCCAGTACTTCACCATGTTTATATAATTTATTTATGGCCCCTTTTTTCTTTAAGAGGAGGAGTGTGTTATCAAACTACGCAGACGATACTCAGTGCGTAATCCCTTGACGGGAGATACTCAGTGCGTAGTCCCTTGACGGGATTCCATGATCGGGACGAGCTCAAAGTCAATAGAATTTTTTTCTCGAATTGAGAAATGTATGCTGGACAATCATCTTGCCCTAAACAGGAGCAAGACCAAGCTAATGATCGTGGGAAGCCCACACTCCTTAAACAATCTAAACCAGTCCTATAGCTCTATCAATTTAGGGGATGACATTATATCCCCACTGCCAAAAACTAAAATACTAGGGGTAACCCTTGACCAGACACACAATGTGAGAGCTCATGTGATCTCGGTTGTTTTATCAGCAGTCTATTATGTCAAGCTATTATCACACTTGAGACCGTTAATTTCACAGAAAAGCGCAAGCGCTGAAACCATTGCCAGAGCAATAGTCGGAGCAAATATGGATTATTGTTCTAGCTTATTGTTAGGCACATGTGCACTGGATTTAAAAAGGCTCCAGGTGGTACAGAACTGGGCCGCGACAGTCTTTTTGGGGCTCTCTAGGCGTGACCACGTATCTGAAGTTAGGCACTCCCTTCATTGGCCGCCCATAGAAGCAAGGATTACATTTAGAACTTTAGTCATCACCTTCAAGTGCAGAATGCAAAAGATGTAATCCTACCTGCAGCTTCACATTAAGGAGAAGGTTAATTCTAGAACCTTGAGATCTGGGTCACAAAATGTACTGATGCAACCTAGATCCAGAACGTCAAAAGCAGAGAATGGTGCATTTGCATTGAAAGCTCCCATTTTGTGGAACCAACTTCCAGGATACATGCGCAACCACAAGTTGCTAAATAATTTTACGAAAGATTTGAAAACACTACTCTTCACCTGATAAAGTTCTAGCCGGAAGTGATTTGGATCTCATAGTCATGTATGTGTCTTTTGATGTCCTTTTTGTCTCCTCGTTTTTTTTTTATACCCAGGAGCCTTACCTATGTGTATACCTGCCCGCGCCTTCATGCCTGCGGGTCTATAGGGCTCATTACAAATGTAATGTAATGGGATATGGTGTTTGCGTGGCCACCCCATATGTTGTGTCTTTAGTTACATTACCGGTGTCCTGTCCCCACCCCCTGTTCTACACTCCAATAACATGCCTGTACCTGTTAGTGTTCTATATAAAGCTTGCAGGCCCTTGTTCTTCGTCACTCATTCTGCTGTCTCCATCTACATCCTCTTCCACATCGCTACAGACCCCGTCGGAGAATGTCAATTTGCGTGGTAGCGGGATAACGTGTAGTGACCGCCTTGAGATCTATGTCAGTGAAATCGTGTGTATTCTCCTTTCGCATCCACGAGTGTGTGATGCTGTTCCCTGTCGTAGGCACCTTGGACGTGCTGCCCACTTTGCACCCGTTAGAGGTGTTTATATTGTGTGGTCTTCCCTGCTGTTGTTAATTGCGTCTTTCTATCTAGCTCTTCCTTTATTGCTTCGCTCCCCTCCTCTGAGTGCCCGCTCATCCTCATGCCTCTGATCACGGTCTCTTGCCAACCTTAACTCTTGTAATCTTTGTAACAATAATATTTTCTTCCTCCACAATGCCATTTCCCTCTCTTCTTCCCCCTCCCCTTTTCTCTCTCCTCCCTTTCTTTCTCCATCTCCGCAACCTGCTTTGATCCCTTAGCTTCTCTCTATTACCTCTCTACGCTCCGTTTCCATCAATGCCAGGCTCTCTTTTTCTAAAAATTGGCAAATATTCCCAACAGAAAATAGGAAAAAGACGCGTAGAATCGTGCACGCCTGCATTCACCCCGACAGCTACATGGATATGTTTGGACCAGTAGTACCACAGGAAGGAACTATTTGAACTGCCAGATTGTAAGAAGTAAACATGCATCTTTTAATGTGCATGAATAACTAGATGTAAAGAAATGAATATTAAAAATTTGTTTTTCAGTTAACTTTTTTACTGGCTTATAAAATACTTTTATTTGGAATTGTACTTGGCAGTAATATTATTTTGATGAGTAAAACTGACTTTAAAAAATAGAATACTCCCACATCCAGATCTTACCTGGAGCACTGCCTCTTAAGGGTTGGGTGGGTCTTTTTTTTTTTTTTTTGTTTTGGCACCTTGGTAGGAAAGGTCATTGGTCGGGGGATATGGGTCCCTGAAGACTTGGTTATAGCAATTTCACATGTTGATTGCTGGTTTAAATAGCCCCCTTTTTAGATTCTTTTAAATCCCTGGTGATCTGGGTCTGCTTCTAGATTTGTTTGGATGTTCCATCTTTTAGAGCTTTCACTTGTAGGCGCTGCCTTGTGGCTTAGTTTTAAAGTTGGAGTAATACAATGGCTTGTTGATGTCCTCCACTTGAACCCACAAATGTATTTGTTGAGACTCGGTCAGTTAAGCAGGGCCTTTTTCTGTAGGTTTCGATGGATAAAATGCATCAATATTAATCCTAGTTCCTTGCTCTACAGAGGGCCACTGTAGGGCGTTTAATGCTGGGTTGTGTGGGCTTGTTGCGAAGTACGAGCGGGACTGCTTTGTTTTGTATAGGTTCGAGTTGGTTGATATGGTTATTTAGTAACCAGAGCTTTAATCCTTTAAATGCATGATTATTGCAGCAGTCTGTGTGGGCGTAATATTTTTCAGAGGATGGACAGGTATTGGGCCCCTTAACTCAATGTGTAGTTGGTGATGGGACCTCTAGCAAGGAGGCCAATTTGATTGCAACGTGAGACTTTTGCGAATAGCTTTGAGATGGTGGGGTAGCATGTGGTAGTGAACACCCATCGCCGGTGCCCACAGTTGGGTCTTTTGCATCAGTAGGGGGATGAGTATTTGGGTGGCACAGCCATAATAGCATTACTTGGTCATAAAGTAGACCACTGCGAGTTCCTGGGCGTATGATGGCGGTGCCGGGGGAAATGTCCATAAAATAGTTAAGATTGTTAACTGTGTCGGTGCTTATTTTATTTTTTAAGGTATTTAACAGATGAAAAAAGGCACACATAAATATCAAGTGCTGAAGGTACAATTAGTAAGCCACTTGTACCTATGAAGGAATCCAGCATTTTTTAGGCCACCAGCTACCGAAGTAGACTGCTGATAAACCTGAGCTACATGGAACATGACGTCCAAAGAGGCTCGTTTCTGCTCAAAAGATCGGTCAGTACTGTTATTTGATTGAAGGTAACATGTTATAGTCTAAGCATTCATATGTAGATATTTAATATACTCTTGAGAATGAAGGCACATGCTCCTATAGTGAAATATCCAAGTAAACCATGTCAAATGACCTCCTCAAAAAATGATAAAAAAATGTCCACAATGAAATGACACCATGGAACTAATCATTTAAAAATCACACTATTTTGCGGCAACATTAATGTGTTAAATTCTGCTTTGACATTTTGTATTTTGGCCAGTCAAAGTAACCACTGCATGACCTGTAAAAACGTGGCAATGAGGAGTTTCTGGGCAATATAGCAAGTGCCCACCTTCCACTGTTTTACTTTGGAAAAATGGTTTCTCACACGGCTTTGAAAAATAAAAAAAGAAAGCGATCGTCAGCTGTGCAATAATTGCAACTTGAAAGACCCTGTGGGCCAATGTGCTTGCTGCAGTAATTGTTGGCAAGACATGGGCTGCAATCTTGCACAACACTGATTCACTGAACTGTGAGCAAGCAGCAAAGAATGAAAAGGCTTAACTTCATGAACTTTAGAAAAAAAAAGAACATAACCTGCACCACATTGATCTTCTAAATGGTCTCCATCAGGATAAGAAGTACATAAGACCAACTCTCGCCTAATCGGTGTATTCCTTCAGCGGAGTGTGTAGCAGAGTGTGTTCTGCTATTACTGTGAAGGTTGGATTGCTGGCTGCTCTTGGAACTGCAGTCTTTTCTCTATCGGCTGTTCCTGGCACACATCGGAGAATCTTTATCTACACAGCTGCTCACGCGGAGTGTGTAGAGGAGGATGTTCTGCCATGTGCGGTGGGGTTTGGTGGAGTTTTCTCTCCGCAATACCTTTACATGTTACTTGACTGTTTAACGAGCGCACAGCCAACTGAGTTGTGTGCGGAAGTATTTGCAACTTCCCGCGAAACGCCTCGATGATGATGATGATCGTATCGCCCGAACTTCAAAAGGAAAAGGTAAGCCGCTTTGCGCAGTGATTACATTATGCCAAGACAGGCTCTGTGTAAAAATAAACATTACAATTTGAGACAATGTAAACCTTATGGTAAAAACATGCAGTACCAGCGTGAAGAGCGTGCTCCCTTTAATTAATGGCAATAGCGTGACACTGGTAAATTCTGTCCTGCAAAGATCAAGTCCTCGCTGCAGGCAGTTTATTTAAGCCTGGGAATGCAGTCTGCCCCTGCGAAGAATAAAGAAACGCCTATGGCGATTGCGGAAATCAATGCAATTAATGCAAATGCCAATATCAGTTCATTGGGTCCGATCGATGACAACTATCAGATCTCTGCTACTGTTTATGTGGCTCAAACAGAGAAGCCATTGAAGCAGTGGATGTCCGTACTGAGCACTCGCATGAAGGACTCGATTTTACCAAGCAGGGGTTGGAAGGCGATCATCCTAGAGTCTCCCCTAGACTGTTGAGCACCCCAACCTTGTTTACTATGACTCTGCCGGCAAGCCATCGGCAGATGCATTTCAGGAGAATTAAGTGGTTAATATTAGCGAGAGAAGTGCAGCCGTAATGGAGCAAAATAATTCTAAACAAAAAGATGGAATACCTAGCTTGAATGGTTTGCTTCCCTCTAGTAGTTTGATGCATTTGCTCTAAAAATATGAATAAAAGTAAGCTAGAAAACAACAAAAGGAAAAGCCAGTGTCGCCTATTTGCTTCGTAGATGACGTGCCAGATCAATGTCAACCTTTAACTCCACAACAACTTCGATAACTGAACCGAAAGGAAAATCCAGACTCCTTTTGTAAGTCCTGGAAAGTCGAAAAAAAAAAAGGCAAACGCAGAAAATGGGTACGTTGACTAGTTGGCTGCTACAAGATGGCAAGCTAAGTAAAACGGAAGTACCTGAGGTGAATCGGGAGCAATCAAATCAATCTGTGAGTGAAGTAAACAGTGTAGTATCCCTGTATTCTAGTCCGTTGATTGCGGCAAAGAAAGCTAATATTCTCATTGAAGTCAAATCTGTTGCCAAAAAAATCGGTGAATGAACTGGTGTCTGTTAAATAACACAGTAGTAACCATAAGTGAAAAGATGATCAGAGAACAAAAACCTATAAACAGATCAGTGCTAGTCCATTTATTCATAAAAATACCAGCACTAAGAATACTGAAGTCCTGTGATTTTGATACAACCCATGAAAAAAGACTTTGGGGCTATTACGCTACTGCACTGTGTACTGCCTGCGACAGCTGCGCTATTTCGAAGAATCCTTCAATTTCTTTGGCTATGAAATGGACAAAGAGATTCCCGACTCTGGTGTGAACATTGCTGCAAGGCTAAATATACATTAGCAAACTAGCCTAAAGAAGATTCTGATACAGCTATTGAGAACCAAGCGGGTTGGAGATGGTTAAAAGATCCAGTGAGTCAAATGGAATATGCGCAACCATGAGTTTGCACGATTGTCTCGTGGAATACGCAAGGCCATGGCCATTTTCTTAAACTAGGTGCATTTCTTGACCGTCTTGTAGCATATTCCATATTCATGTTGCAAGAGAGGTAGTTAATGAATGATTATCACAGATAACTCATTGGCTCTTTTTTGCATTATGCTGAAATATACAAAGGTCGACCGTATGGCTGCCTTTTAATTGGAGGAAGCCATGATTTTCTTTCTAGCGAAATTAAGCCTTAACAAACTAATTAAAATGTCCTGGCAATTCAAGTAAAAGCTAAAGATAACTTTGTAATCCCTAATACGAAACCCCTAATATGATGATGATTAAAATATATGACCCGCCTAGCAGAACACACTGATAGAATCCATTGATTCAGTTACCACTGAATGGCTCTTGACTGTGGGTAACAATGTGATAATCATTGGTGGTGATTATAATGCACAGTGTGGGAATTACGTCAATGTCTGAACATTTTGATAACATAGCAGTAACCACAGTGATGGATAAGCCCAAGAGTAATGAAAAGGGTATTGTGTGGAGGAATTTTCTGGCCGAATGGGAGATAATGGACACTGAATGGGAGATCCAAAAGTGACACCCCAGGTAAATGTACATGGTTTAGTTGTAGTAAATCGGCCACATTGGATTATCTATGTGGTAATGCTCCTGCACTTGATTGTGTCAGTGATTTTGGGGTGATCCATTTGGAGTAGAGTGACCACTCATTGATATACAGCAATCTGAAAGGAATAGTTCCATCAAAAATGTTATTGGCTCAAAAGATGGGCCATGATAAAAAAAAAAATATATATATATATATATATATATATATATATATATATATATATATATATATATATATATATATATATATATATATATATATATACCCATGTAAACTTTTGAGCAAATGAGGCTGTCACACATTTAAAGCACCAGGAGGTATCCATTTTGTGAAATGGATGAGCCTCCTGTGCTTGTGTTAATCTCTCCCCTTGCGGCACTAATGAAGCAAAAGCCAGACAGCTGTAATAAACAAAAGCTACCAGCAGGTGGCTTTTGCTTCTGGTAAGTGCTTTACATTTTTTTTCTTAAAGCACTGCAAAATAAATGCTGCAGATTTCTTCCTAATTTAGAAAGAAAACTGCAGCATTTATAATGTTGTATTTGTTTGCTGTGGCTTCAGCTTTGAGTCTCCTGGGCTCCCCCGACCCGAGGGAGCCCAGGAGACTCCAAGCTGAAGCCACAGCAAACCTAAATACGTTGTTGTATTTAAATATGCTGCAGTTTTCTTTCTACGTTTCCCGATCTCCTCTGAGCCGGAGGAGCCCGAGAAACGTAGGAGGAAAACCGCAGCATTTACAAATACAACAACGTTGTATTTATAATTGCCGTGCCTTATTGCTTTTTGCCTTTTACATTTTCTGTGCTTCCCTGGGCTTGGGGAGCACTGAAAATGTGAAGGCAGCCTCCTCGGCTCATGTACAGCTCTGCTCTGGCTGCAGTAAACAAAAGCTCCCAGTAGGGGGCTTTTGCTGCTTGTTTGGTGCCGCCAGGGCAGAGCTTAACATGAGCTGAGGGGGCTACCTGAAATGGCAAAATGGATTCTCCCATCTGAACAATTTGAGCCTCGTTTGCTTAAGTTTACATAGGAACTTTCTTTAAAATTATGTTTAATGCATGTTTTTGATTATTGTCCATCTTTTGGGGCAATAATATTTTTGAGCACACTATTCCTTGAATATACCCCTTCCCAGGGAGAATGAAAGAGGTCCCAGAAATGTCACCATTAGCAACAGTGGCTCAACTCAAATGGAATGTGGCATAAATTAACACTGTCTCAGAATTCAGCAATTAATTGATTTTTTTTTTTAATCGATATATGCATTATGAAGAGCAATGAAATTGAACATCTAATTAAAATAAAGACAAGAGAAGTTGCCACTGCTCATGGCACCCAGTTCATTGTCACTGGGAGGAGTTTGAATAGATCTTACGATGGGGAGCTGCTAGTGATTAAGCAACTCCATCAGAAGAATCTGCGTGAAATAAAAAAGCAGACTTTGTCTGACTGATTACCAAACAATGGAAAAAACTGAAAAACATTAATAGAAGTTAGCGAAAAAGAAGAAAAGCCGGGAAAATAAACGTTAAGTTGCAACTAATGATTGGAGTATTGCAAAGAAAGGATACTAGTTTGTTGTGGAAAATGTTAAAGTAAAAGTAAATTCCCTTCCTCAACCTTTGAACTCGATTGGTGAAGAAAAATGGGCATCATGCTTTTCAAACATGATGTATGAATATCTCCTGGAAACTATCATAGGAAACACCACAAATATATGGCCATTAAAATTCTCAAGGAAAACCATTGGAGATAATTTGTAAGACCCAAATCTCGGGAGCCCCTGGGCCGAATGGTTTAGGGTCTATGATGATCGAACATGACCCGACCTCTGGTCTGAGATAATATATGTTCTATGTAAGAAAGTCTGTTGTGAAAACCACATGCCATCTTTTTGGAAGACCTCCATTCTTATACCTGTGCACAAAGCTGGCACAAGAACTGCGCCAAAAAACTACAGTCTACTCTTTTTATTTGATACTATTAGTAAAGTATTCACTGCAATAGTGTTGGATCACTTGCAGTGCTGGACTAAAGTCAACCATCTTCTACATCCATTTCAATCTGGATTCAGAGATGGTTCCAGTACTACGCATAATATTCGCCTCCTCGATGGGTTTACAACAAGAGCGAAACGCAACACTAATCCATCTATTACGTTCATAGATTTTAGCTCAGCTTTCGCTAGTGTCAACAGACAGTTGTGGGAGTTAATATCTGATGTGAATTGTCCGAGCTGGTTATTGGAGATCATAATAATGCTTCATTCCGATATTGGCGCCCAAATACGTCTTGAAAACGAAAGTCGATTGACAAGACAGATTAAGATTAACAAAGACGTATTACAAGGCTGTTTGCTAGCGGCTCATTTGAATCCACAAGGGTCACTATTACTTTATGCTGATTACCTAGTTATTCTTGATTATACATACAGTGGTATGAAGGCAATATTAGAATAACTTGGTCGATTTGCTGCTG
Source organism: Ambystoma mexicanum (assembly GCF_040938575.1). NCBI lineage: Eukaryota > Metazoa > Chordata > Amphibia > Caudata > Ambystomatidae > Ambystoma > Ambystoma mexicanum. The sequence continues at coordinate 160,498,257 of NC_090921.1, forward strand.
AACATTCCCTGTCCAGCAATTTAAAAAACGACGCAGATAATGCTGTTTTCCTCAAAAAAGTAAATCAACCTAAAATGGAACAAACTCTTAAATATTTGGGTGTAACAATAAATAGTAGACTTGGATACAGTCCTCTTATTGAAAAAATAAAATATGTCTAGCTAAAGGGAGAACTATGCTCATGTGTGGTTTTGTCTCAAATTATTCTGGATATTCCTTGAAGGGAATCATGTTACTATAAATGCAGTGCTTGATCCCTGTGATAGCTTATGGGTTGGAGGCTCTATCCATTAAAAATGTATCGTGGCTAGATAAAATAGGTTTCTTTTGATGAACTGTTCTCGGCCTACCCCCTTTGTGTTCCTTTCAAAACATGAGAGTAGAACTCGGCTTGTCACTAAGAGCTACCATTCTTCAACAGAGGTCTCCTTCCGTTGAAGGCAATTTGTCATCTTGAGTTATATGCTACGAATCTTAAGAGAAAATATCATCAAATTGAAGACTAATCGATCGAACAGCTATGCTAATTCATGTAGAGGACTTATTTAAATTGGTCAATTGACTGGGCTTGTTGTGGCAGGTATTAAAATTCGCATTTTAAAAGTTGGGGGGGAAAAAATTGGGAAAATAACTTTATCATGAGTTTGCTTCATAATTACTATCAAATGGAGGGAATAATGTACTCTTACTCCCGTCCACAAGCTTACTTACTACGCTGCCCGAATCAAGATGTATGTAGATTTTGTTTATTAATGAGGACCAACCAACTACCGGTTAGAGCAATACATGGTGCTCAATGGCAATTAGCAAGACCCAACGTTATTGTCGTATATGTAAACTTGGTGAAAACCTTGAGCCAGTAAGACATGTCCTGACTGGTTGCCCTGTATTTCCACCATTATATATGTCCACTTATGGGCGATATGTAGATCATTATGGCACAATTCAAACGGATCATTTTTGGCACTATTGCTTAAAAATCCTTGCACATTTCACTTTATAGTGTCTGACTTAAAGCTGTATTTGATCTAGTAAAATGAAAAAGATGTAAATGAAATGGAATTTAGATCTTGAAAATTGAAGCAACCGTTTACATATGCGAGTATCCATGAGTGCCCTTGTGCAGATTGACAACATTGACTAGTAGGGCTGAAATGTGTTTTTGTAAATAATAGTTGGGTCATTTCGATTTTGATGATGTTTTAATGGGAAATGTATGTTTTTGATGTGATTTTAACATTTGAATGAACTTGTGATATGCTTTTATGTTAAATGAAGTGTAACGGTTATGATATACTAGTTTATTTATATAGCGCCTATACACAATGTTTTAAAGCACTTCAAGGCAAGGGAGGGGACAAGGGAAATTACAATGATATTCTTACTAGCCATGAACAGTAAGGATGTGAAATTAACTATAGTTTTCGGCCTGATGACATTTCAGATACTGCAAGAGCTTAGACATAGATAAGGAAGGGGAGAGAGTGGGAATGAATCGGAAACAGACGGGCGACTACTGTACTAGGCCCGATGACATTTCATATAGTGCTGGAGGGGGGTGGGGAGAGAAGACAGATTAAGTTGCTATCATACTAGGTCCAGGGAGAAGTCTGATAAGTGCATAAAGGGAGGAGATGAGAAAGAGGAGGAGAGAACAGAGTAAGCAGTCAAAAACAGTGGAGAAGCGAGAGGGGAGAGCAAATAGAATAATGTTCAAAGCCAGGGTACAAGATGAAGATGGGAACATCATTCAGGGCCACCATGAGTACAAGATGCAAAGGAAGTTCAGCATGAGAGTTGGGAGTGACGCACTGTGAATCAATGTGAATCGATGAAGTCCATAAAAGTCAAATCCAGGCTAGGGGGAGCAGGGTAGAAGAATCGAGCAAAACGGGCAAAACCTGTGTGCGCGAAAGGGGGAGGAGGCACACAGAACATCACCGGGGGAATAGAGGTGCTGGGGATGGCATGTGGGGACAGAGGGAGTAAACTAATTTTGGTGCATGCTTACCTGCTGTCTGAGCAGGGTTTCGGGCCCGGGTCCTCCTGGTCTGAACAGGTCCAAACAGGAATTGCCCTGGGCTTTGGCTGCCCGCCCTGGGCTTTGGCTGCCCGCCCTGGGCTTTGGCTGCCCGCCCTGGGCTTTGGCTGCCCGCCCTGGGCTTTGGCTGCCCGCCCTGGATCCAGGAAGGAAGAGGCAGGGCTAAGGTGAGCGTGGGCTTAGGCCTGGTGACCTGGATCCACGCGCACCTGCTCCCCATCTGCAAATGAAGTGTCTCGAGGGCTCCTTAAGTAGGGAAAAGAGCGGGAACCAGTAAGGCATTAGGTGGGTGGGGCTTGTAGAAGTTCTAAAGACAACTATAACAATAAAATAAAAAATAAAGTATTTCCTAATGTTTGACTTTGTGTGTATAAAGCTAACCTGCATACAAAGATCCTTTGGAATCCATAGCGTTCAGCCCTTCCTTACTAGTGGGTAGGCTAGTCAATGCTACTGTTGCAAGGGTCCTCACTTCCTGGGGAAGATATCTGTTGCCCCTCATTGGGGTTTCTCTTGTACTGGGCACGTACACTTGGTACTGCGGCTATGAGGGCGGTGGGTGGACCTTATTTTTGACTGTGTACATTAAAATCTCACTCCAAGCGGTGTGAGCTATTGACGTAGTGTACTTTCTACTTCTAGGGCGTGCATGCACACTGTAGGACAACGCATCTTTTTACCTCCTTGTGGCTCCCAGCGTGAGTGCTTATTAGCCACCTTTGTTCTTTTGAGGCGAGATGCATGCCAGCTGTTCTTTAGGGTTGTTCTTGCTGTATAGAAATTCCTACCGCTGTTCGGTCTCGGGTTAGTATGGATGGAGTGGGGCCCATTAATTTCAGCCCTGGGGAAATGTCCCACTAATATTAGAAAGCACTGTTCAAAGACATCAATAAAATGCATTCCTCCCATTTGGTGACAGTTCAGTCCTTTTGCTCCTCTGACTGCCACTCTTGCTGAAATGTCAAAAGTCTGGGGAATGGGTAAGCCTGGAAAGGAAAAGGTGTATTTTTCTCCCGAAGGAGAGCAGCACATTGGTAGTCTGAAGTTTCTAGGCCAGAGAAACCACAGGTCAAAGCACCGTCTCTGACAGCAAAACCCATGGTGGTTTCTAAACACAAATCCTTGTAGTTGGGCAAGATTGTATGCTGTGCGCTGTGGGAGACTGCACCAGCCTTGTCCTCTTGGCAACAGGTAACCCAACCTTGGTATAAGCATGAACTACACATGTTGGTAGAATGATTGAGCACCCAGGCTGATCTCAAGAGACGTCAATGTGAGCTGTAGCATTATAACATAGTTTCTTTTATTTTATTGAAAAACTACAGTTTTTCTCCTTTCTCTTTCCCACACCAAGATGGAAAGAAGAAAAGAAAAGAGAACTTTTGTTTCAAATCGTCTAAACAACCAATACATATCATTGTTATCAACATCATCATTATGTCTTATTATGCTTTCCACAAAGTTCTTCTACGCAACATCATAACATATAAGGCACTTATTAGTCAAGCAAACAGACAGACAAAGTCAATTAAACATTCGACTTATCAGTTAAACAGTTACACACTTCGAGCATCAACCTAGCACCCCTCCTGATTACGGGGGACACCTCAAGAGAGCGTTCATCAAATTTACAATCGCACAAACATGTTTAATGTTTTGGCCTGAGGATATCAGGCACCACCAGGTGATCATATCTTTTAGCGGGGCATATTCGCCTAGGTGGACAGAACGTAAATTAACAATTGCTGGACAGCTTATAATCAGGTGTTTCAATGATTCAACCGATTCCTCACAGAATCGGCATAGATTGTTGTTTATAGCAGGCTGCCTTCTTTGGAAAAGAGTTTCTTTCGTATTCAACGTATTTAGGCGGAAACGAAGAAATTGTTCCCGATAATGGCGATTGTAGCACTGCAGGAGGTAAGGTTGTTGACAGTTTAATTTTTTTTTAGCATTACCTAACTTATTGGAGAGATCAAGATTTGAGTATCTTTCCACATTTATGATCCATGCCCAAGATTCAAATGTTCTTTTTGCCACTTTTGGGCGTGAGAACAGGTCGAAATTATTAATGTCAGCTGCTGCAATCCACTCTTGAGCTCCATTGTGCCAACAGGTTACTAATTTTCGAATCATCAGAGGCGGTAAATATTCTATATGCTGGCGCACCACTCACTTCTCTCATCTTGCGCCAAAGTGAGATGGACTTCCAAACCACATTTGAAAAAAGAGAATTTAACGAAAGTTTGTGGCGTATTGCAATAATTGGAATACAATTTGGGAGGTTAAAAACCCGTTTCCAAAAAAGACCCTCTACAGTATTCCAATTTTGTTCACTGATGTTCCATCCCGCTTCTGCACCAAACGTTAAAATAGGAACAACCTTTTGACGGTAAAACATTATCACCGGGGATAATGAAAATTTACCAAAGTTTTTATTGATCAGGGCTGCTTGCAGTGCCAGCCTTACTGCTTTCAGTTTCAACGCATTTAGCCATTGGACTTCCCCGATTGAACTGTTGAATTCGATGCCTAGATAGCGAATCGAATTAACGGACATTAACTGTTGACCACCTACCGCCCATTTAAATGCACGATCTCTTCTACTCGTTAACGAACCAATCGACACAATTTTAGTTTTATCTGTGTTAATGGCCAATTCATTTGCAACTATATATTCATGCAGGCAACTTAGCAGACGTTGAAGGCCGATTTGTGTTCTATCGATCAGAACGAGATCGTCAGCATATGCAATATACCGAACTGGAGTTCCGTTTAGACGTGGAGGGAAACAGTGTGCTTGCTCCAAGAATAATGGGAGATCTGCCAAAAATAGTTTGAACAAATCCGCGGCCAATGGGCAGCCTTGCTTGACACCCCTTGTCGTTGGAATGCTGTCAGATAATGTGCCTTGTTTGATAAGGCGTACTCTAAAAGAGGTCTCCGTATGTAGTGCCATTATTGGGTTGAGAAGAGCCATAGTACATTTCCATTTCATTAGTTTGGCCCATAGCATCTGCCGGTTGACTCAATCAAAAGCTTGCCTCATGTCTATAAAGACTAAATGCAATTTGGTTTTACTCTGTAATGCATGATATTTCAAAGCTGTCAAAATCGAAAGGTTGACTTCCACACCTGTAATCTTTGAAAATCCAGTTTGCCGGATGTCAAGGATTCCCGCCTTTTTAGCCCAACTCACCAATTTACATCTCAAATTGGAACCAAAGAGTTTTCCAATAGTGTCCAATAGGGCAATGGGACGATAATTTTCAGGTGCGTCCCAACAGCCTTTCTTATGGATTGGAATTACGATTGCTGTTAGCCACGATTTAGGCAAGCACTTGGATTTTGCTATTTTGTGAAACAAACACTCAATGAAAGGTGCCCAGATCTCAGGATTTTTTTTTAGTCTGACATTACTTATCATATCCGGACCAGCAGCACAAGAATTTTTTAGTGCCTTAATAGCGTCGATGATGTCTGACAGCGACATCTGGACATCCCAGGAACCCAATCTAGCCACTGATTTCCATTTGGGAACCTTCATCTGGCTATTGAACACTGACCTAAAGTGTTTACACCAGGTATCCCCAGAAATTGTGTTCTGCGTAGAATTGGAACCGTTGAAGGGGCCCTTATTTAATATTCGCCAGATGTCGCGTGTGTTCTTAGTAACCATCAGTTTCATCATAAGCTCGGCAGAATCCTGTTCTACAATCGCTTTGTGGGATTTCAACCCGTTTCTATAAATAGCTCGTCTGGCCTTCACATTCTCCAACATTGTCTTAGGTGATACTTTTTTTGCATTTTTATTTTTGCGGACATCTTTTCTTAGAACTTTTTTTTATCATCCAGCAATTTACTAAAAGGGTGGGTGTGCAGCTTATGTTGCTGAGCGCTGTCTTTGATTGAGGTGATATGATTCTGTAGCAGTGGAGTGTATTCCACAGCGTCAGTCAAATCACTTAGATTAGCCGTTAGGGCACGGATCTCATTTGCGCTCAGTCTCAATCGATTTCCACCCATGTTTACTTCAACTGCTGCTGGGTATGGGGACAAAGTATCAGACACCGCCAGAAGACATTTCACTTTCAACAGCGAATGATCGCTCTTAGTCGTTGTCAGTGATTGCAGTGTCAGAATCCTTGACCCCAGGTTACTAGACACCCAGAAATAATCAATTATACTGTGCGTGGATTCACGATGCCAAGTGGCCTGAGCTGGAATATCGCCACGCACATTGCCGTTCAACAAAACGCAGTCAAACGTCTCCATAATATCTGACCAACGTTGTTCTTTCTCGCCTAACTCTACATATGGAATCTGGCTATAGGCTTGATTGGGGATATCGTATTTAAACCACGAGCAATTGAGGTCACCACAGCATATAATGCTCAAGTTATTGTGTTGCATGGCTGCCTCTTCCATTAAACAGCTGATTGCTGTGGTAAACTCTAACAATTATTTTGGCCGGATTCCAGTAACAATTTATGATCAACAGTTGCAACTGTGTTTAGAGTATCTGAACATGCTTGCATAATTAAACCTTGGACGTAGGGATTAGGATTAAGACAAATAGGAGTAGACCATACTCGTGAGATTCGAACCATTGTCAAGAGTCCTGCCGAGGGTCGGCCCTGAATATTTTGTATAGCAGGATTGATAAAAATATTGAAACCATCTCTAATTGGCGCATCAACTAACCAAGTCTCCTGCAGACAAATTACAAACACATCGTCCAATGGAATGTCAAAGTCCTGAAACAAATGTTGGGAGCCACGAGTATTCCATGATAGGATCGAGCAGATTGATTCCTGCGAATCCAATCATGACTATTCCTGCTTCGGCTGTCTCTGATGCCCCAGGTGTTTCTCGGACCGACGAGAGTCTCCTTGACGTATTTCAGAAGTCATACTGTGGCGAACAGATGTCACAACAGTTTGTTTTTTCGATTTTGAGCCATAAATTGTCTGCACCGGATTTAAGATTCTCCTGGCCACGTCTGGTTCAACTGAGATGTCAAAGCCGAATAGCAGAAAATCTTCAGCTGCCTTGAGAAGAGTGTTCCGTACCCCAGCGGCATCAACATGAAGGAGCACCGCATCAGAGGCGCTTTCTGTCACATACTCAACTATTTTAATATCAACTGATTCAATTAGTCGAAGAGGTGGAATGTGCTTAAATAACCGCAGAACATTTGCACGGTTGAGATTCAGATCATTATCATCCTTAAGTATGTTTTGCAGTCTCAACTTACACCTGTTGTCCTTTGTGCGGTGCTGCAGCTGGTCCTGTGACCTCGGTGGGGAGCAGCGCTGTTTGCTACGTTGATTAGTTGTGAATTTTGGGTTCAGTTTTGAAGAAATAACCTTTGAGGACAGAACTTCCTTTTTCATAGTGGAGGCACGGCAACCTTGGACTACTTGCCACTCTGAGGGCGGGCAGCTTAGTCTAGTGTTGTCAGATTTCATAGGCAGATTTATATCCGGTGGCTGTTCTTCAATAGAGTGTTGCAATGACTCCTCGTCGCTACGATGGGAATATATAGAAATGTCGCACAAATCATGAACGTCAGCTGCCACCATACTGGCTAAAGTGCTGTCACTCGAATTTAAACGTCTACGCTTGACACCATGGTTCAATGATAGAGACGGTGCATTATGCTGTGATGAGGGGGGCACCTTTGCTCCATTCGATGGGCGCTTGAACAGCCCCGGCCTTGGGGGAGTCGACAAGTTCCTTATAAAGCTCTTTGTTACAGCATGAGTTGCTAGTTTTGTTTTCTTAGTTGTAGACGTCGCTTTGGTGGGCTTCACTTTCTCCTTCAACTTGGCAGAACCATTCGGTGCAAAAGATTTTGCCGTGCCTACAAAGATGCCAAATGTGGACGGGGCACCATCCTGAGAAAGAGCTTGTGTTGTTGCTTTGTGCGCCCGAGTAGCATCAACTGAGGGCACCATTGCAGCCCCTATTGGCATGCCTGTGTCAGAGGAGACATGTAAGAGGACGCAATCAGATGAATTAGCATCACAGACCACAGACAATGGTTTAGCGCTGTGACAGCTCGTCGATTGTTGTATTGCACCAACCGTTTGGCCTGTCGTTGCGTCCAGGTGTTCAGTAGTTTGCATCGTAGTCCTGGACCCCTGCTCAAAATTTTGTAATGGGGCGAAACATTGTACATCAGATTTAGGCCGGTTAGGACTATGACCTGACTTTAACAGAGGTACAAATTCGGACAGCACCTCTAAAAGACATTTTAGCTGTAAGTCATGTCGCTCTTGTTGCAGGGTCACTAGATCATTAAGATGAGATTGCCAGAATGAACTTAGGTCTTTACCAGCTTGAACATCGAGTTGGATGAGCTTGGTGAAGGACTCTATTTGATCCAATTTCGCCGAAAGATTCAGAATGAGAGCACCTTGGTCTCTTATAGTCTCGTTTAAAGTCTCATAGAGCTTTACGAACGGAATCTTCGCCTGAGATGATGCAGCGAGAATGTTATTGTGTAGTTGAATGGCTGCACCTGCAGACAAGTTTATTTTTGAGGTCTGTGTTTTCAGAGAGTCTTTACCCGGAGTTTGAATAAGTAGGGACTCATTCACAGAAGTTGTGCTTTTTGCAGGGGTGACTGGCGTTATTGATGGGGCATTCTTTTTTAGCAGGATATCAATTGCGTTGTGCCTTTTTGTGTAGCTGTTGCCTTCAGATAAGTTCACCATGCCTAGAGAATGATGAGCTAACCCTTGGTCCTGCGCTCCAGAGAGTTCCAGTCGTGATTTTAGTGGTGGCGGCGCTGACATGATGGGAGACAAAAGCACCTGCTTTTTCTGCGGCGGGCAAGACGGACTGGCACTGCTCCTCAGACGGTCACCGATCGAAAGCTGCAGCAAAGAGGTATCTTGTGGTATCTTGTTTTGGGCGATAGCGCGAGCAAGCTTATCATTAGGAGACCGTGTTGAAGCAGTGCAAGAATCACTAGAAGACGTTAGTTTCAAGTCTACATCGGTCATTTTTAGCCCTTCAGGGGCTTTGCTCAAGGCACTACCAGCCCATGTCGTCAGAGTTGACTTTTGTGAAATTTTAGGGGCATTGAGCATGAGTCCAGAGTGACCGACACCTTCTTTGTTTATTAGGCATGACACTAAACTTTCTGGAGACACACCAGATTGTTCCAACGAGGCCGTTCCACTTTCCTGATGTTCACTAGGGACATTGAAAACTCCAGTGCTTACAGCACTAGGGACAGAGTCAGTCGAAGAAAGGCTTCCCATGGAGTTGGCGATCTTCTGCATCGGAAGGACAGCGCGTCCAGTAGTCTTGGATTGCGTAGTTGAAGTGTGCGCTCGAACCAACGGGCTCTCATTTACATTGAGCTTTTCCTGTGTAGCAGAGATCGCACTTATTATTTCTGCATCCGTCAAATCAAATGGCGAAAACATTTTGAAGGGATGAGAATGCGTGGCTAGAGCCACTTTTGATAACACGTGCTCCGTTGACGGCGACTTCAGCAGCGGGAGTGGCATCGACGCAAGGTCAGCAAGAGAAAGCATAGTTAGTGGTTTTAACAAGGGCTTATGTATAGTCGTGCTAAGCCTATTGTGGTCCAGACTGGTGCCTGCGGACGCCGCTGTATCAATGGCATTGACCGCACAGCTTTCAACCAGAGAGGCAACGTCCTGGTGGACCTGTGCAGTTGTTTGTATCAATTGGACAGGCGCTGCCGAAGGATCCGGAAGTGCCGGGGGGGCCTCCTTCAAACAAGTAGCGGGCTTATCTTGTGACTTCTGGCCGACCGCTGCATTGTTTGGCAGGGGAGTCCATGGATTAAGCATCCGACGCTGTAACAAAGTCTTGTGACGTGTCTGAGCCCCCCCCAACGCAGGGGCCTTCTGCATTGCAGCCATCGACCCTTGAATATGAAATTGGCCCCCGGCCCTCGGACGCACTCGGGCGAACTTAGCAAACTGGGACTCAGCAGGGACTCCGCTCCGCGCGGCAATGCAGTTTTTATGCAAATCCAATAGTGAAAGCAGAAAAGGGACTCACAAGTCGCTGCAGCTCCTCACTGTATTACACACACAGAGTCTCTGGGCAAACTGGGACTCAGCCGGGACTCCGCGCCATAACATAGTTTCACAGTGACAAGTATCCAAATAAAATGTAAACTCAAGAATTCTTTTATTTAACAGTCAGTTTGAATAAGCCCTCTTTAGAAGGCAGCACATATGCAACACTTAAAATATACTTAAAAAATACACACTCTCAGTAAATCAGTAGATACCCATTTGGGATGCCACACATACTTCCTAACCCTCAGGTGACTTCAACGACACTGGACATTGATATTTCCCCCTGTAAATTTAGAGCAATACTGAGTTTGGTGTAAAAAGGAAAAGGTTGGAGAAACAGTGGCTCACAAGTTTCTCAAATAAGGTAAGTACTTTTGAATCCTCCTCCTCCCCCCCCCATGCCTTTCCCAGTTATACAAGTAGAGCATGTATGACTTTTTGGAGGGACAGATCAAAGCACAAAGTCGGAGGATAGACTAGTCTTCAGGGAGCCAGGACAGCCAATGTCAATTGAGCAAAGTCTAGAGGAGCTGAAGTTCTTCTTGCAGGTAAGTAAAAAGTCTTGCACAATGTTAGTTTTTGTAGAAAAAGCGATCTCTGTGCCACAAGCTGGGAGGCTTGTGGTGGGCAAAGCTGCAAGCAACTCTGCAAAAGGCAGCAAATGCAAGTCTCAATTGAGAGCTAGCAAGCTACACAACAAGACGGAAGTGCCTCATAGTTTACTGTACCTTAGGTCTGAAGAAATTGGTTCCAGCTGGCTTCTGTTCCTGTTGTCGTATGGCAGATCCTGTTTCCTGGGCCTCATTTGTGGGAACAAGAGGAAGGACGTCTGGGGACTCCTGCACTATGATTTGAAGGTCGGCAGCAGCAATGAGCAAACTTCAGATCAGCGGCACTTCGCAGTTTCAGCTTCTCGCGACTAGCACCACTGCAGTTCTCGGACACTTGGTGGACCTTCCTTGCTTCTGGGGTCCAGCACTCTGGGGTGGCTCAGGCTTGGTTAGTCCTGCTTCGAGGGAGTCTGGAAGATCTTCTCGAGCTTGGGTCCGACTTAAAAACTATGCTCTCTATTCTGGTGTTCCGCTCCCTGGCACTCTGTTCCTGCAGCAGCAAATGGAAGTACAGCCAGCAACACGAGGATTTCCAGATGAGTTTGTCTTGGGGTCAATTTGGTCCCACCAACCCAAGGGGAGAAGTCGTCCTTTGCAGGGCTTATCTAGTCGAGGCTAATTCGGAGCTTCTGCACCGCAGCAGGGCTTCACCGGGCAAGCCAACTTTCCAGGAGTTGCAGTAAGCTCCTTTTCCAAGTTCTTCTTCGGATTCCTTCGTTCAGTGGTTGACTCTCCTTCCTTGCAAAATACCTTGCCTTTTATGCAGGTTTCTCCCACTCATTCGCAGCCTGGCTGTCAATCGCACTGCAGGGTGGCTGTCCTCCAAGGACAGCCTGCCGGCCAATCGCCTTTGGGTCCATTCCTGTAACCAAGGAGACTAAGCACAGGGAGCTTTGGAATCCAAACCTGGTTTGGTGCGCAGTTAATCTCAAGAATGACCTTTCCAACCAACGGCGAAAAAAGACCAGGGCCATTTTGACAAAATGGGCACCCATGGATGCTTTACTGCGGCTGCAATTGCAGCATGGGTAGAAACACTCAGTGGTAGTAAAAAGTAAGCCACTGCCACCAGACATTAATTGTAGAAGGGGTAACCTAAACATTTTACATGTGAATCTAGACAAAGGGGATATAGTAACTGCTCCTGCACCCCATGGTAAGATTGTGTGTCCTGGGTTTGGAAAGTTACAAATGTATTTCACATCACTGCTCTTGGAACCATTCGTTTATCCAAGAGAAGGTATTTAAACCTTTGGGAACTCTAAAAGACTTCTCTGTGCCACTGTACTAAGGTGCTGTGTCACAATGTAAAAAGACGATGCCTATGTAGTTTGTCAGACTCCAAAAGAAACAGTGTTCAGATCAAAGAAAAAGACATGAGTGCAAAAAAGGTCTTACTCTCTTCAGGATAAAAATTAGTACTAAAGTCCAGCAAAAGAGCTGGGGGTCTCTAAGGTAAAAGGTAATTTGCACTTTTCTGGGAAATTTCGCTACCACTGATGTTCCAAAGGCAGAAAAGCCTCAGAATAAGATGCATTTGTGCAAGTCTGCTCTACCTCTTCTAAACCCATGGTTCTATGCAGCAAGTCTCATAAGAGGAAAGTGTCTCAACGCCCCGCTCTTCCTCGAGGAGTGATGCAGACTAATAGATTCCTCCGATCTGCTGGTTTTTCTTTGAGTTTGAAAACGTGCATAACTCATCCCATAAGGGTGAGGGACCGAGACATGCTTCTCATCGATCACCCCAGTCCCTAGCAACATCTAGGGCCACCTATAGGGTTTTGGAAAGTCTGAGACATCCCTGTTCATCCTGCTGAGGTGATTCACCCTAGATCCCAGAAATGAAACCCTTTACCGCCTATATTGTCTAAATATCTGCACTCGAGGTTATGTAGACCTTTAAAGAGCTAGGAAAAGAATAGGTTATGGGCAGAATAAATACCACCTTGCTCTGCCAGTCTAGAGTTTGATATTTCACATAGGTTCTCTTTAATATTCTCTACAGCTTCCCTTTTCTAAGATCTAGTCATCTGGCAGCCCAAATGTCTTTGAGAACTCCATTTCGGATAGTGGGTCTGTTTTATGTGTCAATTCACGTAGTGTTTGCAAGTCACTGTTGTCACATGTCATTGCAGAGGTTAAAGGCTCTCCACTTCAGCAAAAGGTTTTCATTATGCATATGAAATTGGTCTCCACAGATGCCCAAGAAGAACTTCAATGGTGGCCAAGCCACTTGCAATCTTGTAATGGCAAATACGTTTTTGTAATGTTGCTGGCACATCTCGTAGAATCTAATGCCAGCCTGGGTGACTCGCTGCAGGACAATCGCGACAGCTGGGAAATGGGCTCCCCAGGAGAGAGACTTACACAATGAACTGTCGGAAGTTGATAGCAGACTCCTTTTGCTTTGAATATTCTAGCTAAAGATGCCCTGTTTTCTGCTCACACCCATTAGCAGAGCTAGATTAGCAGAGATGGCAACGGAATTCTGCCAATTTTTTTTGTTTTCAGATTGTTACTGGGGTGTGACATCTTCCTGGCTTGCGCAACTCTTTTGCCGACTTGAATACCAGACCCGGAAACTGTGTCCTGGGATGCCTTTCCAGGCATTATGAGGGGTGTGCATTTCTTCCATTCCTTATGATTCCAAGGTGTATTGAGCATGTAAGGTTTCAGAGGGCATCAGGGATTTCTGGTCTCCCTTGGCTGTCTCAAACTTGGTATCTGGCGATGTTGGAAATCTCCATGACTGACCCTCTACGTTCCTGCATTTCTGCAATTAACACAACCTTGTTAATCAGTCCCTCCAATTGGCGGTGTGAAAGATTGAAGGGGCTCCTGGCATGTCGAGGGACTTTCAGCAATGGCTTCCTCTATAGTCTGGGAATCCCGGGAATCCCGGGTCCACTGAACGTCTGGGGGGTGAGGGTGGGCTGGGTTTGTGATTGTGTGAGGCGATCGTTAAAACCTTCTACAGCACCTTCCGTGGAAGTAGTGAATTTTCTGTCTAATATTTTTGAGATGGGTGCAGCTTTTGGTAGAGCTAGGTACAGCGGGTCGTACCCTAAATTCGTACAGATTGGCGATTTCAACAGGTCGGGACTTTATGATTTTGTCCACTGGTTCTCATCCACTGGTCTGTCGTTTTTTCAAAGGAGTTCTAGTTCTGAAACTAGACCTAAATATTCTGCCCTTTATTTCTGGTATGTCGGCCAAATTTTAATGTTGACATACTTATCAGCAAAATTAATTATACCAGTGTCTCATTTCGTTTAGAAGAGTTTCTGATGTCAGTGCTTTAGACCAGTGGTATCCAAACTTGTTTATGCTAAATCCCTGCCTTGAGTAAAAGCATTCATTTTAATTTTATTGAGTATTTGTAAGGCGGTTCATACAACAGAATTGTTTCAAAGCGCCACAAGGCTAAATGGGAAGGGAACAGGGGAAGTAATAACAGTGGCCAAAAACCACTAATACATATACATATATTAGTCGTGGTCCAAATAGGCCTTGTGGCATTCGGCTGTGCAAGTGCATTGAAATGAAGGAAGGGGGAACAAAGGAGCGGACAAGTGTTGGAGGAGGGCCCAGGAGGGAAGGCCAAGTGCTAGTACAGGCGACTCACAAGGGTGGTATGTGGAGCCACCATACAGATGCCCACAGTGTGGGGGTTGAGGGGGGTTGGGGGGAGGGGTAGGAAAGAGTCCTTGACTGGAAGGATGGGCCTCCAGATTCTGCGAGGTTCATGCGGATCAGGCCACCAGTCACTTGCAATGGGGTGATTAGCAGGGGAGGGCAAGAGTTAGAGGACAGCTGAGTTTTGAGCAGTTTCTGGAATTTAAGGCAGTCCGGCTCAAGTCTGAGAGGGGCCAGAGGCTGTTCCAAAGGGAGGCACCAGCCGAGGAGAGACCTAACCCCCGCTCTCTGCTTGGAAAAGCGTTTGACAGTCTGAATTAGAGGACCATAGGGCTCTAGCAGGGGAGTAGTTGGGTAGGGAAAGTTGGAGATGGCCTGGTCCCCGGCCCTAGAAGGCCTTGTGGATGATAGCGAGGGTCTTGATCCTTGCAGCCACCTAGTGCCACTGGAGCGATTTTAGGGCCGGCGAGATACGGTCCCTGGGCTTGAGGCCAAGGAAGAGTCTTGCTGCCCTATTTTGGATTAGCTGGAGGGGCCGAAGGGAGGAGAGAGGGAGATTGAGAAAGAGGCTGTTGCAGTAGTCCAGCCTGGAGAGGACCAGAGCTCTGGAGACTTAGAGCTTACAGAGGAAGGTGAGGAAAGGAAGAATGCCTTTGGGGAGGTGGAGCAGTAAGTGGGACTTTTTGGTATGGTTTGCAGGATATCAAAGTGCAAAAACTGATTGTTTTCTATTAAAATATGTAGTCCTACCTTTTTAAAGAGAATCGCGCCCCATGGACCTCTTCCGTTCACTCCATATTGAAGACCAAAGCTTTAGACCGTAACGGAAAGTTTTCTCAGCTTATTTGCCTCCACATTAGTGGGCATAATACATGCGTTTGTTATTGTACATTATCTTGCCTTTCCATATCAGCAAAAGACGTGTAGTAAATTGTATAGAGCAGTATGAAATGGCCAGGGCGGATTGCAGACATGCCTATCATTCACAACTTCTGGTTTCTTTCAAGAAATCCTTTACCCCGGTTTCCTAGCTTACCCTTGCTAGGGGGTTACTTGACTTGGGTTATGTCCCTTGCTAGTATTTACTTAGCCCTTTTCAATGCTCATTCTGCCTCCTAGGCTTTACTTTCTGGGGTCCTCTTGAGGACATTCTGAGAACCGCCAGGGAATCCACATTTAAGGTATTTTAGTTCAAATCGATTCGGCATGTGCTTTTGGAGTATGCAACAATCGTAGCCCTAAAATAGAATGTTTCTTAATGTGTAGGAAAATCTCAATTGTGATAAATTCAGTGGCATAGATTTTCCCTACCTCCATACTGTTGTCATCTATTTTTCCTAGCAAATTAGATTTCAGGGTTTCATAAAGATAGTTTTAGGCACAGGTGGAATGTTAAATCTGCATAAACGTTATTTGTATTTTTCTGCAAGAGGCAAAGAGGAAATTGGTTGGCGATTTATAGACTTATTATACTGAGAACACCTCAATCAACGTGATGCACGTTCATGTTTTGTTTCTAAAGTTCATTATGCTAACCCTTCTTTGCTGCTGACGGTTCAGTGAAGTGTTGTGCAAAATCAGGTGTTGATTTATTGGAACACTACTCAGCTTTTCGGTTTTGGAGCCCAGTGCTGTTTACAGGCAGCCAAATGGTCTGTTGCATTGCAGTTTGTGATGTGGCCCCGTCTGAGGTGCTGAAGCATTTGTCATATTCCAAGCAGATGCACACCTGAAAATAAATGTAAATGGTTTGTAAGTTAATGGCTCTGTTTCAAAGTTTTTACGCTGTGTTCCCAGAGCCCCACTTCGCATTGTGATAGATTCCCAATCTATGGCTCTATATAAATCAGTCTAGCCTTCACCTTGCTCCCCAGATGCTCTGTTCCCAAACCAAATACAACAGCGCCACTAAACACACGCGCACAAAAGTTTTCGTCTCCCTCTAGGGCGCTTATTTGATCTCCCATCAAGTCTCCAGTCTAAGCATCTTCACCTCAATAGATCCCTTTTCCCCCCGATATCACATAATTTGTGATTTCAAGTACTGAACCTGCCCTCTGCATTACTTTTCAAGTGAATACATAATGAAAATGTTCGATGTTGTGTGGGATGTTATTGAAGGATGGTTAATTGGTTCATTTTGAATCCTTGCAAGAAATCTTTGGCCTGGGTAGAGAGAAAGTAGCAAAGTATAACAATCTGAGCACTTCCAGTTCAGACTGTTTCTGATGGGTCATGGCTTTGAAACCAATGCAGAGCTTTGTGAACTTTTTAAATACGACCCGCCCCCAGAATGGTTGTCATGTTTCTGGGTTTAATGCCTGAAAAGAAGGCCTTTTTTTTTTGTTTTTTGTATTTGTAGAGCACACTACAGCCCACAGGCATCGAGGCGCTAGGAGGAAGCATAAGAGGGCTTCATTCAGGGTTACAAGATTGCGGCCCAACAGAATATTTCTTAATACAGATTGTATTGCATATGCTGGTATGGGTAACTGAATTGTGTTGCAATAGTTTGCATGAACAAGGATTGCTGCAACTAGGATTTATCCTTCAATAAGCTGAATGTGACTTGTCTACATTTACTTGATCACAACTAAGGTTGAGTTTTGGGTCTTTTAGATAGCGGTAACTATTTAAAGTTGCAAACCATTTATTTTACTACTTATCGAGTGCTGCGCCCCCATGAGCCCCAAAACAAAGACAAGGGTCGGAAACAGAAGTCTGGGAGAAAGGAGAGGGGTTTAATCTGAGGTGGGCTACTAGCTATGCCTCCAGTCACCCACAACTTCAGCTCTCAACATACATACCGCACACCATTTCTTACTTGCCAACAGTCCATTATAGCTAGGCAATGGGTACTGGCAAGTGCAAATCCTGAGCCCAGTTTTTGGGTACAGATTTCTGTTTGGGTTGTGGGAAGGGCATGGGTGACTTAAAGCACATTTTATTGGGCTGTGAAAGGATCACAGGTTTTAGGTTAGAAGTCCTAGTCGGTTGGTGAGGGGTGCTGCATTAATTGTATTGAATTCAATGCAGCATATCTTTGTCCTGCTGATGGGGTGTTTTTCTGGGTTTTTGGCATTTAGTGGTGGATGAAGAAGCAGATTCAAGACCAGGAAAAACGGGCAATCCGATTTTCCTATTATTGAGCTACTATCCAAATAAGAGAATGTTATGTACAAGAGTTGCCTGTGCTGATATTTACTTGACAATGTGGGTATCATTGCTTGATAATGGTTGAAAGTTGTTGTATGGTTGGTGGGCTTTTTATGGCCGTTTTAGATGGGTATATATATATTTTTTTATTTAAAACTTCTTTTGTTACCCGTTTTGTTGGTGTTTTGAATGATGTGCAGTGTTTGACCACACATTTTTTTTTTTTTTTTTTTTTTTTAGATAAATCGCTCGGAGTGGTCTTTCCAAATCAAACCTCTCTGTCTCTGTCTCTTGTCTCTGTCTCTCTCTCTGTCTGTCTCTGTCTGGCTTTCTTTCTCCCTCTGTCTGTGTCGCTCGCTCTCTCTCTCTCTGCCAGGTGCATGCAGGCTTTAATATTGGAAAATATCTCACAGAACAGTTTTAACTTATCCTGTGCCACTGTTTCCTCTATGCTGTGCACGTTGTCGGCGCGCTGACGACCGTTTTGTTGGATGACGTTTTTGCTGTGCTATGACCAGCAGAGTAAATCGGTGCTACCGATTCTTTCAATAAATGTAGCTTTAATGTTTGCTTTTGCTTGCTGAAGAGTATCGTTATTTGCAGTATTCTTGTTAACCTGTTATTGGACTGATCCTATCTCGCTTCTTATCTTTCGTAGCTGCCGTGGTAGATTTTTCTTAAACGTAGCCTGATAAACTATTTTTGTCTTGAATGCCCAGTTTGCTTGATACAGGCCGGCTGTATAGAAGTAGTGCGCCTGGAGAACTGCTGCCCTGCACATGCGTCTGAGGGACTGCCCTTTTCATTGCTCTAACTTCCTGTATAGCTGGCACAACACACTTCCTGTCTCCGGTGCGAATTCACAGCTGGAAGGTGTTACTCGAGTTGCGCTGTAGCCTGGTTTCTTCTTTCATTGTAGTTTGGCATAATCTGTTAAATCTTCAGTAACCAGTGGCGTTCTTGCTCAACAGTCTTTCCTTTATTGACCATCGACAAATGACCGCCAAAGTTCGCCCCGCACAAGCACTGACACATGACTAGGTTTACACAACTGGGCTGAGGTTGTATAGTACCAACCCGACTTGGTAACCGTGTTCTGCACCAGCCATCTGCTATCCCCACATGTCCACAATTAATTCTATTGCTAAATAAAACCCACTTACGCAAACTGCCAGGTTGGAAACGTAATGCAAAGCCTTTTTCTCATGCAAGTAACTGCTGCTCGTGTCTTTGCAATGTCAGATGGTGAAGCCAGGTCGTTCTGGGCATGGACGAGGTATAAGGGGTCGGTTGCAGGGCAGGGAAGTGATATTCCTCCTTTTGTGGCATCCGTTTAATGAGGCTGGGCCTCGATCTGTTGTTGGATACTATTCCTAGACAATCTTTTAGCAAGTTTCATAAATAGCAAGTCATTGCAGAAGGGGAAGACCATCTGAAAATCGGGATTACCCCAGAAGCAGCAGTCCTGCCCGAAATCCTTGGCCATACCCCATTCTGCACAATGCCATACGTCTCATCGGACCTGTTTCAGCCTCATTGGACGTCATCAGTAACAACCATAGCTCCAACATGCTCCCTGCGGCTACAGGAAAAGACAACTTACAATTTTTAAAATAATGCCACAGGTTTGTAAGACGTACATTTTAGGCAAACCGTGATTAACTAACTACTTCCAGATGACGGAATTAATTCTGCATGCAGGGAAATGCTTCCCAGTCAAGATGGTCAATTGGGGAATAAAGTGTTTTCTAATTCTAGATGTACTTCCCAGGCCTGCTGCTGGTTGTTCAGTGTCTTCTATTCTGTATTGGTTTTGAAACACTGTTGTGTTCTTCACAAGGCTTGCTCTTGTGTCTGCTGTGGCCATGGGCTATAATCTCAGCAACTAGTCGATCGTTCTTGTAGCTGCTTCTCATTGCGGTGTCATCAGTCTGTAACTGCTTCAGCAATGATAAATTGAAAATAGAGATTTTGTTCTGTCGTAACTCGCAAACTCTCACTTTCGACATGAGGCTACTCTGCACCTCACAATTTCGAATCCCTGCATGGCCCATTCAGTCATTGAACTATCTTTTAAAGCGGGTAATAGTGGTTATTAGTACAACATTTAGAAGTTGAGTAATACACAATGAAGTTCTAAAGATGTGATTTTTGTAATCGTCCTCTCTAGGGCAAGCGGGTGCAGAATGGGGTTTTGTAATCAAAATCTGGATTGTTGACATGCTACTCGGACTGCCTGCCGAATATACGATCAAGCTTAGCTTAGGAAAGCACAACTGGTCAGTCTTCAGCTTGGCAAATCCTTTTGAGCAATCTGCATATCGGGTGGCGCAGTGACCTACTGAGATAGCTGAAATGTGTGTTAACTCTATGTAACTCTTAACTTGCTGGCCAAAAAGACTCCTTTTGATATTTGCATTACTCTGTTCCCGCAGGATTACTCCATTCTAAGTGCGAGTTGTACCAAAAAAAAGCCATGCTGATCGATTAGTCGCGCCAGGAACTCCAGATTCCCATATGAAGAGGGAGTCTGCATCTGAAAGTCTTTTTGCCAGCCTCTTGGAAAACCTAGTGTACTTGTTTAATGGAGGGCTAAGTCTTAAGACTAGTGGGCTGTGAGTATGCTCATTTCGGGACCTACTGAGTTTTGCCAGGTGAAATGAAGGTGCCAACAAACGTTCCCATCTCCTAAACAAACTGTCCCCTGCAGCCTGTGTGATTGCAAGCGCCCCCATTTTGGTGCCTGTTATGATCGGGGGGCTTCACCTGTGTTCTACAGAAAGATATGGCACACTTGACCTAAAGCCTTCCCAGCCAAGACCCCACGGATCAGTTTACCAGATGCTTTTGGTATTTTCCAACGAAGAATTTTGATTATTTGTCTTGTGCGATTTCCTGCCAGTCGATGCCCTTTGGTGATCAAACCTACTTAGTGAGGACAGGGATCCGACTGGTGTCTGTTTCTGTGGCCCGTTTCACTCCCCACGCCACCATTTATACCACTCTTCTCTTATGCGACTGCACAGCCATACTTGCTTACATCTTACTTGCATCTTCCTGTGGCATCACAAAAACTCCACGGGCAGCAGACAAGCCAGACTACAACCTTCCCCACCACCATAAAACATGTGCTGGTAATCAGCTGATTTATAAAAAAAGTACTCTGTCTTGTATAGCACACATCTGCCGCCTTGTGACCGTGCAAAAGAGATGGTGGGATAGGTGGGTAATCGGGTCCCATTGCTGAGGTATTTATGCATGCTGGCCGGAACACCAGTTTTGTGGCATTGGCACTTAGGTATGAGGTTTTCCCGAGAGGGAGAGCCGAAAATCAATTGTAAGCCAGCTCTGCGAGAGCATTGGTCATCACTTCCATTGGGGCTTTGCGTGGGGGTTCATAGAGCTGAAGATTCGAGCAGCAGTATTGCTCTATGAAGATTAATGTATGCTTTTTTCTATTTGATGTGGTTGCTGTTGGCTCAAATTAAATGCACTGCAATAGTAGGAATTCTCCAGTCTCGACATGGCTCTACAGGCAACCATGTATTGTAGTCCATTTGTAAGAATTAGCAGTTAGTTGATATTTACTTCCGCCGATGTTAAAAAGATGGACACAAGCTCATGCTCCTGATTACGGCTCAGAACTCCACGGACAAGTGCAGCTGTCGCAGTGCCTTGCTTTGTTGATCTGCTGCGGCCAAGCTGACTCGAATAGGCTGCTGCTATGGATTTCAGTTCTCACCTACACTTGCAGCCACCCTTGCATAAGCTACAACGGCACGCAGAGAAGTGCATGGACAAGAGCTGTTGTAGTCTTTGGCGTGGGTGATTAAGCTAATATTGTTCAAGTTTACTCTCTGCAACCCGCAAATGATGTAATTCGTAAAATTTAAGGAGTAAGGCAGATGCACCTATTCTGCATAACTTTCAGTGTTTGGGTCCCACGGCAATGGTACATTTCTCCACCCAAAAATCAGCCCGATTCACTTGTCACACATCTATTTCTGCACTGTCTCGTTTCAAATTCTTTGGTAACTTTACACTATATTCAGTGTGGAGATAATACTGCACAGAAGCACCTTAAATTCTTTTTTAACTTCGGTGGATGAAGTATGTAACCATCTAAATTCCCAAATGGATATGCGATTGAGATGTCGGTTCTTAAACATTCTGTAAGTGTCCACACAAGTGAGGAGGACTAGGACTCCCAATCGAGGGTATTGTGTGGTTTTATCCACAGGAGTTTTTATCTAAATAAATAAAAACTGGGTAGGGTGAGGAGGGGGTTCGGGTAGTTTTGTTAATATAGGAAAGGGGTTTGGGGGTGGGAGACCCTCAAAATGTAAAAAATTAAAATACCTTATGTTGGTAAAACGACATAGAATTATGTGAATTCTATCGTCACCCAACACCTCTGTGGAACCAAATCCCATATTTGAATAAGGAATTGTTACCATGTCTTTAATCGAGACCCGCATCGGGATTCTTAATCCTTACCTGTCCCCGACATAAGTGAGATTACCTCCCTGTTGGTGACGAGTTTACTATCCCCAGGGCAGCAAATCACTTAATTAAAACAGTCATCAGTGTCCCATCTGAATACAGGGTCGCTTCATGCCATTGATATCCATTATATCGTGGATTATGAAATTGATGTAGTGTGTGATGGAAACTTGGCTCCAGGACTCAAGTGGAATAAGGATAGACCTGGCTATGCCTCCATAGTAATGGTGGGGGAGTGTCCATCTTTGCTAAGAAAACATAGCTTATTTTAAAATCCCCTGTGCTATGCAAATGCTTTGAAATCCTTCACTTGATGATCACACCTAGTGATAACTGTGTGAATGTTATCTTGGTATTTCGCTACCCCCGCCCCCCCTTGATTATATGGTTTGATTTAATGAGGAAGTCATACGCTTGTTGGCATTACGAACAAACTAAACTGTTCTACTAAAGTATTGGGAGTCTTCAACTAATGACTTGGAGGCTCTGCCGATTAAGGAAGCGGTACATTTCGAACAGCATCTCAATAACACTGATTATACACAACAATGAACCCAACCATGTCAAGGGAAACATCTTTGACTGGGTAGCATCCCGGAACATCCTTGTAGAGACTATAAATGTTGGACCTTGTATCTGGTCAGACCACCGTTTTGTAGAATTGTACCTCCAGCTACCTGAGAAATTAATATCCCTGAGTTGTCAGTAGGAACCTGAGCTGAAACCTCTCGATGCACAGTTCATCTCCTGCCTGACTCGCCCACCACCACCCGTTCTCAAGGGTTAACCTTGTACTGAGTGTACTTGCCACACCTTGTCTGACGCATGTGCTTTCTCTGCACAATGCACCCCAACCTATATCCTAGCCAAGACCAGCGATACCCTGCGCATTGGGCTGCACAATCCACACACCAGTTTGGGGGCGGGGGGGCGCACTTGGGTTCTATGAGGACCTGTCCCAGCCTACGCCCACCTTGGGCAATTGAGTTCCATTCCCTGTTGACCCGTTTCTGCAATATGTGCCCATGCATTTGAAGATGGCCGCCGTGAAATCACGCTATGCCTTTGTTCCTTTGGGCATACCAAGAGGTGCAGATTGGTCTTCGCTGCCTTATGATGGGCTTTGTCGGGGCAGCCGGCTGGCGATGCTGCCCCCCCCTCCTAAAGGCGCACATTTAAGGCCATTGGAACTCCCTCTCAGGCCTTGTCTGCCCATCGGCTGCCAACCCATGCACAAGAGACCACTACACTACCCGTCTTCCTAACCATGTCCTCTGCCCTTTTCCTCCCGGTCGCCCGCTCAATAAGCAGGTCGCCTCCCTGCCCCATGGTTTCCTTGAGCCACTGAAACCTGCAACTATCTGGATCGCAACTGCCGCCCGTTTTCTGGGATTTACTAAACCGACTTCCACCCTCATGGGAAATGCACGGCTATGTTCACAGGCCACTGCCTTCTCCACAAGGTAAAACACTACTCGCCGGCGACGGCCCTGCCCCTCCTCTGACCATGCTCCATGCCACCCTGCCATCCACCTGGCCTGCAATCATTCAACTCAAGCACCCAGGCCCATCTGCACTATATCTGTCTCTATTGTTAACGTTCACTCAACATGCACCCAAACCGAGGCCACTGCACCGTGCCTTCACCCCAAAGGAGAAGTTATTCCGATCAAGTTGGGGCCTGACTTCACGTCATTGGATGCACTGGACCTAAATAACTATAGCTCTGAGCCCGAGGCTGCCAACAGTACATATTCTGCACTCTGTTGTATTACAACTCTTAACGAGAATGTATCTGATATGCATGTATGTCTTCACTTACTTTTGCACTTGCCACCAGCTGGCTGTACTTACTGATTGTTAGTCTATTATCCCTTGTCTACACTTCCCCTCCCCTTTGCACTTGCACGATCTGAATGTCAACTGGCCTAGTAGGAACGTTGTCTGTCCTCCCTCTGTTCCCCCTCTGTTCCCCCTCCCTTACCTCGTCGCGCCTTGAAACACTTGTGTATAGGCGCGTTATAAATTACATATATCCTGCATCTCTGTGGCACTCACTGTCAATCACACTGGCAACAACGCATTCATCGCTATCGCTATTGCTACAGGAATTGTTGGACTTGCCTATACCCAAGCTCTAATCACAAATACTGTAGTTGAGGCCCCATGTCAAATAAATGTTTCTGATGCCTGTACTGCCAACACTAGATTAGCCACTCTTGGTAATGGTACTGCTGACCGTGCCGTGACCCATCTACAAATACAGGATATGATGCCTCGTACCATGAAAATATGGTTTGTGCTGCCAACACCTTACCAGTAACTAAGGCTAATGTAAATGACACCACTACTTTCGCAGTAGCCAACACGTCATGCAGTCCCCCCTAAGGGCACGGAGTGCTACCGTTGCTAGGAAGTTAGCAACTGACACACACCCAGGTGATGTATGTCGCCACTGTCCAAAACATGCAGACCAACATTCCAATTGGTACTAATGACCTCATTGTGCCCACTTCCCCCATCTATCCGTAACTCCTGCACCTCTGGACAGAGTGACCTGTGGTCCGGCAAAAGACAATCCCTCCTACAATTGGCATTACACCAACCACCCTAAAGGTCTCTGCCTCCAGTGACATTACTGTCTCGACCTGAGCTCCCGGGCCGATGCCCAATTTGTCCAGGCAGTTCTTAAAAATTTGTTCCAATAAGGGATTTTTCCATCCACCTGTAATACCTATGGTTAGTGCTTGGGGAATCTCCCACAAGTATGGAGGGATGGGATGTAGTAGTATGACACAGTTCCTCACTATAGTGACTACCTTACTCCTAGTCTATAGTCCCCTTTCCTCCATACGCGCGCCCGCCGTCTCCTCTAAAAAGTATCCTCTATTGTTACTAAATGGTCCTAGACCTGGCGATGGAAAAGGACTTGGGAGTGATGCGGAGCTCAGGAAGGCGAGGCTACGTTCACGTGCGATGGCTCCGCGTAAATATAAAGGGACTGGTTTTTCATGCTATTAAAAAGTGCTCCGGTCCCGTCCCGAAGGACGGAATGTCCCACAAGTATGGAGGAAAGGGGACTAGGAGTAAGGTGAGCAACGGTCATTATTACATGCAGTAAAGCAAAAACTCCAATGTATAACCTTCGTCATATATCCGTTTCTATTTCACAAACCTTTCCAAAAATCATACCCAATTTTTAAATGTCTTTACCGTTCTAGACAATGCTTTTAATACATGCTATGGCACACATTAAATTGCTGTGGCTCATGTATGTAGGTCTGCTGCTCATTCACTGGACAGCATAGTTCGCCATTCAACCCCACTTTCAGTGCCTGAGGCGTTTCAAATATCAATGTTTCCTTCAGAGGCTAATTCATTTTCTGCTTCATTATTGTATTGCTAGGTTACACTGTTGTATAAGACGCAAAATAATAGACTTTCAGTTCACTGTTCATTCTTTTTTTTTATTTGAATTTTATTGATTTTGAAACATAAGGGTATTATGCACATGTACATTCTTGTTAAATTCACATTACAACAGTATATTCTTGTGATTAAACAAGAACGTTACTATTAACGGAATTGACTTTCCCATCCCTTATACGTTAGAGTAATGTAAACCCCCCACCCCCTCCCTAAGACGGTCTGACGAATATTTCCAGTTTGTTGGCAAGAACTTAGTCTATGATTAGTGCAAGCAGTGATATTTATCTCAGTTGGTTTGCATATGTTCGTGTCTTGCGACAGGCCTTTTCGCATAACGATTGCTGAATGGTGTCCAGTTCTCGTTCTGGTGGGTTTCTTACGCGGGTTCTGGGTCTTCGGGTTGTTTTCGTCTTTGGCATGGGATATGTATATTGGCGAAATCACACCAAGTTTCTTCGTGTCGTGCTGACTTTCCGTGGAGGGCCACCGTGATTTTCTCCATCGTGTATGTTTGTTGCGATGTTGACCCATTCCACTGTTCATTCTTAAAATTCATTTACAGTAAATCTCATTTCCCAATACTGTAAAACTCAATTCAAATATTGAAATCATTGTGTCCTATCCTAATGTTTGCACCAGAGTGCAATTATTTGGCCTGAGTTCCATCTTAACCGACAGCGACTTTGGTTGGAAAACTCTTATGTCCTGATGTGTACATGATCAGGCTTCTGCAAGCATGACAAACTGTATGGACGGAGACTGCCATATGTGCGGTCCCAAACTAGCATCGACTTCTGGATAGTAGGATAGGCTATAACGGCTCTAATCCTAAACATACTCACTTATTAATGGTATTTGATGTGTATAAACGGACGACTGGGCATTAAAATGGAGAACTGGCATGCTGCCCCTCTTAAGCATATGCTGCCAGTATTGCTGTGGCAACACCCCGAGAGGAACGGGTTGTAGCACCACGTTTGCAGCTGCCATCTTAGGCTAGTATCCACAATTCCATCTAAATGATGCCGCTAACGGCAAGACAACACTGTCAGAACAGCTACTGTTCCTCGCAGTCAGATCGACTGCACTTCTCACACTCCTTGTGGCAAGCAGTTCGCCAATGACGACATACTGCTTTAGTCTGCGGGTAGTCCGCGGGTCAGAGGTGCCAATATCCCTCACATACTGCTGATCATGAGGCTGCTCTTAATGGTTATGTAAACAGGAAAATCTATAGCCTCACTTAATGGGCTGTATCTCGGGTTGGTGAGTATCCAATGTTACCAAAACTCCCAGCATACTGCGCTGTTCACATTCTCAACCAGGTAGTACCCCTCTTCACACCATCTAAAGCTGTTCACAATCTCAATCCGATTCTATAGCCGGAAGTGGAATTTACCAAAATAATCATTACATATACACTATCATCATCACATCCTCCTGCTCTAATATCATATTCCTGCTAAGAGTCCAGGTTTGTTCACAATTTAGTATGTCAGTGATTAACCTCAAGTTTGCACAGGGGATCTATTTGTGGCTGGTCACCTCAGTTAAGCCAATCGACGTCCAGTTAGTGTAAAAGATCCACAAGTCATCTAAATTACAAAAAGCATGAAGGGTCACACTCACAATTCATCTCCTAGGAACTAAAGACTCCAATCTTTCAGTCCAGGCTATTTCTTTTTGCAAAAGCAATCTCTGCAGGTTCCCCCCTCTCCTGGGAACAATCACCTTTTCCAGAATTGCACATTTTATTGTACAATATGTTTAGCTTCTAAAACGTAAAAGGCCACAGATGACTTCTGGCTCTGTAACCTGATATTAGACTTGTGCTCAGGCCAATGGGGTCTCAGCTTTGCGTGATGTTATGCCGACGTATTAAAAGCCACAAGGGCATTTTAAGCCATAGACCACGTTGGATGAGTCATTAGTACTAGAGTGTCTCAAATCGATTTTTCTAGTGAGGATGTAAGATTAAGTACCCTTTGATATTGCTACAATGCTGACAATTGTGGCACATTTAATCTTTGTTGGATCTGGCTGTTTGTACTCTGTCTGGACTAGCATATTCCTCACTGCTCAGCTTTTTTTTGTCGGCGAAAACTGGTGGAGCTTGGAAAAGCTTCTCCAAAGTTGTCTAGTTTTAAAATCTCCCAGTTTTTTATTTTGTGGTTTGTATAACCTGCTTGACCTTCCGACTGTGCTGAGTAGGTAGTGACATAAACGAGTGAGGGATTTGTCTTGGCAGATTTAAGCAGATCACCTTTTAGGTTCTGTTAGGATCTGTTCAACTTTCCTTATCAATTTCAGGTCCTGTTTTCTTTGTATAAATTTCAACTTCAAATTATCTGCCTGAACTTTGTACTCTATTTGTGACGAGATATTCCTCTGATACCTCATGAATTGGCTCAAAGGTACACTATCTAGTGCCCTTTGTGGGTGAAAACTCGTGGCATGCAATAGCGGCTTCCTGTCTGTGGTTTTATCGTGAAAATCTTTGTCTTGAGAGCACCATCCTCACAGTAGAAGTCTAAAAGGTGTACCCCCTCAAGCTTGACTCAACGGTACATTTAATTTGTGGATGCAAATGCTCCATTTCAAAGAATTATAGTAACTCATTTTGGGTGTCTCTCCATGACTCAAACACATCTATACAACGTGTAAAGTATCAGGTGTTTACGCCATCTTTCTGGTGTTAAGACTATATCTGTCTCTAGATAGAACATATATGTATAACTGGGTGCCATGGCTGCCACCATACTGGTACCTGAAATTTGGACAAAATGCCTATCTCCAAATCTAATTGTGAGGACCAGCTCCAATGATGTGAGAAGAAAGTCCTTGTCTGCTTTACATAGAAGCCATTGCATGGCCTCCAACCCAGCTTCGTGTATGATGTTCTTGTAGAGTGAAATGACATTCATTGTAAAAGATGTCCTTCCCTTGTGCAAAGTCTACTCCCTCCAATTTCGAAAAAGTGAGTGGCGTCGCGCAAATGGGATACGCTCTCTTGTATTAGTAGCTGGATTGCCTTATCCAGGTACTGAGCTGGGGGGTTCCAGAAGGCTCCCCCATAGCTGCAATGATGGGTATCCCTGGTGGGTCTTTCAGTCTCATGTATTTTTGGCAATATGTATAGGACTGGCATAATAGGGTGTTCTACAAGTAAAAATGATCTTGTATGCTATCACACATACATTCTGCCTCTTCTACCACCTTTATCATGGCTCATGGCCCTCACTTTTTCTGTGGGGTCAAACTGAATTTCTCTGTCACTAGTTGGTATCTATTTGTAAAGCTCCTATACACGAGTGTTTCAAAGCGCTCAAGGAGGGAGGGAACAAGGGCAAAAACAGTCATTCAGAGTCCTTGTATTTCTGAACGATACAAGTCTGCACTAGGCAGGACAAGTGCATGTAACAAGTGCATATAGAACAGTTAACAGTGTAGATAACAGGCAATCGGTCTGACAACTATTCTGCAGTTTTTCCATGTGCATTGAGGTGCGGCCATGCAAGGATAGGCAAGGAAAAACAGACCATCTTCAGGCATGGTACATACAGATGGTGCAAGTTGAGATAATCCACTTTACCCATCAGTACCAAAGCACCACCTTATCTGCCGGTTTGAATATAATTCCTTGGTTGTCTAGCAGGCACTTCAGAGCTTGCCTTTCTCAGTTGCTAAAATTTACTAGTTTGCTCTGTTAAAATTTCAGTTTTCTGCGATCATCCAAGATTCTTTTCAAAGGTAGTTAATATTGAATTATGTACTGGATAAAATGAGCTTTTAGGGCTAATTTGTGTTCCTCCTGTTCAAGCGTCTCGAAGACTTTCGGTTTCCATTTCCTCATAAGTTTGAAAAAAGCAATTTTCTCTAAAAAGAGTACTCGCGTGTTGAGGTACAAATGATTAGCCCTTTTGCAGGACACCTTTCTGGAACCTGGTCAGCTGGTAACTAGAGATAATTATGGCCAGCTCTCCTTGATCTGTGTTGTCTTTCTCTGAGGGGTTTTTCTTTTTCCCTCTCCTAGTTGGCGTCTCTAAAAAATAAATTCACTTGCCTCTCAACACTTGCTCCCCCTCCCCCCTTCCTCCCTCGCTCTTTCCTGTTCGTCCACTTGTGCCTGGTTCTGTTACTACACTCGGCCTCCCTTCCGATTCTTCGCTTGAGATATCAGAGTATACTGTTTCTGAAGCACTTCCTCTGCGTTTCCATGCTGGTTGAGTTGGGGTGAATTGGAGGATTGCAACATTCCTGCCAGCTGTATACACAGTCAATTTATATTCTACTGTATCCCTTCTGAATTTCTAAATCTTCTTGGACTCTAGTTCCTTCTTGTTGTCCAATTTGGAGTTCGTATCTTCTAGGATAGTCTCGATCTGTTCTCGAGTAAGACTATCCGATAATGTGTTTTTAATTCTGTTAATATCCTCCCCTAAATGGCTTGGATGTTGCGAAAATTCTTCTATAGTTAATAAAATCGAGGCCAATGAACATTTTGTTCAAAATTTGTCACCACTTTTTGACAAACAATTGATTCTCTTTACATAGTGTAGGCTCAGTTAATCCTCAAACCTCTCGGGATTTGCTGTGCACTGAGCCAAAGTAGTGGCACGCAATTTGTAATTGATTTTCCCTTCGTATTAAGTGCAAAAGCTGTCTAACTCCTGGTTTTCTGAAAACAGAGGTCTTCACTTGTGGTTTTGATTAAGCCTAAGATCTGGCAGGCCTCATCGGTGAATCCAAGCATTTCTGCTCAGTTTGAAGGAATCGATCTTGGCATAAGATCGATCAATTAGTTCAATATCACTTTGTTTGGGACGTGTCACCTCAGCACACTGGCCCCTAAGAAGTCTATTAAGACGAAACAAAAAAAGGGAGAGGTGCACTTCCAATTACATTGAGTTGTACAGTCTTTAATGATTCACTCTGGCCCTGACGGGCAAAATTCCCACCAGGTCACTGCACAAGTCATCTGGGCATGTTTGCGGCACAGTTCTTCAGCCCCCTAACCAACTTTCTTGTGAAGGTGAAATGGGGATACTTGTGGTTCTCAAATTTGAAGCAGGACCTGTCTCCTAACTAAAGGTTCTCGTCTCCCAAAAGCTGCTGTGTAGTTTGATAATCGGTGGATCATCCAGACGACCTCCTCATTTTCCAATTTGAAGATCCTTGTTTTGTTGTGCATAGGGTACAATGTGTGTCACACTGCACGTGTGCGAGAGAGATGACTGACGGTGGCAATGTGAGATGGGCCTCCATACAAGAGGCCAGTGGTGTGAGTGCATGGTTGCAGGTTGGTTTGCTTTCTCCAGCATGGGGTCTGGCATGGATTCACATGCTCATGAATATTCCCTATCGTCAGGCTGGGAATCCTCGGTAAAGATAAAATCAGTATCAGTTTCGTTTCTGATCTGTCTTTCGTAGTAGTAACCAATCACTGATCTCTGCGTCATACTGACCACAGCCAATGACTGCCCTCTACCTAAGCCCCGCCTCTGGCAGCCATCTTCAGATTTTTACCGCACTTTCAAGTGTTGGGATCCTCGTGCTATTGCTCTCGAGCGTTAGTGCTATTTTTCACGTTTTTTCTCAAAAAAATTTCTCTTTTTTCGGTCAAAAGAGCCTCAAGCTCCACCGTTTCTTCATCTGATCAACGGGGACCCGTGTCGGATTCTTCTACGCCCCTCAAGGGTGAAGATTTCGTCGAGCCACGCTTTTGGAGGATTCCAGAAGTTTCTCAGGCCCATCTCGGACATGGCCCAGGAGAAGGGAAGCTCGACGCCTGGAAAGCTGTTCAGGGTCTGCCCTGGATGCCAGCTTCAGAATGTCTTTAAGGAGGACAAACACTCCCTTTGCCTTTACTGCCTACATGAGGACAAGACGCACGTGGAGAAGGACTGTGCGTTTTGCGGCAATATGTCGGAGCGGACCATGAAGGACCGCCATCAACGTCTCGCCAACTGGCTGGAAGGAAAGAGCCCGTCAGGCGAGAAGAAGTCCGAGCGGTCTTCTAAGACCTTTGAGGGCGCCCTGGCGACGGGGGTCCAACAGAAGGCCAAGCACCGCGAGTCCGCTGGCACCCGGAATGCCGAACGGTCGGGCTCTATGGGCGCCAGGCAGGGCGCATCCTCCCCGGCGCCATCAACCACGAGCCAACGCTCTGGCTCGGGTAAGAGGAAGGCCGAGCACCCGGCGAAGCTCCTGGAGAGACCCCGGTCGAGCTCGAAAGCCCCATCGGAGGGGGAGCGAGGCGGTGACCCTCCCCCCAAGGAGAAGGCGGTGAGCGCACCTAAGGTGGTGAAAGCCTTGATCCATCCGGCCAAGGCCTCTATCGAGACAGTCGCGGCGGCCCTGGCTCAGCCTGTGGAGGCTACACCAGTGGTGGCGACCTCGGGGGCCCAGAGTCTCCCTGCCACCGCGGAGGGAGTCCTCTTTCATGCCCATCGACAGGACCCCCGTGAAACCTCCGACGGAGAAGAAAAAGGGGGGGCAGGAGGTCGTCGTGGATTCGGCCTTAACCTGAGGAGGAGCTAATCGAAGTCTTAAGCCACGGCGTTGGCGTGGAAGAAGACCAGCCCGTCGGGAGGGACCCAGACGTAGGAGACGACGAGAATGTCGAGGGTGCCGACGGGGCTCCTGTCCGCCCGTCGGACTCCCCTCAACCAGTGCCGCAAGACAACTCGGCGGCCATTTTGTTGGCTATACAGTCCTTATGCTCGGAGATAAGGACGAGACTGCCGTTGCCACCAACGGAGGAACCGCTCCCGACGGGGGACCCGGAGCCAGGCCCTTCTGGGAGCCCTCCCCCTAAGAGAAGAAAGATTCATCCTCCACCTCCTTTTCAGCCATCGCGCCCTGTTCAGCCCTACTCCCCGTCCACGACGCCTGGGGATGATACGGGGACTGACACAGCCGCGACGGGGACAGACGACGAGGTTTACGACGAGAATCTCCCGTCGTCACCTCCCACCCGGGCTTCCCCGCCCAACGAGATTGGATCGTTTCACTCCATGATCGCCGGGGCATCCGAGCTTTTCCAGCTCTGCCTGGAAGAGAAGAAGGAACGGCGTGAGGCCAAGAGGAAGACGGTCCTCGCTGTACCTCTACTAGACGATATTTGGGATGAGGGCCTCGCCCTCCTCAAGAACCCATCCACGACGCCGGCTAGAAGGGATCGGTACGAGAAGAAGTACCGGGTCCCGGACGCGGCCCCCTTGTGCCTCCGGGCTCAGCCGACCCCGGACTCGGTCGTCTCCGCGGCAGCCAGGAAGAAAGCGGGGGGGGGAGGGGCGCGGCCTCTACGTCGGCCTCCCCGCCGGACGGCGAGGGAAAGAAATTAGACACTATGGGACGCAGAGTCATCTCGACGATGATTAAGGCGGCCAACGCCTTGGCTATCGTAGCCCGCTACGACAGGGAGTTGTGGTACAAACTGGCCCCCCTGCTGGACTTCCTAACAGACGACAAGAGGGCGGAAGCCCTAGAGATCTTGCAGGAAGGAGAGGTGGCGTCGGACCACGCCATTACGATTGCGACGGACATCGCTGACACTGGATTTCGCCAGTTGGGCAACGGGGTGTGCCTTAGGCGGCGTAGATGGCTCAAGGCTACTGACTTACGTCAGGACGTGCAGACCAGAGTCTTGGACATGCCGTTCGACGGAAACAACCTGTTTGGGAAAACAGTAGACGATTCCCTTCCAGCCATCAAGGCAGAGACGGCCCGGGCTCTTGGGGTTCTTCAGCAGCGGCGGCCGCCCTTTCGGAGCGGCGCAGGCAAATGGGGTGCCTCCAAAGGTTCCAGCGGCGGATTTTCCACCTACCGTCAAGCGGCCCGTTCGTCGTCACAGGAAGCTTACAGGGGATGAGGCAAGTCAGGCGGACCCCGCCGTCGTCGCCAAGGAGGTCAAGGCGGCAAAGTCTCGTCGAAGCAGGACTGAACCGGCCGTGGGGTCGGGCCCCCATCGAAGCACCCCGGTGGGAGGCCGGCTGGCGAGCTTAGTCAGCGTGTGGGAGTCAATCTCCACCGACCGTTGGGTGCTGGACGCCCTAGCTCAGGGTCACGCGCTCGAGTTTCTAAAGAAGTGCCCGCGCGTTCCCCCTGTGGCCAGGAAAGAACATCACGTCCCTCAACTTCTCTTGGAGGTAAAGGCGATGCTCAAGAAGGGCGCCATCGAGCTCGTCCCAAAGAGGCTTTGGGGCTCCGGAGTTTACTCAAGATACTTCCTCGTGAAGAAGAAGACGACGCGAGGATGGCGTCCCATCCTGGACCTGCGACGACTGAACAAATTTATCAAGGCACAGAAGTTCCGGATGGTCACCCTCTAACACGTCCTGGGTCAACTGGAGGAGGGCGATTTCCTGTCGTCGTTGGATTTGGAGGATGCCTACTTCCATATTCCCATCCCATTCCCGAAAGTTTCTCAGGTTCGTGGTCCAGGGGCGTCATTACCATTTCAGAGCCCTTCCCTTCGGATTGAGGTCGGCACCCAGGGTGTTCACCAAGTGCCTCGCACCGGTGGCGGCGCAGCTGCGCTGAGAGGGGATCCACGTCTACCCCTACCTGGACGACTGGCTCATCCGAGCAAAGTCGAAGGAGCTCGCCGTGGAGCACACGGCAAGGACCGTACAACTACTCACGGACCTGGGATTCTCCATTAACTACGCCAAGTCCCACCTGGTGCCAGCGCAAGACGCACTGTTTCTGGGAGCGAAGCTCGACAGTGTCGCTTCTGGCATCTCCGTCGGAGAAAAGGACGAGGGCCATCTTGGGCAAGGTGCAGCGGATGCTGGTTGCGGACGCGGCCAGGGTGAGGTCCATCAAGTCCCTCCTCGGAATGATGTCTTCTTGCATTTACCTCATCCGCCTGTGCAGGCTCCGGATGCGCCCGTTGCAGGAGTTCCTGGACGCGCGCTGGATCCAGACGACGGGCAGCTTCGAGGAGAGGATCACACTCGAGAGTTTCCGACGAGCGATCCGGTGGTGGGGCACCTGTGCGCATCTGACGGCGGGCATGGACTTCCAGACCCCCGGCCACCAGGAGACAGTGACCGCGGATGCCTCCCTGGAAGGGTGGGGAGCGCACACTGAAAATCTGCACGCGAGAGGCCTTTGGCTTCTGACGGAGAAGTCCCTCCATATCGACGTCCTGGAGCTCCGTGCAGTGTTTTGGGCCCTCAGGTCCTTTCTTCCGTCCCTCAAGGGCAAGGTGGTGAGGATCTTCACCGACAACACCACCACCATGTTCTACATCAGGAAGCAGGGTGGAACCAGGTCCCCAGCCCTGTCCAAGGAGGCGCAAGATCTGTGGCATTGGGCCGTCGCCCAAGGGATGTTTCTGGTGCCGTTTCATCTGGCAGGGATAAAAAACACCATCGCCGACTCGCTCAGCAGAGAGCTGCGCTCGTGCCACGAGTGGGAACTACGACAGGATCTAGTGGACCGCCTCTTCCGACGGCGGGGCACACCCCAGATCGATCTGTTCGCAACAGCGACGAACTCCAAGTGCCGGAGGTTCGGAAGCAGGTTTCCCCAGCCGAGGAGCATGGGGGGGATGCTTTCTCGTTCCCCTGGGAGGGCCTGTTTCTATACGCGTTCCCTCCATTGCCATTGCTGATCTGGCTCATCAACCAGCTCAAGAGGTCACGGTGCAGGATGATCCTCGTCGCACCTGCGTGGCCGAGGCAGATATGGTTCCCGGACCTTCTGGACTTGTCAGCGTCCCCGTCAATCAAGCTGCCAGTGGACGCGGATCTTCTCTCCAGGGAAGGAGGCGCCATCCTCCATGACGACCCGAAGTCGCTGAACTTGCAGGCCTGGCTCCTGCAGCGTTACAGTTTGGAGGATATGACATACCGGCCGACTGCAGAGAGGTTCTTGCAAAGGCCAGGGCGTCCTCAACTCTTAAATGCTATGGACACAAATGGAAGAGGTACTCTGTCTGGTGCCACGCACAGAAGATTAACCCTGTACGGATTACGGCTCCCCAGGTACTGCCGTACCTTCTGTCGCTGGCCAAGGCTGGACTGGCGCACGCGTCCATCAAGATTCATCTTGCTGCGATCTCCCGATACACCAGAACCACGGGGCGGACGTCTTTGTGGTCTCATCGTCTGGTGAAAGAATTCATGAAGGGACTGTTCAGATCGTTCCCGCCGGTGAAGGCTCCGGCCCCGGCGTGGGAGCTCAACGTGGTGCTGACCAAGCTCATGGGACCTCCGTTCGAGCCTCTGCACTCGGCTCCGTTGAAGTTCTTGTCGTGGAAAACAGCATTTCTTGTGGCCATCACCTCCGCACGTAGAGTGAGAGAGATCCAGGCCCTTTCCTGCAAGCCCCCGTACTTGACTTTTCACGACACGAGGGTAGTGCTCAGGACGCACCCCTCCTTCATGCCCAAGGTGCCGTCGGAATTCCACCTCAACGAACCCTTAGTGTTGCCTGTTTTCTTCCCGTTGCCTTTGTCGCCGGCCGAAAGGACTTTCCACTCGCTGGATGTGGCTAGAGCGCTGAAGTTTTACGTGGACTGCACAAAGTGTTTTCGGAAGACGTCACATCTTTTTGTGAACTTTGGACCTGTCAATCAGGGGAAGGCTCTCTCAAAGGCTTCCATTTCCAGATGGCTCTCCGGCTGTATCATGTACTGTCATCGGTTGGCCAACCGACCGCTGCCTGGCCGTCCGAGAGCCCATTCCACCAGAGCGATCGCAGCTACCAGGGCGTTCCTATCTGGTGTGCCCTTGCTGGACATCTGCAGGGCTGCTACGTGGAGGTCGACGCACACCTTCACGAAATTCTACTGCGTCGACCGGGATTCCAGGGAGGAGTCCGGGGTCGGCCAAGCAGTGCTGCGCAATTTGTGCGCCTAAGGTGAGCCTGGTGAGGAGGTAAGAATTGCTTAATGTTGAGTTTGATGTAATGCTTAATGTTGAGCCTTTGCCACCTCCCGTGGTTGTGCATGTGTGTACTGCTATGTATTCTTTATTCATGAGCATGTGAATCCATGCCAGACCACCTGTAACTGTTGTTCTCCAGCATGGGTCTGGCATGGATTCACATGCGAACCCTCCCGCCTACCCCTCTGCGGCTCTTCACTTGGTCATACTGCCACTTCACGTGCTACCAAATCTGAAGATGGCTGCCAGAGGCGGGGCTTAGGTAGAGGGCAGTCATTGGCTGTGGTCAGTATGACGCAGAGATCAGTGATTGGTTACTACTACGAAAGACCAATCAGAAACGAAACTGATACTGATTTTTTCTTTACCGAGGATTCCCAGCCTGACGACGGGGAATATTCGTGAGCATGTGAATCCATGCCAGACCCATGCTGGAGAACAACAGTTACAGGTAAGTAACTTGTTCCTTGTGAGGACTACTCCGTTCATCTCTGAATCTCCCCTCGAAGATCTACTACCACCTTACAATACACACACATATCCCCTGTAAACTACTGCCGTAGGCCAAGTTTTTGGCACTTAAACACTAATCGAGCTCTCCTCTTCAGCCCCGTCATGCTCTACCACTTCAGAGGCTAAGCAGGCCCAAAGTGCTCCTACTCTACCAGATCATCCGCTCTTCCCTAAAGATAAAATACTTCCATATTGCTCAGCCAAAGCCTTAGAAAGCAGGCCCGCAACAGGAAATGGATACTGCCAAACTAGATCTATCAACCCAGCAGATTTTGCATAGTGATCTTCCAACTAATGGCCCCATTCCCTTTTTCTTAGAGCCGTGAGAAGTGAGGCTACCAAAAGAGGCAGAAGAGCGCTATACAAGACCGCTATACGGGACCACTGGATTATATACATATTTGGTTGGAAAAAAAGATTTCATTTAGCAAAGTGTAACTACTGCAAGGACAGATACAGTATTTTGTAACAATTATTTCAATGTTCTGACAAAAGAATGAAATAGACTTGGAGCATCACTGTAGATAACACAAGAAAAACCGTAACTCCTAAGTCCGGTTCCCCTTCCCAATCGTGGATGTAAAATGTGGATTAGATGTTCCATTTCATGAGCATAGATTTACACTGGGTGGCAAGTTCTGGGAAAATGATCAGAAGGACCCCTTGGCAGTTAACTTAAAGATTTTAGTTCTGACCCAGTTATTTCACGAAACCTAGTACTGTTTAACCACTTTTTTTTTTTTTTTTTTTTTTAATATACTTGAAAATAATGGGTCTGAGCATGCTGTGGTATGTTCCGCATACCTCTTCTTCCCACCATACCTCTGACAAAAAAACAGATGGTTTTTGTTAATCTCTATGAAACAGTATCTGCTCACTCTCTAGCCAATATTGCCAATAGTCTCTATTTGTAATTCATCTATTAATCACCATTAATAAGGTTGCCCAAATAAAACAACTGATCTATTGGGTAGCAAATGGTGTATACAGCTAAACCTACACTTCCTAAGCAGTCCCTGGGGAAATTAAAATGCAGAGGAAACTCAAATCTGCAAAATGAGCTAAAGATCAAACTAGTATGCAGTAACTAAATATTCACAATCTTGGAGGCAAATGGGGTTTCCTACTCTTCGCCAATTGGATCACCTAACTCAAGTAAAAAATTGTTCAAAATC
The DNA here is from genome assembly GCF_040938575.1 of Ambystoma mexicanum. NCBI lineage: Eukaryota > Metazoa > Chordata > Amphibia > Caudata > Ambystomatidae > Ambystoma > Ambystoma mexicanum. The sequence continues at coordinate 160,536,291 of NC_090921.1, forward strand.
TTGATTAAAACCCTGTGTCTTGCCCTCTAAAATGGAGCATTCAAAATGTGCCCTGCTCACCAGCTATTGGCGAGTGACATTTGAAACTTGGCAAACAAGAAATGGTGTCCTGTGTTCATGCGAAGAACTGTGGAGGCAAATTGTTTGCCTGTTACTAACTTGAAACTTGAATTTCTTTACCCCTCAATAGTCTTCTGATGGTTGGGGCAATAATTTCCAGTCTTTGCTTTGTGGGAAATTGTTGCATTCAAGTATTGTTCACTTTAGTCATGTATAATCCATTAGATACTGTTCCTATACCTATACAGAATGAACGGGTTAGTATGCCCCTCCCCATGACCCTCCAACTTCCCCCACTCCCATTGCTACCCCTTTGCCAGTTTAAATGTTCCTCTCCATATACAGGGGCCTAGAACCGTAATCCTGCTAAACTCTGTTCTTGTTCTCGCCACCCTCCTTCTCCTCCCTAACTATTCAGTTTTGCCGACTGGTTGCCTGGTTCACCGCTGAGCCTTGCAGGTCCCAACCCCCTCTCCCCCATCCCCTCCCCTCCCCCCGCCAATCTTTGCACTTGCCTCTGGGCCACTGCACTATGTGCAGCATTACTGCACTTTCAGTTATGCTCCATGAGTGAGGCAACCTCTGCACTTAACCCAGGGTCTTGTTGGACTGGACGTGTTTGTACCCCTCCACCCCCTCTTTGTTGCACCTCCGCCTGTACGCATGCATGACCTAAATGTACTAGGACTAGTAAGTTTGTCTGTCCTGAGGCCCCCCCCACCCCTCCCCTTTTTTTGTCCCTCTTTCTAGCTTGGTCGCTCGCAACTGTAACACTTCATGCACTTGCACTCGGCGAAATGCTGTCAGGCCTAGTATGCTAGTTTTTTCTTTTTAGATCATTTGGAAACTTCAAGGTCTAAGAATGATTACTGTATTCCCTTGTTGCCTTCCCTCCTTGAAGCACTCTGTGTATGCGCTGTATACATTTACAGTTCGTGACTTCTGGCCATAAAGACTGTGGAAGTCCATCATCGTGGATTTGTTTTATTGGCATTTCTTAGTTTACAATTTTAAACTTTTTATGCTATATTTAACCGTACAAAACAAGGGAAAGAAGTTGTACAAGAAGTTAGAATTCAAAACTAACTAATAAAAAAAAGAAACAAACCAGGTATAAAAATAGTGATGGTGAATTAAAACTAACATAAGAAGAAAGCTATAAAATCCTACTAACGTATGCAAATGCGTTATCACAAACAGGGAAGTCCCGACACAGTCCAGTTATCATTGTCCTTTTGTTAATTCAGCTTTGGTGCGCTGGGACTCTTTTGCGGTTCCAAAAACCTGTTTGAGATATCTTTTTTTTAAAAAAAGCCATAATCCAAGTGTTACGGTGGTTCTTTTCCCTTGCATCAAGAGAACCCATATTTCTCTTGAAGACCTTGTAGAGCAGTTTTTTTAGAAATTCCCCTCAAGTGTTTTTCTCTTGAATCCTTAAAGGCCAAGCACTCAATCATTAATTGCATCTGTGTTTCAAAGGGATCTGCGCAAAGTCTGCATGAGTAGTTGCGCTCACTTTCCTGCCGCCATCTCTGTTTCCTCCTTAGTAGGAAAGAGATTTAGGCGGAGCCTCAGGAACACTTGTCTTATTGAAGGGAACTTCTTAATGTAAGTCAATGTGTCCCCTCTTTTCCCAGGGAGGCTTCCTAGTTCACCTCCTATTTTAGAAGAAGAAATCCCGTCCTTTGTTGTTATCCAGTCAAAGTCCAGTAATTTTCTTTCTACGAGGCCTGGATTTGCCAGCAGGGTGTCTTCTGAGAGGGCCAGCCTTTGGAGTATCTCTGAGCATATAATCTTCCACTCAATCGGGGATCGTTCCTGATTGTTCTTTAGGGCGTGGTGCAGTAGGTCAAAACCTCCCACTGTGAGGATCCAGGCATTTACGCAGAAGGGATAGCGTTTTCCACTCCAGAGCAGCATTCAAAGATGACAAGCCTAGCTCCGGATTACTTTGACTGGCAATGAGTTAGGCAAATCGCGGGTTCTTCTCCAGAAGATTCCCTCAGCCTGTCGTCAAGCTGCACCTGACAGCCTTAATTGAGTTTCTGCACCACATAAGAGTATTGGCACAACCTTGAGTTTGTAGAACTCGATCACCGGAGACTAGGAGAATTTACCATACTTCTGTTTGATAATTTGACCTGGGTGGCCAGATTCCTGGCTTTAAATTTTAGTATTTCCAGGCCAAAAGAATCGATGGTGCTATTATTCAAGGACATGCCAAGGTATGTAATTTCAGCAACTTCGGGAACTCTCTCCCCTTTAACTGCAATGGGAATTGGAGGACAGAAGGGCATACATTTCAGTTTAGGAAGGTGATTTGCGCAGGGCAGGCAACAACTAGGTAGGGGAAAATTCCATAGTTTGGGGGGGGGGGAAGCAGGAAAATGACCAAAAAAAAAAGTATTTGGTGGACATGGTTGTCATGGTACTGCAATGGCTTCTATGAATTTTGAGAAACAATTCTCCCCAGACGCTTGCAGTTAGGAAATCGCACATTTTTTGTTCACAAAACCAGCATTACCACAAGCCAAAAACTGAGCCATGGTTCACGGGAGTTTTATGCTTACGGCCTCAACAGACGTACTTAAGTGTAAATCAGGAAAACCAATGTGGCGAGGAAGGGAAAGCATACATTTTTTGAAAGAGCACAGGCAGGCCTTTTCAAGGGTAGGTGACTTGTGCAGGTTACAAAAGTGTATGGTGCCTAAAGCAGCGACTAAATGTAGGACACATTTGGGAAATGAAAGGGTTGTGTGACAAAGGGCACCAGCAAATGGGTCGCAATGTTATGAAAACCACGCAAACACAACAAATGTCATACCTTCCCATGTTCCCACAGGTGTCCCGACAAACGGTACTCGCATGCGTGGGTGCAGCTACGTGGGCACCGAGGGGGAAGCCGAAAACCTGGCTAACCCCTAGTCTTTTCGGACAGCAGAATTTGTGGAATTCTGCTGAAGCGCACACCATGCAGATATGGGCCTAGTGTGTCCAAGCCACCAAGGAAAACGGGGAACCCCATGATTTCCAAAAGAGGACACCCGTGGGAATCAGCAGAGGTCTGACTTGCGCAAACAAAGAAAACCAAGAAGAAAATTGAAAAATGGCAGGCTGCACTTTAAGGGGGGGGGGCTAAGGGGCAGGGGTCCTGAAATCTCTCTACTGGGTCCCGGTCGCTGCAAGGATCAAGTTCAAGACACTCTGCATTGTCCACTGCTTTCTGGGGCCGGGGACCACACTACATCAAACTCTCTCTTCGTAAGCACTTTCCTTCTTGATCCCTCTGCTCATCCACCTCCAACTCTGAGGGTCAGCCGCTTCTCCAGGCAGAGAGTGGTGGTGGGGAGGGCTTGTAGATCTCTCTCCTCCGTTGGTGCCTCCCTCTGGAACAGCCGACCTGCTTATCTCAAGCTTGAGCAAGACCACCTAAGGTTCTGGAAGCAACTCCAGAGCTTCCTTTTTGCTTCTTTCTCTTTCCTGCTGATGCACTTATCTGCTGCACTAACTGGTTGCCTGGCCACACTCTGAACCTTAATGGGGGGGCACCAGGCTCCTTCACGACCAGTAGGCCTGTGTACTGCCTCCGGGCCTGCCGCGCACTTGGACTATTTTGCATCCTACAGTCTCCTGCCTCCTTGCACTTGCCTAGAGCTGGCCCCCCCAGCGGCACTTACTTGAACTTTGCCTACTGCACTCTTCCCTCCTCCCTCTGGCACTTCTCTCCTCTTTTCCCTGGCACTTCTCTTCCCGCTTGCACAATCTCAATGACACAAGGCCTAGTAAGATTGTTTGTTTTCTCCTTTGTTTGTCTCACCTTCATGGTCTTACTCCGCCTAGAAACACTTCTGTACAGGTGCGTTTTATAAATTACTCATATCAAACACAACACTGCACATGGGATAAAGCCAAGAATGGCCTGGTCAAAGGCATCAGGGATTCTGAAGATCTAGTGGTGAAGATCTAGTGGTGGTACCAGACAAGGTCGATGAGCTAAAATAGTTGAAAAAAATAAAAGCTTTCCAAGGGATGTTACAAATTCTTCCAGCGCAAATCATTAGAAGAAATGCATTCATCACTGGGTGGGCAATCCACCTGAAATGCCACAAATGCCAAGGGACCTGGACACATCAGGAAGTGCAATTGCTTATGTGTTGAGTTTCTGGCAGTATGCACAGCCGTGTTCTCCAACAAGCAGGGAGGCACTTCCTTCCAGACACTAGCCAATCTGCACAATTTGATTTTGGCAATGATGCTTGGAGAAACCCATCTCTAAAAGCATTTGGCAGTTATAGGCAATGGTCTTGCAAACTGCTTTAGTCGCCATGCACCGCAGTAACACTAGTGGTAACTCAATAGTATGCTCAGACACATCTAGTTGAAGTGTTTCACTCCAAACATACTTACTTGCAGCAAGTATGGAGGGAAAATGCTAAAACCTCCCGTCCAGTTACATACACGTTTATTCTGGGTAATGTCCCATGGATAGCATCATCTCATTGGGACATTTGCATACACCTTCAGCCCCCACCTCCCCCCTCCCCAAGGGCAAACATTTCCTTCAAACCATGGATTGCTGATGTACATTTCCCACTTTGAGACCATGTATATAGTCACAACACTAGTGGGTATAACTACCATATTCTGTTTCTGCAATAACATTTTTTAATCTGCCCCCAATCCCTGCAATTCAAGCGGATATTTCTCAAGTTCATTGACTTATAAATCGCTGATTCTTGTCCTTTACGGAGCAATAATTACTCAAATCAGGATTGGCCAAGAATGACCATCGGACTAGGGTGACCACTAGGCAGGCCATTATGACACATGCCAAGGGATGGGCAATATTAACTGGTCCATTACAATCTGACAAGATTACACATACCGATGAGTGCGTACAGACAGTGCTCCAGGTAAGATTTGAAAGTGGGGGTATTTTATCCCCCATTTCTTTTAAGTTGGCAGTAAAATAATTTTTTGGGGATTATAAATTGAAGTCCAATTCACAATGGGAGTATGTTATATAAGAGTGAACATGTTGCCTATGCTTGTGAATCTGCTTAGAATCACATGCTGTGCATATATTTATTTGCATTTTAAAGCGCACAGCTGCCCTGGGGCATTGTGGCGCTGTTACAAGAGGGTTTGCTTGCCATGGAGAAAATCTCGACAAAACAGAAATGGAGACAAGGTTACAGGCATGGCTACAGTTCCGAGGTTACATGGGAACAGTGAGCATGGTACAGTTGTAATATTCAGATATTGTTGCGTGCAGCAGTATTATAGGAGAGATTCACTTGAATAAGGTGGTTTTCAGAGCTTTTCTAAAAGCTATGAGGGATGTTTCAGCTCTTAGTTTAGGCGGTAAGGAGTTCCAGGCTTTTGGCGCTAGGACTTCAAAACTCGAGCCGCCAGCTTTAACTCTGGTGAAGTTGGGGATTGCAAGTTGGTTGGCGTACAGGTCCCTTTTGGGTCTGAGTGACTGGACTGGTTGTATCCGTTCGGTAAGGTAGCTAGGGGCAGAATGGGATATGCATCTGTGGGTAATGGTGAGCGTCTTGAACTGGATGCGCTCTTTAACTGGGAGCCAGTGGGCGTTTTGTCTTGCTAGGGAGATGTGTTCACTCCTTGGAATATTGAGGGCTGCTCTCAGGGCGTTGTTCTGTGCGATCTGAAGTCTGTTCATGTTTTTGGCAGAGGTGCCTAGTAGGAGGACGTTGCAGTAGTCCAGTTTAGCGCCTATGGTGGCCCTGGCGATGTTGAGGCGGTTTGTAGTGGACAAGTAAGGCTTTACTGCGTTGATTATTTTGGTTGCTAGGGCTACTGAGGAGGAGATGTAGCTGACATGTCTGTCGATGGACAGGGTAGAATCTAGGTATACTCCCAGAGTTTTTACAGCAAGGGAGACAGATTACCGAGTTCTCAATTGGGAAGGTGCTGTATTTGCTGTCTAGTTTGTTGAGGGTTTCTTTAGGTCCCACCAGTAAGATCTGTCTCGTCTCCGTTGAGACATAGGCCATTGGCTGCCATCCATGCCTGGATGATGGCATAAGTGTTTTGTAGGGTTTTTAGGTCTTGCTTGTAGTCACCAGTTAGTGGTAGAAGGATTTGAGTATCGTCGGCATAATTGGTGAACGTTATGCCGAATTCTTCTAGGTCATTGAATAGCGGGAGTGTGAATAAGTTGTATAGTGTGGGGGAGGTGCAGGACCCTTGTGGAACTCCACAATTGATGGGGGAGGGGGTGGCTGACGCTTGGTCTGAGTAGAACCTCATTGCTCTGCCCTCCAGGAAGGATGAGATCCATGTTGTAGCTTCATCCGAGAAGTGAGCTGTATTGGTGAGGTGTGTCTTTAAGGTTTTATGGTCGACTAGGTCGAACGCAGCCGACAGGTCGAGGAGTAGGAGGATGGCACATTTGCCTTTGTCCATATTTTTTTAGGAGTTGGTTCTTTAGGTCGAGTAGCGCTGACTCTGTGCCATGGCGTGGGCGAAAACCGGACTGTCTCTTGCCTAGGATGTTGTGAGATTCAAGGTAGGCTTATATCTGTAGATGGGCAGCCTTATCCAGGATTTTCAGCAGGAATGGCACTGTTGTAATGGGTCTGTAGTTGTTGGGTGAGTCTGGGTCTAGAGTGGGCTTTTTTAGTAGTGGGCGAACCCAGGCTTCCTTTAGGGAGGAGGGTACTGAGCCAGTGGCGAATGAGGCGTTAATAAAGGTGGCGATGAACTGGGCTAGGGGCTCAGCGCAGTCTTTGATTGTTTGCTGGACAAATGTCCCCCTTGCAGAGAGAAGGTTTTAGGTGTTCCATGATGCGTAGGACCTCAGGAGCGGTTACCTTTCTGAAGGTAAATGGCGGTGGAGGATTGTTGTTGTGTTGGGTAGGGTGCTTAGGGCTGGGGGCAATCCGCGTTTTGTGAGGAGACTTGGGTAGACTGTCCAGGTTGGCTTTGATTTTCTTTTGGAGTAGGTCTATTTTGTCAAGCATAGCCTTCTGGATGTCATTGCACCATTTCTCGTCTTTGACTGTTTGGTGTTTGGATGCGGGCTGTATAACTAGTTCGTTGAAGATAGCGAATAGTTCTTTTGAATGTGATTGAGCATTGTCGATTCTAGTGTTGTATGTGTCAGCTTTAGCTTTGGCTATGGCGTTTTTCTATTCTTTAGCAATAGTTGGGTATGAGTCGCGTAGTGGGGCGGACAGGATTGACATTTTTTGAGTGCTTGTCTTTTGAGTGTTTTTAGGTCACGGAGGTCTTGCTTGAACCATGAGTTGGCGTGGAAGAGTTTTCTCGCTTTTTTTGTTTCTAGTGGGGCAATTGTGTCGATCTTTTTAATGGTGGTGTCGTAAAGTTTGACTAGTTCTTCGGGGTTATTGGAGGTGGGTGATGCTAGTGCTGAGACTTCTAGGAGTGGACACATTCTGTCTTTGGTGAGTTATTTTTTTGATCTTGCTAGGGCTGCTGGCATGGGAAGGTTTTGACTAGTAGGAGACTTTGTTGGGATGTAGAAGTGGATGAGATGGTGGTCGGTCCAAGGTTGTGACGTGTTTGAGCTGATGTCTACCCTGCAGTTGTGATCGACTAGCCAGTCTAGTATGCGGCCTTTAGTGTGAGTGGCAGAGTCAATTCTCTAGATGAATTGGAGGTCTAGAAGGGCTTTAGCAAAGGTTTAACTGTGTTTGTCTTTTGTGTCATTAAATCTGAGGTTCATGTCTCCTAGGAGTATGGCTTTAGTGTTGGGTTTGAGGTTGTTACCTAAGAGGTGTAAGATGTCGGCTTGGAAGTTCAGGAGTGGGCCAGGTGGCCGATACACAAGGTGCATTGTCATGGTGTCTTTGGGGGATAAGGAGATTTTTACTGATAGGGCATTGAAGTTCTCGGATGTGATGGGTTTAATTTGTCTAGCCTTCAGTGTTTCTTTGACTATTAGGGCCACACCTCCGCCTTTGTGTGTTGGTCTATCTTGACGGAGGATGATGTACCCAGGGGGAGGGGACTGACATATGGCCGGTCCAGAAGCTTCATGCAGCCAATTTTCTGTAATGGCAAGAGCGTCTAGCTCGAGGTCAGAGATTAGGTCATGTATTTCTGTGGCATGTGCTTGTAGGGATCTTGCGTTAATGAGAGCCAGTTGGATTTGGGAGGGTTCATGTGTGCTTGGTTTGGTGGAGTCGGTGTGGTGTTTGGTGGTGTTGGTATGGAGTTTAGTGGCGGGGTGTTGGGGTAGAGGACTGGGAGTGGTAGTGGAGAGTGCGGGGAGTGACTGTGGTGTGAGTTTGTGAGTATAGGTGTGAGCTGTGGAGATGCACTGGTAGCGTGTGGGATGTGCTTCCGGCAGTGGATTTAGGGTTGGGGAATGTGTTAGTGGGTGGGGATTGGAGGTTGAGGCGCTCGTGTGTGAGTAAGGCTGGTAGGAACGGAGTTGGGCGAATGGAGTCAGAACAAGGAGGCCTGTTGGGGTAGACGGGGGCCATGTTAAGTATGGTGGGCGTAGCCTGGAATATGGGTGAGGGGTATGAGTGCAAACAAATGGGCAGAATCGACTGTAGGCTAGGTGCAACAAAATAGGCAGATTTGACTTTAGGCTAGGTGCAAACAAGAAGGCAAATTCCACTTTAGGCTAGGTGCAACAAAATAGGCAGATTTGACTTTAGGCTAGGTGCAACAAAATAGGCAGATTTGACTTTAGGCTAGGTGCGAACAAGTAGGCAAATTTGACTTTAGGCTAGGTGCGAACAAGTAGGCAAATTTGACTTTAGGCTAGGTGCAACAAAATAGGCAGAATCGACTGTAGGCTAGGTGCAACAAAATAGGCAGATTCAACCTAGGCTAGGAGCATAGGCTAGTATATGCACGACAGAAAACTGGTACTATGGCAAGTTTATGATGTCGGACGGATTGCGTAGTCTCTAGGTGGTGACTGGCTTCGGGGTCTTCAATGAAATTGGAGTACTCTGTGGACCATAAGTGTGATGCTGGAAATGCATCTGAGGGACAGGGCCTCTGAATCCTTGTCCTTTTTCTGTTTTTACCGTGTGTTCTGTTATGTTTTCTGCCCCGGAGTCCATGTGGGACTCCTGGCAGTGCAGCTCTCTCTTTTGGTTTGGTGAACAGACCCATGGGATACCCTTATGGCACCCATGGGTAGGGGTACAACCCTGTGCCCCTAGTGTATGTTTTTGGGCACCTGTGGGTGACCCCAGAGCAGGGTATGGGCTGGTGGCAGCTCCGTGCTGAATTTGACAGGTGCTCCGGGTGTCCTCCATTTTGGGACACCCTGGCCCTGCCATTGGGATCTGTTGATTCCTGATAGGAAACAAGATGGCCCCTGTGGCCTCTTGTTTTCTATGGCCTGTTATCTTGTTTTTCCCAAAGTCCTGGGAAGCCCTGTCTCTGTCCCTTCCCCCTGACTGGCTGTTGGGTGGAAGTTCCATGTATGGTATTGTTGTGAAGGCCCAGCTAGACTGACTGGAGCCTTCCCAGTGACTGTATGTTGTGGGTACCTCCTGTGGGTGGGACCTGGGTGAATGGAGTGTGACCAATATACACTTCTTGTTGTGGTTGTCTGTCTCTCATGCCAGAAACCAAAGACTGAGACAGCCCTGCCCGAAACTGGCCTGAATGCAGTGTGTAGTGTTGAATGGCTGGTTACTTGTCCCAATCCACATTCCCTGTTGTGAGTGTCTGGAAGGGAGGAGTGTGGCCTGAATGCACTGTGTGCCTGATTGGCTGACTGACTGCCTGAATGCCCTGCAGTATGATTGGCTGCTGAGTGTGTGCCAGCAGCGTGGATGAGAGAGAGGATAGTATATCTGGGGACCTCTCACCACTGGAAAAGTGTTCAGAAGGGACCTTTGGTTGAGAAGCGACCATTGTGCTCCTAAAGCAGCCAGGGAGCTGAGTCTCCACTCTACGAGTAACTGGAACTGCTGATCCTCGACGTCCAGCTGGAAGAAGAAGACTTGCTGTGGCATTTGCTTCGACCGATCTGAAGGCTGACGAGATCGTCGAGGGCTGACCCGAGAGAGGACCTGGTAAGGCGCCCTCTTCCCGTGCTCCGAGGGACCATCGAGCACCGCTCCATCTTCGCCGAAGCGCCCTGGAAGACAGACCCTCGAAAGGCTGTCGACCCGAGACGGGACCGCTGAGGAGATCGAAGTGAAGCACCCGGACATCGACGCCGTCAAAGTCCATTGCCGTCGACCAGGGTTCGCAGGTTTGTGTAACCGCTGGAGGCCCGTCGAAGTTGTGTTGCCCAGCCGTGGGAACCACTTGACGCCGTGCCGCGACGACCGGAGCCGTCCGCTCCTTTGCCTAAGAACATTCAATCGAAGGACTCTCTCGACCGCATCGTCGACCGCTTATCCTGCCGGAGAAAGTCGAGGCCGACCAACGTGCCGAGGAGAAACCTGCCGGTGGGTTTCCCGCCACCCGACGACCTCAAAGACTCGGACGACTCGACGCCCTTGCTGGGCTCCCGTCTCTACAATCTTTGCGGTCCAGAACTATTGTCATCGAGGTGCCCCGCACACCTCCGCCTTGCAGGACGCCGACGCCGATGAGCACCGCTCGGACGAAGCTGCCGCCTCTTCGACATCGTTCTACCTCGTTTGTCGACGGACGTTCAACGCCCCGTGCCTCCCGCTTGAAAGGGAAGGCATTCAAGAAGGGCCGTCGATTCCCCGTCGCCGAACAGCGAGTCCCTCAACGTTTGTCGACGCCTTCGAGGAGCTCGACTCCACCAGGTACATTGGGGGGGTAAAAACATTATAGGAGAGAATAAGACTTGCAGAGCAATATATGGACTGGGCTTGTGCTATATCTTTCTTTACAGGTTGCCCAGGTGGGGGGATCTCCACACAGAACTGTGCCCAGTGGTAGGGGCCATTATCCTGCCTATTGCTCAACCATCTTATTTTCTCTCCTCTCTCTATTGCTGGTTTCACTCTATTGGTCTGTGTGGCATTGTACAGTATTGTTCATGCACTTCAATGAGATCTAGGGTGGTACCACTTTAGGATTGTAAATATTTGTCATTGTAGATTTTGCCGGAGTACAAAGTGAGTTATCATGATGAATGTACATAACCTTAACTATTGATTATATAAAGACTGTGTTCTAACCAATACAGAGTGTGGATATTCCTTTGTGGGGGCTTGGGGATACACTGTACTTAAGAACCAGCCTGCATCACCTCCTGAGAAGCTAGGCCTTGATTGCTCGACCATTGCTACCGAATAGAGAATCTTGGCTGGGGTCTCCTGTGCCTCTCCTCCACCATATAGGGAGCGGAAGTACAGACACCCCCCACCGGTCGTTGAGGCCCGTCTCTCACAATAAGCCACTGGGCAGAACTTCCGTTAGGGATGCGCCAGTGATATTGAGCAGGGGGAATGCCGTGGAAAGGCACGTGTGGCCTTGCAGGTAGTTCGTGATGCAGGTCGGTGGGGCTTGGCAGTGGCAGCAAGGTTGATTGTTGGCGATATATAGCTCATATTGTAGTGGGGAGCTGTTGGGCATGCCAAAAGGATATATCGGAACATAGCGTAAACTTTGTTACAGTGTGTACATATGAGCGTGTAGGTTGCACAAGATCAATGTGGGCAAGCTGTAATGGATGGAGATACAGGCGTACCGTGGGTATAACGGTAGGAGTGATGGTAGTTTTATCTTAGTGCTGGACAGGCGTAGGGTCAGGGGGTCTGGCAGGCGGGGCGGCCGAGGCGGCAAGAACAGGCAGAGAACAGGCGATGGCCTTGTTCTCATTGACCTTTTTCGAAGTGGGCCAGCTGTGCCTGCCGGCAGCCTATCCGGCTGAAGAGGGTGCAGGCAGCCAATAGGGAGGTGGGTTGGTGGGTGCTGAGGTGGGCCTGGCTAGGATGGGGAGACCTCGCAAAACCCTCTGGCGGCCATCTTTGAATGGCTCGGTACCTCATGTACCTTTGTCGTGCAGGGCGATCCTGGGCCTCCAGGTCAACTGGAGTGGCAGCTGCAGGGGATATTCAACAATATAGTCCAACATCTAGTGGGCCTACGCGTAACAAGGGTCGAACTTTGGATTGGCTTTCAGACCACAACTGCTCAACCAAAATACTCCAGAATGAACCTATCGCTTGGTCAGATAATAATTTCATATCCTTCGCCATCTGGGAGAAGACTCTCCATAATCCTAATCCCATTATCGCCTCACAGACTCAATCTAGAAATAGCCTGAACATAACGCTGCAAAATGTACGTCCATTAATCCAGAGCATCCTGGACTCCACTAACTACAAGGACTTGGACTCTAACAAACTAGTCGACCATTATAATGACACCTTAGAGTCAGCCTTGAACAATATTGCGCCTATCCTACCAAAAAAAGCCAAACCAATTGCCCACCTCAACAAATGGTTCACACCTGAATTAAAACTCAAGAGGAATGCCTAAATAACGGCTGAAAATACTTGGAGGTAATCACCCACTATTCCCAACAAGGTGCTGTTCATTACAGTGGCTGCCAACCTCCATACTGAAAAAAGAGAACTAGAACAACAGAATCCTAAACGCTACATCCGGGACTAAGGAGCTCTTCAGTATCCTAAGGGAACTGGAATCTCCAGCCCTGCCAATAGAAGCATGCTTGAAGGATGCGGCCTGGTGCGCCAAAATTCAGCAAGCTCTAGCCGACAAAATCTCTATACTACAGACCAAAATAGAAACCAAAAAGAACCCATTACTACTCACTCACCAGCCCACCAAGCCCTTCCGTGTCCTCCTTTCTCATTTTCCCCAGTCACACCAAAAGAAGTGGAAGATATCAGAGGCCTAAAACCTATCATTAAGGAAGACGCCAAAGAGCTGTCCCCTTTCATTGCCACTGTAATACCTCATTCATCACCATTTCTGTCCCAAACGACTTCAAGGAGGCCTGGGTTATGCCGCTCCAAAAAAAAAAACCCTTAGATCTCAACATATCAATTTTAAGCCAATCACAACTGTCCCGTTACTCTTGAAAATATTGGACAGAGTTGCCTACCTCCAAATGTTTCTAGATTTGGAGGAACACAATCTACTTGGACTCAATCTGCTTTCGGCTTAGGCACGGCACAGAGATGGCCCTTCTGGACCTTAAAATCCAGATGGATGAGGCCAAGGATAAAAGCAACTTGCCGATCCTTCTGTTAGATCTCTGCTGCATTTGATCTGGTCGATCACCAGATCCTTACAGAACACCTGACCACAGCAGCTGCCTTTTCCACCAATGCCTCCAATTGGGTCAAATCATTCTTATCCAACCAAACTACCAGTTTTCACGCACACAGCCTCAGCAGACCCTATCCCGATCTACTATGGTGTGCCACAAGCCTCGTGCGTTTTCCTAACGCTGTATAACATCTTCACGAATCTCCTCTTCGATCATCTTGATAACTTGGGTGTCATCTATACAAAATACACAGATGACACCCAGGTTCTCATCACGCTGACTGGGTGCTATGAAGATGATTCCAAGCTAATTAACGAAATCTACTTGGAAATCCAGGCATGGATGGCAGTGCATAGCCTCCGCCTCGATGATGAAAAGATGGAGCTCCTGATCGTCGGTTCTCAGGCACGTCTAAACAAACTGGACCATCGGTATATGTCCTTTGATATCGATGGGAATGCTATCAAAGTTGCAAAGGAAATCAAAACCCTGGGGGTCTTTCTAGACTCTACCCTGTCGCTAAAGAAACAAGTTGGCGCCACCGCCTCCACAACGTCCTACACCAACAAGTTGATCCAATGCTTGTAAATCATACCTGTCCCCTAATAGTTGTATTACGCTAGCTAGGGCCCTAGTGCTCTCAAAGCTTGATTTATTGTAACACTCTTTTCCTAGGATCCTCTGAACGGAACTGCTACAGGTTCTACAAAATAATGCCCTGAGATCTGCGTTAAACATGCCGAAGTCCAGCGACATCTCTAGTCTCCGACAGGACGCCCACTGGCTCCTGGTGCGAGACAGAATAGCATTATGCACCGTAGTTATCACCCACAAATGCTCGTCTAATTCCACCCCTAAATACCTGTCTGACAAATTCTCCAAACGCCAATCCGTGAGGCCTACCAGATCTTTCTATTCACACTGCCTCACCATGCCGAGGTTGAATCTAAAAACAGCTGGAGGAGCTAGCTTCCCAATTCTGGTCACCAAATGCTGGGACTCCCTACCTCCAGCTATTAGAATGGAACCCTCCTTCTGGTCTTTCAGATCCAAAGTAAAAATCTGGCTCTCTGTTAAGAATCCTTAACCGAATTCTAGCCCTACTCTACTATGGATGCTATCCTCCCACTTCGTCTCACATTATGTATTACATATGTATATGTCCTCGCTGCGTGTCGTCCAACTGTAAACACGGGCAACATCCTTATGCTCTTATCTGTATTAATTTCCTACTAGACCGACCTGTAACCTTGGGTCGACTTGCCTGATGTTCTATGCATGCCTGTAACGTTCTCACAAATCAGAGGGCGCTAGAGAGCCGTCCAAGATGGCGGCCTCCCTGTGAGCTCCGCGGAGCTCCCCTAAAATCCTGACCAATCGAAGCATCTATGGTGCGCAAATTGTCCGCAGCCGCCTCCAGTTTGTAGCCGAGGCGAATCTGAGCAGAACGGGGTATTTCATCTGTCGACCCTCGGACGCTGAGTCCCGACTCCTCGACGGTGAAGAGCTTCCCCCCCCATCCCCGTGCGAGCGGGGCACGGGCCAGGCATAGAGAGGCTGGCGGCAGAGCAGGCCTGGGACTCGAGGGTGCCGATCGGAGCTGCCGAAAACGAAGGAAAATCCTGCAGAGTCCTGGAAGAACCAACACAAACTAACGTCGGGGGGCTCTCTGAGCGCCGCCGAGGATCAGGTACGCACGCCCCGTGCGCCCTCGCGCCCTCGCTCGCGCGCCCCGGGTGGATCCCCGGCTCCCCCGAGTGACATTTAGTCTACGAGAAAGCGCAGAGGTCCACGGGCCTGGGCTCACATGAACAGTAAACAACATACCCGAAAGACTTACTCGGGGTGAAGCGACCCAAGGCCTCCTACGGGCGAGCTGCCCAGCTGATAACTAGCTGTAGAGAACGTCCGGATCCGGCGCCCCCCCACTCATTCGCAGAGGAGACACCGGGTGAATCCCCGCCAGAGGAAGCGTAATAAACAGCAACGGACAGTGGCCAGACGGCCCAACGGCAAGACCTACAGAAAGTCACACCGCTGGAAAAACGACAAGCCGGGCGCCCCGGGACCCCTGGCCTGCCTCCCGCTGCCCCCTGGCCCCCGCAACGCGAGCACCAATGGCGACTTCGAGGAAAACTGACAGATCTCAAAAAAAGCTGAACTTCGAGGGTAGCTGCACGACCAAAGCAACCACCTCGAATAGCAGAGCGCAGTCTCCCATCCAGGTTGCAGCCCAGGACGAAGAGGAGGCCCACGGGTTCGACATCAGGGAAATCCTCCTCGAACTTAAGGCCGGGATCGGGGGTCTTGGAAGCAAACTCGACGCACTCTCCTCCAAGGTCGACCTACTCCAGCAACGGCTGGACAAACACGCCGATAGACTGGACACAGTCGAGCAGAGAGTGTCTGACCTCGACGATGGTGCAGCGGCCCTAACATCCAGAGTGGCCTCCCTAGAAGTGCAAATGAAAGCAGTTAACGCAAAAAACGAAGACTTGGAAGGCCGCTCTCGGCGCAACAACATCAGGATCGTGGGAGCCAGGGAACAACAACTCACCGTGAAAATGCAAGACTACGTTGAGAAGTTATGTATGGACCTCTTTGGCACAGGAATCCTGTCCAAACTGTTTGTCGTGGAGAGAGCTCATCGAGTCCCCAACACCAGACCGATCCCGGGGGCAAATCCCCGCCCAATCATAGCGAGATTGCTCAACTACAAGGATCGAGATGCCATCCTACGGGCGGCTAGGGAAAAAGGGGATCTCCAGTAAGACGGCGACAAGATCCAGTTTTTCCCGGACTTCTCCCAAGCTGTCCAAGTGCAAAGAAGATCGTTCACAGCAGTAAAGCGCAGGTTACAAGAGAACCAGATACAATATTCCATGCTCTTCCCGGCCAAACTCCGTATCCAACACGAGGGCAAGACCCAGTTCTTTAACACCCCGTAAGAGACGAGCGACTACCTGGATCGCTCAGGCTGTAGACCCGCTACCTCCAACGGAAGACCACAAAGAGGCGACAGACCAAGAACAAATCCTCCGTAAAATTTGCCCATCGGACACCCAAAGCGGCGGCACGAGACTTCATGGCTGACTAGAAACGACCACCACAGTTCAATATTGCATCCGAAGAAGGGAGCCAGCCTCCTCTTGGAGGGCCACCTGCACCCCGAGCACAGCAATGCGAGTTGGATTGTTAACATGGGATTGTTTATCACGGGCCTGTTGGGGGTTGCCCGTGCAGGGGAGGGAAGTTAGTTTAGCAAAACCGCCACAACCCGCACACCCCGATCCACGACAGTCGCACGAAGAACTATGCATCTAACAATTGTCACGTCCTCCCTGTTCCTCTATGGAAGGCGACTCCAGTCAATCCCGCGAGCCCCAGCTCGACATGATTACATTGACCCCTCTAGATGGCAACGCTGAAAATCGCCACCTGGAACATACGTGGCGGCAACCAGCCTACGAAAATGAGGAGAATCCTTCAATATCTTCGGAGACACAAAATCAACATAGCGATACTCCAGGAGACTCACCTGCTGCCCTCGTCGGAACAACATTGGGCCAGATCATGGGGATGCCATCGGTACTTCTCATCCTACTCCTCATTTGCCAGAGGTGTTGCGATCCTGATCGACAAAGAACTAATTTCAGTTTTATTGAGTCAAAGAAAGACACTGAGGGGAGGGCCCTAATGGTGAACGGGATAATCGCAGGGAAAGAGGTGGTGGTGGTGAACTCATACGCACCGAACACAGATGGACCAGATAATTTCAACTGGATAATGTCCCATCTAGACGCGACCAACGCGACGACTGTGGTGTGGGGTGCGGACCTCAATACCACACTTGATCCCAGGCTCGACAAATCCCATAACACATCGGGAAACCCATCCAAGGCCAGTACTCAGGTTCGAGAGATTTGTCAGACCTTCAATCTATCTGACATGTGGAGAAGACACAACCGAGACGACACCTTCCGATCAGCTGTACACAACACCAGTTCCAGAATCGATTATATCCTGGCATCCTCCCATAGCCCTTTCAGATGGGGTGCGTGCCATATCCTGCCAAGGTCTTACTCCGACCATTCGATGGTTGTACTGGAGGTCACCCTGGCGGGCGTAACAGTGCCTGGCCTCAATTGGAGATTCAAACCCGGTTCACTCACAGACGCCGTATTTGCAGCAGAACTGCGACAAGAAATAGTCTCCTTCCTGGACATCAACCAAGACTGTCGACTCCGCATGCACCATCTGGGAAACACTCAAGTGCTACGTACGAGGAATTTGCCTGACTAAAGAAAATAGCTTATTGAAATCGATCCGAGGGGAATTATCCAACAAAGAGCGTCGTTTGAAGGAACTAGAACAGAACCTCTCCAATACTCCAGATCCACGCACCCAAGCCGAGCTCAAAAAAGAACTCTTGGGGTTCAGGGAGACAGCGGACCGCGAATTGAAGTTCCTGGGTCGCAGGCAACAGATCAGACAGTACGGAGAGGGGCAAAAACCAGGTGCACTGCTGGCCCGGCTACTAACGATAGACAAAGTCCCACCCCGCATTGAATGCATCGCGGATGCGCAAGGCCAGAAGGTTTACACAGAGGAGGAGATCTCCAATGTTTTCCGAGAATTCTATCAAAACCTGTACAGTTCAAAAGGAGCATCAGATCCCGAAGCGATACGAGAGTACCTCAATGACACGGAACTGTATTGGGTGAGCCAGGACCTGCGCGAACCCTTGAACGCGCCCATATCACTCGAAGAAATTCAGATAGCAATCAAATCCTTGCCTAACACCAAAGCCCACGGACCTGATGGACTCAATGGCGAGTTCTACAAAGCACACGTGGAAGTGGTGGCCCCCCTTCTTCTGCAAGTCTATGAAGAGGCGGTGGAACGAGGGACACTCCCTCCCACGATGCGCGAGGCTAACGTAATGATGCTGCACAAAGCCGGAAAACCTACAGAGAACTGCGCTTCGTACAGGCCGATCTCATTGATCAACTTAGACAACAAAATCCTAGCTAAAATTCTGGCGACCAGATTGCTCCCCTTGATGCCGGCACTGGTGCTGGGTGACCAGGCCGGG
The DNA here is from genome assembly GCF_040938575.1 of Ambystoma mexicanum. Taxonomy (NCBI): domain Eukaryota; kingdom Metazoa; phylum Chordata; class Amphibia; order Caudata; family Ambystomatidae; genus Ambystoma; species Ambystoma mexicanum. The sequence continues at coordinate 160,554,635 of NC_090921.1, forward strand.
TTCATCCCGGGGCGTAGTACAACATACGCATCAGGAGACTATTTGGCGTCATTGAGGCCCTGGACCCGACGCAACAGGCAATAGCAATACTATTAGATGCCGAGAAGGCGTTTGACTCAGAGTGGCCCTTCATGTTCGCGACACTAAGGCAGATGGGTCTGGGTAACTTCTTCCTGAAACTAGTAGCTCTTATATAACGCACCATGCTCATACATCACATTAGGGAACACCAAATCCACAGGGATCGCATTGGAACGCGGAACGAGACAGGGTTGCCCACTCTCGGCCCTCATCTTTGCCCTGGTGATGGAACCCCTGGCCTTAAGGCTGAGAGCCGAGCCGTTAGGTCGATTGTTAAAGCTGGGTCCTCACAGGCTAATTGTCTCCCTATACGCTGACAATGTCATGTTGTTCGTCAGTGACCCCCAAACCAATCTCAACCCCGTAATGCGAGAGGTAATAAAATTCGGGTTAATGTCAGGCCTCAAAACCAATCATTCCAAATCGATAGTGTTCCCCCCTGACCCCTTGCACTTCAGAGTTTGCAGATGACCACGGGTTCAAATAGGGAAAACTCAAAGGTGCGCTATCTGGGGATCAAGATGTCACGAAGCCATCACGAGATATTTAGAGACAATTACGTAACTACACTGCAGTTATTACAAGAAGGTATTCAGAGATGGAAATCTCTACCACTAACGCTGTGGGGCAGGACCTCACTAACAAAAATGGTTATTCTCCCCAAACTTCTATATCTCTTTACAAACATCCCGCTACTTCTCCCCAAATCCTTTCTATCCAAAATCAAGGGCGCGATCCTAGAGTTATTATGGGCGGGGAAACCTGCACGGGTAGCGTACAACACACTTACTCTACCAATATCAAATGGAGGCCTGGCTCTCGCCGATATAGAAAAATACTACTGGGCGGCTCAGGCCCAATTCCTAAGCCACTGGTACTCAACCCACTACATCAGACCACATGTGCAGGTGGAAAGAGCCATGGCTTCCCCCGACTTGTTAGCTGCAGTCATAATAAGCCACATTCCCGTGCCGCATAAAATGCTGAATACAGTCCTATCCACATATGCGATATGGAAGAAGATCGCTAGCGAATACGGAGTGGCTATACGATTTTCCCCCCTACTACCGATAAAATTCATCCCTGGCATCTCTCTCACGAATGAAAGAGTATTCCTGTTATGGATAGATAAAATAGGGATAAAATCGCTGGGAGACCTCTTCCCAGAGGGCACCTTTCTGACCCCCCAAATGGCTAAAGACAGAGGAGGGAACACATCCTTAGATGTCTTTCTCTATTTCAGACTCCGCCACACCCTTCAGGGGCTATTTCCCACATTTCCTAAGCAACCCCCCACGTGGAATCTGTTACATAAAACAATTTTAGCACAATTTGAAGGTAGACTGGTGTCCACTCTGTACAAAACCTTGGTAAGAGACACGCGGAAACTTCAACCTAAAGTGCAACGAAAGTGGGAATCGGCTTTACAAGAACCGATTAATGAGGAAGACTGGGCCTACATTCTTCGACAGACCCAAAAGGTAGCGTTAAATTCTCGATACAAGCTAATACACTTTAACTTTGTGCACCAAACATACTACACTCCAGTCAGGAAACATAGGCACCACCCAGAAGCGTCAGCCCAGTGCGAGAGATGCGCATTTGCCAACGCTGATTTTCTTCATCTGGCATGGGGCTGTCCTGGTATCCAGCGCTTCTGGACTTCCGTTATACAAATAACATCCGACATTATAAGTGAGCAGATGACCCCGTTACCGCTGGGTCCGCTTCTCGGCCTCACTAAATATCTACAGCCAGCGTCACGCAAGCTGGCAGCACTCCTCATGGTGCTGGCACGAAGAAGAATTGCTATGTCATGGGGTCGGGGCCCACTCCCCAAGATAGTGGACTGGGAAAAGGATATAACATATTGCCAAGATATGGACACCGAATTTATTCGAACGCTGCCCTTACATGCGCCTCCTCCCGACATCTGGGGGCCATACATCACTTACCTGATGAACAATGCTGAAGCGTCAGACTCGGACAATCCAAGCCCCCAGAGCGAGAGACCATAGGATGGAGGTACACGAGGACAACGTGGAAAGCTTTCCTTTTGACTCAGACAAAGGATAGAGGCAATCAAAGTTACGGTGGACATGGGGGGATGGGGGGCGGAGGGGTGGGGGAACTGTTGTTGGGAATTGCACTAGGCGGCTCCCTGTTGGAGCACTGCTTATTTGATGCAGTAAAAAGTTAAAAATAAGTTTTAAAAAAAAAAAACGTTCTCACAAATTTTCAGCGCCTAGTTACCTCAGGGTTAAGTGTGAGATACAAATAATAAGCTAAACTAGTGGTAACGACAAAGTATTGCATCTTGTCTTTTGAGAATTGAAAGGGCATGTCGACACGGACGTGCTTGTAACACTATCCCTAACGTGATGTGTAGTGTACCCAAAACCCCTCGCGCGTCGAGGTCCCTCAGATTGTTTTTTTCCACCCAGCTAGCTGGTTTCCTTATGCAGAGCTCTTAACTATTGCAATATTGTTATAATTCCCGACCTCCGTTTCTATATCATTCGTCCCCTCTTTGACAATTGCATCCTAACCACCGCCAAAGACAGCACAAGAGCAGGCTTCGACAGCTGGTGCTCCGGTCGGCACTGCCGACTGCATGGCTGGGCCTTCTGGCTGGTCTATACGGTAGCGAGAGTGGGGCCTGGGTTTTTTTTATTCTCTTCAAGAATGTATTTCCTTCTCTCCTCTTTTGTCCTTTTGGTTTTGCCATCGCTTTAACACACCTGAGCTATGGATAGGACACCATTTTAAATGTTGCCCTTCCTGTAAGGGAAAATACCCCTGGAAAGACAAGCACCAGCGTTGCAATAAGTGTCACCCCCTCAATCACGACGAGGTACCCTGTCGTAACTGCCAGCTCCTGCGTCCTAAAACGATCAAGGAGCGTTGAGTGAAGCGGTGGGCGGTCTACGCCATGTCTCAGGCCGAGGGTAGTCCCCCTGTACCCCCCATCCCCCCCCCAGCTGCCGAAAGTGATGACCTAAGCAACTGCCATAGCTCTGATACGGATGCCCTTGACCTCATCGGAGCGCTCGTGCTCCACGACGTCCGTCCCCGGCCCCTCCAGGCACGATGATAACAGGGACGCACATGATACCCATGGAGACAAACTCGCAACCGCTGGTACCACCTCGGCAGATCAGTCCAAGCTGGCCAAGGCGCCAACAGGTGCATAGAGTTCCTCTATGGCACCCGCTGATTGTAATTAGCAGCACTCCCCGCAACCACGTCAGCAACATACGTCCAGGCATTCTGTAAGTAAGGGCACCAGCACCAAAACTCACAAGGCCGTCGAGCGGCCTCCGGAGAGCGTGCCGACACATAAAGCTCTGGTTGCGTCGAAGTCTACGGCACTACCGTCTAAACAGCATAAACACCTCCCAGTAACGCCGAACATCAGCGAGAGTCTCACTAAGATAGTTTTGGTGGACAGCAAACAAAGGGACAGGTCTAAAGATAGGTTGAAAGATATGTCTAAATGCCCAGAAGGGCGGGAGGGTTATTCTGATAGTCCCAGTACTAGTCCTACACAGGAAAATCCCCAGGAGGACCCTCCCCCCTCGTTTTCATTTCCATGGATCAGGGAAAAATGTGGTGATGCTATGGCAGACTGGCTAAATTTGTGGACTTCTCTGAGAGGTTCACTCCTAAAAGGCCTAGTGAAGACGTGCAGTGGCCAAATTCCAAAAAAACATCTTGCCCACTGACAGATCAAGTAGAGGCTCTTCTAGACCCTTATTTACAGGATGATGATCCCTTTGAGGATTGCAGTGATCATACCCAGGATTGGGAGGATGACCAGCCGATGGATAACCCGTCTTGGCTGTCTCCTGCCCATACCTCGGACCCGGATAACATATGCATGGACTCAACCCCCCCCCCCCCCCCCCCCTTCCACACTTCTGCATCGGGCATCACATGTAGATGAAAAAAGCAGCTGAACACTTCCAGATAGCCACGCAAGAGGCAGAGCTGGATTCAGACTTCGTGGAAGACATTTTAAAGGAGAAACCCCCTGCTATCCAGGCTATCCCTATACTTCCATCAAAAGGCGCATTGCCCCTTCCTTATTAACTCCTTTACAAACCAGGGCTGTAAATCTGTTTTACCCCTCCCCTTCTGACCCCCTCTATATTAGAAGTCCTGCCACCCAAGATCACTTGTGCTCACGACAAGAAAAAGGGCAGAGGTCCCCTTGTCAACAGGCGAGGCACCGCCGGACAAAGAATGTAAAAAATAGTGTGCTCTCGGGAAGAGAATCGCTACTGCCGCAGCATATTCCACCCGTATAGCCAACACCATGCTGTTGGCCAGCTATTCTGATGTAGGTCCTCCTGTAGCAGGTTCCATTGGACAAGAGGTCCCAGAACCAGTGCGTTCTCGCCTACTTACAATTATATCAGAGGGTAAACAAGTAACCAGAATATCCTCAAAAACACCTGAGATGCTGCTGAGACAACCTTAGCCCAGGGTACCCTTTTGAAATGCCATGTTAAAGAACTCTGGGTTCAAACCGGAGACACAAGCGTTGTTAATCAACAAACCGGTTGAAGACTCTAATCTGTCTGGAAAGGCTGTTGATGAGGTGCTGGAAACAGCTAAGAAGGAACACGAGACTTTGAATCAAAGCACTCAAAGGCCCTTTCAACAGACGGGGAAGTACTTGCTGCTCCTTTCATGGGCAGTCCTATGCTCGTTCTCCTCATAACCAATATGGCTCGGGTAGCAACTGGTCCTCAGGACAGGGGGCTGCCGCCTCTAATCAATATCCACCCAGAGGACAATGCCGTGGGAAAGGAAGGGGTTGCAATGCCACACCCAGAGGCTCCCTGGCCTCCAGTCAGAGATGACTCAAATCCGGGTCCCCTCCCATGCCTTCCCGGTCGGGGGACATGTAACATCATTGCTACATGCATGGGAGGGGATTACCACAGATCGGTGGGTGCTCAAGACGTCACCCACGGTTATTGCATAGAGTTCAGCCAGCCACCTTTATTTATGCCTCTAAAATTCGGGCGTTAATACCAGAACACCTCAAGATCCTGCTGCAAGAGGTCGAGATCCTGCAGGAAAAAGGCGCAATCGAAATCTCCCCTGTTCTGCAGGTAAACAAGCACTTTTATTCAGTTTACTTTCTCGAACCACTGGACGCATCTTACAGGGTTTGGGGGCTTCAACAGACAGCGCACGGCGTGTGGTCCCCAGCAGTAGCCTCCAACCACATAAACCTGTTGGAGCTGTTGGCAGTGTTCAAGGCGTTGAAGGCCTTCCAGACACAGTTGCAGGGAAAGACAGTACTGATCCTCACGGACAGCACCACAGCGATGTACTACCTGAACAAGCAAGGAGACACTCGCTCTCCAGGGCTGTCCAAACTGTAACAGAACATTTGGAAATAGGCTCTCAAACACAGGATGTTCCTATAGTCTCAACACATTCCAGGGGAACTCCATCTTCTAGCGGACGTGCTCAGCAGAGACTTCCCACTGCCCTTGGAGTAGGAATTGCCACTACACGAAGACATAAGCCTCGACCATTTTTGCAAAATGGAGTTTCCCAGAGATCGACTTGTTCGCAACTCTGGAGAACACTCAATGCCCAGATTTCGCCTCCAGGTACCCTCAGAACCGATCCAAGGGGAACGTTCTGTGGATAACATGGTCCGGGAAATTTGCTCTTTGCGCCCTGCACCCCCCCCCACCCCCACACTACCCTATTCAACAAGATAGTGCACAAGATGCACCAGGAACCAGTCACCATGATATGGTGGCCCTGATGTGGGCCCGCCAACCTTGGTTCTCACGATGGAGATGTCTCTCCTCCAAATTACCTGCCCATACAACATGCAATCCCAGGACAAGAGGGAAACTCTGCATCCATACCCGCAGACTCTCAACTTGGCGGCCTGCCTCCTGAGATCATAGAGTTCGGGCATCTCCAACTTCCTCAGAGGCATGGATATGGAAACGCTTTGTCATCTGCAATTCCAAGAGCATCAATCCCATTGACTGCTCTCAAACTCATATTGTATTGTTCCTGACTCACCTACTAGTCAGTTTTTAATTCCCTCTGGTCTAGTTTTTAATTCCCTGAAGGTTCACTCAGCTGCACTCTCAGCCTATACAACGTCCCAACAGAAGGTGTTGTGGTGGAAGATCCCAGTTATTAAAGTTTTCATTGAAGGGGTTCAAAGAATTCATCCCCCCATTTCTAACCCGGCTCCCAGATGGGACCTAAATCTGGTATTAGTGAGAGTTATGGGTTCTCTCTTTGAACCTATGCACAAGCCAAGTCTTAAGCACTCACTTACAAGACCGCCTTCCTAGTAGCAGTCACTTCAATAAGGAGTGTTGGGGAATTGCAGGCCCTTTCAATTCTAGACCCTTTTGTCACAATTCAGAAATAAGGTGGTTCTGCGCACTCACCCTCGGTTTGCGCCCAAATTTATTTCTACGTTCTGTGTGAACCAGTCAATAGAACTACCAACATTCTTCCAGAACTCCACTAACGTGGCCGACAGAAGCCTACACACACTAGATGTGCTCAGGGCAGTCATGTACTATCTGGAAAGAACTAAACCACTAAGGAAGACTAACCAGTTTTTCTTTTCAGTGGCAGCTGGTAGAGAAGGGGATCCCGTCTCTTCAGCCATATCTAGGTGGATTGTCAATTGCATCACACTCTTGCCAAGAGAGATCTGCACTTCAAGCATAGAGCACACACTACTCTAGGCACTGGGCCTTCCATAAAATTCATTGCAAATGGACTCGAGAGGAACATTTGCAAAGCGGCAACCTGGAGTTCTGTACACACCTTTACAAAGCACTATTGCATAGACACTCTATTTAGGTCTGCTTCTCAGGTTGGACAAGCAGTACTAAGACATCTCTTCACTACTGTTCTTCTCACATCCCACCAAAACTCTGGGTACTGCTCGCTAGTCTATGCACAGCATGTGATTCTAAGCAGATTCACAAGCATAAGAAGACATGCATTACTCACTGTAATAATAATTCCGATGATTGTATCTGCTTAGATTCACATGCACCCACCCTTCCTCCCTGCTCGGATGGAAGGAACATGGACATCTTACTACTTTTCTTCTGTACTCACTCGCAATAGTCATAAGGCTCCCTCACGGCAGGAAAAATACAATCAGAGGGTCCTTGACGCGTGAGATATTTTGGGTACACTACACGTCAAGTTAGGGATAGTGTTACAGGCATGCCCATGTCGACATCCCCTTTCGACTCTCGAAAGATGTGATGCAATAGTTTGCGGTTACCACTAGATGTCGAACTATATGCACAGCATGTGAATCTAAGCAGATACAATCCTCAAATGCTATTACAGTGAGTAATGCATGTTATTTGCGCCTAGTTATTCATGCACAATACTGGTTTAATACTTCGGGTCAGGCAGAAATTTTAGTAGTTTCCTCCTTTGGTACTACTATGTGCGCTACTGGTCCAAACAAATCCATGGAGTTGTGTGGTTGAAAGCAGGGGAACCTGGTTCCACGTGTCTGTCACTCAGTCCTTTTTAAATGTTTTTTATTTTTTTAAGTATTTTTGTTTGTTTTATTTGGTTGCATTTCAGAAAGTTGCAGGTTTCCTAAATTTGAAATGAGGGACTCAAAGTCCCACAATCCAAAGAACTGGACTGGACTGGATGGCCTTCTCTTACCCACACCTTAATTTTTTTGTAAAATCTTTTTATTGGCATTTTGAAACTGGGTAAATAAATCATGCTGTTGCATACTAGATGTCCAGGGCTCATATTCAGTTTGTTATAGCGGTGGTACAAAGCATTAGTGAACCTTTAGGAGCTGCGGGATGCCGCTTGCCATGAAATAGCCATGATATCTGCTACATCAATAACCCCCTTAACCCCCCCCCCCCCACCTAACTGAGTTGCACTTCCAGTACCTTAAAGTTTCAGTACCTTTTTAATATTTTGGCTCTCTGGGGTATGGGTACCATGTTTCCTGGCCTTAAAGCGCCTTGATTCGTACTGGGATCCTTGGTCTGTTTGTAGGTTATGGGCGTAGGTTCAATGCTGTCCCTTACTCTGTGTGAATAGATCAGTCAGTTCTTTGAATTTTTGTGCTCCTGATATTCTTAGCGGTTTCTGGAGATGCTGCCGAACAATAGCCACGCTTTCCATCCTGCAGGTTTTTGCCAGGAGTGCTTTGCGCTGCGGTAGTAGAGGGGGGGGGGGTCCTCTGGCTTTCCAGCAGATAACAGGGGGTTTCTTGGCCAGGAACAGTATAAAGCCCATCGGTTTGCGCATGAGCCCCTCCGTATGCCAGGCTGCAGCCCCCACCCCAATCCCCCGAAGCATTCCCTCTGGCGTAAACGTGTGTGGCCCCTCTGATTTCACCTAATCTATTTATGCACTTCCCTGCAGTAGTGGGATATCTTTGGGCACTGCCATAGAACATGTCCCATCATGTCCAGAGCGCGCTACAATCTCTCCAGCAATTGTTTGAGTGGGAGATGCCCATCCGGTGCAGAGTGGAGGGGGTGAAGTACAGTTGCTGTGTGATTTTTGAATTGGATCTCGTTATTCCCGATGTTGGCGGAGACTAAGGGTATAGCAGTGACATACTCTAGTATGTCTGCTACTTCAATTTGAGCCCCTTGGTCTTCAGACTGGTTGCGTGCAAGTGTGTGCATTCGTCCCAGGTTGTTTGGGATTGCCATATGGTAGAACGTATAGATGCGTGGGGAGTATCGCTCCATCTCGATCTCGCAGGGGGCGGGTTCAGGTGGCCATGAGGTAGTGCAGTGTGACACCTTATCGTGGTACAGATGCTATGATAAATGAGCCAATCGCCCAGCCCGGGCCTAGTTTAGTGCATGCGTCTTGGAACATCTGCATCGATTGAACATCTTGTATGTTCATTATCCTAACATGGGCCCATTCATGTTCTTGCTTGGGATGTATTCTACCTGTGTGCCCGTAGGATAGTACTGTCCTTATCCTGGACCAGGGAGGTGCATTTTTTTTTGCTTGAATCCCTTGTGCTGTCCTGAGTTTGTGCCATTGAATGAGCGTGGGCCAGAGTATGGGGGTTGTTTCTGATGCTAGGCGGGACTTTCTTTGGCGGTATGGCCATTATTTCGATTGGGTTTAGGGGTTTCATCTCAATTGACCTCCAGCTGGAGTCGTCTGACGCATCTAGCCAGCGTTTCACCACGGACACTTGTGTCCGCGGAGGACGGGCAGCCACTTCCCTTAAGGGAAGTGGCTGCCCGTCCGCCGTTCGGCTTAGTGGCTTGAAGAGCTGTGAGGCGAATTCTCGCCTTCTTCCCTCTCCAGATGAATTTGGAGATTGCTTTGTCTAGCTCTTAAGGAAGCAGTTGTAGGGATGGCCGGGATCATGGCTGCGATGAAGGTGAGCTTGGGGAAAGAATTCATGTTTAAGGCGTTCATTTACCCGGTCAGGGAGAGATTCAGGACGTCCCTCAGATCCTGGCATACACCCGCTATTTTTTGGGGGTAGTTTAGGCCTGCAAGGTCAGTCAATGATGCACTTATATCCCAAGGTATTTGATATGGTGGGTTTGTAGGGTAAACAGGGCTAGACCCCCCCCCCCCCCCCCCCGGGGTCCCAAGGGATGTATGACCTTAGCGCATGACCTCAGATTTGCTGAAATTTATTTTGTATCCTGCCATAGGGCCAATCTCCATAAGGAGTGTGCGAATATATGGGCGGGACTTTGGGGCCATTGCTAATGTATAGTAGCATGTCGCCGTCATAGAGGGATACGTGATGTTCCTCTCCACCCTGGACAATGCCCGATCAGCCCCTATCAGACAGGAGCTTGATTGCGATTGGCTCTATGGAGAGGGCACAAAGTGGCGGCAGCGGGCATCCCTGGCGTGTGCCTGACTGTAGTTCAAAGGTGGGTGAGATGGCACCATTGGTTACTACAGCAGCAGTGGGGCACGTGTATAGGAGTTTTATCAGCTGGATGAGGTGGGGGGAGCCATAGCGCGGAAATACTCTGAATAAGAACTCCCATTGTACTTTGTCAAAGGCCTTTTTGGCATCGACTGCTAGTATAAGGTCCTCCGGGTTCCTCTCCCCCGCTATTAGGTGCAGCAGCCTTCTAATGTTGTCATTTGCGTGCCTATGCCGTATAAACCCTGTTTGGTCTTTATGGCTGATATTCGGGAGGCTGTTTTCTATGTGTTTCGCCAAGCATTTTGCGAGGATCTTGGCATCCGTGTTAATAAGGGAAATAGGCCTATACGAGCCGCCTAGTCGGGGGCCCCCCCACCTCCTTCCTTCCCTCCCTCCCTTGTGGAAGACTGTTTGCAGCAAGCATTGATTGGGGCAGGTGGTCTAGGGATGTTGCCTCATTAAAAAATTACTCCAGCCGAGGTCCCAAGTCATCTATTAGCTTATTGTAAAAGTCTATGGGGATCCTGTCGGGTCTAGCGGCCTTGCCTGCGGAGAGTGCTCGGATTGCGTTATTTCTGCAGCTGAGATACGGGCACCCAGGGCAGTTTTCTGGACTTCATACAGATCACTGGAGTCCAGAAATGCGTCAATTTCTCGGGCTGGGGGAGTGTCAGAGGCAGTGTAGAGTTCCTGGTAGAACACCTGGAATCTGACATTGTTCAGGGAGTCCCCCACTAGCTGCTTTCCCTCTGTCTTGTATGGAGACTATTGCCTGCGCAGCTTGCCTTTGCTTCAGGGCTAGGGCCATGGACCCAAGGGGCCTGTCATTATCCATATAATGCATCTGGGACCAGCTGGAGTAAGATTTCTGGGCCCTGTCTGCCAAGAGCTGGGTGATTTTAGTGCAGAGTTGGTTCAGTGTGGGTTTCAGGAAGCTATTTCTGGTTTGTGGGTTTTCTCAATTTTGGGCAGCGCCTTTGTGAGGCGGGATCCCCCCCTCAGCCCGCCCCCTCCCCCCCCTCCCCCCCTCCCCCCCAGCTTTGCGTTTGTGCCCCCAACTCGATATGCATTGCCCCCTCATGTAGGCCTTATATGCGTCCCAGCACTTATGGGCAGGGTAGCCTTGGACACGGTTGGCTTCCCAGAATTACCCGGTTTCCTTTGGAAAGGATTACAAAATATATTGTTTGAAAAGAGCATAAAGTGAACCCTTGCTTGTGTTGGGCATCATTTCCCATTATTTTCTCTGCTGTCAATCTCGAGTGGTCGTTTTTTTTTTTTTTTTAAATGTAACTTCCTCGTCCCTTTTGGAACCAGCGGATTCCTAGTCTTGTCTTGCTTATTTGTCCAAAGTGGCATGTTGTTGGGCAAGCTATTTCCTTACCAGGTGCTGCAGTTCTCTTTATTTTCCATTGCTTGTATTCTTCCCATGTACAATCAAATGCCATCTGTGCTTTGATCGGCAACTAGCTTCTCCATGTTTTAAATGTGGTGTAGATCACCTGCTTTTCTCGCAGCCATGGTCTAGGACTAGGTGTGGGCCAAGGCAGAGTGAGATCAGTCATTGAAACTGGTGTAAGCTATAGAGAGCTTACCTGTCATTTGCTCAATTGATTATAAGCCCATCTATTGTGATTTGGCTTTTGTGCGCACTAGTATTGGAATCATGCTTGTGAACCCTTTGATGAAATATTTCCCGCAATCTGTGAAATTTCCCTGGAACTTGCTTCCGTGGTTGTGGTATATTCTGCACACCAGCTGCCCCCAAACACCAATAAATCCATAATGCTGTACAAAACGACTGTACCTGCATAAATCATCCTAATTGCAGAAACATGTGCAAGATCAGTATTGTATCCACATCTACATTGCATGGCATTACCTCTCTGAAGGTACACCGTTTCAAATCTGCTAGCATAGCAACATATAAACGCTTGAAGCCAGCGTTTGGCTATTTGCAATATGTCTCATAAATGCATGGACTGCCTTAGAGGCACACCAACCAAACACACAAACTTGCTGTTTTAATAAATTGAAACCCTTTGTGATTTGGAGCAATAACGAGTAGGTCAGTACAATGCGCTGAATCGGATGTTGCCACATACTTTATCCTCCTGGACAGTGGACTCTTATGCAGCTCCCTAAAGGGGTCCACTTTACATTCTTGGCTGGGGTCCACCTCACACCCTAGCCATCTGATGGAAGAACCTAATAGTGAAAGCATTCATGGAAGAGGTTAAAAACCATACACCCACCAATTTTCATCCCAGTACCATGATGGAATCTTAACATGGCTACTGCCTTGTGAGCAAATTCACAGCTGCTCATTCAAACATCTGAGTTAAAAGGTAGCTTTTTCTGTTACAATCGCCTCCTATCGGAAGTGATTTGCTAGAGTGGTCTGTAGATTACGTTTTCATGGCCATACTGTGTTTGTGCCCCTCCATGATTCTCGTCGGTTCATCTAAGAATGTTAAGGAAACAGGACCGTTGGCTGCCCCTCCAAACGACTTTCAGGGCAAAAAATGGTTAACTACACACAGACGTCTTCTGCAGGGACCTAGCATGAAAACTGCAGAACAGGCTATTTTTACATTACTTTTATAGTAGGACAAAAGGATATGTAGTTGTGCTTCTTCACCCTTGCGTGCGTACACGTCTGGCCACTAGATCATGGCACACAACGCGAACCACAGTGGCAACCCTCTTGTTCCTAGCATTTAATCTTCCACAAACCAAGGTTGTAAACTTTCAATGTGGCACTCTAATCACTTCCACTATACGCTACTGTACAGATTTGCAGAGCGGTGCGAACGAAGCAGTGAAAAATGTAAAGGGATATTGTGGTTAAAATGCTGTTTACAAAAGCTTGTTATGGGATATCTGAAATCTTCCTTTTGTTAAAGAGACGTTATGGTTGCATCACAAGAAAAGTACCCTCAAGTTTGGTTCCTAATGCAATCGTAACTTGCCCATCGCACTGCTCTGCTTATGAAGTCGCTGATGACATTACTGATGTGGCACAGGTGATGGGTACATGCACTGTAACAAACAAATCACCCACTCCAAGTTGGTGCTAAGCGAAATAATGACCTGGTTACCTGCCCAGCAAAGCCTACAGGCAGGCGATTATTGCTATTAGCAACACAAGTTTACTACTTAGGGAGTCGACATCAATTTTATTTGTTTGAAGGAAGCATGCAACCTATTTCAAGCAAACCCTGACAACATGGCCGCTATGGAACCACTTCCAGTTCCATGGCGACTTGGGCCTTGTGAGGGGCGGCAACGCTGCAACAGGCTAAATGTCAGTCCTTGGTAGCCCCAGAGGCCATAAGAACCCTTGCAGACATATTTGAAACCGGTTGATGTCACACCTTAAATTCAAGTCCCCGCAGAGACCCTTGGCGGTCTTCTGGCGAACTCCTGCGGCTCACCTACACAGCCTCCATGTCTCTGGCTCTCTTCTCTAGCTGAGACGTCTTCCTGCGGTTCTTATGACACATAGGATCCCCCCGGACGAATGCTGCATCGCCGCTCCAGCCTCAGGCAGCACTTTTGCTCAATCACTCCCAAGTAAGGTTTGGCAACTGTCCGATCTGGCACAATGTCCTGGGCTCCATAACCACTAGTTTTCTGCATTTCCTTCCATTACATGGTGTCCCTGCCACTGACATGCACAGCTGGTGTATCAGACCTGGGGATTAGAGTTGCATATTACTATGGTAGTCAATACCCTCCGTAATCCCTGACCTAACCTTACCTGGAGGGTTGGTGGCAAGGAGGGGGGTGGGGGGACCTTGCCATGACCATGCGACTGCCTACGCCCTACGGTATGCAAAGGCTCTCTCAGAAGGCCCTTGTAGGCTGGCTTTTCCGGTTTGCAAAATTCCCCCTTGCCTTGTGCTGGTGGTCAGGACCAGGACTTCATTACAGTAAGCGTCTCAAAGTCTGTGGTGGCTGCAAAACGAATTGTGTATATTGTTCACACAGCCCTAGAAAGGACATGCATTTATGCTTTTTGGAGGGTGGAGGTGCCATTTGTTCTGCTTGAACCACATTATCTTTCACCTTTTAGACCTGCAGCTGTGACGTGTCTCAAATACTCAATCTCTTTACAGTACAATTCAAATTCCTCAACTTTGAAAGCGAATGTCTTATAAGATTTAAACAAGTGAACTAGAATGGCATGATTCTGAATCTTGGTAATACATGAGCAGATCTTCCTTTGAATGCATATTTTGAGGCCTGCATATGCATAATCTTTGTGCCTGAATACCCTACAACGAGATGTTTTGATGCCTCGATAGTTTCAATAACAACTTAATCTTTATTTGATCAAGCCAATTCATCAACCTCTTAAGGAGGTGGATAGACCAACGTAAGTACTGAATATCTAATGGGTTGAGTCCTCTTTATAATTCTTTGTTGAAACACTGGCGATTTTCCTTACTTATTGGAAAGCACAGAGTGGGGGGGGGGGGAGAAGCACCGAGTTTACTGCATTTTCTTTGCTCTAAGCATACAGGGAAAGTACTGCTTATCGGCCTGGTGTAAGGTTCGATTGGTGTGTCCACCATATACTAAGTAGCACCTGTGGATGCTACAAAACCCCCATTGTGATCTGCCCCTTAAATTACCTATGTTCTTGGAGTTAGCCTATTTATATTTCTCCTTACCAGAAAACCCTTTGGGCCGGCTCCAGTTGTTTGGAATATTGTTTCCTGCAAATACATTGATGGAAATGTCCCTTGATAGGTATTCACAGAATCATTCTGTCACGAGTACACTATTTGAGGAGTCACTTGATGAGGATATGTACACATGGGACCATACACACTTTCCTCCACAATTGGAGTACTATGCTTTTTATGTTTACTTCCAAGTCAATGAGTTCAGGTTCTTTGGGCGAATCCACCACTGCCACCTTGGTTGGCCCATTGTTAGTACACCTGTGCCAGGTTTGCTGGTGTACTTTGTAGAGCGGACCCCATCTTCTGAAACTGATGCATCTTTTGCCAAAGGCTGTGCAAAATATAGGAAGATGACTGTTCAATGTAACAATGAAGGCAACCAGCTCCTTTGCAATGTTCCTTCGTGCTGTTAGGTTTGCTGTGTTTTTCTTTCGATCTCGCAGCGAGGCACGGTTTAAATCTTAGTAACTGTCTTTTTACTGCATAGTTCAGCAGTCTAGCTTTGAACTTGGTCTGTTTTCTTTCTTCTGCAATTGCCTTGCATCAAGCCATTGACTGTTCCACTCCTTTGTTACAGTGATGGCCTAATCCATGGGTGCACAACATACGGCCCGCGGGCCAGTTGCGGCCCGCCATGCTGGTTTGTCCGGCCCGCGAGGCACAAACACTTTCCTAATGGAGGGCGGCCCGCAAGCAGCATCGGCCGCCCTCCATTAGGAAAGTCTTTGTCTTCCGGGCCGGACAAAACACTGGCCGTCATTGGCTCAGCACACACGCACCACGTCGTTTCTACGAGCCACGTAGTGCGTGTGTGCTGCATCAATGGAGGGCCAGCACTACGGCTGGCATGGCCAGTAAGGCTTGATGCCGGAAGGCATTTCAGCCTTGCTGGCCACGCTAGCCGTAGTACCACTCACCTCGCCAGCGTTTCAGCTTACCTGCCTTCCAGCACGTCCGGTAAGTGGTCTGTTTGTGTGTGGGGGGGGTTGTCGGATGTGTATGAATGTTTGTTTTTGAGTGTGTTGTATTTGTTGAGATGGGGGTCGGGGGGGGTTGGGTCTGTATGGGTGCATGCTTGAGAATGTGTGCGCTGAGCTGGGGGTGGGGGGGGGTTTGGGTCTGTATGGGTGCATGCTTGAGAATGTGTGCGCTGAGTTGGGGGTGGGGGGGGTTTGGGTCTGTATGGGTGCATGCTTGAGAATGTGTGCGCTGAGTTGGGGGTGGGGGGGTTTGGGTCTGTATGCGTGCATGCTTTAGTGTTTGGGGCATAGTGTTTGGTTGGGGGGGGGTGAGGGGGCCATGGGGCATAGTGTTTGGTTGGGGGTGAGGGGGCCATGGGGCATAGTGTTTGATTGGGGGTGGGGGACATGGGCATAGTGTTTGGTTGGGGGTGGGGGACATGGGCATGGGGCATAGTGTTTGGTTGGGGTTAAGGGGGCCATGGGGCATAGTGTTTGGTTGGGGATGAGGGGCCCATGGGGCGTATTGTTTGGTTGGGGATGAGGGGCCCATGGGGCGTAGTGTTTGGTTGGGGATGAGGGGGCCATGGGGCATAGTGTTTGGTTGGGGGTGGGGGACATGGGCATGGGGCATCGTGTTTGGTTGGGGGTGGGAGCCATGGGGCATCGTGTTTGGTTGGGGGTGGGAGCCATGGGGCACAGTGTTTGGTTGGAGGTGAGGGGGGCATGGGGCATAGTGTTGCACTCCAAGAGTGAACCCAATAATAAAGCTAAAACAGGCACAGTTAGGAGATGTACATCCTTTGCTTTTTTGAGGAAACCTGACTCAACGAAGGCCATACTCCTCTTGGGCAACCCAAACAGCAAACTATAGCAGTCTAAAATAACGAAATGTCCAATCATAGGTCAATAAAAAATATATAATTTAATTAAACAGATGATACAATAACTAAATCGAAATAATTTATAACAATGGAAAATGTGTAGTACAAAATGTAAGTTCGAAATGCAATAAAAAGCGTTACCCCTCAACATTCTTTTTCCATGTGTTTAATACAAATTGGGGGTTGAAAAAGCCTCCTGCTACTCCCCGCCTACCGCCCCGCCCACATCTACTTTTCGGCCCACTATAGCCCTCATGTAAGGTACTTTCGGCCATCTGTCAAAATTAGTTGTGCACCCCTGGCCTAATCAGAGGGGCTATGTGACCGACCAGTGTCGCTCCAAAATGGTCCAAAATTGCATGTTGTGGCAATGGTGGATAGAGATGCAACATATCTTCCTTTGGCCTCCCCTGTTTGTTGCCTCAAAGTGTAAAATGAATGTATTTATTTGTATAGTGCGCAACAGCCCAAAGGCATTGGGGCACTTATTACAAAGAAAGAACATACTTGGTTACAGAATTATCACGTGACACTTCTTACATAAAGTGAGCATATTTGTATAAAATTACACAGTTGTCAAATGAAAGGTTTAGAAATAAGATATGTACATAGATTACATTTATATTACAATATACATATTTAAGGAAGAGTGGGAGTGCTAACTGAGTTAAGAAGAGTGGTCTTGAGATTTTTACAGAAAGCCTAGATGGATGATTTAGCTCTAAGGAGGGCAGGGAGTGAGTTCCATAGTTTAGGGGCAATGTATGAGAAGCCTAACCCTCCGGCTTTGGCTCTCCAGATGCGGGGGATGTGCAATTGGTTGGTATACTGAGTTCTGGTAGGGCGTGTAGATATGGTTCTTGATATAGCTTCCGATAGGCATGTGGGAGCTGTGCGGTTGATGCATCTATGCATGATCGTGAGGATTTTGAGTGTAATGCGCTCTTTGACCTGGAGCCACTGCGCTGATGTCTGGCTTGAGATATAGTCTCTTCTGGGGATGCTCATAGCAGCTTGTATAGCATTGTTTTGTGTGGTTTGTAGTCAGTGTAGGTTTTTGGAGGAGGTTCCAGCCAAGAGAGCATTGTGATAGTCTAGTTTGGCGCCTATGGTTGCTCTGGCTATTGCAAGGCAGTTGGGTTTGGATAGGTAGGGTTTAATGGCATTGATCAGTTTGGTGCTATATGCTGACGCGGAGGCTATGGCACTAACTTGTTTGTTCATAGATAAATTCGCATTGATGTAGACACCTACTGTCTTGACAGAGGAAGAGACCGTGATTGTGGAATTATCTGTTAAAGTTGGCGTATTGAGGATTTAGCTTAGCTATTGTGGCTTTCTGCCCGAGGATAAGGATTTGTCTTATCCCCGTTTAGGCATAAGCCATTGACAGCCATCCTTGCTTGGATTGTAGCATAGATTTCGTGTAAGGCCGTGGTAGGAGCCAGATAGTAGTAGGAGTACTTGAGTATCGTCAGCATAATTTATATATGCTATACCCATAGTCAAGTAGGTCGAAGAGAGGTTTAGTGAAGAGGCTGTAGAGGGTAGGGTCTGTACATGTGCCTTGGGGTACTCCGCAGTGTATGGTTGTGGGCTCGGCATTTGCTATGTTGAACACCTTCATAGCTCTGCCTTCCAGGAAGGAAGTAATCCAAGAGGCTGCTTGTTTAGAAAATTGGGCTGCCTGAGTGAGATGGGTAGTTGGGAGTCTTGTGATCAACCAGCGCAAAGGCTGCGGATAGATCAAGAAGGGCAGCTTTGACCATGATCTGGGAGATGTGACTTATTAGGTCTAGTAAGACGGTTTCTGTTCCATGCCCTATACAGAATCTAGATTCTTTTACCCAATATGGAAATGGATTATATGTATAGTTGGATCTGGTTGTGAGCTGCCTTATCCAAGATTTTCAGGAGGAACGGGACTGTCGTTATAGGCCTGTAGTTGTTGGGCTGAGCTGGGACGTGTGTGTGTGTGTGTGTGTGTGTGTGTGTGTGTGTGTGTGTGTGTGTGTGTTTTTTATTTTATTTTTTTTTTAAAAGAAAGGCGCTTCTTTGAGACTATCGGGAACGGAGCCTGTTCTGAATGAGTCATTGATGAAGGCAGTAACCAGAAGGGCGAGGTCCTTGACACATTCCTTGATAATTTTAGGGGGGGATATGTCTCCTCTGCAGAGTGATGGTTTAAGGTGTTTAATGCGATCAATGACCTTGGGGGTGGTGGGGATTGCTATGCTTCTCGTGTGAGTGGGTTTGTCTTGGTTGGGGAGGGCTCTGCAATGGTCTTGGAATTTATTTTTTTTGGGATCTATTTTGTTGAGCATCGCAGACTGGATGATTGCTTTGCCAATGGGCGGCTAAGACCTGTTGCTATCCAGCGCAACTCCAGATGTAGACGCTGCAGTGCAAAAGTCAACTTCTAACCCGTGGCTCTGGAGCGATTGGGAAACTGGACCTGTTGCTTGGTAATGAATACTTTTAGTATGACGTGTGGTTGGACAGCGTTTTGGAGCGAGCATAGAGTGCTGGTGCTGTCATTGACTTAATATGCTAGTAAGAAATAAGAGCACATGTGTGACGATCAGCTTTGTAAAGGGCAGCCTGAGACAAAGACTCAATCATTGAACAGAAGGCCGAGCCGTGTCTAAAGTTGGGTTTAACCCTGAAGTACATTCTGATGCACAAGGGAGATCTGTTTTCCAAGGTACTAGGCAACAGCTCTGGGAGAGGGGAGCAGAATACACAGGAAACACAGGAAACAGTTGGGGTTCTCTAGGTCTGGTCTCTCAGCAATGGTGGCGGATTCATTGTTATGAACTAGTCGGGCTATTTTGGGGTAGAGGGCAGCCGATTATTTCAGGGTAAGCTTACTCTGCCAACAGAGTGCCCTTTTCTCTCCTGCTCCAACTTCAACAGACACAACCTACTGTTAAGAGTACTTTCACATACAACAGTTAAGGTAGCTTGAAGGCAGGCAATTAAATACTGCTTGTAAAGTTCCTGCTGGTAGGATCTGGGTGTAATCTGCAGTTCATATAGGTTTGAATGCCATTTAGCCGACTCGGTCTTTTGTCCTTCCGTAAAATAAATATCTTTGTTTAGTATAGACTCCTGTTATTTATGTGCCATGAGAGTTTAGTTTGTGTGTATCCTATATAGGAACTAGTCTCTTAATGTTTCCGATCTAGTATCGGCATGTTGGAGTTTGTACTTGTGCACGCAGTGGTATGTGAAAAGCGCTTTAGAGGCGTAGCTTTGCCTGTCCCTACCAGGGTGTTCCTCAGCTAGTCTGCTGATCAGTGCCACAGCTGTTCCTCGTCCTGCAACATGACTTCAAGTCGGCGTTCACTTTCCCTTCAACCTCAACTATGTTCCTGATGGGAGGCAGCAGGTGCTTGGTTAAAATAGTGTGCGCCTTGCCTGCTGATTGCCTTCTCTCGAATGTGTGAGGCCTCTTCTTTAGCACCACATTATATGCTGGATTGCAATTATTTGCCTTTCAAAGCAGTTCAAGGTGCCACATTGGTAGCATTGGCAGCGGATAGAGCAGTGTGGCCAGCAGCAGTGCTGTTTCTAAGGCCACCACTGGCACTTTGACTTATGCTTATTTATAAGGGCAGCTGGGTGGGTGGGGCGAGGTGCATGTTCAGAGCATTTCGGGCCTCCAACCCCAATATTGACAAGAACTGATCTTTTTTGGCAATTGTGACCAACTTTTTATCTAATTGACTCCTGCATTTGTACAGCGGCTACTGCCATTGGTATGGCCTTGCAGCACTGTGTGGATGACTGAAGGAAGAATTTGAAAATGTGTGCGCACATTTTTTTTAGCCAGCACAACGATAGGTAGGGCATAACAGCCCATAGACAAACGATGAGAGGATGGGTGCTGTGATGGATTGTTAGGAGGGTCAAGGAGACTGATTATGTGAACCGCTTGACCAAATTCTTTTGTGGAACTCGGCTGTATTCTATTGATGTGGATTTGGGTGGGTGTAGTCGAGCGGTGTTTGTTGCAGTGATGTGATCTTGCAGAGCTTCTCATAAGGCCTGACAGATGCATTCCGTCGGGGGCTACGTTCCACCTTGTTGACTCCTCAGGTGGCCCGACATTCTTGTCAGGGGTGGGGTAATATGTGTGCTGAACTGAGAAATAAGGACACGCAAGCCACCATGCAGCCTACTTTCATCACCATTCATTTTAGTAATATTAGAACCCGTAACAGTCAGTGTTCTCAATCTAACCCTGTGTGGAACAACTGGATGGCCCAGTGTCTGAGCGAGGCGCATCTGCAGTGATTTGCTCCCTTTGTAGTATCGCTCTCTGCATCCACTTTTAAAGTCGTCCTTGGACTGCATAGCAAGTCTGTTTGGATATAGTAACTACACCCCAGCTCTCACTTGATTTTAAATCTATGCTACGGAAATGGTTCACCTGCTAAGCTTTGTAAACTGGATCTGCATTTTTGTAATGGTACTGTTCATTAGAACTAGCCGTGAGACACACCAGTCCGTGACAGCTGTAAGGTATCCATTGTGTTACAGCTGTCCAGTGAAGACCTGAAGTCCTTGGGAGGTAAAGCATATTTTAGTTTCTTAGCACATTTTCCTATGGGGCTTGCGCTGTATTGACAGAGGTCTCTTGTTGGTCTGTCTGGCTGGGAATTGCTAATAGTATTTGTAGACCTGTACCACTTGCCAGGTTTTTGCAAGTTTTTGTCTTGAGCATTCTTTAGTTTCCTTCGCTATCTTCCTGTGGGGCTGCAAGTGTTTAGACAGTCTACTTTGGTACCAGGCTGTGCACATTGTGTTTAGGCTTCTTCCTTGAGCACATAGTGTCTGCTCTGTACCTGCACATTTCTCTTGAGAGGTATGTGTTGGCCTCCTGAGAATAGGGTTGGAGCTCTCGGATGATAACCTAGGGTGTTTGGTCTTAATGTGCCGGGTCCCTAGTCAAATAACATGGAATGCCTCGGAAAACGGTGCGTGCATCATTTTGTGGATTTGTAACTGTCCGACTTTTAGCAGCTCCATCAAAAAGTGACCTAGATGTACGTGTTCTAGGCTTTCTTAGCATTGTTTCGATGGCGTTTGTATAGAAGCCCAAGGGGACTAGGAGTTTCCAACTAAAATGCATATTCTTTTTTCAGAACAATATAAACAAATAGTTTCCGGATGGGTTAAACTGGAAAATGCCAAGTTTACTAATCTAATGGGGGTACTGGCCTCACTAAAGTTCTCTAATCTAACAAACGACCTCAGGGATGGAGCACCCAGTTGCTTCTCGGCTCATGTTCAAGGATCTAGGACCTAGACACTTTGACCAATTCACCTTCACAGGGATATTGTGTCCAGTTCACCATAGGTAATTCATACTGGAGGATGGTGTCTGGCCCACATCTCCCTGCTTCATGGCCCTAACTTCACAGTTCATGCATGGGGATATATGGCCCCTCTCACTCCTAGGGATATAGTTCAGGTCCCACGTCCACATGGATATAGTGATCCCCTTACTTCTCAGGCCCTAGGGATGGATTGTCCTGCTTGCTTTGCCAGTCTCGGAGTTATAGCTCCAGCACACTTTCATTGGGACAAATGTTCAATGCTTCTGAACCTCCCAGTACTCCTGCGTCTCTAAGCGCTCCAGTCCCTTGCACAATATCTGGCCTCAGTTCACTTCAGTTGCTAAACCTTCTCTCCTCCAACTGCCTTCACTCCTGCTTCACTTCTCCCAGAATCCGTGAACGCAGCCTCTTTTTATACAGGCACAGACTCCGTGATGGGCCTGTGGGGTCCGGTGTTCTACTTCAGCCTCCTCATTCATAGTGAGGCTTTGTATTTCCAGCCTAGACGAAGGGTTCTTTGTAAGTCTTGGTGTCCTCTTGGATCCTTCCCATGTATTCGGCATGTTTGTTTTGCTGTCAAGCCCATTTACCACAGTCCAACTCCTCCACCCTCCCCAGTATTCTGCTGTGGCATTTTGTATTTCTTGTGCCTTTTTTCTTCCCTTTTCTCTGGGAATTTTAAAGTTCGGCTTCCTGGTTTGCTTGAAGTTTATTTTGCTCTTTGTAAACCTTTCCAGTGCATTTCTCTGGTTTAATTTACTTGATTTTTGAGGGACAGTTATTTTTCTCCTGGAGGTTCCACTAATGAAGATTGGTACTTTTGGGTTCATACTTTTTTTTTTCTTTTTTTCTGGCAGTCTTGACTCCTGCCCACCGAACAGAGAGAAAAGTGGCCTTATTAAAATGTTTGCGTTTTGTCGTAGCTGAAGGAGAGCTTTGCAGGGTTGCAGGTCCCTGTGGCCTGGGGCAGATGTATTGGGGAGTGTCCTAATCGGCTAATTGGGTCTTGGTATGTTTGGCCTGTTGAAACAGTGAAGGTGTTCCCACTGACGTCACTAAAGATGTGCATATCCCTAGCTTCACTGATCTCCATATTCTAACTATGGAAATAAGTGTGCTGGGTCCGGGGCAGGACACTTTCAATTTGCCGAGGTACCCCCATCGCCTGCCAAAACCAATCTCTCCAAGTCTGTTGGCCATGTCTATGATCATGGTGGACCCGTCGCTACATGCGACATTGGAAGGAAGGACCAGAACATATACAAAGGAGTCTTGTTAGAGGAAAAAAGCAGATTCGAATTCGTGGTTGATAAACCAACAGATGCGACAGTCATAAGGCTGACTAACAGTGCTGGCCTGAAGGTGAAGTATGTTTGCGAGAACCAAGACGTAGGCCGACCAGCACTGCTGCCATTAAAGTGAACAGATCATGCTAGAAAGGACGAGTGGTCCAAAGAGAATATTCACCGAGAGGCAGAATAAAGGTCGGCAAATAAGAGGGAGTCATTGGAGTTTGCCATAAAGTGCTAGAGGGACCTGCACGCACCGGCCTTTAGAATTTTCGGAGGAGGCCTGAGGCATACTCTTTCGCAGAGGGAGTGTAGACTTGTGTTTCAAACCATCAAAGGGTGATGAGACTGCTGCCAAATGACTACCAAGGATAATTGTTTGCACACTTATATAGTCCTAAAATAGTTAGTGATTATTTAGAGGCTAAAGGAGGGTGAAGAGGGCAGACATAGAGAAACTGGGTAATCCACAAACACTGTGACCAAAACCTTTTAGAAGTGAGACCAGCTTTGCATCATCGAACCTTTATTGAAGGTTTCTGAGTTCTGTAATGCACACCAGTGAATATTGGGAAGTGGAATCACCTGCGCTGCATTCCAAGTGCCCAGTAATAATAAACCAAGGGTCTGCAACCTTCGGCTCTTATCTTTGCCTCGCCAGCTGTATTGGACAACTCACATTACCCCTATACAGCAGAGTCAATCGGAGGGATCATCGAGGGGAGTCGATAACATCATGTCAGCAAGACCCCCTGTAATAAATGGACATGGTGAGACATATGAGCCACCCATATTGAATGCTGGAACCTGCAGTGAATGTCGGCATGTGTGCAACGGTAGTGATTTGAACTTAACAAGAAAGGGTGACCTTTCTTAAATCATGGAATCCTGAGCGAAGGTTCCTCGTTATGCAATGATTCATGCAATTTGAGTGCACATTTTGCATTCTCCACTAGCCATTGGCCAGTGATACTCGACTCTTTGCAAGTAAAACATGATGAGCTGTGTGTATATGAATAGAATTGAGGTGGCAAGTGTTTTTTTTATTTTATGGCTGTCTAGTAGCTTGCATCCTGAATTTCTGTGCATTGCATGCACACATTGGCAGTCTAAAATTGCGAAATACTGGTACCCATAAACCTTGAGGTGATTCTATTATTTTTAGTACCCTATTTTACCCACCTCTTATGTGCAGGTACGTCACCACATCTGCCTTGGGGTTCCTACATCAGGGACTCTTAATACAATGGATTTTATTTATAATTTATAGCGTACCAAAAGCCCACATGCATCCGGGCACGAAAATTGCACAAATCAGACTAACATCAACCACTGGTCAATCATGATCCTAGTGGGCCCAACGGAGAGAGTTTGGGTGATCCATTACTTGAAGATATATCATTTTATAGACCTTTTCCACAGTATTTTGGCTTTTTATCAAATCCAAAAGAGATGATTGTCTCTCCTGTAACCAGAAGACTAGATTTCCCATTAGATGGAACAGGTGAAGTAATGATCTACAAAAGTCCCAGTCATAATAGATGCCAGATTCCCTTGCAGTGAAGGCTGTGCTCTCTCGAGGAATATCCGATGTTCGCTTGTGATGGACCCCATATTTTCTCATAATGCATGTCATAGTCTCTGCTGCAAAAAAGAAACCCATTGTGGCAAGTGGATGACCCAAATGCACTCCTTGGGGAACACTTCCCAATTATATGCTTTGAGGCAATATTTCCCACAAAAACTAAATGGTAATTATAGTTGGACAAAGACTCATAACTTTCTTTTCATATACCAATGTTTGTATTTACCAGAAAATATATTTTGAATGGATTATGTCCTCCCACGTATTCCTCAACTTATGATAAATCGTTATTGCTGCTTTGGAAAAAAAAATTCTCGGTAGAGGGCGCTGTGCTCGAGGTTGTGGCGTAGATTGTCCCTCGACGGACTCCGTACTCTGTCGATGTCACCGATGGTATAAATAGCTCATGCCGCGCCCGTTGCTTCAGTTCATTTTTCCGATCGCTTTGCTATCGAACGGTGGGCTTGAGTTTTGCTGTGAAGAAAATGTCTTCTTCGACACCGAAGACTGGGTTCAAGAAGTGCGTAGATTGTGGATGGAAAATGTCGATCGCGGATCCTCACCGGATTTGTCTCTGGTGTCTCGGTTCCAGTCACCGGACCGACGACTGTGGTTCCTGCCAATCCATGACTGAGAAAGCTGTTCGTGAGAGGAGACGTAAACTTTCGGTGGGGAGGGAAGCCTCTAAGAAAGCTACGTCCAAAAAACATAACGACTGATTCGAAGGAATCTGATCACCATAGGCATTCAGAGATCTCGATCTAGGAGTAGATCGAGACGCTCTTCTCCCTCGTCCCAAAAAATGAAGAGGAGACATAGATCTCCCTCATCTTCCGAGTCGACCGAAGAAATTCGATGTCCGACAAAATCAGATTCTCCCAGAAAATGGGAAGAATTTCGTAAAAAGATGATGGAGGTATTCGAGAATGCGGCCTCGACCCCCTCGAATGAACCTCGGAAGAGCCATACCCTTAAGGTCGCTCCATTGGACGACAAAGGGAAGTCTAAGACTACCTTGGTAAAAACCGGTAGTGTCGAGGATACTCGGAAAACTCGAGTCGACTACAAGTCGTCGAGGACTCTTCGAGAGTCGAGCACCTCTCCGGTGCCATATAAAAGACATAAGGCGTCGAAGGCTTAGGCTTCTTTGACGCCATCGGCGTTGACCGTTTCGGCATCGAAACCAAAAATAACCTTGACGCTTGTATCGAAGTCATCTTCAAAGTCATAGAAGATTCCTTCGACAACTTCGAAGGATTTTTCCATTCCTTCGACGCGTATGGTAGAGGAAGAAAGAAGGTTTACTCCGTTGCCCAGGTCAGACTTTAAGTCCATGTCCTCAATTTATGAGGAATCTGGCTCGGAGGAAGAGTAAGTCACTCCCTTTTGGAGTTTCATATGGCACAAAGCAAGTTCCTGAGTAACTCATTGATCAAGAGTCCAAAATGAGAGACCTGAGTGACTCTACATTCTGCCAGTGGAATTGACACCTCCCCAGAATTAGAGTTTGCCAGACCTGATCCTGCAGAACATGCAGACTCTGGGTACAGGAGTCTTATGACCAGAGTAATTGAGTACATGGGTTGGAGTGACACTTCACCCGTTTTTGAACAGGATGACATGACCGATATAATTGTCAGAGGCCCTCAAAGATCCAGTTCTCCCCTTTCACAGGACTCTTCAGAGGAGAGTGGAGAAAAACTGGGAAAAGCCTGAGAGCATTGCTGCTGCAGATAGTCATTTCCCCAAGAAATAGACCAGCTGGTACGGTTCCTGAATACTTAAACAGGCATCCGACTCCAGAAAGTCTAGTTATTCAGGCAGCATCCACATGAAAGCAAACTGCATATCCCACTATCCCTCCAGATAGAGAGGATAAATAAGTTGATGCCTGGGCACGTAAAGTTTTCACTTCAGGCAGTATGGCCCTTAAATCGACAAATGTTAACTGTACCCTGGCCAGGTTTACCCATACCCTGTGGGACTGTATTTCGGCGGCGACTGAGCATATTCCAGAAGGCGAGGAAAGGGAAGGCTTCCTGAATATAGTCAAAGACTGGGAAGCAAATTAACAAGGGGGGTCCTGGGAGTCCCTCTGCCAGACATTAGTCCTGGTTACGAGAGACTTACCCAGAGTCTTTAGCTCACTATCTTTCACAGAGAAGAAATATCCCAAACATATCAGTCTTTGTCCTGCCCTGGGGCAGTCCAGCACCGAAATGCTAGGCAATTCTCCTCTGAACAAGAGTACCAACAGAAACCCCAGACACGTGTTTCGGTCTGGTTGGACCTCATCAGTAGGGTGGATCTGTGCCTCTCTAAGAATAGTGAGCAAGGGGTCCACGTCTGGATTCCCCTTGTAACTTAGGGTCAGACCCAAAGTTACATAAATATGCAAATTAACAAGGGGGGTCCTGGGAGTCCCTCTGCTTGACTGGGAAGCAGGCAAGGGGGAAATGTCTCCAGTCTGGACTGGATACTGCTGATAGAATCAGCAGATCCATGGCTGCAAGCATTGTGCTCTGCAGATTTGCGTGGTTGACGAAGTCGGGGTTTGCACCAGACGTGCAAGCCAGACTCCTCAACATGCCCTTTGATGGCTCGAGGCTGTTTGGCAGTAAGGCTGATGAAAGCCTGGAAACTTCAGACCTCGAAAGCTGCAGCTAAATCGCTTAGTGCCTCCATGCGCCAGCCTCTAAAACCCTATTCCGGCTCATCTTCCTGGAGGGGTCATTCTTTTCGTTACTACTCCTCATTTGGTAGAGGAAGAGGACAGGTTTCTCAAAGGGGCAAAAGAAATTTCCCTCGTGGTGCACGAGAAAGAGGTCCAAAGTCCGCCTCAGGAGCGGCATCTTTACCCTCAGCCACTCCTGCAGCTGCCTCCAAATCTCTCTGACCTTGTTGCACAAGACACCAGTGGGAGGCAGGATCGCTCCGCATCTGAAGGAATGGCGGGGCATTACCTCAGATGCTTGGGCACTGGAAACAGTAGCTCAAGGTTACTGTCTCACCTTCCAAAAAAGGCCTCCGAATCATCCACTGGGAGCCAACTCTGTAAACTCCAGACCCGCTCCTGTTGCAGGAAATTTTAACCCTGCTAGAGAAAGGTGCCATAGAACAGGTACCTGTAACGGAGAAGAACAGGGGTTGGTACTCCCCATATTTTCTCATCCCAAAAAAGGACAGAGGACTGAGACCCATCTTGGATTTAAGCAACTTGAACAAGTTCCTCAGGAAGGACAAGTTCAAGATGGTCACTCTTTCTCAGATCCTTCAGGCACTCCAACTCCAACATTCATTGGTATCATTGGACCTTCAGGATGCTTACTTTCATGTGCCAATCCATCCAAAGCTCAAAGTACCTGAGGTTCGCGATTGGCAACTCTCATTATCAGTTTCGGGTTCTGCCATTCGGGTTGACCTCCACCCCGAGGGTTTTCATCAAACTGTTGGCGGCTGTGGCAGCGAGTCTCAGGTATTCACATCCACCCCTAACTGGACGACAGGTTGATCGGAGCAGGTTCTCCAAAACAAGCTCAGGAACATCTTTCGATCACTTGCCACTTCCTCCACAAATTGGCCTTCTCCCTCAATTTCAAGAAGTCCCATAAGAGACCATCCCAAAAACCATCCCAAAAGCTCCACTTTATCGGAGAAGTCTTGGATACTTCCTCAGGAAAAGCCTCACCTCCCGAAGTGAGAGCTCTCCACATCCAGCAGATGGTAACGAAGTTCCAGAATGCCAAACGTCTACCGGCCTTCGATTTTCTCAGGTTGCTCGGCCTCATGGCATCCTGCATTTTCCTAGTACCAGAGGCCAGGTTGAGAATGAGATCCCTTCAATGGGCACTCGGAACTCTTTGGTCCCGGTTCTCAGGGAATATGTCGGATCTTCTGTCCCGAGCGCAGTTGCTCAGGATCTTCTATGGTGGGCTTGCAACTACAACATTCTCAAGGGAGAATCTTTTTGACAACCATGGCCGGAGATAACAGTAGTGACGGACGCCTCACTCACGGGGTGGGGAGCACACATCAATGATCTGAAAATGAGCGGTTGTTGGTCTCCATCGGAGTCCAAACTACACATCAACCTTTTGGAGCTGAGGGCAATCGGACTAGCGCTGAAGGCCTTTCTGCCCTCTGTACAGGGAAAGAATGTTCTGATAATGACAGACAACACAGTGGCCATGTACTACCTCAACAAAAGAGGAGGGTCACTACCACTGTGCAGAGAGGCAATGCAGCTATGGTTCTGGGCAATACGAGAAGGAATTTCTCTATCGGCAATTCACCTAGCCGGAGAGAAGAACACGGCGGCAGACGCTCTGAGCAGGCAGAGCACAGTCTCTCTCGAGTGGGAGCTGGCTCAGGAAGTCCTTCTGGAGATCTTCGCCCTTTGGGGAACCCCTCAAGTGGATCTGTTCGCCACCGTGATCAACAGGAAGCGCGATCAGTACTGCTCGAGGGAATTTCCTCAAATAGAAGCTCTGGGAGACGCATTCGTAGTGAAGTGGAAGTTGCCACTGCTGTACGCATTCCCCTCAGCCCCTGTGATTCCTCAAGTAATCAGGAGGTTGAGAAAGTTCAGGAAAACCATGATCCTAATTGCTCCGGATTGGGCCAGGAGGACGTGGTACCCAGACCTTCTAGACATGTCCATCTGCTCTCCAATACGTCTTCCACAAAGGGAGGATCTTCTCTCGCAAGAGGAAGGTCTGGTTCTCCATCCAGATGTCAAGACACTCAACCTTCACGCATGGTTTCTGAGAGGTTGAGATACAAGGTTTGGGATCTTCCGGATGACGTAATGGAAGTCTTGCTTTCGGCCAGAAGGCCAGCAACAAAATCTTTGTATCGATATCGCTGGAACAGGTTTAGTAACTGGTGCAAAGATGAGGATGTGGACCCTTTTCATTGTGGCACTCCAGTAGTGCTCTTTTCTATTACATCTAGCCAATCTGGGGCTCCAGATAGGAACAATAAAAGGATACCTTGCTGCGCTGTCCATTTTCAAGCGCACCTTGGAAGAGTTTTCATATTTCAAAATACCATTAATCATTCAATTCTTAAAAGGGCTTACTAACGTATACCCTACAGTACGTTTTCATGTCCCAACTTGGGATTTAAATTTAGTACTAAAATGTTAACTTTTGAGCCTCTGCACTCTTGTCCATTGAGGCTTCTAACACTAAAAACTGTCCTTCTTGTGGCCCTATCATCAGCCCGCAGGGTTAGTGAATTTCAGGCTCTCTCATGCAAACCACCATATACTGTTTTTTATAAGGATAGGTTAAACCTTCTTTTTTACCAAAGGTAGTTTCGGACTACCATTTGTCACATGAAATACTACCAACATTTTATCCTCCTCCTCATTTGGGCAAGGAAGAGGAGAGACGGCATAGACTAGATCCCAAAAGGGCTCTGTTCTTAGTTTTTACATCTCAAGGATGTCTAAATTACGACAAGATGACCAACTTTTTGTGGGTTATACTGGTCATAAACTGGGCTTATCAGTAACAAAACAGACCATATCCCGCTGGATCATTTTGACCATAATTGAATGCTGAAGATTGGCGGGAAAAGACCCACCAGATGGGCTTCGAGCACATTCTACAAGGGAAATGGCTACTTCTGCGGCTCTAAAGAGGGGAGTCCCGGCAGTAGATATTTGTTCAGCTGCAACTTGGAAAACAATGCATACTTTTATCAAGCATTACTGCTTGGATACTGCCTCCTCCAATGAGGGTCTATTTGCCAAGGCAGTTCTGCATTCTGTCCATAAACTGTAATTAGTACTCCCACCTCCAAAATTGCCACTGCTATGGGAGTCTGTCATAAGATGAGGAATACGTGGGAGGACACAATCCATTCGAAGAACAAGTTACTTACCAAATGTAATGTTCTTTCGACTGGATGTTCCTCCCACGTATTCCTCAGCGACCCTCCCATCCTACCCCGCAGTACATTTTACGTTTTCTTACATTCTTCCTGAGAAGAAAGTGTATCTGTCATGGGGCACGCCTGGGTGTTCCTCCTATATGTTCATCGAAAAAACAGAACTGAAGCAACGGGTGCGGCTCGAGCTATTTATACCATCGGTGACGTCGAGAGAGTACGGAGTCCGTCGAGGGACAATCGACGCCACGGCCTCGAGCACAGTTCCCTCTGCCGAAATTTTTTTTTTCCGAAGCAGCGAAGCTGGAGATGACGATTTATCATAAGATGAGGAATACGTGGGAGGAACAAACAGTTGAAAGAACGTTACAGTTGGTAACTTGTTAATTTGCCCAAAAGTATATATTTACTTAGTGTTGCTGTGACAATTTTCCAAAAAATCAAATGCATAGTGTGTCCTCGTATTACCTAATCACACCAAGTACATTACTTTTTCCAATATTCAAACCATGAACATTTTCGTAAACTGAGTCTTAAGATGTAACATTGGACTCCTAAACATCTTGCCAACGCGTTTCGCATTGAAAATCCATCTTCAGGGTATGTTCACTATTCTTCTAAACTTGCCTATGCTCACAGCCTATAAAAGATATTTACTGAAGATAAATGTCCCGTTATTTTCACTCATATTCTTGTGCCTATAGTATACATTCAAAACAGAATATATGTGCCCATTCATATAAAAATATGCATCATTGCACCAGTTGTTATAACTAGTCTCTCGCCAGCATGATCTGTCGCACCCTCCCCCCCCCACAGGTTAACCAGAATCTGTAAGTGATGCTGGTGTCCTCACACTGCATTTCTTCCTTTGAAAATATACCATACGTCTTGATGTCTATTCCCCCACATTCCTCCTTTCTGAAACCCATACCCTTATACCTACAGCAGCAGCGTTCTCACTGTCCTCCAACGAGTGTTCAGCTGAATGAGTTTCTGATGTAATGCATCACTTGTTTAAAACATTCCTAAACATACAAACACCGCATGTCGCTATATACAGTGATTTCGGTCTGCAAATCTGGGGGCCATCATGTAATTCCCTCATTATGGTGCATAGCCATAATCTTATTTAAATACTTTGAACCGCACTTATTTGTCTCCGATTGCTGTGAATAACTTAATTTCAGCTGGTTAGTGGTGTCACCATCTCGTATTAGAATACAAATCCAATACGGTTACCTTCACTCCTAATCGATCTTGCCCTTTCAAACAATTATGGGAAACGTTTTTGTTGCAACTACGGACCATAAATCATTAAAACGAGACCCATTCGGGAAGCAGCCCAGGTGGCACTACATTCGGGTGCCAGCAGCCACTCCCACTCATGCTTACAGATTTGACTTGCTGCTCGCCATATTAGCACTGTGTTCCATCATTCTAATTAAATTGAAACACCTCCTCGCTACTTTGGTAATGAAAATATAAATCCTGACGCTGGTCAGGAATTGGGTCCCATAATTGTGGAAATTTGGTATGCTCGGGAGGGAGAACAATGCTGCCAAGTATGAGTATGAGATGACTGGAATCAGGAACGAGGAACGAGGAATGTGGGGAATGGAAATTAAGACCTATGGCATATTTTCACAGGAATTAATGTTGGTGAGGACAACAGCATCACTTACAGATTCTGGTTAGCTTGTGGGGGAACAGATCATATTGGTGAGCGACTAGTTTCTTTATTTTATGGCTGCGATGATGCATATTTTTATGTGAAAGGCCACATATATTCTGTTTTGACTATAGGCACAAGAACGGGAGGGAATAACCTGAATAACAAAGGTCAGTGTAAATTATGGGACATAATGTTGTGTTCTATAGGTTGTGAGCATATGCAAGTTTAGAAGAATAATGGATTTTCAATCCGAAACCCATTGGCAAGATGTTCAGAGGAGTCTAATATTACATCTTAAGACTCACCCCAGTTCACGAAAATGTTATTTATTTTATTGGAAAAAATAATTAATGTACTTGGTTTTTATTCGGTAACGCTGGATGACACTGGGTTCAGGAAATAATGAAACTGTATATCTTAGATTTTTTTTGGGTGATTGTCACAGCAACACTGTATAGCTGTAAATGTAAATATATTTACTTTTTGGCTAATATATTTTCTTGTAAATAGAAACATTGGTACATGAAAAGAATGTTATGAGTCTTTTGTCTACAAATACTTAACATTTCGTTGAGAGAAACATCTCAAGCAATATACTTGGAGATTTCCCCCTTAGGAGTGCATTTGGATGATCCACTTAAAACAGTGTGTTTTTTTTTTTTTGTAACTTTCTTTTTTGTTACCATTTTGTCCTCTCCTTGATCAGAGAGGTCCACCCAGCTTCACCGGAGATCTATAAATTATTCGGATATTTGTACTTTGTATAGAATATAACAATTGTTGTGCACCGCACACTCTGTTTTGATGTATGGTCTGTGCTGCAGCCAGGCACAAAGGCACACAAAAATGGGGCCGGGGGGAAGTGGTTTCTATGGTTAAAACATAGTTTGGCTAGATCATTCCCATATTCTTTGTCATGAGGTTGAGGTTAAGGGCCACCTTTACACCACAGATTCGGCACATCGCATACCTTACCGTTGCCCTACCTATTCCTTGATAGAAGTATCATGTGAAGACGCTGTTCCCACAGTCCTGGGACACCAGTGGCTATATTGCCCAGACTTTCCTCACAGCATGCACAGAAATGGTGGTGATAGCCCTGCTTAGGGCGAAAGAAAGTAAGATATTCAGGTTATCAGCACACTGGACTCTGCTCAGTGACCTGTTTTTCTGTAATTGGCTGTGTACAATGTCAATCAGGGATATCAGAATGTTATCTGGTTCAGAATCATGAAGCATATTGTGTTAGTGGGAATGTGCGCGGGGGCAATGGGACTTTACTTCAACATCAAGCCTACAATGAGTAAGGCTAACTAAAAATAAGATGTAAAAGTTAAGATTTTCACAAAGTAAAAATGTTTGCATAATTAAAATAACCTAGCAGTTTGTAGGCAGGAGGAAAACATATTTGACTGAGAGTCCTTGGTTTCCTTTCTCTGGCAGGTCATCCAGTACCAGACTGTGCGATATGACATTCTTCCTCTATCTCCTACCTCAAGAAACCGACTAAGTGAGTAAATGGCCAGTGGGTTTATATGTTGTGGGGTTTGGGGAGATCATAGTTTGTATGGTGTATTAAGATGCAGGATTTGTTTACCAACAGTTTGGTCTTATGTAGTCCTAGGCTGTCCTTTATCTGTGGTCTGCTTCTGTTATGGTGATGTCTTTTTCATTTTGGGGGGGGGGGGGGCGGGTATTGCTCCATAGGTGAGGAGATGCTAATGTTCTAATGGTATAAGATCCTTGTTTGGTGCTTCTCCACACTAGTTTCATTGGATTGTCTATTTCTCCAGCATTGGATCTTTCATGGATTCACATACTGGGAATATTTCCCCGTCATCGGGCTGGGAAACCTCGGTAACGTTAACTTGGCGTTTTCCTATGGAAAACTCAGATACTTTAGTGTCCTATTGACTTCCTTTTTGGGTGCTTTAGGCCCCACCAATAGGACGCCTGGTATAAATGGTGTCCGGACATTTCATCAAACATTTGGTCGACGTAATTTCGTCAAACCAAATGGTCGATTTTTTTTTTAATTTATATATTTATTTTTAAGGTTGTAGTTTAGGGGAAAAAAGGGTTTTTTAGGAAAAAAAGGGGGTTGGGGGTGGGGGACCCCCCCCCCCAAAAAGGGGTAAAAATAAAAAATAAAAAAATTCAACTATTTGGTTTTCGACGAAATTGGTTCGACCATTTGTCCAGTCGACCAATTTTTTTTGATGAAATGTCTGGTAACCGTATAAATAGCCCGCCCCGCGACTTTCCTCCAGATTTCAACCGTCTCCAAACTGTTGGGATCACCTCGTGTTTCTTCGTGTTTTTGCATGTGCGTTTTGTGTTTGGGCTGGGATGTCATCTGTAGCCCAGAAGTCTTTTTATTTTTGGCTGTGTGCTACCTGCGGCATGAAGGTGTACGAACGAGATGGTCAAATGGACTGTCTTTAATGTCTGTACCCTCATCACTCGGTCAGGGGGGAGGAAGGGGGGTGGGGTTCGCAGAAGACCTTGAAGGTTATAATCGACGGCTCATATGTTGGTTTAATGAGGGCACTTACCTGGCTTCTGAGGTGGGTTCGGCCCAGGGGAGCCAGTCTTCCGGAAGGGCGGAGAAATCCACGGAGCATCTCCGAGCTGCGTCGACAGAACCCCCTGCCAAGAAGCATCAGGCCGCAGTGCCTACGTCTGTGGTGGGGAGTGGCAGCATATCTTCGTCGAGGCTGCATCAGTCGAAGGGGGCGAGTGGCTCTGTTGTCCAAGCATGGTCGGCCAGACAAGATCAAGGGCTCTGGTGGTAGGCCCGATAAGTCTACGGTGTTGGAGAAAGACTTGGCGAAGCCGAAGGAGTCTTCATCGAAGCACTTGTCGTCCAGGGGCCATCACAATCCTTCGTCCAGCTGGGAGCTTCGAAGCATATTTTCCTGTTCTTCCAAGAAATCCGGGTCTCTGGTAAAATCAAGGCCAGGTGACATGGTTCCGACGACTAGCTCATCGGCGGTTATTCCGTCGACGGTAGTGCTGCAGTCTACGGTCCCGTCATCGGCGGTGGTGTCATCGGCACCGTCCACGACTTTGATGGATAGTGGTCCGCTGCTGTTGTCGGAAGGGTTGTTGACGACGGGTAGGGCGTGGCAGTCCGCCGCATTTGAGTCAGTCCTGTGTGGCCTCCGAGTGGGGTAGGGGCTGGGCTGACCCTTTATCCATTGGTTAACCCGCAGTCTCTGCGGTCATGTATGCCATGATGTCGAAAGCATGTCTTGAGTTTGGGCTGGCTTCTGAAGAGGAACGTAAGGGCTGCTTCTTCTTCGACCATACGGGCAAGTGGAGGAAGGCGGTCTTCTCGGTGCCGATACTCTACGTCGTGTGGAAGGAGGACCTGCACACGATGTGCCGGCTGTGAAAGGTCACCTTGAAAAGAAACTCAAGGCTCCGGAGTCTACCCCTAGATGCCTATTGTCGCAGCCCACGCACGAGTCTGTGGTGTCGGCGGTGGCCAGCACTAAGGCCAGGAGCCAACATAAATGTCTTTCGCCTCCGGACAGTGAGGTCAGGAAGCAGGACGCTTTTGGTAAAAAGGTTTTAACGGTAGGAGCTAAGACTGTGAAGGCTGCAAATTCCTTGGCGATTATGGCCAGGTATGATCGTGAAATGTGGCATCGGCTGGCCCTGCTTCTGGAACATCTGCCGGAGCAACACTGAAGGGAAGCAATGCTCTTGGTTCGAGAGGGGGCCTGCAACCACAGCATCAATATCGCTGTGGACCTGGCGGAGTCTGGTTTTAAACAGATTAATAATGGGGTAGTGCTCCGACAGCAGGCCTGGTTGAAGTGCACAGACTTTCTCCCAGAGGTCCAATATGAAGTCATCGACATGCCATGTGAAGGCGAACACCTGTTCGGCGAAAAGATTGAGGCCCTGAAGGGGATGACGGAGGATACGGAAACCGCAAAATCCTTGGCAAAGTGGTTGCTCTTTTTGCTGCTTTCGACCTTTCCGTGGAGCCTCTGGGAATGCCCGGTGTGCTTCATCCAGGGATCGGGGATACGGGCGCTCCAGCTAGTCTACTCAAGGGTATCAGCATTCTGCCCAGTCGGGGCAGAAGGGCTGGGACTTCCAAGCACAGCGGAAGAAGGGTTCGCAGTCCACGGCGTCCAAGGAACGACACACTAAAGCTCAACAAAGCTCAACAATGACTGCCATATGGACTATCTGCTGGGGGGCAGGGTCGCAGTCCATGTTGACGAATGGCAGAATATAGCATCAGATTGCTGGGTGCTGGACACAGTGTGTCTTGGCCACTCGTTGGAGTTCTGGCATCCTCCGGTTCCTATTCCACCGGTGCATGGGCTGCAGCCGCATCTTCAGATCTTGCGGCAGGAGGTGGTGCTGATGCTAGAGCAGGGCCATGGGGTATACTCCCTATTCTAGATCTTCGGGGGTTGAGCAAGATTCGGCAATGCCTGAAGTTCAAGTTGTCGTCAGGTCGGTGCATCCGGACGAGTTCCTGGCGTCGTCGGATCTGCAGGACACCTATTTTCACATCCCTATGCGGCGGAAGCACTGCAGGTTCTTGTGTTTTGTGGTTGGAGAGGAACACTATCAGTTTCGGGTCCTTCTGTTCGGCCTGAAGTTCACAAAGTGTCTGGCTCCGGTGGCCTTCCTCCGGAGGGAAGGTCATCATGTGTACCCCTACCTGGACGATTGGTTGGTGAGGGGTTTGTCACAGGGAAGGGCACGAGAGTCTCATGGCGACCAATGCAGCTTTTGCAACAGCTGGGATTCGCAGTCAACTTCGAAAAATCGTATTTGACGCTGTCCAGAGTTGGTGTTTCTCGGGGCACAGTTTCTTACCCGGCAAAATCCGGTGAGGCCTTCCAGTGAGCATGTGGAAAAATTGCAGGCCTAGGCAAACGAGTGGAAAAAAGGGCAAGGTGATCTCAGTCTGAGGTTACATGTCGCTGTGGGGGCCATGGCATTGTGTACCCCTCTTCTTCCCAATTGCCGCCTGTTCATGAGGCTGTGCAGGAGTTCCTCGCAGACAGGTGATCGCAGAGTCAGGGATTATGGTCCGACAAGTTGGTGGTCGACAAAAGCTTGGTGGACGCCCTTCACTGGTGGACGGGCACGGTCAATCTTGTAAGGGGCATGCCCTTGCTGGAGCCGGAGTTCCGGTATACAATAATAGCGGATGCTTCCCATGTAGGATGGGGGCCACACCTAGATGGGTCACAGGTGCAGGGCTTATGGTCTCGGGTGGAGACTGTTGCATATCAATGTGCTCGAGTTGAAGGCGGTGCACTGGGCCCTAAAGTAGTTTCCTCTGCATATCCGCGAATCAGTTGTGAGGGTGTTAACGGACAATACCACCGCCACCATGTTCTATTTAAGGAAACAGGGAGGCACACATTAGAGTCCTGTCGAAGCAGGCGCAGGACGTTTGGCATTGGGCTCTAGCTCAAGGGACCAGCATTGTCGCTTTCCATCTGCCCGGAGTTCTGAATGTTCAAGCAGACACGCTCAGCAGGGAACCCAGTCAGCTGCACGATCTTCCAGTGATGGGGTGGGGTGAGGGGGGGGCAATCCTTAGTTGGATGTTTTTGCTACGTGGGAGAACAAGCAGTGTCTGGAGTTCGCAGCAGAGGGGCGCATCCTGAGTCATTGGGGGATGCCTTTTCGTTCCCGTGGACGGGTCTCTTCGTGGTTGCGTTGTCCCCCCTTCTCGCTCATTCGGAGGACCATCCAGTCGATTCTGAAGTACCACGGTCGAGGGATTCTGGTCGCCCCGTTCTGGCCCAGGCAGACATGGTTTTCAGATCTTCATTTGACAGTGGAGGAGCCGATTCGGTTGGGAGTGGATCTGTATCTCCTGTCTTGGGACGACAGCAGAGTGTGGCATCATGATCTGGCGTGTCTCAGCTTGGCGGCATGGCTCCTGATCACTCTACGTTGTCCATTAGGAAGTGAGAGTGTCAACGGATGTTGGAGGCAGTGAGGGCGCCGTCCACGAATGTCTCATATGGCAATAAATGGACGAGATTCTGTGAATGGTGTAAGAGTCGTCCTGGGGTGGAGCCTTTGAATGTTTCACTGGCGCAGGGTCTGTCGTACCTGTTACACCTGACGGAAGGGGGCCTGGCTTTGTCATCCATTAAGGTGCATTTGGCGGCGATTTCTAGGTTCACGAGAAAGCGCCATGCTGTTCCTCTGTTCAGTCGCTTGGTGAAACATTTTCTGAAGGGGTTGTTTCAGACAAGTCCTCCATTGAATTTGTTTGCCCCTGTGTGGAGCCTTCATGTGGTTCTTCCGGCTTTGATGAGGCCTCCTTTTGAACCCATGTCGACGGCTCCTTTTGTAGTTCCTCTCATGGAAGGTGGCTTTTCTAGTGGCAATTACCTTGGCCAGGCGGGTGTCTGAATTGCAAGCACTGGTGACCCGCCTTACCCGAGGTTTCTGAGACCAGGTTCTCCTGGCTACTAACCTGCACTTTATTCCGAAAGTGCCGTCAGCATTTCAAAAACTTGTCTCTATTGCATTACCCACGTTCTTTGCTAATGCATCCACGCCAGCGGAAAAAGCCCTGCATTCTCTGGACATTAAGAGGGCACTTAAGTTTTATCTGAATCGCACACAGGACTTCAGGAGGTCAAAGCAGCTGTTAGGCCCTCCAACAAGGGCCAGTCCGTCTCCAAACAAGGACTTTCCCCGCTGGGTTTCCTTTACAATCTCGTTTTGTCACGCTAAAGCTGGCAAGCCTTTGAGGGGGTTTCTGAAGGCTTGTTCTACGCAGTCCACAGCATCGTCAGCAGTGTTGTGGTCTTGGATACTGCTGGTGGACATTTGCCAGGCGCCTCCTGGGCGGTGCCGCATACCTTCACCAGGCATTACTGTCTGGGGCAGCAACATGTGTAAGATGTGCAACGCCTGTTCCAATAAGGTAGGCCCCGCAGCTTTGGTTTTTTTTCTTTCTATGTGCTATAATCACTTACTGGTTTTGTCTCATGGATGCGATTAAGTACTGTTTTTGGTTTGCCTGTGACACACCGCACACATTGGTTGTACTGCTATGTAATCTATTCACAGCATGTGACTCCATGAGATCCAATGCTGGAGAAGGGAATCGTCTCTTACCTGTAACTCCATTTCTCCAGCGTTGGTATCTTTCATGGATTCACATGCGCCTGCCGGTTTTCCCCTGCAGGCAAACCTGATTTCGGGTTCCCTCTAATTTGGAGGCTAAAATCTGAAGGGAAGCCGCGGGGGCAGGGCTATTTATACCAGGTTTCTTATTGGTGGGACACTAAAGTGTCGCAGTTTTCCATAGGAAAACGCTAAGTTAAAGTTACTGAGGTTTCCCAGCATAACGACGGGGAAATATTCACGCTGGAGAAATGGAGTTACAGGTAAGAAACTACTACTCCCTTCACTGTTATGCCTCAAAGTATTGCTTTCTCTAGCCCACAGATTAGTTGCCTTCTTTGTGGTGTGAATATATCCACTCCCTTTAACTTCCATTTGTAGGTCTCTCGCTCTGGAGCACCCATTCTGCAGTCTTGTGTGAGGACTGCCCTCCCCAGCACTCATCATGATGATCTGTCTTCAACTGTGTTCTCGTGGATGTCTGCAGATGTTTAGCTTATGGGATTTTGCATGCTTGAATGTGCAGCTGTGTATGTGAATCGCCTCAGCGTGGACACCTGTAGGATCTTGGGGAGGTTTGGAAGTCCATTTTGTTGACCTTGGGGTAGAGGGCCATACCTGGCAGTCTAGTTGGCACTGTTCCTTTATGAAGGTTATTGTGTGTATGTGACGGTCTATGGCCCCTGGACAGCTTTGTATGCAGTGGGCTTCAGCCTGTAGGTTGTTGTGCTTTATATGAAGCACTCTGCTTCTCTGACGAAATGACGATCAGGTGGCTTTGCATTCTGTATTTTTCGCTGTTTCACTTACAATGCTCCACTTTTTCTGCTGCAGGTCATGTAAAGAGAAAGATACTGGTACTCGATTTAGATGAGACGTTGATACACTCCCATCACGATGGTGTCTTGAGACCGACAGTACGGCCGGGAACGCCGCCCGATTTTATTCTAAAGGTTAGAAAAGACGGTGAGAAAAGGTGTCTATGTCTGAAAGGGATATTTCTCCTGCCTGGGGTGTACTACTTTTTAAGGTTTTCTCCCTCACTAGAACCCAGCTATACCTGGACTTCCTCTGCCCACTGGGCTTGTGTTTCTCCTAAAGGGATATTCTTGGATACAATGTAAATCCCAATGAGAACAGGTGAGCTCAGTGGGGGGGTAACATTAAGAAGTATGAATTACATAATTTCAGTTTGTTTGATAGTTATGGTATGACAACCGGCAGGTCACTGGGATTAATGTAGTTTGATGCTGGATTAATCTTCTGCATGTGAAATATTTCTTCTGCATATGTGTGTTGCACCCTTGCTCTAGACCTAGCAGAGTCTAAACCTGTTCATTGCACCCCTCCATAAGTGTGCTTTGTTTCTCCATAATTGAGCTTCGGTCACTTATGGGTGTCCAGATTGCTCCATGTCACTGGGAAAAGACTTTCAATTTGTTGGCTTTTTTTTATCCTTCTACGGTGGATTTAAGCCAGGAATATAGCCCCGAAATGCACTGATACTTGGTAAATGGATGCCCAAAACTAGAGGCATGGTATCCCAGTATATAATTACCATCACACAGTACAAATTAAGGGGATATGGTACTGTCTTGTACTGGGTATCTTACAAATTTATATGGGCAGTGTATCCACCGACTGGGTACCCCTTACGTATTACTCAAACATGGAAAAAGGTCTGGGAAAAGGAGATAATGGATTCTGATACTGCATCCTGGGTAAAAGCATACACCTTTTCGACCTGTAATTTTGTTTTAGTCATTTCTACCAGATCTTACAAGTTAATTGATAAATTTAAAACAATCCCTACAATAATTGGATTTGCTAGATTCTCTCAACGTAAGCAGCAACTTAATACAATTTCTATGCCTGCGAACCCGTATTATTCAGCATCATTTACACCAAATTCTGTGCACAGCTATCAAGCTGAATACACTTCAAGATCTTGTATATGAATTTTAAAAAGGGACCGCAATGTGGTCTAAGAAGGGAAGCGCAGAAGGATTTATCAGCATCAATGGTATAAAGATTTTTGGACAAGAGTAGTTGGGCTGAGAGAATGACTTCATATGCTCTATGAATTCCAGTCTGTAAATTCCAAAGGTCTTCAGTCAGAAGTATTCAGAAAACATCAAGATTGTCACTCTTACAATATGAGCACTTGTTAGGAAAAACACTATTCACATGCCCCAACAAAGATGTTGATCGGAACATGTGTTGGTATAGAGGCAAAGAAACTGCAAGACATTTGCTGAAGGCATAGACATTGTATTCAGTTGCTGCATACTTGGTTGCGAGAATCTCTATGATGTAGTGGCCACCTCTGACGAGGATGCTCCATTCTCTGACCTCTGCTCTTCGCCTGTGGAATTTACAGCATGTGTCTATTGGGCAGACAATGCCCCTCATGGGTTTGTGCATGGCTTACAGGCTCTCCCCTTTGAGGCTGCATGTCTTGCTTAAGATCCGCAGCCTTTCTTTTCGGTAGTGGCGGATGTCGCCCTATGGTCCATTTCCTCAGCGGGCACCTCGACAACCTCAGTCACTGGAAAAGCTTCTGGTCGCCTACGGCTGGAAGGTGTACTAAAACCCGGCCCTCCAGCTCTGCCGGGCTAATGGTGTAGCATTGCTGGCTGCAGCCAATCCGTGACAGTTTTTGCCAGTCGACAAGCTTGAAGTCAAGCAGGTCATCCAGGATCACCTTCAGTCTTTGATCGACCACATAGATGCTTCTGCCAGAGGCAACTCGGTTAATGTCTGATTTATTTGACAAAATCCTTGCTTTTTTCAAAGCTTGGAGCATTATCATTCTTCAGTGGTTGAGCTGCAAAAAGAGGGCCTCAGAGAGGTCCCGTTCCTCCTGGCATTTCAAGGGCTTCTTGGCGAGGACCAGACCAGCTGGTCATTTCCTTTCCCAGGAAGAACCAGTAATGCTACCCCAGGCGGTTCTCCCCTTCCTTTCTTCAGATCCCTAACGAAATGTTAGCCCTGACCCAAATGAGCCCTGTCAGTTAGCAAGGTTATATATTGTTAGTAATAAATGGGACACCAGAGTTTGTTTCAATAACCTCTTTATTAACTGTATATGTGCTTTACATTGGATTTACCTGGATGTATCCAGTTCCTCTTCATGGGGGACCCATGGAACCTTTGGAGTGAGACAATGGGCTTGACTCACCTGCCAGTGAGCAGGGACATGGACTGGGCTTACCTGAAGAGGTCTGTTAAAAGAACGACAGAGATCTAGAGCCAGTAGAAAGGCAGAGAAACTAGAGGAGTGTAAAATGGACAGACGGAAAGAAAAGGGCTGCATTCCCTGTGGTGGCTTGCAGCATCGAGCGGCCACTAGGGCCTCTTGGAGGAGGGTCGTGCTGCATATGCCAGCTGCAGCCCAGTATCTGGCGTGAACCTAAGCCCTGTGAGGCAGAGGGGAACACACTGTCACCTGCTCAACTCCATCCAGTCCAAACAGTCTATACCGTGCAACTTCTCTGGGGCCCCTCAGACTGCTACTTCTGCAACTCTCCTGGTTTACCTCCAGTGATGCATGTAAGTCCCGTAAGTGGATTGAACACAAATGCAGAACACGATAATTGATATTTTATTTGTATCGCGCTCGTACACAAGTGTTTCAGAGCGCGACAAGGCAAGGGAGAACAAAAACAATATTACTAGGCCCAGTGACCATGAGAACGCGCAAGTGCATGGGAGAGGGGAAAGTGCATGGAAGTGGGGAGAAGTGGAAAATGTGGAGCAAAGAGAAACAGATAATAAATAATAAAAGGCAACAAGCGGTGATCGTGCAGCCACCAAGTGCTGGGTTTAAGGCAGCAGACAGGGTATGTCTTAGTGCAGGAAAAAGGGGAGGTGGCTGTATGGTTTCAGTGCAAGGGATTGTACCTGGGCCCGGAAGACAGAGGCTAGGCAGGTGCACAGTGCCGAGAGAGAGAGATCAGCAAGGGAGAGGAGGGGCGAAGGCAGAAGCAAAGAGGAAAGCCTTGATGTGCTTCCAGAACCAGCGATTGTTCGCCTCAAGTTTGAGTGGCAGGAAGGCTGTTCCAGAGGGAGGCCCCAGCCGGAGACTGAGATCTACCCCCAGCTCGTTTCTTTGAAAAAATGACTGACCCATCAGGGAGTTGGAAGTAGAGGAGCGAAGGGCTCAAGAGGAGGTATTTACGAAGGGATAGCTGAAGGTATTTTGGGCCCAGGCGCCAGAAAGCCTTGTGGACAATGCAGAGGGTTTTGATTTTAATCCTTGCATCCACTGGGAGCCAGTGGCGAGATTTCAGGGCTTGAGGGATACGATCCCAGTACTTGAGGACAAGGGCAAGTCTTGCAGTCCTGGATGAAGGGCGTAGATTAGAGGCAGGTAGATTTAGAAAGAGGCTGTTGCAATAGAACAACCTAGGGAGAGCCAGGGCTCGGGAGACCGTGAGCTTCTGACGGAAGGAGAGGAAAGGCAGAGACCTCGGAGGAGGTGCAGTAGGACGTTCCTCATTTTAGAGACAGAGATGTGGGCAGAGAAGGAAAGCGTGGAATCAGATGACCCAGAGGTTATTGGCCTCACAGGTGGGGGGTAGGAGTAGGGCCAAGGGAGGGCTGGAAAGTGATTGACTGGAAAGGAGGGTGAAGGTGTGCCAATGATGAGGATCTCCGTCTTGCTGGCATTCAGGCAGTGATCGTTGGCGGCACACCAAGACTGAATGGCAGTTAGGCAATCAGAGAGGAGGGAGAGGAGGTGGCCGAGGGAAGCCTGAAAATGGGTTGTTTCAGCAAAGCACTGGAAATTGGAGCGGAAAATGGCAATGCAGTGGGCGAGAGTTGCCAGGTATTGGTTGAAAAGAGCCAGGGCGAGAGGTTGGACACCTGCGGAACACCACAGGTAGAAAGGGAGATGGATGAAAGGATGAATACACCAATCATTCTATTAAAAATCTATTGTGATTAGCTGAAATTGCATTTGTCTGAAAGCATAAATTACATAGCTTCATGTGACTAGCAGTAGAATAAACATACAACATTTTTAAATCTGTATCCATGTTTGTCC
Source organism: Ambystoma mexicanum (assembly GCF_040938575.1). Lineage (NCBI taxonomy): Eukaryota > Metazoa > Chordata > Amphibia > Caudata > Ambystomatidae > Ambystoma > Ambystoma mexicanum. The sequence goes on from NC_090921.1 coordinate 160,599,157, forward strand.
ATGTTGCTCTTTCTGTGCAACACATACCTAGGTTAATCTTCGCCCTGTTAAAATGTTAAGGATTTAATGGGGAACAGCGTCTACATGAACAGGCCTTTTATTAATCTCCTCATTACAATCTAAAGCACAATATTCATCAGGTCATCAATTTTTTTCTACATCCGATCATATTCGTGCACATCTTTATATTCACAATGTCCCAGGTAAAATAGTTGTTGTATGGTTACTGGAGGCTTGTTGTGTTAGACGCTTACACTACACTTATTAGTACGACTACAACAGCAACCCATTAATCCTGAGAAAATAAGAGGAACATTATTTCTCCAGCATTGGATCTTTCATGGATTCACATGCTTAGAATATTCCCCGTCGTCAGGCTGGGAATCCCCGGTACATTATATAGACCCTTTCCCGTAGGAAAACTTTTTCGACACTTATGCGTCCTATCCACCTCGTTTTGTATCATGCGTGCCTTCGCCGTCAGGACGCCATGATATAAATACAGGACCCGCCCCCGCGCTCCCTCAGATTTCAACCGTCTTTCAAAGTAGTGGGATCCTCGTGGTTACTGCTAGTCGAAATTAGGTTGTATTTTCGCTTCGGCGACGTTACATTCTGGATAAAATATGTCAGGAAAAGCTTTATTTCGCCCTTGTGCGACATGTGGACTCAAAAAAGTCTATGAAGGTGATGCTCACATGGATTGTATCTACTGTCTCCACCCGCACCACACGGCGGATACATGCGAGATATGCCAGGGTTTCTCCCAAAAAACCCGTAAAGACCGGAAAAGAAGGTTGGTCGACTGGCTTAACGACGGAGCGGGTGCCTATCCGGCATCAGAAGTTGGCTCCACGGCCTCCAGGAGCAGGTCGGAACCTCCCTCGAAGGTGCGGCCTGTCGAAAAATGCCCTGCGGACAAGCATACGAGGAAGCATGCTGGATCTTCCTCATCACACAAAGTCCTCCTCCTCCTCATCCTCTAAGACGGAGAGGCAAGCAGCATCAAAACCCTCCTCAGGGGACCGTCCTAGGTCTTCCGTGAGTCGAGACTCTTCAGCCGGGAAGTCGGCAACGAAATCGGCTACGAAGTCTAAAGGCTCGGTGCCGGCTACTTGCTCGTCGACCCCGGTGTCGTTGACGATGCCTATTACTATTCAGGCAGCAGCGGTGAGGATTCCTTCGTCGACGGTGACTCAATCTATGGCCTGGCAGCCAGAGGTTTGTGACCCGGTCCCCCCTGAGGTCCTACTGCAGCCAGACACGGCCTTGTCGGTGACGTCGGCGGAAGGAGAATGTGACAGGGTTATGCAGCCGTCGGACTTGGGCTTACGGCCTTCCAATACGTCGACGACGAGTGCGAGTGGGGGTGTGGTCCCTCTATCCTCGACGTTGCTGACCCCCCAGACGGTTTTGTCTCTGGATGTGCTTAATACTCTTCAGAAGCTCCTGCAGCGTCTGGATACGCAGATCCCTCAGCCTGGCACTTCATCGTTGCTATTTTCTGCACCTTCCGTCTACGAGCAAGCTCAAGCAGCCCGCTCGACGACCAAAAGCCCGTCGGCCTCCCAGGTGGTGAAGGATCGTCCTCGAGCGCAGGAGGAGGGTGAGCTATCGGAGTCCGATTCTATACGAGGTGACTCGGGGTCGGACATTTCCCTGTCACCGTTGAGAGACCCAACATGGAATTCGGATGTAGAGATAGAGTCTACGAGAAACCAGGCACAACCATCTCCTCCGGATGATGTGGGAGCCTTCCATGCAATGGTGGGAAAAGCGTGTTCCGAGTTCGGCTTAATTCCTGAGGAGCAAAAGAAAGACTGTTTTCTTTTTGATCACATGGGTCAAAGGAGGAAATCGGTATTTGCCATCCCAATCCTGGACCACGTGTGGCAAGAAGGCCTCAAGACGATGCGTCATCTGTTCTCGGAGCCGGCTATTAAGGGGCGTATTGAGAAAAAGTTTAAAGCTCCGGAGTCCACTCCAAAATGTCTAACATCTCAGCCTCTGTCAGACTCTGTGGTATCGGCGGCAGCGGCTAGGAAGGCCAGAGTACAGCAAAAATGTTCAACCCCACCAGAAAGCGAGGCCAGGAGGCAGGACGCCTTTGGAAAAAAGGTGCTCTCAGTCGGCGCCACGACGGTAAGAGCAGCCAACTCCTTGGCGATTGTATCACGATACGATAGGGAAATGTGGCATAAACTAGCCCCTATCCTAGAACATCTGCCGGAAGAACATCGTAAAGCAGCCATGTTGCTAGTACGAGATGGTGAGGAGGCCTCGAACCATGCAATTAATATTGCGGTGGACCTAGCAGAGTCTGGGTTCAAACAAATCAATCATGGCGTAGTGCTACGTCGACAAGCGTGGCTCAAATGTACTACTTTCAGACCTGAAGTCCAATTCAAAGTCCTGGACATGCCATGTGAAGGAGAACATCTGTTTGGAGACAAGGTAGATGAAGCCTTGAAGGGGATGAAAGAAGACACGGATACCGCTAGGTCTCTCGGCGCCCTCCAGACAGGTAGAAGTTTTCGCTCTTTTCGCCCCTTCAGGGGTGCTTCCGGAAACTCCCGCTTTGGAGCCTCTAGGGACCGTGGATTTAACAGGCCCTCATACTCCTCACAAGGTTACAGACGTGCATCCCAGTCGGCACGTAGAGGCAGAGATTTTCAAGCCTCCAGACGACGCGGCTCGGGTCCCTCGTCGACGAAGGACAAGCAAACCAGCAACCAATGACGGCCTTCGGAACGTCCTGGGGGGTCGAGTCTCATCATATCGACCAATGGAAATGCATCACCACAGATCGATGGGTTCTGGACACGATTCGCATGGGTCATGCGCTACAATTCAAAAACAAGCCTCCAAGTCTTCCGCCAGTGTTTTCGGCCCAGCCCCACCTTCGAGTTCTACGACAAGAGGTGGCGCTTATGCTGCAAAAAGGAGCTGTAGAACGGGTTCCCGTGGCACAGGAAGGACGAGGGATTTATTCCCGGTTCTTCGTCGTCAAGAAGCCAAATGGAAAATGGAGGCCCATTCTCGACCTGAGGGTACTCAACAAATGGCTAAAGAGCTCAAAATTCAAAATGCTAAAGCTCCAGGAGGTTATCAGGTCAGTGCAACCCATGGATTACCTGTCGTCGCTAGACCTTCAAGACGCGTATTTTCATATCCCAATACGTCCACGACACAGGAGATATTTAAGGTTCGTCGTCGGGCGAAAGCATTTTCAGTTCAAGGTCCTCCCGTTCGGTCTCAAGTCCTCCCCCAGGACGTTCACCAATTGTTTGGCCCCTATAGCGGTCCATTTAAGGAAGGACGGCCACCATGTCTATCCCTATCTAGACGACTGGCTGGTCAGAGGTTCGTCCATGGAACAAACACGAAACAGTCTGGGGGCCACGATGTCCCTCTTACAGGAACTGGGCTTTGCGATAAACTTCAGCAAGTCCTCCGTAGAGCCTTCGACGACCTTGGTCTTTCTAGGAGCGGAGTTTCATACGCACACAAGCCTTGTAAGACCGTCCAGCAAAGGAATACAGAAGCTACAAAGCAAGGCGTCGGAATGGAGATGCGGTACCAGGGTGTCGGTGCGCAAATACATGTCCCTGCTAGGGACCATGTCATCCTGCATTCCGTTGATAAACAACTGCCGTCTGTTTATGAGGCCTTGCCAGGAATTTCTAGCAGACCGTTGGGCGCAGAGCCAAGGTCGCTGGTCCGACAGACTCGTCATCGACGAACAACTGGTACAAGCACTCCGTTGGTGGAGAGCTTCTACTCATCTAACGAAAGGAATGCCTCTGGTGGAACCGGAGTTCCAGAAGACGGTGGTGACGGATGCATCGCTGAGGGGATGGGGAGCTCATCTGGATACGTTACAGGTACAAGGCCGGTGGTCTTTACAAGAGTCCTCCCTGCATATCAACCTGCTAGAACTGAGAGCAGTGCGGTGGGCTCTAAAATCTTTTCTTCCTCAATTGAGAGACTCTGTGGTGCGTGTCATGACGGACAACACGACTACAATGTTTTACATAAGGAAACAAGGAGGAACACGTTCCAGGTCCCTGTCGACGGAGGCACAGAAAATCTGGCATTGTGCCCTGCAACACAACATGCTAATCTTGGCGTTCCACCTGCCAGGTGTGAGAAATGTGGAGGCCGATGCCCTCAGCAGGGAAATGAACGAAGTTCACGAATGGGTGCTGAACGACCAGCAACTACAACACGTATTCAAGAAGTGGGGACATCCTTCCATCGATCTGTTCGCGACGAAGGACAACAGGAAATGCCCGCAGTATGCAAGCAGATGGCCTCAGCAGGGCTCACTGGGGGATGCGTTCTCCTTCCCATGGACGAACAAATTCCTGTACGCATTCCCTCCTTTTCCTCTTATCCGGAGGACGTTGCAATGGATCCTCAAGTACCCATGTCGGGTGATTCTGGTGGCCCCGTATTGGGCCAGACAGGTGTGGTTTTCAGACCTGCTGCACCTAGCGGCGGCGGAGCCAATGAGGTTCAGGAAGATTCCCAACCTTCTGTCTCGACAGGAGGGTATCGTTTGGCATCACGACCCGGACAGCCTCAAGTTGACGGCCTGGCTCCTGACTTTGCCGAATTTGGTCAGCTAACGATTCCGGAGGAGTGTTGTCGTATTCTGCAAGCGGCAAGAGCACCTTCCACAAACACCTCATACTCGTACAAATGGAGGAGTTTCTGTCAGTGGTGTGTGGATCAACCAGGTTTGGTTCCGCAGTCGATTACGCCGGAACAGCTCCTTCCATACTTGCTGTTCTTAGCTCAAAAGGGCTTATCGGTGTCGTCGATAAAAGTACACCTGGCTGCCATCTCCAGGTTTACCCGTCAACGACATTCCGCACCATTATTCAACGACCGGCTGATTAAGCACTTCCTTAAAGGTTTGTTTGGGAGTTTCCCTCCCGAGAAGAAATTTCCTCCGGCGTGGAGCCTCAATCTGGTGTTAGCGTCTCTTATGAAACCTCCTTTTGAACCAATGTCCTCATCGTCTCTAAAGTTTTTGTCGTGGAAATTGGCCTTCCTGGTGGCCATCACTTCAGCTCGACGTATTTCGGAAATTCAAGCTCTAATGGTAGACCCACCATACTTAAGAATTTTCAAGAACAAGGTGGTCCTTGCCACAAACCCACAGTTCATACCGAAAGCTCCTTCAGTGTTCCATAAACATTCCTCTATTGTTTTACCTACGTTTTTTCCAGAGCCATGCTCGGGAGCGGAGCGCACGTTACACACATTAGACGTGAAAAGGGCTCTCAAGTTTTATCTTCATCGCACGCAACCTTTCAGGAAAACGAGGCAATTGTTCGTGGCCTATGGTTTGGGTGCTAAAGGCAAAGCCATTTCAAAGCAAGGACTGTCAAGATGGGTATCGTCTACCATTTCGTACTGCCATTCCAAGGCTGGGAAGCCTCTTCTGCGACGCCCAAGAGCTCATTCAACTAGAGCGGCGGCATCGTCGACGGCGCTGTGGTATGGAGTCCCTCTAGGGGACATCTGCATGGCGGCTACCTGGGCGGCTACACACACTTTTACCCGCCATTACTGCCTGTCACAACAACATGCCGAAGATACTCGGATGGGACAGGCGGTGCTTCGACACCTATTCCAATAAGGTAAGCCCGGGTTGAGGGGTTAGATCTTGTTGCAATTAAGATTGAATATTGTTAGTTTCCTATGTTAACAATTGCTGATGTGTACACGACCATAGGGAACGGGCATTGTGAGGAAAGTATGTGGGTTTGCATGCACGCCTCCTCTTTTCGGGATGGTACTGCTATGTAATCTATTCTAAGCATGTGAATCCATGAAAGATCCAATGCTGGAGAAGGGAATAGTTTTACCTGTAACTCCATTGCTCCAGCATTGGTATCTTTCATGGATTCACATGCGCCCGCCTGCCTCCCCTGGGCATGCAAACTGGTTCCCCCACTACTTTGGGGGCCGAAATCTGAGGGAGCGCGGGGGCGGGTCCTGTATTTATATCATGGCGTCCTGACGGCGCGGGCACGCATGATACAAAACGAGGTGGATAGGACACATAAGCGTCGAAAGTTTTCTTACGGGAAAGGGTCTATATAATGTACCGGGGTTTCCCAGCCTGACGACGGGGAATATTCTAAGCATGTGAATCCATGAAAGATACCAATGCTGGAGAAATGGAGTTACAGGTAAGAAACTATTCCCTTCTGAGATGGAAGGTTTATTTATGAAACCTTTGTGCACTCCTCCTGATGTTGTGCATTAGTAACACAAAGTGGCATACCCGTGAGCAACTTAAAATGCATATTTATCCCCTTCAATCACGGTTTCTAGAATATGCAAATATTTAATCCTCTGCACCTGGTATAAAACCTCGATCAGATTCTGAAACCTCTGACAGCAGAGTTGACAGTTTACTGGCATTTCATAATTAAAACTGCACCTCTCGAACAGAAGATAATGTCTTGGTACTAGCTGCATTAAAAATATGTATATTCATGGAGGGGGTTATTTCTAACCCACACTATTATTCTCAAACTGCTTTATCCTTTGTATAGAGCTCCCAATGGCCCAACCTGCCAAACAGACTATCCCCTACCTAACATCCCCTGCCCTGCCTCTAATTTTCTCATGATTTGCTTCCGCAGTGGTTCGAGGGGCTGTTACAACCAGTTGGTTTCCAACCTATCTAGAGTAATCCCTGGGGCACTGAGCGGGAATTGTGCTGGCTGTCCAGGAACGTTCGCTTAACGCACTTTGTGGTGCGTCACCCATTCCCTGGTGCACCCTGCCCTTTCACCCTGTCGAATTTGACTTGTCCAGGCCCAACTCTCTCCATGAGCCCCAGAGCTTAAAGTGAGCACTGTTTCTTTTGACAATTTCAGCTGCAAGTCTTCCACCACTTTTGCCATGGCCACAACTCCTCAGAAACTGTAGATTTTTGCAAGTTCTGATGGCCAGGCCTGATATACATTTTTAAGAATCCCGAGAAGCTGGTTGTTCAGGAAGTCTTCGACTTCTGCAAAGTCCCACTCTATTGCTTATCCAGCCAATGTGACAGTGCAGGTAAAGTTTGTAAGGTTTCTAGTCATGATGCGCAGAGAAGAGTGTATTCTCGTTTTGCCAAAGTGCATGTCTTTATTTGTCATTTGTCCCCTAGTAATAAGTCCAGCTGCTTTTGTATTTGTTTTTTTATTCAAACGATCCGAACTTATACAAGACTGGTCCTGTAAACATTCCAAGCTGCAAGGGCAGTATTTGACCCTTTCCACACCCAATCCCCGGTAACCCATCTACTTCTCGGAGACGTCATTACTGTTTTCTTTTGGGGTAGACACATTGCTGCACCTTGGGAACAGTTGGGAAACTGATTTGTTTTGTTTGTTTATTTTATTTCTATAGTGCTCCGGACCCGGGAGTAAAAGGGCGCTTAGTACAAGTTACAGGCACAGTACATGGTAATGGGCAGTAATAGTAGGCTAGCAGATATATACAGACAGTCGAGGTAATAGCAACCAATAGTGACAAAATGGGACAAGTGCAATATGTATAGTTTATAGCTAAGTCTAACTTAAGGTTGACTTTTTGTAAGAAGCCACCCAATGGCAAGTTTCCTGAACGACTGGAAGGATTTGGCAGACTTAATATTCAGTGGCAGGGTGTTCCAGAGTTGGGAGGCGAGGACAGTGAAGCTCGAGCCTCCGGCTCTTTTAGAGATAAATCTAGGTGCTGTAAGACATAAGGTGTTGAAAGATCTCGTGGTTCTGATGGAATATTTCATGGTGAATTTGGTAGTAAGGTGGTGGGGGGGGCTAGATGGTTGAGAGCTTTGTAAGTAAGGCAGAGGGTTTTTAGATCGATTTTATGTTGAATGGTGAGCCATTTGCATGTAGGTCTAGTGGCAGAGATGTGCTCACGCCTGGGAATGTTTAGCGCTGCCCGTAACGCATTATTTTGAACGACTTGGAGTTTACTAATTATTGCTTGGTTTGCACCTAAGTAGAGGCTGTTGCAGTAATCTAACTTAGATTGTATAAGAGCTCTAGCTAGCGTGAGGCAACTGTTAGAGGAAAGACATGGTCTACAGGATCTAATTAGTTTTCCTGTATAGGCAGTGGCTGAGGCGGTGGCGTTGACTTGTTTAGTGAGGTTAATATTGGCATCGAGATAGAAGCCAAGTGTTTTCACATTTTTGGCGACCAGGATTGTATTGCCATCAATTATGATGTTGGAGTAGTTGGGACTTGGTTTTTGTATATTGTTCGGTGACCCAATAATGAGCAGTTCAGTCTTCTCGTCATTTAGGCAGAGGCCATGTGTGGCCATCCATGCCTGAATGACAGAAGATTTCATTGATCCTGGCTCCATCAGTATTGTAGTTGCCCGTGATGGTGAGGAGTATCTGGGTGTCATCCGCGTAGTTTGTGTAGGTGACACCCCGACGGTCCAGTTTATCAAAGAGGGGCTTTGTAAAGATATTGTATAGGGTCGGTGAAACACATGAGCCTTGTGGGACACCGCAAGTGATGGGGATGGGGTCTGCTGCTGCCACCTGAGAGAAGACTCTCATGGTTCTATTGGCCTGGAAGGACTGTATGCACGAGACAGCAGAGGGGGAAAAGTGGGCGGCAGAGGAGAGGTGGTTGCAGAGTATCTTATCGTCAACCAGGTTGAAGGCTGCTGAGATCTAGGAGCAGTAGGATGGCAGCCTTGCCCTTATCTTTAATTTCGTCTGGCTTTTAAGATCAACAAGGGCAGTTTCTGTTCCATTTTGAGGCCGGAAGCCAGACTGACGCAATCCGAGTAATTGGTTAGACTCTAGGTAATGCTGAATTTGCAAGTAAGCAACTGTGTCAAGGATTTTTAACAGTAAGGGAACGGTTGTGATAGGCCTGTAATTGGTAGGGATGGCTGGGTCCAAGTTCTGGTTTTTTTTTGTAACGGGAGGACCCATGACTGTTTCAGATTATTGGGAACCGAATTGCTGGAGAAATACACGTTTATGAGCTTAGAAATGAAGGGGGTGAGGTCTCTTGCTGCATCTTTTATAATCCGTGCAGGGCAACTGTCCCCTTTGCAGTGTGACGGTTTGAGGGAGGTTATGATTTTTTGCACTTCTAGTACTGTTACTTTTTTGAAGGTGAAGCCATGGTTCGTTTTAGGGGTGTTGGGTGGGCTAGGCATAGGGGGCTAGGGGTGGGGCTACTATTGGACAGTTGTAGTCTTTTATTTTCAATTTTTGTTTGTAGGCCAGTGATTTTGTTCGCGAGGGCATCTTGGATACTAGTGCACCAAAGTTGGTCTTTCACAGACATGTCCGTAGGTGCATTGGGGTTTTCTAACTCCTTCAGGATGGTGAATAATTCTTTGGTACTGGAGTTAGCATTACTTATTCTTATATTATAGGCTTCTTTTTTAGTGCGTATTTCTTTTTTGTAAAGGGAGGATGCTTTAGTGAGTTTGATTTTGTGTTCCTCTGATGGGTTCATTTTCCAAAGGGTTTCCAATTTGGACTTTTTATTTCTTAGTATTTTAAGTTCTGGTGTGTACCAGGAGTTATGTGCTTTGGGTTTACCTTTACGTAGTTTTAGAAGGGCAACAAGGTCGATAGCTTTGGTCATGGCGTTATTGTAAGTGTCTACTAGTAAGTTATGGTTCGATGAGTTGGGGACCATAATCAGAATGGGTAGAACCAGTGGGATGAGGGCTTCAGCAGTGATGTTCCGCTTATTTCTGGTCAGACATGCTGGTACAGGTGGGAACTGTATATAGTGTGGGTTATTAGTGCTAATGTCAAATGACAGTAGGAAGTGGTCGTTCCATATAAGTGGTTGGGGGGGGGGGGGTCCTTGCAGATAATGTTATAGTTGTAGGCAGGGAGCCATTCTAAGGTTCTGCCTTTCTGATGTGTGGGTAGAGTGTGGAGTTGAATGTAGCTCTGTTCGCAAAGTGCAATAGCAAGGGAGGATGCTGGAGTGTCGTGATGCGACCTGGAATGCAGACACAGCTCATGAAAGTGAAAGGTCCCAAAAAGGGGGTTCACAAAGGTGAACCTAAACACTTAACTTTCTAGTCTCATTGCTGTGTCCTACCACACCCTCTGATAGACCACATTAGTCGCATTCCTTGACTATTTCATTCATTGCATGAGAACCGAAAGTTTGTACATAAAAAAAACATCTGGTCCATACGTGAGCGGCTGTGTATTGTGGTGTAGGCGTGGCTGTGTTGCGGCTGTGTAGAACGGGGGGGTGTGTGTGTGTGTGTGTGTGTGTATGCACGCATCGGGGGTTTAAGTGATCCAGAAAGTATGCTACTGGGACCGATGGACAACTACTGGCTGTTTGGTGCACAGCCTTACCATTTGTGGGCTTTCTGCCAGCTCGGATTATCGATAGACTGAGGAACTATGCAGTTATTCTTCAGGTCATCGTAGGAGCAAAGAATCCCTCGAAGAGCAGACAGTTGATGACCTACTCCTGAAGTGGCCTAGCATCCTCTGCAGTGTACGGCCTGGTGAAGCCATGCTCCTCTGCCTGATCTTCAAACACTGAACGGTGCTTAATCCCTTGGACTAGTGATACCAACTAGTCTCAACCCCTGCTCGAGAATCTAGTTCTTCAGATCTTTCGGAAATGTCCCTGAACTGTCCAGTGGACTGCTCGGCTCCCTCGCCGGATGTGCAGCTGTTCCGTGTTAGAGTCTGGAACTTTGGTAGTTGCCCGCTTGTGCCACAAGTCGTCTTCATTGTGTTGGACCCTGTGACTTTTATCTTAGGTTTGCACTTCTGAAGTTCGGTACCATCCTATTTTTGCATACTTTCCTGCATTGTTTGTTGAATTATTTGATTAAGTATAATAAGTGAACATACTGGTGATTGTAAATAGCTGTATTATAAAGTATTGTGTGATAGTACTAATTGATAGTTTCATCTTTCAGTGTTCTGAAGGCCTAAAATAATTTTCTTAACTGTCTAAATTGAATTATTGTATGCTACTCTGTTTGGACTCAATGATGGCCACTGACCCCACTCACTCTCCAGAGACTGTCTTGACTGCTCATCCACATAACTTGATTGGATTTTGGCTAACTTCTGAGAGCTCCCCATTTATCATAAATGGAGGTGGCCTACTAAAATCTGCCCGCCAGGCTCTAGAAATCAATCGCAACAGTCCCAATGTCCACGGCTTGGGAAAAGATCATCCTTCATTGGGTCTGAAATCAACGGAGCATGTGGGGAGTAATATCGTAGTGTTACCTGTACTGCGCCAATGTAGTACCAAGTTGTCGACCTCTCCTTGAATTTTCCTCTGGAAAATACAAAGTGGTAACCTATCATTAATGGACGGCTGTGATGCATGAAGGCTTAGGCCAACTAATTTGATCTGGGTCATTTGGCTCGGGAGCAGGAGTGAATAACTGGCACTGCAGTCAAAGGTGGTTCATTTGCAGCCAATGTCTTGGCATAGTTCTGATCTGTCATACATATAGGAAGGGTGTGACGGGTTAATGACTTGTACCGCTTTACAATTTGCTGGTGAAGGGATAAACCCAAACAACAATTTTACCCCAAACTGCAGGCCTTTCATCGCAAGTTCTCCTTGCCAGGTTATAACCTCACTTTTGATACCAGTAGTTGGAACATTAGCAAGATTAATCCTCAATAGGCTCCTTATGTTAACCGTATATCGTCGGCTGGTAGCTGTCACTTCCTTCCGTACTCTGTTTCTTGAGCTAATGGCAAACCTGAGTTTATAGTGCTTTTGGTGTTTTGATGACTGGGGACTTAAATCACAAATTCAATCTTCAACTTACGTTGGCAGTCACTCTGTATTTTGACCCTTTGCGTGACCTGGGTTTTAAGCAATTGGTCAATGGTCCTACCCGTTCACTTGGAAACACGTTGGATCTAGTTTTCTATGCTAAATCGCTCACCACTGATTCCCTCCTTTCCGGTTCGCTGGTCTGACCACCTGGTGGTCCCATTCTTCATTCCGATCTAGCTTCCATGTACCACTCTTTGTAAAATTACTTCAGCGTAGCTGCAACAGGGTAGCTAAGGAAGACATAATCACTAATATCCAAGAAAAATGTAACACTGCCCATAAGCAAAATTGTTCCTTCCTGACCCAGGTATGTACCTCGGTGGCCGATTACCTGGCTCCACACAAATTGTGGATGTTCACGGTTTGTCACCCCGAACCCTGGTATAACAAACTTAAAAACATACGCTTAAACGCCAGCCAGAGCGCAAATGGCGGCAGCTTTACCTAGAGACAGGGCCAGCTTTTCAAGTCTACCAGCAGGTGGTTTAGCCTTGTTAAAGCCACCTTTTACACTCGAGTTCAAAGCCCCCTGAACCAGCCTCAGGAGTTGTTTGCCCCGGTACACTAGCTTTCCACCAAAACCGATACACAGGCTAGTGTAATTCCTACCCAGTCCCTCTGAAGCCTTAGCTGACTCATTTAAAAAAAAGTCAGGGATATACACTCATATTTGCCTGACTAACCAGAGCACTGGTTTTCCGTACAGCTCTCTCCTCTCATTCTTTATGAAATTATTGGAGTCTCTAATCTCTCCTTTGCTTACCTCTTTTCTGGAACACTCTAAATTTCTTGACTCCTTTCAATCTGGCTTCCGTCCCATTCAAAGCACAGAGAGAGCAAGTGTCTCAGTATTGGACGATTGTACTTGGCTGGCGGACCAGGGTCAGGTGGGAGCCAAAGCTGATGCTTTTGGACCTATCAGCGGACTTTGACGCAATGGACCACGCTGTGTTAAGGCCACCTCACCCTGGCTGGCCCCTTGGGGCAGGTCCTCTCCTGGTTTCCTTCCTTCTTGATGGACAGAAGCCGCCAGGGGATCCCCTTTCTCATCTTCCTCTGCTTTCCTGCTATGTTCCCTAGTTATCCGCCTGGTCTCCTTCATTTAACATCTAGATTCAGCCTCTTGTTTTGCTCATCAGCTCCCGCTGCTACATCTATGCTGACACACAAATCCTTGTCCGGCTGGATTTGGCCCAGCTGGACACAGCATCTCAGTTTAGGGGTTGCTTGGGGCTGGTAGGGCTTGGAAGAGCAGCAGTTGGCTGAAGTTGAATGGAGACCAGATGGGGGTGCTGGTGGTCAACTCCCCTCAGGCCCTTCACTCTGGCTTTCCGCTCTTATTTTCCAGATTGGTCTTCAGCTATTTGGCCCTCTGAGCTCTGTCATTAGCCGCCCCCGGTATCTGAAGTCAGAAATGTAGGCGTCAAACTCTCGTGTTCTCTGTTCACTGCAGCTCCGAGCTATCTGCATAGCCGGCTGTTTTCAGTTAAGTTATTTGCAAGGTCCTGCCCTTTCTTCTTATCCATCTGCGTCCTCTGGTGGTTTCCTCTTACTCTCAGCCACCTGGATTACTGCAACTGCGTGGTTCTCCTCATTTCTATTAATGTATTAAAACAGACTGTCCAGGAAATATGTCATCTAGCACCTTATTTAATTATTGGGAGTAAAGTGTGGGAGATTCAGTGCAACCTCTCCGGAAGGTGTCCATGTATACTGAACTCCCTAATACAAAAAGGCAAATATCTATTAACCGGGGTGTAGAGTAGTACAAAAGAAAGAACAAAAATCTAGAACTGTAACGTATGCTGCTGTCTGAGGATCTTTGGAGGGTCTGGTGGCTGGATTTGAGACTATGGGAAAAAATGGGATGACACTGCGGCATTCACTGTCATAAGGACTTCAACAATTGTAGTATTTCTCACTGGCTTCTTCACAGGTAATATTTGGGCTGTTGCACAGGCTTCTAGTTGTAACGGTTATTCCCTGCTTCTGAAGTGACACTATAGCTGGGTCTATAACTTGGTCTTTGAGCTTTGGGGATAAATGTATATCTTTGAACTCTGCACTGGTAGGTGTTGTCTTTGTAGGGAAATCTATACCGAAGAAAAGTATGCAAAGTGCCAGCATCTGAAAAATAACATGGGCTGGGAAACGTGCATTGTTTCAACCCACCTTTATTTACCAAGAGCATGTGTCCAAAATAAAATACAGGCACAAATATATATTCAGATATATATGGAATCCAGCACTGTTTGATTGAACAGATACAGTTCAATCTGAGATGAAAAGCACTACCGTTTATAGGAAAATGAAAAACCAAATAGGGTCTTGTATTGTCGATTTCCCTTTACAGGACTAATAATCTTCTTTGTATAAAGAAGCATACAGAGATATTAATGTCTTTGATGGGAGAGATTGCGAAGAAATGTTCCGTTATGCTATTTAAAGTGAGGGTTGCGACATGGAAAATAAAACTAGGCTGCATTGGTGAATAAAGGCACGTTGACCTGGGAGATAAAAGTATCAAAATCCACAGAAAAAAGCTGCAGGACAGTGGGGGTGTTTGTGTGGGGGAGGGTGGGAGGGAGTGCTTTGCCAGGAGAAGAATGAGAACACTAGCTTTGAAGCTCACCATAAAACATAACTTTATCTGGAGTTGGTTCACGGGACACAGATCTGGATAAGAAAAACAAATGTGTTCAGCTGCCGCAGGGCCTAGAGAAATGCTTTATGAATACGTTCTGAGCAGTGGTCCGCCCTCCAAATAATCACATTTCACCATCAGCCAGGTCTTCATATCAAGATGTGACTCACGCATTTTCTAGACTTCATGTTTCTCCAGCATGGAGGTCTTGCATGGATTCACATGCTCATGAATATTCCCTGTCGTCAGGCTGGGAATCCTCGGTAAAGAAAAAATCAGTATCCGTATCAGTATCAGTTTCGTTTCTGATCTGTCTTTCTTAGTAGTAACCAATCACTGGTCTCTGGGTCATACTGCCCCCAGCCAATGACTGCCCTCTCCCTAAGCCCCTCCCCTGACGGCCATCCTCAGATTTTTACTGCACGTTCAAGTGTTGGGAGTCCTCGTGCTATAGCCCTCGAGCTTTTACTGAGTTTTGCGTTTTTTCAAAGAGTTTAATCTCTTTTTTTCGGTCAATCGAGCCTCAAGCTCAGTGTCTACTTCCGATCAACGGGGACCCGTTCCGGAACGTTCTACGCCCCTCAAGGGCGAAGTTTTCATCGAATACGCTGAAGACCTTGAGGCCTACCCCATAGACATGGCCCAGGACAAAGGAAGCTAGACGCCCAGATCCAAGCTGTTCAGAAACTGCCCTGGATGCGGATTGCAGAATGTGTTCAAGGAGGACGAGCATTTTAGATGCCTCTACTGCCTTCACAAAGACAAAATGCACGTGGAGAAGAACTGTGCGTTTTGCAAGAACATGTCGGAGCGGACCGTGAGGGATCGGCAGATCCGCCTCACCAACTGGCTGGAAGGGAAGAGCCCAGCGGGAGGTGAGAAGAGGAGGTAAGCACCGCAAGTCCGCGGGCACCGGGAGCGCCGAACGGTCAGGCTCCTCGGCTGCCAGTCAGGGCGCACTTTCAACGACGCCATCAACCACGAGCCAACGCTCTGGCTCGGAGAAGAAAAAGTCGGAGATCCTGGGTAAGCTTCTGGAGAAGTCGATTCCAACGGAAGCAGCTGAGAGGGAGCGTGGCGGTGACCCTCCCAAGGTGAAGGCCTCCAGCACGGCAAAAGTCGTGAAGGTCCCGATTCACCCGGCTATGGCCTCTATCGAGGGAGTCGTGGTGGCCCTGGCGAAGCCTGTGGAGGCTACCCCAGTGGAGACTAGCTTGGGGCCCAGAGTTTCCCTGCCACCGCGGAGGGAATCCTCTTCAGCCCATCGATAAAACCCCCGTGAAGACCCTGGTGGAAAAAAGAGGGGGGGGTGGCCATCACGGACACGGATACAGCCTCTGAGGAGGAGCTGGTTGAAGTCGTGCAAGGCCTCAACAAGAGGTTTGAGGAGGTCCGGTCCCACGGGAGGATTCCCAGGGAGGTGGACGAAGAAAGTGACTGTGGCGCCGACGTTGCTCCCGAGGAGGAGGAGCAACCATCGCGCCCGGCGCAGCCATTGCCGGGCAACTCGGCGGCCATTTTGATGGAAATCCAAACTTTATGCACGGAGATGAGGACGAGATTGCCTCTACCCCCAACGGATGACCCAGCAGAACCGGGCCCGTCTGGAAGCCCTCCAAACAAGCTGAGAGTTCTCCCCCCTCGCCTTTCCAGCCCTCACGGCCTGCTCAGCCTTTATCTCCTTCCCCTGATCCTAGGGATGACACGGGAACCGATACAGCCACGACGGGGATGGTTGACGACGGTGGTGACGACGGGATGGGCCTTCCATCACCACCCCCTCGGGCCTGTCCGCCCGACGTAATTGGCTCCTTCCACGCCATGATTTCCAGGTCATCCAAGCTCTTCCAGCTCTGCCCCGAAGAACAGAAGAAGGAAGGCTTCCTCTATCAACGGCGCGAGGCCAAGAGGAAGACTGTCCTCGCGGGGCTGTTGCTTGACGGCATCTGGGACGAGGGACTTGCTCTCCTGAAAAACCCGTCCATGACGCCTGCCAAGAGGGATCGGTACGAGAAGTACCGGGTCCCCGATTACGCCCCTTTGAGCCTTAGGGCGCAGCCAACCCTGGATTCCGTTGTCGCGGCAGCCAAGAAGAAAGCGGCGGGGGTGACAGCTTCAACTTCAACCTCCCCACCTGACTGCGAGGGCAAGAGACTGGATGCCATGGGACGACGAGTCTTCTCGTCCACGACGACAAGCCGGCCAACGCCCTAGCGATTGTGGCCGGCTATGACAGGGAGTTGTGGTACAAGATCGCCCTCCTGCTGGACTTCCAACCGGACGACAAGAGGGCGGAGGCCCTGGGGATCCTACAGGAAGGTGAGGTGGCATCGGACCATGCCATAATGGTGGCCACGGACATTGCAGACACCGGGTTCCGCTAGTTTGGCAACAGTGTTTTCCTTCGACAGCGGGGATGGCTCAAGGCAACAGATTTCCACCAGGACGAGAGTTCTGGACATGCGCTTCGACGGAACAACTTTTTTGGAAAGACAGTAGATGAGTCACTTCAGGCCATCAAGACCGACACGGAGAAGGCTTGGGCCTTGGGAGTTTTTTGCAGCAACGACTGCTGCCCTTTCGGAACTCCGGAGGCAAGCAAGGTGCCTCCAAAGGATTCGGCGGTGGCTCCTTGACGTACTGCCAGGCAGCCTGCTCCTCGTCACAAGAGGCCTAGAGAGGACGCGGCAAGTCAGGTCGCCGTCGCCAAGGAGGCCAGGGCAGCAAGGCCGCCTCCAAGCAGGATTGAACCGGCCATAGCGGCGGGGCCCCCACCTGAGCACCCCGGTTGGAGGCCAGCTTGCGAAGTTGGTCAGCGTGTGGGAGTCCATCTCCACCGACCGTTGGGTGCTGGATGCCCTGTCCCACGGGCACACTCTAGAATTCCTAAAGAAGTTCCCCCGAATTCCTCCCATGGTCAGGAAGGAAAATCACATCCCACAGCTGCTGTTAGAGGTAAGGGCGATGCTCAAGAAAGGGGCCATCGACCTCGTCCTGAAGTGGCTCCGGGGCTCCGAGTATCCTCAAGATACTTCCTTGTCAGAAAGAAGACAGGCGGTTTGCGCCCCATCCTGGACCTGCATCAGTTAAACAAATATACATCAAGGCCCAGGAGTTCCGGATGGTCACCCTCCAGCATGTGCTGGGACAACTGGAGGCAGGCGACTTCCTATCGTCGCTGGACTTGAGGATGCTTACTTCCACATCTCCATTCTAAAAGGATACCGAAGGTTTCTCAGATTCGTAGTCCAAGGACGACACTACCAATTCAAGGCCCTGCCTTTCGGATTGAAGTCGGTGCCCAGGGTATCTACCAAGTGCCTAGCGCCAGTGGCGGCACGGCTGCGCCTGCAAGGGATCCACGTTTACCCCTACCTGGACGATTGGCTCATCCGAGCAAGGACAAGGGAGCTCGCCGTCGAGCACACAGCGAAGACTGTCCAACTGCTCACAGACCTGGGATTCTCTAACTTCCCAAAATCCCACCTGGTTCCGTCGCAGGTCGCACTGTTTCTGGGAGCCAAGCTCGAAACAGTGGCACGATTGGCTTCTCCGTCTGAGGAAAGGACGAAGGCCATCCTGGGCAAGGTGCAGCGCCTGCTGGCCATGGACGTGGCCAGGGCGAGGTCCATCAAGTCACTTCTCAGCATGTCCTCTTGCATCTACCTGGTGCGCCTATGCAGGCTGTGGATGCGTCCTCTACAGGAGTTTCTCGACGCCCGTTGGATGCAAGCGGCGGGCAGCTTCGAAAGACAAGATACGCTCAACGAGGTCTTCCGCCAAGCTATTCGATGGTGGGGCACCCACGCACATCTCGCGGCGGGCACAGAATTTCAGGCCCCAACACACCAGGAGACTGACGGATGCCTCCCTGGAGGGTTGGGCACCGCAAACCGGAGATCTTCACGCGAGAGGCCTTTCGCACCCAGAGGAGAGGTCACTCCACATAAACATCCTGGAGCTCCGAGCAGTGTTCTGGGCCTCTCAGGTCGTTTCTCCCGTCCCTCAAGGGCAAGGTGGTAAGGATCTTCATCGACAACACCACCACAATGTTCTACATCCGGAAGCAGGGAGGAACCAGGTCCCTGGCCCTATCCAAGGAGGCACAGGATCTGTGGCATTGGGCCGTTGCCCAGGAGATGTTTCTGGTGCCCTTCCACCTAGCAGGGAAAAAGCACCATCGCCGACTTGCTGAGCAGGGAGCTGCGCTCATGCCACGAGTGGGAACTGCGTCAGGACCAAGTGGATCAGCTTTTTCGATGATGGGTCAAACCCCCAGATCGACCTGTTCGCAACGGCGGTCAACTCCAGTGCCAGAGGTTCGCCAGCAGGTTTCCCCAGGGACGGCCTGTTCCTGTATGCGTTCCCTCCTTTGCCGTTGCTACTGCGACTCGTCAACCAACTCAAGAGGTCCCAGTTCAGGGTGATCCTCGTCGCACCGGCGTGACCGAGACGGCTCTGGTTCCCGGACCTTCTGGTCAGCTGCCCCTCCCACCCACCCCTCCCAGACAAACTATCGATGGACACAGATCTTCTCTCCAGAGAAGGAGGTGCCATCCTCCATCACAACCTGGAGTTGCTGAACTTGCAGGCCTGCCTCCTGCGGCACTAGAGTTTGGAGGGTACGATATCCCGGCAGACTGCAAGGAGGTGCTTGGCAAGGCCGGGGCGTCGTCAACTCTCAAGTGCTATGGACACAAATGGAAGAGGTTCTCTGTCTGGTGCCGTGCACAGAAGATTAACCCTCTCCGAATTACAGCCCCTCAAGTACTGCCGTACCTGCTGTTGCTGGCCAAGGCGGGGCTGGCTCATGCCTCCATCAAAATACATATGGCGACGCTCTCCCGCTACACCAGAACTACAGGCCTATCATCCCTGTGGTCTCATCACCTGGTGAAGAAGTTTATGAAGGGACTGTTCCGTTCATTCTCGTCGGTGAAGGCTCCGGCCCCGGCGTGGGAGCTCATCGTGGTGAGGACCAGGCTCATGGGGCCGCCTTTCGAGCCTCGTCATTCGGCACCGTTGAAGTTCCTGTCATGGAAAACAGGATTTCTTGTGGCCATCACCTCCACACGACGAGTGGGAGAGATCCAGGCCCTATCCTGCAAGCCTCCATACTTGTCTTTTCAAGAGACGAGGGTGGTGCTGAGGACGCACCCCTCCTTCATGCCGAAGGTGCCGTCGGACTTCCATCTCAACGAGCCCTTGGTGTTACCAGTTTTCTTCCCGCCGCCTTCGTCGCCGGCCGAGAGAACTTTGCACTCGCTGGATGTAGCTAGAGCGCTGAAGTTCTACGCGGACCGCAGAAAGTTTTCGGAAGACATCACAGCTGTTTGTGAACTTTGGACCTGTGAACCAAGGGAAGGCCCTCTCGAAGGCTTCCATTTCCAGATGGCTCTCCGGCTGCATCATGCACTGTCACTGGTTGGCAACGGTTGCCCGGCCGTCAGAGCCCATTCGACCAGAGCGATCGCTGCTACCATGGCGTTCTTGTCTGGTGTACCCCTGCTGGATATCTGCAGGGCTGCTACATCGAGGTTGACGCACACCTTCACGTGATTCTACTGCGTCGACCGGGATTCCAGGGAGGAGTACAGGGTCAGCCAAGCAGTGCTTCGCAACCTGTTTGCCTGAAGGTGGGCCTGGTGAGGAGGTAAGAGTTGCTTAATGTTGATATTATATTTTTTTATTGATTCAACTATTTCTAGTTTTTACAAGTTTGCCGCCTGAATTAGTCTTTTTTTGTTTTTTTTAAATTATTTTTCTTTCCCTTTTCCTTTTTTTGTGTCCTTAAATGAGGTTAAATCAGAAGTAGTTGTCCTTTAATTGCAATCGGCTCATGTTTAAGCTATTTTGAATCCAAATTAAGACTTAGAAGGAAGTTCCCCACTGCTATGACTTATTTGGTGTGTTCCCCATTCATCAGATATGCCCACCAATATTATTCTTCCAGACTACAGAAATAGGTGTAACGGTGGCCAAAATGGGTGTTTCTGGTAGTTAATAGACCTTTACAGTTAAGGAGCAGATTAGGGTTTCCATCGTTTGAGGCTCCTTACAGTATCTGCAATTGTTGGATTTGGTTTTATCCCGAATCGCTTGAATTTCCATTGTTTTTAAGATATTCAACTTGACTCTCATAAAAGTCGAACACATTTTTTTGTTCTGGAATTTCACCAGATAAAATACAGGCATGCTTAGTTTCTGAACTGGTATAGGTAGATGAGATGTCAATTTATTCTTCCCAGCCTTCTCCAAAGTTTTACACCAATCCAATTCTCTTAGATTTATTGCAGTTTTCGTTTGGTTTTCCTCGAGCTCTTTCTCTGAGCTGTTCATTTCCTCCAAGAGCAGCAGATTTTTGCGGACCCATGAAACCAGCATCTTGTTGTTCCCTTTATTTATTTCTGTCTTTATCATCTGATAGATTTTCTGATTTGGGACTCGTACTTTCCTAAACAGCATTAGACCATTAAGGTCCACGATGGCTTTTAATGAAGTTAGGCTTAGCTCCCGCCTAATTGATGCTATCGGTGTCGAGGATGGTAAATGTAGTGTTTTCTTCCAAAATAGGCCTTCTATTTTGGTCCAGAATTCTGATGGAATAGCTGGCATTGCTTCAGCGCCATAGATTATTGCTGGTGTTGCTTTAATTTTATAAAAGTTGATTGCTGCTTTGAGGGAGAATCGTCCGAACCTTCTGTCCATCATGTGTTTGGATGCTTAAGGTTGTTGTTGGTCTTTCTATAATCATCACTTTAGTTTTTGTTTGGTTTATCTCGATCGTTCAGTGTAAGATAGACCAAGAGGTTGTCAAGTTTCCTTTGTAGCCCGACGGCAGTCTGGTCAATCAGAATAATATCGTCTGCGTAGAGGAGTCTGGCGATCTTTTCCTCTCCCAGTGATGGAGGGAAGGTTCTGATATCACTTTCTGACATTTGAAGGTCTCCAATATAAGCCTTATAGAGAGCCGGGGTGAGGGGGCAGCCCTGCTTGGCCCCTCTATATGTTGGAATGCTTCGAGAAAGAAGTCCCATCTTGTTGAGTCTTACTTTCACAAAGGTATCCGTGTGAAGAGCCATAATGGGTGCCAAGATGGAAGGTGGACAGCCCCATAAGGAAAGTTTGTTCCATAGTTCGTCTCTATTCACCTTGTCAAAAGCCTGAGAAAGGTCTATGAAGGCTAGCATTAGACAAGGTGAACCTTCTAGGACTTTTGCTTTTAGGATACTGAGTATCATAATGTTGGCGGACGTTCCTACGTTTTTAGTGAAGCCAGTTTGGAAGTTGTCATGTTGATTTTATGTAATACTTAATGTTGAGCCTTGCCACCTCCCGTGGTTGTGCATGTGTGTACTGCTATGTATTCTTATATTCATAAGCATGTGAATCCATGCCAGACCCCATGCTGGAGAAGGAACAAGTTGCTTATCTGTAACTGTTGTTCTCCAGCATGGGTCTGGCATGGATTCACATGCGAACCCTCCCTCCTACCCCTCTGTGGCTCTTCACTTGGTCATACTGCCACTTTACGTGCTACCAAATCTGAGGATGGCTGCCAGGGGAGGGGGCTTAGGGAGAGGGCAGTCATTGGCTGGGGGCAGTATGACCCAGGGACCAGTGATTGGTTACTACTAAGAAAGACCGATCAGAAACGGATACGGATTTCTTTTTTTTTTCTTTACCGAGGATTCCCAGCCTGAAGACGGGGAATATTCATGAGCATGGGAATCCATGCCAGACCCATGCTGGAGAACAGATGCAGGTAAGTAACTTGTTCCTTAGCACAGAGACAGGAAGATGCTGGAATCTGTCAAGGAGGTGTGACTGGGTCATAAATGTTCCTTGTCAGCAGCCTAACTTCAATGAACTTGCTCCATGACGATCTGTATTTGCAAGAGACGTAAATGTGCCAGCTCTAAGATGCAAAGGAGCTAAAATTATGACACCAGAGTCTGTTCTCAGTCAGAAGATGCTATGCCATTTTGATTATGATTGATTCCATTATGCAAGAAATAAAAATGCCTGTGAATTTTACATTTGGAATAATATTGCTTGTAACTTTTGACAGGAATGCCCCAGAGCATTTCACCCTTCCCTATTGGCTGAAAGCAAAACAACGTTTTTGTTTACATTGTTTTATGTAAAATGGGTGAATGTGTAGATTTAGCATAAACGGCACATGCCAATGATTCATATTTCCTAGTGTTTGTGCCGTGAGCCTATTCTGAGCTGGGAATGGAATTTGTGTGAAGTATTGGCACAGACAATCTGTAGCACATGCGTACCCTGTCTTGCTGAGATCAGACTAGCATAGCTTTCACCGGAGCGAGAGAGAGCGCAATCTGATTAGTAACTTGATCACATGAGCAACATGGGGGTTTGGAACATTACGATAGTTACAATGTAGAATTACTCTTGATGGCATTGCATCAAATGGGAGAGAAACTGAGTGTAGAAGTTACTCCCACTAGGCTGCCCTCTTCATTAATGTGCATGGGGAGGCTGGTTTAGCGTGAAAGAAGTAGTTTCTGATCTGAAAGTCAAAACCTTTAGATTCGGGGGATGCATATTCACTCACTGACACAAGGAGAGCAGCAAAAATTGGTATCAACAAACTGGGGACAAAGGAATATATTGCTTTTACTTTGAAGTAATTTCCAAATAGCAGAGCACCACAAGAGAGGCCTGGCTCGAGTTAAAGTCCCAGGCCTTCCTCAGTGGAAAAGGCAACATAGACCTCTTCTGTGGCTGATGCCCACCTGCACCTAGAACAGGAGAATAGAACCAGTCTTTAAGAGGGTGCCCACCTGTCTGAGACCGCAAAAGAAATTGTCTATGTAAGCCTAATGCCAATGTAAAATAGAATGCGGAGGGGAAAAATACTGCAAAGGAGGAATCGATTAAATCCCGGCACATGTAATTTGTAAGTACTGTGGATTGGGGGTATATAAAGTGACTTTACATCAGGAGAGGTTAGGAAATATATCACAGTATGCGTTTCTAGAATTATAGATTTGATAGAATAGTTCTCATGGTGTGTATACTGGGAATCCCCCTGCCTCCTTCTGTGTAATGCTCAAACACAGTAGTATTCTGGGAGCTAAAAGGGATATTTCACTATGCATACCTACAAAAATGAGAGAATTGATTCATTTCCTGGTTAGATCCCAAGCTGAGTCCTATCACTGATTAATTCAAGACAAAGGGGAAAGGGGTTAACTGCTACCAATTTCCCATCTGTAAGTTGCCCATTGACAATGACAAATGTACACTTTATGAAAATGCAATAGAAACACTGCTGACGGAGATATAGCCAACATAGTCATTTAAAAAAATGTATTCAGTATAATTCAGCCTAAAGTTATTTTTATGCAGTGTTATACAAATATAAATCATTATAATAAATGTCCATTCGAGCAGAAGTCTCAATCATTGACCAAAGCAATAAAAGATACATTATTAGTACATTAGAACATGAAGCATCACCTGCAGCTCGCAACATTATGACAACACAGATTATCATTACAATCTTCCTTTCATAAGTGTCTTGTTGTAAAGCCGTAGCCTAGTAAAAGTGATATGTAAATTCGAGTTGATGGGAGGAAAAGCCAGCATAGTGCTTGGCAAAATATTTAATGGCTCCATTTGTTGGCGTACTGTGACCCCCCACTCCTCCCTCCCCTATTTTATCCAATTGTGCAGACTAGTTAAGATGCTGGTCGATGATTACCCTGAAATAATGTGACTATCCGCTGATCTGCCACCATCCAATTATAACAAAGTTTCGAAGGGATTGTGTCCTCTGACGTATTCCTCATTTTAGATCTATCCTTCCAGCTCTGCTGGCCTCGGAAAATTTTTTCTCTAGAGGGCGCTGCGTGTCGACGTCCCTCGAGTCGACGTCCCTCGAGTCGACGTCCCTCGAGTCGACGTCCCTCGACAGCCGCCGTATCGACGCTCGACGTCATCCTGCCTATAAAGGCCGCGCGCAGCGTCCGTTGCTCAGTTCCGTTTTTCCGCGCTTACTCTGTGCCTCGGAATACCGTTGCTCAGTTCTTAGATTAATCCTATTTACCTCGAGTTATTCGATCCATACTCGATGGCTTCCTCGTCGGAACCGACAACTCCTCGATCCGGCTTCAAAAAATGTCGAGATTGTGGGAAAAAGATGTCGTTGACCGAGCCTCACAGAAATTGTCTGTGGTGCTTGGGAGCTGAACACCATTGTTCGGAATGCGAGGACTGTATGTCCATGACAGCTAAGGCCCTGAAGGAGCGTAGGGGGAAGCTGGAGAAAGGTAAGACTTTTAAAGCTTCTTCTTCGTCGACGAAGTCGAGACATTCGTCTCCTCGTCACCATTCGCGCTCCAGGTCTCGGAGTGGGTCTCATCACTCCTCGAGATCGAAGATCCCCTTCTCCGTCTTCCTCTTCCTCTGTTTCGCCAAAAAGAATCCCTTGCCCCACGAAACATAGTTCCCGGCCTGAATGGGAGGAATTCCGAAAGAATATGATGAGCGTCTTCGAGAAAGCGGCCTCGACCCCCTCGAAGACTGCCGAGAGCGATGCTCTGGTCGAAAGACCCGAAGGTCAAAAAAGCCGCGAGTCGCAGTACCCGGCGAAAGAAACCTCTCGAGCGCGTTTCGAACCCTCGAGCAGGACTATGACCTCCAAACCTTCCTCGAAGGTGCCGTCGACGAAGGTCCCGTCGAGGTCGATGTCTTCGGCACCGTTGTGGAGGGGACCTTCGACACACGGGTCTGTCGACTCGACGTCGGCCTCGACACCGGCGTCGACGCCAAGAAAAGTCACGGTGACCACACATCCAGTGACTATCCCCAGGCCCTCGACGTCGATGGCGTCGATATTGTCGAGTAGAATTCCAATTCTGTCGAGGTCCTCGAGGCCTCCACCTCTGTTTTCGACGCCACGCTCGAAGCCTTCGGCGTCGACGACATCGACGTTTTCGAGGCCAATAATGACAAGTTCGGCACCCTCTGCCTTGGAAATGGGATTTACTCCCTTTATGAGTTCAGAACAATTGAGAACTATATCCTCAATTTTAGAAGAGGGTGATTTGTCTGAACAAGACACATTTGAGTTACAGGGACCTGTAACCCCAGTTAGAGAGGAATTTTCCTCTGAAGAGCGCAGATTAAAGGATCTTCATGATTCTTTACATGAGGCAAGTGGGTTAGACACTTCCCCTGAGGTGGATTTTGCTAAGCCAGACCCGGGGG
Organism: Ambystoma mexicanum; assembly: GCF_040938575.1. Lineage (NCBI taxonomy): Eukaryota > Metazoa > Chordata > Amphibia > Caudata > Ambystomatidae > Ambystoma > Ambystoma mexicanum. The sequence goes on from NC_090921.1 coordinate 160,624,885, forward strand.
AGCATGCTGAAACCCCCTACAGAGCCTTAATGGCCAGGATTACAGAGTTCATGGGGTGGTCTGCACCTTCACAATCTTTCCAGCAAGATGACCTCACGGATATTCTTGACAAAGGCCCACAAGAGGATCCTGTGGTGCCCTTTCATAAAGCTCTTCAGAGAAAGATCATGACAAACTGGGAAACCCCAGATGTAATACCAGCAGTAAATAAAAAACTGTCTGCAAAGTACAGGGTATCTTCCACAGACCCAGAGGTTTTGTCTAAACATCCATCCCCAGAAAGTCTGGTGGTACAAGCAGCATCCTCTACCGATGTCAAGACGGCTTATCCTACAGTCCCACAGGACAGGGACGATAAAAAATATGATGCTATGGCAAAGAAAGTCTTTTCAGCATGTAGCATGGCGTTAAAGTCTGTTAATGCTACTTGCACCCTTGCTAGGTTCAGCCATACACTTTGGGAGTGTGCTTCTACAGCGGCTGACTGCATCCCGGAGGGAGAAGAAAGGGATGCGTTCCTGAATATTATACAGGACGCTAAAGACGCTATGTGCGAATCCCTCCAGACGGGCATTGATTCGGCTGACAGTATCAGCAGAGCAATGGCGGCAAGTACATCAACCAGGAGATTCGCTTGGTTGAGAAAGTCGGGTTTTGCCCCAGATGTGCAAGCCAGGCTCTTGAACATGCCATTCGATGGCTCTTCTTTGTTCGGGAAAAAGGCGGATGACAGTTTAGAGAAACTGCAAACTTCAAAAGCTGCAGCAAAATCCCTAGGAGCTGCAATCCGTCAGACTCCTTTTCGTCCCACAGGAACCTCTGCGAGGGGCAAGTCTTTTCGCTTCTACTCCGCATTCGGAAGAGGTAGAGGACGACCGGCTCAAAGGGGTCAAAGAAGAACTACCCGAGGTGGACGGGGTAGATATTCTAAAGCCGCAGCAACAGCAGGTGCCTCTTTACCATCGGCATCTGCATCAGCCGCCCCAAAACCACTCTGAGGACTCCCCTCACAGGACACCTGTAGGAGGCAGGTTGACTCAACATCTGACGGTATGGCAGGCTATCACGTCAGATGCTTGGGCATTGGAAACAGTCGCCCAAGGTTACTGCCTGCCTTTCCTACGTATACCTCAGAGTCATCCACCGGGGATCAGCTCTCAGAAAGCTCCAGATCCGCTCCTCTTGCAGGAAATTTTGGACCTGCTAGAGAAAGGTGCCATAGAACCGGTACCTGTAGCGGAGAGGGACAAGGGCTGGTACTCCCCTTACTTTCTCATTCCGAAGAAAGACGGAGGACTGAGACCCATCTTGGACTTGCGAGAATTGAACAAATTCCTCAGAAAAGACAAATTCAAGATGGTCACTCTTTCTCAGATCCTCCAGGCCCTTCAGTTTCAGGACTGGTTGGTATCTCTGGACCTTCCGGACACTTATTTCCATGTGCCTATCCATCTCAAACACAGGAAATACCTGAGGTTCGCAATTGGCAACTCTCACTATCAATTTCGAGTACTGCCATTTGGGCTGACCTCCGCCCCGAGGGTCTTCATCAAGTTAATGTCGGTAGTGGCTGCAAGTCTAAGGAGGGAAGGGATTCACGTCTACCCCTACCTGGACGATTGGCTGATCAGGGCTGTTTCTCCGGAGCAAGCTCAGATCCAGCTAAATCACGTGTGCCATTTCCTTCACAGACTGGGCTTCTCCCTCAATTTAAAGAAGTCACAAATGATACCATCGCAGAGACTCCAGTTCATAGGAGCGATCCTGGATACTTCCCTGGGAAAAGCCTCGCCACCAGAGGTGAGGGCTCAAGATATTCTACAGATGGTTACCAAGTTCCAGCATGCCCAACGTCTCCCAGCCTTCGACTTTTTGAGGTTGCTAGGCCTCATGGCATCCTGCATTTTCCTTGTGCCAGAGGCTCGCCTGAGAATGAGATCCCTCCAGTGGGCACTGAGGACTCAGTGGTCACAATTCTCAGGGAGAATGACAGATCTTCTTCAGGTTCCCGGCAGGGTGCCTCGAGACCTTCAGTGGTGGGCCTGTCAGGAGAACATTCTGAAAGGAGAACAGTTTTGGCAACCCTGGCCGGAGATAACAGTAGTCACGGATGCCTCACTCACGGGGTGGGGAGCCCACGCCAACGACTTGACCATCAGCGGTCGTTGGTCTCCATCGGAGTCCAGACTACACATCAACCTGTTGGAGCTGAGAGCCATCAGACTTGCGTTGAAGGCTTTCCTGCCAGCTGTACAAGGGGAGAACGTCCTGATAATGACGGACAACACGGTGGCCATGCATTACCTCAACAAAAGAGGAGGCGTAGGATCACTACCCCTGTGCAGAGAGGCGATGCAGCTCTGGTTTTGGGCAATCCAAGAAGGAATCTCTCTATCAGCAGTTCACCTAGCCGGAGAGAAGAACTTGACAGCGGACGCTCTGAGCAGGCAGAACACAGTCTCCCACGAGTGGGAGCTAGCTCAGGAAGTCCTTCAAGAGATCTTCGCCCTTTGGGGAACCCCTCAGGTAGATCTGTTCGCCACCAGCCTAAACAGGAAATGCGACCTGTTCTGCTCAAGGGAATTTCCTCCGAGAGGAGCTCTGGGAGACGCGTTCATAGTGGACTGGGAGTTTCCGCTTCTGTACGCGTTCCCACCGGTCCCTGTCATTCCTCAAATGATCAGGAGGTTGAGAAGATTCCGGCGAACCATGATCCTAATTGCCCCGGATTGGGCCAGGAGAACGTGGTACCCGGACCTTTTAGACTTGTCCATCTGCCCTCCAATTCGACTTCCTCTCAGAGAGAACCTACTCTCACAGAAGGGAGGTCAGGTTCTCCATCCAGACATCAAAACCCTTAACCTTCACGCTTGGCTTCTGAACGGCTGAGGTACAAGGATGGGGACCTCCCTGATGATGTTATGGAGGTGTTGCTTTCGGCAAGGAGGCCAGCAACAAAGTCTTTATACCGCTGCCGTTGGAACAGATTTTGCAGCTGGTGTAGAGAACAGAATATTGACCCATTTTCATGTGGTACACCAATGGTTTTGTCCTTCCTACTATATTTGGCAAATTCAGGCCTTCAAGTTGGCACAATTAAGGGCTATCTCGCAGCGCTATCTATCTTTAAGCGTACTGCGGAAGAACCATCCTATTTCAAATTACCCTTGGTAATAGTTTCTAAAGGGGTTAACCAATGTTTATCCCCCAAGACCATTCCAAGTTCCCCTATGGGATTTAAACTTAGTACTTACTTTCCTGATGGGTACACCTTTCGAACCTCTCCATTCTTGTTCGTTAAGATTCCTTACCCTTAAAACTGTTTTATTAATAGCACTTACATCTGCTAGAAGGGTGAGCGAATTACAAGCTCTTTCTTGTAAACCCCCTCATACAATCTTTCACAAAGACAAAGTTGTCCTGCAAGTGAAGCCTAATTTCCTCCCAAAGGTGTTTTCTGAATTCCATATCGCTCAGAAGATTACCTTACCATCTTTCTATCCTCCTCCTCACCCGGGGAAAGAGGAAGAGAGGTTACACAGACTAGACCCTAGGAGGGTTTTAAGTTTTTACATTAGTAGACTAGCCAGGATAAGACAGGCAGACCAGCTGTTTGTAGGTTACGCAGGTCACAAGCTGGGGTTACCAATAACTAAGCAGGCCATTTCCAGATGGATCATTCTAGCCATTCTGGAATGTTATAAACTGGCAGGGAAAGGGCCCCCTCAAAACCTTAGGGCTCATTCGACCAGAGGTATTGCAGCTTCATCGGCCCTCAAAAGAGGCGTGCCGGTTAAAGACATATGTGCGCCCGCTACATGGTCGTCTGTCCATACCTTTACACGTTTTTACAATCTGGATTCCTCCTCTAGTCAAGAGACTAGGTTTGGAAGGGCTGTACTGCATTCTATTCATCAATAGAAGACAGCGTGAAGTCAGTACTCCCTCCTCCGAATATAGAATACTGCTATGGGAGCCTATCTAAGATGAGGAATACGTCGGAGGACACAATCCCTTCGAAGAACAAGTTACTTCTTACCTTGTAACGTTCTTTCGACGGGATGTTCCTCCGACGTATTCCTCATCGACCCACCCATCCATCCCCGCAGTTCTACTTCCCTTGTTGTTGCAGTTTACGCTCCTTCAGGGTGATTAGTCTAGTCCAGACAGTAATACTGTGGGCTACAAAACGGAACTGAGCAACGGACGCTGCGCGCGGCCTTTATAGGCAGGATGACGTCGAGCGTCGATACGGCGGCTGTCGAGGGACCTCGACTCGAGGGACGTCGACGCGCAGCGCCCTCTAGAGAAAAAAATTTCCGAGGCCAGCAGAGCTGGAAGGATATATCTAAGATGAGGAATACGTCGGAGGAACATCCCGTCGAAAGAACGTTACAAGGTAAGAAGTAACTTGTTCTTCTCTTTTCTCCTGACCGGTAGGAGTGACATTACTTTAGTTTTTGAGATATGAATCATAATCCATGACTTTGGCATACTCTGAGCGTTTTAACAAGGCTTGAAGGCCCCTCCGGTCAGATCTAATAGTATGGGGTCATCGGCATAGCCAAACCACAAGATTTGAATAGTACCCAGTTTTGGAGGGAGGTATGCAGTGAGTTCAGCCCATGTACCTGCTCGTTTTGCAAGTAATTCACATGCAAGAATGTTAGCTTGTCTTACAGTTTGAGGTTTCTAAAACTGTTTGAAATTCCGACTTGCCCATTGAGTGGGCAGTGGGGGGGGCAGGGGGGGCGGATGCATTATCATTGAGTAAGAAGCATAAAGATTTAAATCGGCAGGGATGTTCTGTTTTTTTATTTGGTTTCCTATAAAGAGGCAATTTTATCCTGAATCCTCATGTTCATGGTGGATGTGCGTTCAGGATCAAATCAAATGTACATATGGTGATGCATGTGCTTTAAGAGTTCATTTTCAATGTAATGCCGTTTTGAACCAGTATATGGATCATTCCTCATCGTAGCCACCACTGTCATTGTAGTTTCATAGATCCACAACTTGTATCTATTTAAACTGATTTCTATTTTATTAATAAATAATGTTCCGCGCAAACTGCATGTTTCTTGCTCCAAAAGGGGAGGGAGGTTGTAGGGAATCAATACTGTTACATTTGGGGTCCCAGGTTCATAAAGTTTAATCCAATAAGTAAACAATTGTGCTTGCTTGAGTTGGGGTGGATGAAGCATTCACCCCATTCCCCCCCCCCCCAACCAGTTGCCTGATTAAAACACTGTACATCTTAAAGCAAGGGCAATACTGCTTCAGTGTTCCTGGTCAGAAATATCTAAGAATACTCCAGGCAATAATAGATTGTTTAGTTCAGTTTGCACAGGTGATCTCTTCCTAATCTGTTTAAAGGAGTTGATGGATTTATTAAGGAAGTAGTCTCTTATGGGTCCTAGGGTAACACAAACCAGTTCAGTAACTCTGTGGCACTCTTATGTATTAGATATGCCTACTTAATTGATGGCCGTGGAGAATAAAGTGATACGAGGGCAACAGCCAGAACAGATTGATATACTAGGTCCCATGTTTACTAGAATGAAAGTGGCTTGCCTTCCCACGTCACACTGCACATAATTGATCAACTGAAATTGGTGGTTCATGGCTAGATTTTCGTTCGGTCTCAGTATTGATCTTCATCAGACTTACATGACTTAAACCTGTAGTCATTAACAGGTTTGCATCTGGGGTAGGATGGAACATTCTTCTGGTGTTGGCATTTGTTCTTATTGGTTCTCCTGCTTGCAATAATTACTAACTGTATGGCTAGGGAGCTTGCCTTACTGGAAATCCTTGTTCCTGAAAGCATCCGCTCCTCCCTTTAGGAATTCGGCCTGCTGCAAGGTTTCACAGTTGTATGGCCACATTCTTTTTCCTGCCTCCTTATCAGTTCAGAGAGGGATTCAGATTGCTACTGTATGCAGTTCATTTTGAGTTGCTGCTGGAGTGTGGGTTGTCCTGTAACAAAAGCTTTAGTTACTGCCTCCTCTGTGTTATCCATAGACTTAAGGATACCGGAGTGTGGAGCGATCACCATCTTACGTCTGTCCAAATAGTCTGCTGACCAGCCCCCTTCTTGTTTTGCTTACAATACATCTTGCCCCATTCAGTCTTCCTTGGCCACACTTCATTGATGGCTGTCAATAGCTTGTTTCTTGCCTAATCAGTTCTGTAACTATTCCTGGGTTGTCACTAAGCCACTTTCTATGTTTAAGTCTCGACCTGACTTGTTTAATGACCCTCATGTACTGATTAATATTAGCCTGAGATTGGTTATAAAACGGTGTACAGCTAGTTGATGAAATTTTGAGGTTCCTCACTGATATTTTGAAATACTTTGACCATATTCCTACAGTTTCTGGGGGATCATGGGACATGCATGGTTACCAAGTTCTCATCTCTGTTCATTGAAAGCCTTGGCAATTGTCTCAATATGGTCTGGATGATAGGTGAACCTCTCCTGTAATTGGTACCTCCCTTGTAAGAGAATCCGCAAACGTGGACAAAATGGAGATGAGAACCTTGAGTGGCCATCTCCCTAGGCAACTGTGTCGAGAAAATATGCAAACAGCACTACAGCAGGCCCAGACATCTAATAGAAAAGTCCAGAGGTGAAACCCGAGGTACAGTTGGTCGATGAGCTGATATAGGTTGTTAATAACAGGTTCTCACGACCCAGAAGTCTGGGCTGCCAGATTCTGTGTAGTAACATTTGGTGGTGAGGCAGCTGCACCATCCACATGCTTGCACTGTTGAGTGCTCCGTTTGCCAGTAAATAATTCTATTATATCCTTTCCATTGCCTCATCCTGCTGATATTTAACCAATTTGACGTCCAGTAGGGTGGGGGTACTGGCCCCGATTTTTTTTTTTATTTTTTTTTTTTATTTTCCTTTTGATGCCTAAGCTTTGGTACTCCCACATGCCCCCCGCCTGCATTCTTCTGGGATATTCTGTCCTGTGCGACCGGAGCCTTGCCTGTAGCACCGCAAAATGTATCATTTCTTTATGTGGTATCTGGCACAAGGGTGTCCTCTGGCTGTGCAGCCCCATACCGTTCCACCAGGACCTTGACCTTCACTTATGTCTGCGTGGTTTGGATCGGATGCATGTGGCAACTGCGGGCCTTGTCCTTCTAGTTTTCTTACTGTCATTTTTTTCCAGTCTTTCTCCCCTCGTCTTTGGGCGTCACAGCGTTTTTTTCCTTCAGCCTTTGCCAGGACAGAGGCTTTGTTTGTTCTTCCAGTAGGCGTCACTGGGTGGTTTCAGACCCACATTCACTGAGTGTTCGAGCCACGAACACAGGTGGAATGCTTGCTTTTATTGCGATGCACTTTAGCCGACAAGCAAGCATGCACATCTAAAATGCTGGGTGATTTGCTTTCTCGATCAGTCCTCTTCCAGATGTAATCACTGAAAAGCAACAGTGACTTTTAACCAGTTTCTTTTCAGAGCATCCTGGTCTGGGCATCTCCTCCTAGAGTTATCTGGTCAAGGATGGGGCATTAATGCCTTGGCCTCACCAGGACTTGTCCTTTGGGCCAATTTTGATACTGGAGCATGTTCTGAGGCTCTCAGAAGAAATCTAGTGCTTCCCTTTAATCTGCATTTGGCACCCAGGGTTGTAATAAAGATGAATAGCGGTGGCTGAAGCCTTATTCTGCCTTCCGGGCGTCCATGTATACATTTACTTGAATGGCTGGCTGGTGTGAGCTCAGTCTCTGCAAGTGGCTGAGGTGTAACTGGGTGTCTGCTGATTCTGTGGTTCAAACTGGACCAATCTGTACGCCATGGAGAGTCACCTTTCACTGTCTCGCAGGACCGGATCTTCATAGGATTCCTCTTCGATACTCGCCTGACCGTGATTGTTCCCGACATCAAAACGGATCATGGCCATTCGGAACATGTGCTTGCTTTTCCTAAGCTCTGCTAAAATAAGCGCAAGGTGGTTAGGCTCCTGTGTCCCCCTCATGTGTCCAGGTGGTATCCCTGATCAGGCTCAAAATGTGCATGCCCATACTATTCCTGAGCGAGGACTCGTCTCAACCTTTTGACACTCCAGGACAATTGATTCCGATTCCACCGGTGTTGCATCAAGACTTGATCTGTTGGTCGTTTGCTCACAATCTAGTACTGTCAGTGTCCTTTACGGAATCCTCCACAGTTGATCATTACCAGACTAGTCTCTGCTGGATTTGGGAGAAACCATGAACTATCTGCAGGCTTTCGACCTCCCGACTTTAAAGGATCAGAAACCGCACACCACCCTCCTGGAATCGAAAGCAATTTGTCTGGAACTAAAAGCATTCTTGTTCAGCATTTAGAACAAGCCAGTCTCCATATGGACCGACAATTCAGTTTTTATATCAAACGGCGGGATCACAAAATCAACACAGTTCACCTTCCAGCTGCTGAAGATATTAAAATGGTCTATTCAGTATGACATCTGGCCTCAAGCGATACGTGTGCCGGGAGTATTCAATACTGTGGTGGATTACCCTATGCAGTCTGTCTGAAGTCAACCATGAATGGACATTTCATCACCAGGTGGCCCTGAACATATTTTCGACTTGGGGGCGGGAGGATGGAAGGAGAATAGCCACAGGTGGATTTGTTTGCCACCGGACACAAACTGAAAATGTCTCTTCTAGATCTCCATATAGGGCTAGGAGTTGAACTGCCTAGGAGATTTCTTGGGATGGAGGCGTAAGCCTACCCTTCCCTCCCCCTTCCCATCATTAGCCTCTTTTCAAATTCCAGGAAGCTGTGGCATGCACCCTCATTTTCATAGCTCCCTGATGAACATCCCTAAGGAGTCTGTGATTTTCCAGCCTTGCTTTATGGGGATATGTAGGACAGATCCGCCGATTGCTGAGCTTAGCAGCACGGTAACGGAGGTCTGGTATCTGGGCTTTATAGAGGAGAACATGTAGATTCTACAGTCGGCAAAGCCAGAGACTGCAAGGGCTCAATACAAAAGCAACTGGATCAGGTTTTGCTACGGGACCCTAGAGAGGCATAAGAACCCTCTGATGGCTTCTCTTGATTAAATCTCCTAGTTCGCTTGGTGGCTTCAGGTGATGGGTCAGGTATGATATAACGGTATGCTTTGGGCGCATGCAACACAGATGAACCATTCAGTTGATCTCGAACCTGTTGGAAAACTGACATTCCGACTGCCTGTGTCGCCCCATGTCACCTTTTTCCATCAGACACCTTCATCCCAAATGGGTCTTCAACTTGGCGCTTTCTGCCCTGTCTCGCACCTTTTGAGCCTATGGCTACATCAGACATTAAGCTAGTCTTGTGGAAGGTTGCTTTCCTCATAGCAATAACATCGACCAGAGGCATTCACAAATTCTAAGCTCCTTAAAATTCTATATGGACCGAACCAATGACTTTAGGACGTCTTTGCAACGTTTGGAGATGCCAACGAGCTCTCCATATCTAAACTGGCCACCTCCAAATGGATGGCGTGCATATTGGAAAGTGATGCAATCCAGAAGTTACCTCTATCCAGAAACCTTCACTTTCAACTGTGAGGGCCAAAGTGGCTTCTATTGCCTTTCAAAGGCATGTCCCCTGGGACTATTGCAGCCGGCTGATACGTGGTCCTATGTCATGGGTTTTTGTAAACAGTGAAATTGGGACCTTCCACCCACTAGTAAATGAATTATTTTGGATCTCGCAGAAGTAGAGAGAAAAGGGTAGGGAGATGTAAGAGCCACTTTCCTCCATATGCCCAACCCCAACTGACTAAAATGTGTTTGCTTCAATCAGGGGCTGACCTTGGTGGTTTGAAAAGGGCAGAAGGGGAGTCCCGGATGTGGCGCCCAAAACTGTGCATAGGCCGGTCCAGCGTAAAAATAATAAAAGGACAAACATGTTTTTACAATGCTGCAAAACGAATCCACTAGCCTTGTCCCATAGGATGGCATTTTGCAGAAGTAGGAGGAAAGGAGACTTTCAGTAGCCACTACAGTGAGTCACTTATTTCTAATTACATTTTTAGTTTCTCATTTGAATCATTTAGCTCACTACTTTCTTCAATACCTCTTTTAATGCCAAGTAGAGTATGCTTCCTGTTTTGGATATATTCTTTCCTTTTGATTCTAATGCACACTATCAATGGGCCTTTGAGCGAGAACCGGTTATGTCACTTTCATGCCAGTCTTGTACATGTTTAAAGGGGTTTTACTCTGGGCTTTTTACGATGCCAATTCGAATGAGGTGGGCCTGCGCACCGTTTTGGATTTGGCAGATTTTTAAGTTGATTACTCCTGCCAAGATTTCAACAAGTGTACTTACTTGCCATGAACATAAACAAGAAATGTCCCTACTTTGCCTCCAGAGAGGGCGAGAACTCATTGGGGCGGGGATGCTCAGGAGATTTCATGATGGCTTACACAGAAATTACCTCAACCTAAAGAACAATGCTCATCTGATGAGAGCCAAGGTGGCATCTGTCACTTTGCAAAGGGAGGGCCCTTGGGATTTGGATCGCAAAAGCGGCTATGTGAGCCTCTCATCTGCCTTCTGTAAACGTTGTTTGGGCTTAAATTTAAGGGCACATGCGAAGTTCGAACAAACGGTTCTTGGGAACCTTTTCATCAAGGAGGATTGAAGGTTGGACATTCCACCCTCCAGTAGATAAATGCTTGTAAATCTACCAGAAGTTTGGAGGAGAGGAGACGGGACATAGGAGTAAGGAACAGTCCCTACTCCATCGGGATTGCTGTACCCCTAGTCGAGAGTCCTGTCCTCCCCCTCCCCCCACCCCCCCTAAAATGCCTTGGTGGTTAGTCGGAGCACGACCTCAGCAGATGAAATGGGGTGGAAGGGCGGGGCCTGTTCACTACCTCAGCAACTCTTGCTTTAAATCAAATGTTGCATGTCAGTCCCAGTAGTGAATTTAACAGAAAAATATTAATACATAATGTCCAAAAAACCAGCCATTACAGGTTTTACTTTTATTAGCTGAAATTGAAACTGGGGCATTGGAGAATCTTTTACAAGCAGAAGTGTCAGAATAAAGTGCAAATGAATGAGGTCATGTGACCGAAAGCAAAAGAAACATAAATACAAAACCTAACATGTGAAACAAAGATGTTGCTGCGTCGGTCTCTCCTCATTTGCACCTGTTGCCGAATAAGTACATTTGTTTTATTTAAGTATGATAATGGCTCCACAAGTCGCTCTGCTGTAGTCCATAAATTGATGTATTAGGGACTGTTCCGTGTCCCTAGTCTAAGTTCAGAGCCACGCATCTGGTTTCAACCCTCTAAATACTCGCTTCTTATTAGCCTCAGCCAATATGCACATGTAGTCGAAATCCTGTTATTTGTTTCTGAGCTGTTTAGGAGTTGGTGAGGATTTTACTAGGGAAGTGGATAAAGGTGGTATTCTCACCTTTCCATTTTCATCCATGGCCTGTAGCAATCATTTGGTAGCCATATACTTAAGCAATAGATCTTTAATTTGAGACATCCCCGATTGGTCTCGAAGAGCCAAATCGACTCCCTTCCTACTTCCTAAAGCAAAGCTTGGGGCTACTGATTGTCTTCCTTTCTGTTTCAGTTAAAGGTGTATTGCTCTCAAAAGTCTGATCTTGTCTCGGAAAAAGCATTGGAAGGTCTTGGTATAAATAAAGAATGCTCAAATGGTTTGAGGTCTATTTGACCTCTTAAGTGTATTAGAAAGAATAGACAGTCTTATTTCTTTATATAGTTTTAAAAGTAGTATGACTTAATTAGGCTAGTACCTCTGAGGCCTCTCTCGCACATAGATCCCAGGTACTTGATGCTGATGTTATTGAAGTTTAACCCAAACGGGCCAAAGTGTTAGGGTTTACAATTGGGCCACATGCGTTATAAACAATCAGTGCCTCTGTTCACATAATTACCCTGATGCCTCTGTATATTAGTCTAACTTGTGCAAATACTAAATCTGAAAGTGGAGTTGTGTATAAGCACATTGCACCCAGATAGAAACCTTGTATTCTCGACAATAATCCCTGCAAAGCCTGCTCACCCACCTAATGGCTTTCGCGAATCTCGATTGCAAGAGAAAATCTCGATTGCAAGAGCTAAGAAGCCTTAGCTTGTGCATTGCTCCAGCAATTATTTATTTGAAGCTACTGTTAACCCTCAGTGAAGCTTGGCTATGAATGCTTATATTCAGAGAATCACATTTTGGAGATGCTGCCATCACACCTCATCATCCAGGTATGGATGGCAGCACACGGTCTATGCCTGAATGAAGACAAAACTGAGCTCATTATCCTGGGCACCTTCTCCAACCTAAAAAAACTAGGCCCTGAATACACTTCCTTTTAATATCAACGGCAACTCAATTCCACTCTCACCAAACAAGTTAACTCTATGGCTTCCGCCACTGCATACACATGCAAAGTAATCAGAGCGGGCAAACCATTTTTATCTAAGAATAGTTGTATTATCCTTGCCAGAGCTCTCATCTTGTCCAAGTTGGACTACTATGACTCCCTTTACATCGGGGCTAATAAGTACATCACCAGAAGAATTCGAACACTCCAAAATAATGCCCATGGATGCCTTCGACATAGCAAGGACAGGGCACATAGACAAAAATGGCTATCGACCTGCGACAAAATCTGGCTTAAAACTGCCTCACTTACCTACAAATGTCTAAACAATGCTACACATTGCTACCTTACTGAGAGATTCTCTAGAAAATCCTCAACTAGCCCCACTAACACAGCTAATACCAACTGCCTTATAATCCCAAGATTTAAACTTTGCAAGGTCGGGGGCAGCATCTTTCCAGTTAAAGCAGCTCCGCTTTGGAACTCCCCGCCTCCATCCCTACGAGCAAACCAATCCTATATGAACTTCAGACAGAATTTAATCAACTGGCTTAAAGCAAATGACCAGTAATGCCACTTATCGTATTATATATTGATCTCAGAGTGCCCGTTCTCACGCTGCCTGTATAGTGTCCTTGTATTGTGTTCATTTGTATCTGCAGTTGCTTGATTTATATATATGACAGGTGTAACCTAAACTGAAAGACGTCTTGTATCTGCTGCGCCCTGATACCTCAGGGTCTGGTGCGCAGTATAAATAAACAAAACACCAGATTAAAATCCTTCGCTGTGTCCACAATCCCCAGTCACTTCTCCTGAAGCTGTCTGCACACTCCTCTGTGCAAATTAGTCTCTGCGTATTGCCTGTTAATCCTCCTCCATAAAACCAACTTCTCCTGAGTGCATCATATCTTTCCAACCTGCAAGCAATGATCCTGGTTAGTATTTCAAAATCAAGCTTTAGGATGTAGATGGGGGCTATATGTTGGTCAATTTTGTTTTTCCTGTGTTTGGGTAACACTGTTGCATATAAGCATGTTTTCAGCATTGCTGCCTCCGAGTACAGATTTAATTTTAACACCTTAATAGTATAGACACGAGTGGCATTCTGTTTTGTTTTGTTGGTGTATAATATAATGCTGTTGTGTACACATTTGGCACATGCTTATTAGGAAAGTGTTTCTTTTTTGCTAACTTCCTATGGAACCTCCATTTTTTTTTGTTGTTGTTTTTATCCTGTCCTAATTTATTTTAAAGGAAGTAAAGCCTTCAACTTCACTTCCCTTTTTGCTCATTTTATGGGGAAACATCAAACTATCTGTACTGGGGAACAATTTCTTTTTTGAATTCTTGTACTTAACATTGCACACAGCACTTTACATTGCAATAGGGATACTGTATCACCTAAGCTTTTTACGCATTGGGGTTTTGGTTAAATGTATATGTGCCTAAAGATGGTGACCTCAGTTACATTTCTTTTAACTATCTTAGGTGTGCACATTCGTGTTTACAGCGTTTGGCTATTTTTTTTTTTTTTTTAAATTTCAAACCATTTAATTAGTTCGATCAACAAACTTTTACAACTTTTATAAAAGATATTTTCTATGTTGCACAGTTAAAACAAAATTCATAACCAAATTCCATATAGACTACAATATTCCTTTACAGCATTCGCTTTACCTAACAAAACAATTTTATATACATAGAATTTTAAGAATCATGCTAGATAATTTTTGATACATCCTAACGTAGTCTTATAGCATCTACATCATTTCATATTGATATAATAACTGACTTGTGAAAGGACATTGACAATGATGCTTCATTTCATGACTTCAGAATAACAACGAAAATACTTCGACATTTCAAATTTGAGTAATACACATCTATATTGACTTAGGCCTGTGTGTCAGTAAGATGAATTTGCCACGCACTATAATGCGGAATTCTAACAGCTAGTCTATGTACTTCACCTGATCAGCTGCTATGCAGCTGCGATATTAGTAGCATCAACAAGTTTCTTGCGCCATTTTCCTATTAAACATCCTCTCGTTCATTATTTATTACCAGTAGAAGTCTACACAAGGCTATTATAAAGCTCGTTCGAGTCCCCCACATACAGGCTAACCATATCCATTCCCTGGTTGCCTCAGTTAGTAAACAATCAGTTGCAATTGTTAATAATCGTGTTGACTCAAAATGAGGGCAAAATATCACTAGATGTTTAAGGGTTTCTTGAGTTGCACAATCATTACAAAACCTACACCCTAATCCCGCCTGTAATTTCCAATACAGGCTCCAGCCACTAATTCTTTCTAGGGTGAGGGATTGGTTCATTTTGAAACGTAAGTAGGCTTCCCTAGCTTTATTACAGGGGAACTGAATTACATAAGGTTTATGCGGCCGTCTTGAGGAACAGAAGCGTGCTGCTTCCTTATAACCCTTAAGATCCGCCATTGCAGAAACCATTCTACACCAGTCATTTTCTATAATGCGATGTTTGACAAGGTTTGATCTGAGTTCCAAGTCTACTGGTGTAAGTGCAATCTCGTCCAATAAATGAAGCATTTGTGCATGGTAAATCGTGAGGGAAGATCGTTCCGGTGCAGTCATTAATTGCCCCAGATTTTCGTATAAACAATTGGCGGGGGATATAACATTCTGGCAAAGTTAGCCAACAAGCGCCAATTACGGCGTGCAGATAGGGAAGTAAGACCAAGTTCCTGCCTTAACACAATATTTGGTGTTGATTTGGCTAACCTCAAAGCCCCCTTCCACATACAGGCTTGTAATTGATCAAGGTAGGTGTTAATATTCACAAGGCACATATCCAAAGCAAAAAGAATAACTGACTCTACTTTTAAAATGTAAAATTCCAGAAATGGCAACAGTGAAAACTTACAAAACTTCAGATATACTAATCGCATTTGCGTGGCGAGCGGAGCAGCCTTCTTCTGTAGAACCTCTCTCCACATTGCCATCGAATTGGAATCAGTTATGGTATATCCAAGATAACGAATTTGAGTAACTATGGTTAGAGGAAAGTTATCAAGACGCCACTTACGTGTGATGTTTCCCATCTTGAGATTCCTGAAAACTACTACGTTAGATTTTTCAACATTGCACTTTAGATTGTGTGCCAGACAATAGGATGCAAATAGATCTAATTTAATTTGCATACCTTTGGGCGTGCGATCAAATAATACGATGTCATCCGCAAAGGCTAGCCATTGGATCTTTAGATGGCCAAGCCTTGCTGGATAGGAGATCTGGTTATTCCAGATGTCATTGATGCCACATAGGTAAAGATTGAAAAGCGTAGCTGCTAAATTACAACCCTGCTTGACACCTAGGCCGATGTTTATTGGGTGTGTTGTTGCTCCTTCATTATTCACCCTTACCAAGTAAGTTGTGTTTGAATGGAGCTTTGATATCAATTGTATAATGTAAAGAGGCATCTTCATCTCAACCATTTGTTTCCACAGCAGTGCCCGTATGACTGAGTCAAAGGCGGAAGTGAGGTCGATCGAGGCCATATACAATGGACCTGAGTCTCTGATTTTGTGCTTGGCTAAAAGATGCGCCATGATGGACGCATTTAACGGTGTACCCATCCTTGAACGGAAACCAATTTGAAACTTGGACAAGATCTTGAGCTCACCAATAACCGCTTGTAGTTCTCCCAAGAGCAAAGTGGCAAATACCTTTGCAGCAGTATCGATAAGCGCTATCGGTCGGAAATTACTTGGGTGAGACCTTACTCCTTTTTTATAAATAGGGACAATGATGGAGTTTAGCCAAGACGGTGGGGTAAATGTAGTTGTCAGCATGTTATCAAACAGTTTCTTCAGGATACCGGCCCACATAACTGGGTATCTTTTAAGTACACAAGATGGAATCCCATCCGGACCTGCTGCCTTTGAATATTTAAGGGCAGATATAGTGGCTTCAATAGTAGAAATCTCCCATGGTAAGAAGGAAGCAGGAGCCAAGCAGGTCCATTTAAATTCCAAATCTTGAAATGGTGCTGGGAGAGCAAATTTTTTTTCAAAATAGGTTCTCCATGTGTGTGCTGAAATCGATGAGGACTGGTCAGAGGGGAGTTCCTGCCCTAAGTAAACCCCAAGTAGACCTTCTGTCCCTATGACAAAGTGTATTAAACATATTTTGATTCTGCTGGTTTTGAATAAAGTGCCTGTGATCCCTGCATTTATTCCGGTAGGTGTTTAAGATACTTTTTTTTTTCTATACAGTAGCTCGCCCAATTTGGAGCCGTTTTTAAAAATCTGCCTCAGGGCCGCTCTCTTTGCTCTTTTGGCTTTCAGAGTGAAATCGGAATTTTGCAGGGGGGGGGAGCCGAAAATGGGGCTCGTTGCCTTGCCACGCAAGGATTGAATTATCTGAGTTGTTATATTAAATAGAACATCAAGCTCTCGGTTTGACGTAGGGAGATGAGAAGCAGATCTTTGATATAATTGGAATCATGCAGAGATCATGTCGTTGACCCTATCACAGAGGTTGGTAGTCCAACGAAGCGATAGGCCAGGCCGATTCCCCTACTAAAAGCCCTTGTTGTTTATCAATGGGTAATTGCGCAACATGTAGTTGAAGGTTCAAATGAATCATATAGTGGTCGCTGAGCCCAGGATCGTATATTGTTGTATTGCTAGAAACTGACTGCAAGCCGCGCGAAAGGGCAAAATAATCAATACAAGTCGATCTCTCCCCTCCAGGTATTGCACCCATCATTGGTGCTAAACGGGAGGATGTCAAGCTCCCAGGAATCCAAATATTCCAACCATAATCTACCTCTATGCCAAGGTTGATGCGTACCTCCACAATTTTCAGGGCCAAGGTTAATTGTTATACAATAGGCATTTAAGTCCCCTCCCAGTACAATATTACAAGTGGGATGGAGTGTCAGAATTTCATCAAATAGCGTGTCAAGCTCTTGAAATGCATCCGTTTGGGAGATCATTGGAGGATTATGATATAGGGATACCAGGAGGAGAGGAGTTGGATACAAGTCCTTAAATATAATCAGTGCAGCCAACATTGCCGTAGCTTTGAAAACGTTCAATACCAATATATTTAGCGAAGTATTCAGGCATATCGCCAAGCCCCCATACGGTCGACCACTAGTCCCGCGTTTTGCCTTTGTTTGCAGAACAGTGTAGCCAGGTAATAGGAGTTCATGTGTGCACATGGTTTCTTGACATAGCATGATATCACATTCCATTTCACCATGCGGATTACTAAACCATGATGTCAAATTACTAAAGCCGCAAGAATTCCAGGATACAATCGATAAAGGAGCACGGTACTTAGTTAGGAATATTGTTCATGGCAGGGTTGCGAGTATTTTGCAAGGCAGCCAGCCATGACCAATCCTTGCTGGAATTAGATAGCGTTACTAACTGAGCAATCACCTCAGAGCTTACCCCACTCTGCGATTCGCCAGGGACCAGTTTTGGAGGTTGATCAGGAGGAGGCGCCAGGGGTGTTTCATTGAAGGAGATGGCATCATCGATTGAGTCAAACGGATACGGCATTAAGCCAATAAACCGTAACTCCTCAGTATATTGCAAGAGGAGGTTAGTTATAATGGCAGATTGCACCTTGCACACCATACGATTGTTTTGAGTAGGTGGCAATGTTATCCATTCTATGTCGTGCGTGTGTAATGTGCGAAGACCAGGTATTCGATTGAAGGCTTGCATCAAAGCGGATCGATTCAGTCGCTTTATGCCATTTTTAAATGATATAATTTCCCATCCTATGATGGTGGTGGATAGCTTAAAGGGTTCCCCTGCTAGTTCGTAATCCCCCCCCCCCCAGATGGTCTGGAGATACCCCCTGTAGATTTTGATTCTCACCTATGCCGTTTGCCTTTCGTGCAGGGAAAGCTTTCTTGTCAATCTCTCGATTTGGGCCGGGATGGGGTGCCTGAGGGGAATCATGATTTCCTGGAACCAACACCTCTGGAATCTTCGTATCCAAGTCCTTCTCACTATTGCATGATGGAGTACCAACGCCCCTACCTATTTGCGTGATTTTGTTGTCTATCGGTTTAAAGAACTTGGGTAGGTGCGTCTGGGATGCAGAATGTCCACACTCTTCATTCATCGAATGCCTCGTTTGACGTACTGTTTTTTTTGGTTTTTATTGGAGATTATTTCCCCAGGTCCCCCATCATTTGGAGGAAATTGCGCTACTGTAGCGTTTGTCTGTGTTACGGGGGCACTAGTCTTCCCTATTTTTGATTTAGTTTTTTCATTTCCCTTTACATGCGGGATCAAGTCCTGTTGCGATGTTTTGGACACCTTTTCCCGAGCAGCTTTCCTTTTCAAGGCACAGAAAAATAACCTTTTTTCCTTCCTTGATATAAAGGATCGCTCTTCAGGTTGCGGGGGGCTTTTAACAGCCGGAGCTTGCATATTGGCAATTGCAGACGGAATGCTAGTGGGCGCACTAACCATTTGACTGTCAATCTCAAATAGATTGGTCAGGATAGAGTAAATGCACGTCCTCCATGCCGGATGAAGAAGGGCCGACTCTTTCCTCCCCTAGATTAGGTTGGAGAAAGAAAAGAAGCTGGTCCAACTTTTCCGCATGTAATGCCACTTCCCTACATAGTTGGCCGTGCGTAAGGATCTGGCATGTATCAGTGGGTCTGGGGGCCATCAGTGTTTGGGCAAAAGATTGAGGAAATGCATACGTGACAGGAGGAGGATTCTTAACATTAGATTCGTTACCAGGTAAGTGTTCAAGATCTGTTTGGGTGGTTACTGAGGTCCTAGTAAGAAGTCCCTTTAGCAATGGTTTGGGCCCGTCGGGAGCCTGTCTAAGGGTGTCTGCAAAGATAAAGCCCTCAAGTTTGGTAATTTTTAATAGAATTTCTGTGAGAGCTGTTTTACAATCTCTTCGTTCGTAATGGGTGTATTCGTGACCACGGTCTAATAGATTGAGTATTCTTGTAAGGACCGGGTAGGATGCCTCAAGAGATTGAATATCCCCTGTAGGTTCCAGAATATCAAAACCCAATGGATGCTCCGATGTCTTCTTTGAGGGTGAATATGGTAAATCTGTATCCAAGTGATTATTGGCACGTGGCTGCCTGTTAGGAGAAGATGGCAGGGTCGGGGAGGATGGCCACGAGCTAGACACAGGCATCTTGGTGGACTGAGGTGTATTAACAAGCAGAGTAGGAGAGATATTCAAATCCTCCATGTGTAATCCAACTTTACAGTGCATGTGCACGTCCGCTCTTTTCGAGCTCGGAAAAGTAACAGGTGTCGAAGGACCAACCGATAACCTCACCCGTTTCTCTAAAGCAGCAAGTAACACCGGCGCTAATATAGAGTTATCAGAAGTGGAGGACGGGGTATCTTCATTAGGGTGCTCAGGCTCCGGGGCAACAGTATCCATGCGCATACTAAGGAAGCTTTTACGAGGTGGTTTAGGTGACAACTTCCTGGGGTGCAATTTACACTCAGCGGTGGGTAACCCATTTGCAGCTGCTGCTTGTGCCTGGGATCGGGCATATCCAAAGGCCACCTCATGTTTTATTAAGTCCTGGTCAGTGATTGGCCCCCAATGAGCTACTAGGGCAGGGCTTGCAGTCGCCCCAGAAGGGCCAATGATTTCCAGAACTTTAGGAAGAAGCATTTCTTTATTTTTTCTACTTATTTTAGGAATTTTATAGGGCGAAGATTTCAAGGGGCGCCCACTTCGCAAGCTTGCAACCATTTATCCCAACCTTCAAATAGATGCAAAAAGTTAGAGGTTAAGACACTTACTTGCCCCACACACCCTGCCTCACAGCCCAACAGTCCACTTGGAGCCCACTTCGATGCGCGCGCGCGATGCGCGTGCGCAAGGGCTAAATAGGACATCGGCGTCAGCAGGGGGCCAAGCAGCAGGAGCCGGGGGCGGAGCAAGTGTGTGAGTGACTCCAAAGAAATAGAAAAGGGGCCGAATTAGGCGTTTGGAGAGAAGCAAACAAGTATATACAATTTGGCGACTGCAATAAGTGCCGCGGCAAAGCCGCGGTGGTCCTTGTTAAGGAGACTTTAAGATGGTCCACTAAGTGGCCGAGTTAATTACTTGTTAGTGTTCCCAACACGGTGTTTCGCCTTCCAAGGACTTCCGCTCGCGCATGGCGCTGTGTCAAGCGAGTAAAGTCCGATGTAAGTCTGCAGACGGCAAACTTCCTTCACAAATTCCCGGGCAGCCCAACAGTCCACTTGGAGCCCACTTCGACTGCGTTTGGCTATTAAACATCAGTAGTGCAGTGCTACATGATTTTTCTTTGGCCATATTGTAGTTTGTCCTCTTTCCTGCCTTCCTCAGATCAGGAACGTCCTTCAGGCATGCACTTTCAGTGGCAAGTTGCTGCTTTCGCACGCTAGTGAAGCCTTTTGTGTGCGTTCCAGGAAGGGGGCTGGACTTTCTAGTCCCACTCCACATCCTTGGTGCCAGTGTGTTGGGGGCCAAAGTGAAACCAGTAGTTGTCCCTGATTGGGCAACTTCTCGCTGTTTGAATGGTGCTGATCCTTACCATTGGGAGACTTGGACTTGCTTCCAACTCAGATTTTGGATAAGGAGAGGACCTCTGCAGCCATTTCATCTGGTCATCGCTGGAGCCAAGAGTCCCTCGAAGAGCAGCCTGCTGAAGATCCGTGGAAGACTCCTGAAGTGCCCCAACATCCCTTCCAGTAGCCAGCCCGGCGAACCCCTGCTCCTCAGCCAGATCTCCAAAGATCCTCGGTGGTGCTTCAGCACTTTCACTAGTGGGGACAACTAGTCTCGCTGCCTTCTCCAGGATCCTGCCCTTCTGAGCCTTCGGAGGTATCTCTGGACTGACCAGCTGTCTTGGGCTACCTCACCAGACTCGTCGCTGTTCCGCGTTCAATTCTGAAACTTCTGGGGCTGCCAGTTTGCCACTAGTAGCTGCCTTTCCGAATTCCAGCTTTCCATTTTCACCAGAACTTGTTCTGGAGCAGCTGATGTGACTGAAGGCTGGAACTTGCCTTCCTCCAACCTGTGAAGTTTCCTGAAGGGGTTTGCATCAATGTATTTTGCATTTATTCTCTGAAAAGCGTTGCATCTTGCTTTTTCATTCAACAGGAAGAATCCTCAAACCAGCAACCCCTGTACACCTCACTGCTGGAACAAACTGTGTTAGATTGAGAACCTAGTGATCCCCTGATCCACAAAGTAGTGTGGGAAAATCGGATTCATTGGTGTAAGCAAACAGTGTGTCTGGCACTCTCCCACCCTCGTGTCCTCCAATAGTATTACATTGGGAACAAGTCTGTTTTGTCTTCTTGTTCCATTCACCTTTTGGGCGTCAAAAGTCACTCTGGTAGCCTGCCTCTGGTTTAGCCTTGTGGCTGGAAGAAAAGAAAACACATAATTATAAAACCTTTAAACTATCTTCAACACAAGCTTACACTACCTACAGAGACTTCATAATGGTGAGAAACGGGATCCGGGCAAGTAAAAGTGTTTAAAACAAGGGTTTGGGGGGGGGGACAAACATTCGGAGAAAAAAAAAATTCGACCATGTTTTCGAGATAATGGCATTCGAAAAAATCACTATAAACCGTGAGAAACATTGTGGCTCTTATGACTTTTGGACACAAGGCCCCATTCATCTCAGGGTTTGGACTTCTTAAGTTAGGATAGTGTCTTGTCGTCTGATACTATAATTTACTGCATCTAAACTACTTACCTGCTTTGCTGATTAAGATATTTGTACCTATAGTGACTGTATATTTTTGTATCAGTGTTGTGCTATAATATTGGTTAGATTCATTTTCCTGTGTGTTCAGAAGGCTTAAAATTCACCATCCAGTTCATCAATGGTTGCTATGGGTAAGGCTGAAGCCCTTCCCGTTAGTCAATCGTGCAGAGTGCCACAGGGCTCCTGCCTGTCGCCTTCACTCATTAATATCTATATTAAACCATTCTTGGATATGCTGAATGCCCTGGGTGTCGCCTATGCTAAACTACGCAGACTACTCCCAGGTGCTCATTGAGCTGACCGGCCGCTATGAGAATGCTAGGACTGTTGACCACATCTATGGCAAAATTCAATCCTGGATGTCTCATAATGCCTTAGCATTGAAATAAAACTAACGGCTCGTAATTGCCTCTGGCCCTGAAGTCCATCTACCCCAACTACTCAGTTTACCCTTGGGAGAGGTGATTCTGGTGAGTCATATGGTCCTAACGCTGTGTGTTATTTTTGACTCTGAAATGTCCATGCAACCCCATGTTTCTAACATCCGCTCTTCCTGTGCCTATGTTACTAGGCTCCTCCATCAGATTAGAGCTTTCCTTACATCAAAAAACAGATCCTTCCTGACTTCTGTTCTGGTCAGTTCACAACTGGATAACTGTAATAGCCTGCTTGCTGGTACTACTCAAGCTAACCCGACCCGTCTGCAATCCTCTCAAAATGATGACGTAAGGGCTGTTTACGGATTGGCCAGAATGGACCAACTATCTGACCTTCAGAGGGAACTCCATTGGTTGCCTGTAAAACAAAGAATTAAACCCAAGAATCTTGCTTTGACCTTCAAATATTTGAATTCTGCTGCTACTAAATACCTTGGGGATAGGATTTCTCTCCAACACTCATCTAGAGTGTTTCGCTTCAACAACCCAAACTTTCTATACAAACCCTGGTTTAAACTGAATAATAATCAGAGGGGCATGTCTTGAAATCCAGGCACCCCTGGAGTGGTATGGTATTCGCGTTCCTCTCCGATCATCTACCTCTTGGGTTAAATTCAAGAAGGAGGTGAAAACCTTACTATTCAACTCTCCTTGCTGATCTGTCTTCTGCCTGCTGTTTTCTGTGTTTGTTTTGTTTATTTGAGCTCTGAGGCCTATGGGCATGTGGTGCTTTATACAAATTTAAAATACACAACTTTCTACATTGAATTGTGTGCCACAGAATCAGTGAGGGCCCCTGACCCCACTTGCGCACTCCTGAGAAGAATTCTTGACTGCTTTTCCACATGCCTTGATTGGGTTCTGCCAAAACTGAGTTCCCTGTTCACTATAACTAGGGTGACCTCCTAAAATCTGCCCACCAGGCCAGATTCTAGAAATCCATCTCAACACTTCTACCTGGATCCAAAACTCTTAATAACCTGTCTACATAGTTAGCTGGGCTGTAGCCTCCAACCGAATTTGCCTTCAGCTTGGAGCTTGTCATGTCTTCCAATTATTTTAGAGTTGGTGGTAGAAGCCTCTTTTCAGGGCTCCTGCAGCCCTAATAAAGGGGTGATTTCCTGTTAATAGATTTGTTGTGCTTCAAACCTGATCTTTGTTTATGGTATTTTGCCCGGCAAATCATTGATGCCTCTAGTTTTTCAGTGAGAATCTTGTCACTCTTGGCACTAACCATGTTAATAGCCCTCTCGGGTGCATATTGATCTCCTGATGTGACGTGTGCCTAGTTTTTAAATCCTTTTTTCATGCTTGTCCATCTTTAAGCCTGCTCTCCCTCTTCTGGTACGTGGCCAGTGGTATCATACTTTCATCACTTCCTTTATGGTATTCATGACAAATATAGGAAATATTGTGATATAGTAGATTTGCGGTTGTTGGCCATGTGCTCTTTGTGCATTCTAGTCTGACCCAGTTAGCCATTCAGGAAAGAGTTGGTGAACCTTAGATTCTTCTCCGTCCAAACTTCATCCCACATGTGTTATCAGAACATGGGCATGATCTGAGTTTAGTGCTTTTGAGCATCCTTTTGACTCCCATCTGTTAATGCTAATCAAGTCTAGTCTATTGTCTAATGCACGGGTGATCACAAAGAGTGTGTAGTGCCTGGCGTTGGGCAGATTCATTGCACACCATGGCCCCAAGTGCATTTAGTCATTGATTTCTTAGAGTACATGACACTTCATTTTTTGAAAATGGTCAGGCCTGCTTATAGTTGAGTGATTTTTTAACCATGCATTGAACTGTCCCCCACCCCTCCATTATGGCATGTGCAGTCCCCACTGCATGCCTGGTCACAACTGGTAGAAAGGGTGATTTCCCTTTGTGTTCTAGAGCACATGGCTACTAACAGGATATCCCTAACCTTGATTGTTCCCTGGATGCTAACCTAGCTCCACCTGGATTCTTTTTTTCACCTTTGAATCTGAATTTGACTATTCAGATTTATCAAAATGGCCACACTTATTGCTGCACCTGCCGCATGTTCCTTGGAGTTGGCCCCCATTGTCTTGTCTTCAGTGGAATGTGTATTTTAAGCATTCATTGTTCTCGCAGGATATTATGACACTTTGTCATATTTAAGCCATTGATGGCAATGGATCTCCTTTTTCAAATCACCAGTCCCCCTTTCTCTGCCAGAGTGCCTCTCTCCTGAGAATTGACCCTCGGATACTGCTATGGTGCATCAATATCTTCCTTGTGTTTGGTGTCTGAGTTTTTAGATGTTCGATACTTTCGTGCAGGCATGGTAATAGTCATACATTCTTCAAATAGTTTCCTGTGGTATGGGGAGGTCTCTCACAAATTGTGCAGTAGATGGATGTCTTTGAAAATATGAATTCCGAAACCACAAGCTCTCAAGGGATGGTCCAAGAGTAAATAAAGGGTACAGGTGGCAGGATTGATTCAAAGTGGGTGAAGAATAGACAACATTGTACAGTGGATAAATCATATTGGGTAAAACCTAGAGCCACCTGCCCTAACTACCTGTGCATGTGGGGGAAAGCACCGTTGAAAACTAGAAGTTGGAGCACTTTAAGAGGGGAATACGCTCTTAGATGGGGATGCTCAGTTCACCCACATCTGAATTTGAACGATACTCTTAACACTCTGATAAATGTATGCTCTGTCGACACCCATGATGGATGCAGACACAACCAATGCAAAATTAAGCAAGCTCTATTCTTCATTTGGCATCCACCTAAATAAATACTAGAAGACTTCATGCATCCATTCCCTCCGTGTCTGGGTTGTTGCGGGGTCTGGGTTGTTGCGGGGTCCTTCTCTATTGTGAATATAGAAAGCTGATGGTGAAGCCACATTCCCCACAGACTATCTGCTGAGTGATCTCTGGGCTTAAGGTTATTGATATGATTGGTCATGACAGCCTCCGCATGACCTGCTCTGTGCCAGCGATGTGGGCTTTCGCCTATGAGCTATGCCAGTAGTTTCCAGCTATTTATGACCTTCAGAAATGGGTCAGCCAAGAATTCAGTTTTTCGGATCCGCCCTTCACGCAGACCATCCCATGCCAAAGGATCAACCACACAACAGAGCCGTGTCTGCTGTGCACTGCCATCATAAGGGAATATCTTCTGCAAGGATCACTGAAGCTGATAGGAGTTTAAGTAAAGGCAAGCCTGCAGGCATTGTGCAAGTACATGAGGTTGTCCCTCCACCACCCCCCCACGCCCAATAGAATTTCTTTTCAAGGTGCTGATTAGCTGACGACTGTATCTTGGGCCTCCTAGTTGAACAGGCAGCCTCCACTCGAAGTCCTGCTCTCGCGTCACACCTCTATCTGGTCCTGATGTGTCCTGCAGGGGGTTGGTTTTCTCTCCCAACCTTTCTTCCAATCGCGCACAAGTAATGCTGCGAGAAGACCATTAGAGAGCGCTGGCCTTGGGCGCAATCCTGCAAGTCACTTGTGGCTTGGGAGATGGCTGGATTGAAGGAGAGGCACATGCTGCTGTTTCTGCCTGTCGCCAAAGCCTGCAAACCGCTCCATCTCTGTAACCACAGTAGTAATTGCTTTTGTGCAGATCTCTCTGATGCTGGGGGAGCCACTGGCCTCTTTGCTGCCTGGGTCTTGCACCAGTTTGAACTGTAGGAAAGCCATCTGATCTGGCAGCCCCATATGCTCAATCAAATGTGGGACTCTGACATGGTTTTTAGTGCTCTACTTTCTGTTCTTGCAGCTCGCTCTTTCTTGCGGCTCTGTCTCGGTCGGTCTCGCTCTTGCGGCTCGCTCTCTCTCGCTCTTGCGGCTCGCTGTCACTCCCCCTACCTGAGGGAGGGCCAGGCATCAGCTGCTGTATGCTGTGGTTGCTGTTTGCTTACTAGCAAACCGAAGGATCAAGCGCCCTGGTAAAGGTGCTCATTCAGTGTGTACTCCAGTCTATATTGTGGTTTTTTTCAAAAAGTAGTTGGAAGTTTTCTTGCTAATTTTAAAACCATGGCCTCACCATCAGCCTACGCTTGCCCCAATCCCAATCTCCATGAATCAACTGGAACTCCCCCGCCGCAGAAGTGATAAGTCATGTATGTTGAATATCTTAAAGGACTACAATCTGAAGCTGCTCACATGGAGTCTCTGTTGGGAAGGATTTCTCTTTTAGCACTTTCCCTCCATAGTTCTATGGACTCCCAAACGTGTTGCTCTTGTGTGTTTCCTGTCATGACATTTTACAGGCATATGAAGCCTTCAGTTTCACGCCCCTGTCATTTTGCTCCTTTTGTAATGGGGAAACTGATCGTCATTCGGACTATCAGTATTGGGAAACGTTTACCCCTTTCTTTTTGTGTAACTTCTTAACATTGGCCATAGCATGTTACAATGCAGTGCAATGGGGATACTTTTGTATCACTCTAGTCTTTACACTTGGGATTTATTTTACTTGAATTATGTGCCTAAAGATCAGCTGGGGGAAGCAATTATATGTTTACCATTTTTGTGTTTCTAGTGTGCACATTCGTCCATGGTGCCTGAAGTCTTGATTTTGGAAACCAACAGTGGTCCCTGATTGAACCACTGCTGGCTGTTTGAATGGTACAGCTCCTTATCATTGGTGGACT
This sequence comes from Ambystoma mexicanum, assembly GCF_040938575.1. Lineage (NCBI taxonomy): Eukaryota > Metazoa > Chordata > Amphibia > Caudata > Ambystomatidae > Ambystoma > Ambystoma mexicanum. Next base: position 160,652,068 of record NC_090921.1, read on the forward strand.
TTGACTTGGTTCCCGCCAGGATTTTGGGAAAGGAGACGACTCCGGCAGCCATTTCTGGAGATCGACTTGGAGCCATGAACCCTGTGTAGAAGAACGGCCTCCTGAAGATAAGAGACTCGTTCAGAGGCTCTGCATCCCTTTCTGTATCTGGCCCAGTGAAGCCCTGTTGGACTACCTTATGTGCAGTACTTGAACTCCTGGACTGGTGGGACCAACCAGTCTGCCTTCTTGAGGATCCATCTGTCCTGAGCTTTCAAAAGAGTCCCTGGAACATCCAGTGGACTGCTGGAACCGTCGCCGTTCCACGTTTGCAGACGGAACTTCGGAAGTCTCCTTCCTGCTGAATTTCAATCTAAACCTGCTCTGGAAGGTTTTCAAACCCAACTGGAAGGACGCCTCCGTCTGTGAAGTGTCCTAAAGAGGTCTGCATCAGTGCTTTCTGCATTAGTTCTACGTCCTGTCCCATTTCCTCAATACTATTGGGACATTCTGTCCTTCGGGAAGGGAACGGAGCACTTTTTGAAGCATCAACAATATTTTTATTTTTACGCGGGGGAGCCCCACCTTCCTGAGCCCCGCCCAGCGCATCACCCTTCATTCCTTTTCTCCCTGTGGTCTGGTTCAGATGCGCTTACATGGTTGGTATTTGTTTTTCCCATCTTGTACTTCAAATTTCCTGCTCCGTTTTCGTGGACATCCTCTGTCTATGCCGGAGCAACAGTGTTTTGTGTCCTGTTTTTGCAAGCGTCATTTCATCGGGGAAGATCCGCATTCTCTTTGTATAGAGTGTTTAGGCCCGGAACATCAGTGGGATTATGTCTTTACTGTGACTCGCTATCTGCTTGTGCACTTCAGCGTAGGCTCGTCAGGTGGGAGGGTGTGGTCCAGTGGTTACCTCTGTCGCGCCTTCAGCAGTTCGACGAGGAGAGGAATTGTCTGTTAAGTTCTTTACTTTTTATGGCACTCCTGCCGGGTGATTCCTTCCTGGGGTCGTCTTGTGCTGGGAGAGGCCTCAACGGCTTGAGCCTTGCCAAGGGGCTAAATGTACCGGGGATTAATCCCAAGGTTCCCCAGTCAGGGGCTGAATGTACCAGGATTCTTCCTGAACTTCACCAGAAGGGGGCTAAAAGTACCCTGGTCATTCTCGCGGATCCCCAAATAGAGGCTAAAAAGAAAACCAGCAGGACTGAGGGCTCCCGTCCCGGGGGGGAAGGGGGGGGGGTCTTGACACCAGGCGTCAGCCTGAGGTTCCCCCAAAGGGGCTGAACTCTATACCGGTCTGGCTGAGGGAGCAAAGAAGGCGGTCAAAAGTCCAGTCTTCCAGTACCAGCCCAGCCGAGCTTCCCTCCCGGAGGCCTAAAGTCGATTTTGAGGCTCCTAGAAAATACTGTCATAATAATGGCTTCATACAAGTCTGTGCAACAAAATGGTTGCTTTGCCTGCTCTGTGTGAGGCGCCCATTTTGTCGGGCCAGTCCAAATCCGTCAGCTCATCTGGAGGACTCTGAATGGTCGCTGGCACTCACCTTTCGCTGCCTGACCTGGATAACCAAAATAGTTTTTTCAGCCACCAGTCGACTGAGGCCCGAGATTTCCTCTTCCGCCATCCAGACGCTTCCTCCAGTATCTGCTCCTGTGCATTATGTTGATCCAGCCAGGGGTGGGCATCTTACCAGCCTACTTCAATTGAGTCGTGGGGCTATAGTCTGTCGGATTGTTCACTGTCCACTTCTCACCCGTGGTCCTCCTCTGAGGATGCTTTCTTTGACAATTTTGGGCCCTCAGGTGCTCGGTCCCAATGAATGCTTATTTTAAGGATCTTTTCAAGAATTTGTACCTTAACCCTCAGAATGCGCCAGAATTGCTGCCTCCGCTTCCAACAGGGCCTCCTCCATTACCTCCCCTGCTTCTGGTGCCTCCTGTCTCTGCTACAGTCAACTCCTGTTGTACAGTACGCCACACTGCTCCCCAGAATAATTGAACGTACCCACTTGTCCCAACCAGTGAGAAACGCCAAAACTCAGACTAGTCCTGCCGAAGGTGAAGATAAGAGCAGGAGGATCCAGTTTGCCCCTCAACTAACAGTTGAACATAAATATCTGCAAGGCCACGAAAACGTGGTTCTTTGTGTAAAACTAAGGCCTTCCACACCACTTTCAACAGGACCCCCCAACAGACCCTCGTCCATCCCCACGACCCCCACACTTTCTCCTTTCACCTTTTGTGTAGCATCAAGGCCTTCATCCCTCAGCCGTCTGTACTCCCCCCTTAATGTGTGTTCTTCCTTTGTTTCTTCGCTCTCCTGGCTTTACTGGCCTTTTTGTTAAGATGAATGTAACATGTTATGAAACGGCACCCTGATGCCCTTGGGCGCTTTTCAAATGCAAATAAATAAGTGCCTCATCCGCTGCGTGTTTCAGAGCAGCTTTCAGTTCCCGCCAAAAAGGACGAGGGGCACATGGATGAAGACCATGCGGACCCGCCCTTTTCTATCGCGGATTTCCATGACTGAGTGCTGGATTTGATGGCGTTGTTGGAAATTCCAACTCCAGAACCCCCATCTTCGCAGGAGGGAGTTCTCTGAGGCCCTCACGTTAAAATCACAAGAGCGCTCTGGTCTTTTTCTACAAAAGGGCGTGCTTGCGGAAGCCCCAGAAACGTTGGAGAAACCTCATACGGGGCATCACATTAACAGAAAAATGGATGCTCGTTCCAAACTTCAGTCATCTGTAGATCTTCCCTTGGTTTCCTGTCCACCTCCTTCGTCTACAGTAGTGGCAGCGTGTCATGGCCACTGGTCAAAGGCCACTACCTTTACCATCCAAAGGGTCCAAATGGACCCAGTCCTGGCACCTTTGGCGGCAGGCTCATAAAGTGTGGTATCTAGGGCACATGCATCCAGGCCAGGTGTGGCCATTAAGAATCATTGGAGGGCACGTGCAGACGTGTCTGGGAGGAGCAAGGTGGAGCCACAAGGCGGGGCTAAGGGGAGTGGCTGGGGCCAGTCTATTTAAGCCAGCCCCAACCACATGCATGCGCTTCGCGTTAGTCTGCTTTATGCAGCGTAACGCTTACCGCTGCTTGAAGCGCTCTTACCTGTTCCAGCTTGTCATCTCTGCATGCATCTCATCAGGTTCCAGAACATCATCTTCAGCACGCACCTACCTGAATCCAGCTTCAACATCGCTTGAAGAGCCGCTTAGCCGATTCCGACACAGCATCTTCAGCGCGCATCTTACCTGCTTTCAGCAACATTGCTCGACGCGCATCTTACCTGTCTGCAATCCCATCGCCTGCAGCGCATTGCAACTGATTCCCATTGTCATCGGATCGGGCCGCATACTCACCTGTTCCGGACGTCTAATTACGCTAGAGTAGTCTTCTCGCCCAGCATCCTCACGGATCCTTCCATCCAGCGATCGCTGGCAGGTCTCCGGATAAGCCACTCCATCTAACGCCGCCATGCCATCCCTGCAAGAGAAAAGGAACACCGAAGTTAGAGACTGCATTAAATATTTTACACTTGGTCGCGCAACACATGCCTTGCGTACAACCTTGTAATTCCACTTACCTGCTAAGTGCAAACCTCGCAATCCTCTACGGCACAATTAGGACTCGCCTACAACACCACAACTCCAAGTGGCCATCTTCACACCTATTGGGGAGAGAAGACATTACAAGGGTTACAGACAATAATCATTGGAAAAAGACATTGCAAAAGGATACAGACAATCATTGTTACGAACACTTACCTTCAAAGTGTTTTGGTCACAGCCGGTCTGGGCCACCACGGACCAGTGAAGCAACTAGGTCCTTCAACGGCGACCCAGCTGATGAGAAGCAGTACAGAGAGCCCATCCTTACAAGAAAACAGGTGAGACTTTTAGGGTAAACGCATGCTCACCTCGTTCTGAAACTAAGGGTTCGAGGGGAATCGCGATCCAACCACAGCATTCACTGCCTCTCGTATTCTCTCAGGGGCAGTGCCAGCAACCAGAGCAGTCCACACTACGGCAGCTGGGGAAAAAGGCTGATCCAGGGGAGCCAAGTCCAGTGAGGGCGCCAACTGTGCCCCAAAGCCCCCGCAGAGACCAGGTGAGCGTAACAGTGGCTACGCTTCACTCTAAGCCTTCTTCCACCACTGCTTCACCGGTATTGTCTAAAGAAGAAAAGCTCCTTGATGGTATTGGAAAGAATGTTTTTGCCAATGCAGGACAAGCAAACACGTAATACTTGCGCCAGCTAACCAAGCTGTGGAAGGGATTTTTCCAAATTTCAGGACACTATGCCACAGGGCAAGTTGGAGGACTTTGAAGGTGGTCTTTCTGAGGCCAGGGTGTTGGCTCAGGACCTGTTGGACATAGCGATTCATGTGGATAAGTCAGCCAGGGGGGCCTCATGATTGGAATTGATGTTTCCCGTCAGGCGTGACTCCATGCTATCAAATGTTCATGGGAGGTCCAAGAAAAGGTGTTCGACATACCCTTTAAGGGCTAATAACTTTTCCATTCCCTCAATAAAACAAAAGAAAGTACGCTAACGGCCAACTCTTTGTCTGTTTTAGCAAACCCCGTTTCTGCCCAATCCCAGCCTATCCTTACAAATCATATTCCTGATCCAGATCTTTTGTTGAGTTTCGGAGGTTTACGGGACCAGAAGTCACGCCAACAAGATTGTTCCTCCAGTGGGCCTCGGTGAAAACAACAAAGACAAAGCGGTCCTCTGCCTCCTCTTTTGCTACATGTGCCCTTGCCACAAGTCGTAAAATATTTTTCATCGGTTCCACGAGTTCCCCCACTGGATACACATTTTTTCTCATCTGGAGGTGTGGAGGACCATTGGAGACGACCAGTGGGTTTTGTCCGTCGCCAAGCAGGCTTTAGGCTAACCCTTCCAAACACCCCACCGTCTCATCCTCCTTTACAACATACAGGTTCTCCCTCTCTCCGAACCGAGATGCAGAAGCTTCTGGACCTCAGGGCGGTGGAGCATGTCCCTCCATCACAAGGGGCAGGCTTTTATTCTAGTCTGTTCAGTGCCCAAACCCAACCAGGCTGGCCTGCGCACTATTCTAGACTTGTCCAAGTTCAACCTTTACATTCCCCAGGAGAAATTCAAGATGATCACGCACAACCAGATCCTCCCTTCTGAAGGATGATTGGCTCAGCGTGGTAGGATCTCCAAGATGCTTACATGCATATTCCAATATGACCTCGACACCGCAAATTCCTTTGTTTCTCAGTAGGAACAGAACACTTTCAGTACAGAGTCCTCCCCGTTGGTCTCAGTTCAGCACCACGGGTCTTTACAAAAATAATGGTGGTTATTGCTGCGTTCCTTAGGCTCCAGGGAATCCAGGTCTATTTATATTTTGACAATTGGTTACTTCAGAGTCACTGTCCGCAGACTGAAGCAAACAATCTTTAGTGCCTTCTCCAACTACTGTTCCAACTGTCACTGTTGGTGAACTGGTGACTGTCGTCTTGACAGTTTTGCAAGACCTGAATTTCGTAGCTTTTTGCTGGGATACCATCAAAGCCAAGATTTTTCTAACCAAACACAGTATTACATATTTTCCAGTCACTTGCCATCTGTTTGTCCGTTCATCCCACAAGTCAGCATGGTGGTTTCAAAGACTTCTGGGCCTGATGGCTTCATGTATTCTAGCCCTTCCTCTAGCGAGGCTAAAGATGAGACGCACGCAGCTTGTTTTAAGGAGGAACTGGTCTTGGGCTTCAGATCCAGACTTCCAATTGATTGCAATCCCCTTGATTATGGTTTCAGATCTCCAGTGGCGTTTGCATCCTACTAACCTCTCGATGGGATCCTCCTTTCGGTAGCCCTCCCCTCAAGTCACAATGAGACTCCTCCCTTCGAGGGGATTGGGTCCTCTGATGTATTCCATATCTATGACAGTAATCACCACAGCTGTGCTGCTTCGGAATATCTTTCTGCGTCCTGTGTCGATACGCCGTCCTCGAGGACCTCCTCCTCCGGCTGACGTCACCAGATGTTATAAGTAGGACGCACAACGCCTGTAGCCTCAGTTCCGTTTTTTCCGTGAACGTGTTCGCTTCAGGATCTCGTTACGCCTCGACTCTTTGGAGTTTGTTCTTTCGGTTCTTCGAACCTGTTCGTTTTGTGAATTAATTCTACAGGATGTCTTCTTCTTGAAGCCTGGACGCGGGGTGGAAGAAGAGTGGGGAATGTGGGTCCAAGATGTCGGTGACGGATTTGCACGGCGCTGCCTGCCCACGACACGGATGACTGTGTCGACTGCCAGTCGCTTACGTCCAAGGCCTCGGTCGGTAAGGTGTCCAAGCCCCGGAAGGTGAGGTCCACTGGGCTTTCGACGGACGATTCGAGGGGCGACTCTCCGCATCGTAGTTGTAAGTTTAGGGCGTCTCGGTCCCGGAGTGGGTCCTGCCACTCTTCTGCCTCTTCGAGGCACTCCCGGAAGCGCCGTCATCGGTCTCCTTCCTCGTCTGAGGACTCCGCCCATCGGCGGGTTTCTTACCCTGCCAAGCGTTCCTCTCCGGAGGAATGGGCTTCCTTTGGGAAGAAAATGTTGGCGATTCTTGAGTCGCAGGGCTCCGGTCCGTCCGCGCCTCCGAGAGGGGTTGGCCGTGACCACATTAGAGACACCGCTCGTACGCCTTCGGGCTCGGGTGGTCAGCACGATCCGCGGCAGAGGTCCCGCTCGGACAAGGGGAATCTTTCTAGTCACGCCCGTTCCAGGTCCCGGTCCTCGAGACCACGTGCACCTGTGATGTCTTTGAAGAAGACATTGACGCCTGTGGCGCCGAGGTCGTTCACGGACTCTCGATGCCCCGCCTCCAAGGAAGTAGTCGTCGACGCCTAGGCTGTCGAGACACGCTCGGGGCTCCGGCCTCGAGGACTGTCGATGATGCCGCCGCCACCCTCGACGACGCCGCTGATTCCGTCGACGCTCATCGCCTTTCGAGGCTGTGGTATCGGAGGTTCCCCGTGGCACGGTGGATCATCTGAGGAAGGCTCTGGCCAAGATTAAACATGGCTTCCTCCCTTACTCGATGCCCACTTTCCTACCTATGGATTATATTTCGGAGGTGGAAGAGGTTCTGAAGAGGAGTTGGGTCCTCGTGAGGTACCAGATGAGATTATTTCAGGTCATAGCCAGTTTGAGGACCTGCGTCAATCATTGCATGATGCCAGTGGTCTGGACACCTCTCCGGAGGTGGAGTTCTGTAGGCCTGAGCCTGGCACCCATGCCGGGGTCATCATATCGGCACCTTATGTCGAGGGTCACAGACTATTTGGGGTGGTCGGCACCCCCAGTTGAGTTTGTTCAGGATGACCTTACGGATATCCTCGACCAGGGTCCACCCACTGAACTGGTTCTACCATTTGACATGGCTCTGCAGAGAAGGGCGGCGGCTTGGACTACTCCGGAGTGCCTCCCGGCAGTGAGCAAGTCTTTGCCGCGAAAATACCACCCAGCCAGTAGCGACGCCTGCTATTTGACCACTCACCCCACTCGGGAGAGTTTGATGGTGCAGGCGGCTAGGGCCCCAGCTAAGCAGGTGTTGTATCCTACCATCCCTCCTGATGGGGACGACAAACGTTTTGATGGCTGGGCGAAGAAAGTGTTTTCTGCAGGGGGTATGGCGCTTCAGGCTGTCAACTCCGTATGTGCCTTGTCTCGTTTCACGCACACTCTGTGGAACTGTATCCCCTTAGCGGCTGAACATATTCCCGAAAGGGATGGTTTTCTTGCTATTATTGAGGATGGCAAGGACGCCATGCGTGAGTCCGTTCAGTCGGGTTTGGACATGGCAGACTGTCAGCCGGTCCATGGCGGCAAGCACTGTGATATGCAGGTTTGCATGGTTGAAGTCGGGGTTTGCTCCTGATGTGCAAGCCAGGCTCCTCAACATGCCCTTTGATGGTGTACATCTTTTTGGCAGCAAGGCTGAGAGCCTTGAAAGGTTCCAGACCTCAAAAGCTGCAGTACGCCAACCTCCGCCTTTTCGTCCTAGTGGACAGCAATGGAGAGGGGGAAGGGGAGGTTCCTTTCGTTATTACCCATCCTTTAGTAAAGCGAGAGGAGTTGCAAGTCAATGGGGCAACCGTAAGAGTGCCAGGGGTGGAAAACAAGGTACTTGAGGTGCCAAGGCCACGCAATCTGTTGCCTCATTGCCCTCAGGCAACGCCGCAGCCGCTACCACTCAGTCATGAGGCCCATGCTTCACCGGTTGGCGGGAAGGCTGGTGCTGCATCTTGTAGAATGGCGTGCCATTACTTCAGATGTGTGGGTTCTGGAGATCATAGCCCACGGCTACTGTCTTCCTTTCTGGCAGAGGCCTCACGACAATCCACTAGGGAATCTCTTTGAAGAGTCCGGATCCGCTCCTTGCGCATGAAATTCAAGCCCTGCTGGAGAAAGGCACCATAGAACTGGTGCCTGTAGCGGAGATGAACAAGGGATGGTATGCCCCTTATTTTTTGATTTCGAAGAAAGACAGGGGATTGAGACCCATCATGGACCTGCGTGGTTTGAACAAACTCCTCAGGAAGGACAAGTTCAAGATGGTGACTTTCTCAAGTCCTCCAGGCCCTTCAACTTCAAGACTGATTGGTGTCGCTCGACCTCAAGGACGCTTATTTTCAAGTGCCGATCCATCCCAAGCACAAGAAGTACCTGAGGTTCGCGGTTGGCGACTCGCACTTTCAGTTTCGGGTTCTTCCGTTCGGATTGACCTCCGCCCCGAGGGTTTTCACCAAGCTCATGGTGGTGGTGGCAACGCATCTCAGGCAAGGGGATTCACGTCTACCCCCTACCTGGACGACTGGTTGATCAGGGTGTGCTCTCCCGAGCAAGTCCTGGATCATCTGTCCGTCACCTGCCGCTCCCTCCACAGGCTGGGCTTCTCCCTCAATTTAAAGAAGTCCCACTTGACGCCAACTCAGCGGCTTCAGTACATCAGAGCAGTGCTAGACACGTCCCTGGGGCAGTGTTTTCCTCCCCAGGTGAGGGCTCTTCACATTCAGTAGATGGTACACAAGTTTCGACATGCCCAGAGTCTCCCAGCGTTAGAGTTCTTGAGGCTGCTTGGTCTCATGGCATCCTGCATTCATCTGGTGCCAGAGGCTCGACTGCGGATGAGATCTTTGCAGTGGGCCCTCAAGATGCAGTGGTCGGTCCTCCGGCAGGATTTCGGGCCCCGTTCAGGTGCTGCCCTCGGTCGCCCAGGACCTTCTGTGGTGGGCCGACTAAGGCAATCTGATGAGGGGGGGCTCCATTTTGGCTACCTTGGCCGGAGGTGACGATCGTGACTGACGCATCCCTCGCGGGATGGGGAGCTCATGGCAACGAGTTGACAGTCAGCGGTCGTTGGTCTCCGTCAGAGTCCAGACTCCATATCAATCTGTTGGAGCTGAGGGCCGTCAGGCTTGCCCTGAAGGCTTTTCTGCCGACTGTGCGAGGAAAGAATGTCCTGATCCTGGTGGACAACACAGTGGCCATGCACTACCTCAACAAAACGGGGGAGGTGGGGAGCAGGGTCACTTCCTCTGTGCAGGGAGGCGATGCAGCTCTGGTTCTGTGCCATCCAGCAGGAAATTTCGATCTCGGCAGTTCATCTGGCCGGAGACAAAAACGTGACGGCGGACGCTCTGAGCAGGCAGTGTGCGATCTCACGAGTGGGAGCTGGCTCAGGAGATTCTCCTGGAGATCTTCGCCCTTTGGGGGACCCCTCAAGTGGATCTCTTCGCCTCCAGTGTCAACCGGAAGTGCAAAAGGTTCTGCTCGCAGGAATTTCCGCCAAGAGGAGCCTTAGGAGATGCGTTCGTGGTGGAGTGGTCCTTCCCACTGCTGTATGCGTTTCCTCTAGTCCCCGTCATCCCGCAAGTGCTGCGGAGGTTACGGAGGTCCGGTTCCTGGATGATCCTCATTGCTCCAACATGGGCCTGGAGGACATGGTACCCAGACCTTCTAGACTTGTCCATCTGCCCTCCATGTCGTCTTCCCTACCGAGACGATTTGCTCTCACGGGAGGGGGGGGGGGTCAGGTTCTCCATCCAGAGGTCAGATCCCTCAACCTTCACGCTTGGCTTCTGAAAGGTTGAGGTATAAGGATTGGGACCTCCCTAAAGACGTGATGGATGTGTTGCTTTCGGCCAGAAGGCCAGCAACAAAATCCCTTTATCGTTGCCGGTGGAGAAAGTTCTGGGACTGGTGCAGGGTTAAGAAGAAGGATCCTTTTTCATGTGACATTCCTATGGTTCTGTCTTTTCTGCTTTCTTTGGCCCACAGGGGCCTGCAAGTGGGTACCATCAAAGGTTACCTGGCGGCGCTGTCTATATTTAAGCGCTCGTCTGAGGAGTGTTCTTATTTTAAAATCCCTTTAATTTCTCAGTTTTTGAAAGGGCTCACTCATGTTTTCCCTAGTCACCTTGCAGGTGCCAGGTTGGTATCAGAACCTTGTTCTCAAGTTTCTAATGGGTGCTCCATTTGAGCCTTTGCATTCTTGTCCTTTGAGACTGTTAACCCTTAAAACTGTATTTTTAGTTGCGGTCACTTCTGCTCGCAGAGTGAGTGAGTTACAGGCACTTTCAGTTAAGCCACCCTTCACTGTGTTTCATAAGGACAGGGTTGTCCTTAGAGTTAGTCCTTTTCTTCCGAAGGTGCTCTCGGAATTCCATTTAAGCCAGAAAGTTATTCTTCCGGCATTTTATCCTCCTCCACATCCTGGTAAGGAAGAGGGGAGGCTCCATAGGCTGGATCCTAGGAGAGCTTTAAGCTTCTACATTTCACGCATGTCCCGGGTCAGAGTGGACGATCAACTCTTTATTGGTTACGCCGGAAGGCGTTTTGGTCAAGCTGTCACGAAGCAGACTTTGTCTTGATGGATAATCTTGGCAATTTCTGAGTGTTACTGCTTGGCGGGTAAGGACCCTCCGGTTGGCTTACGGGCCCATTCCACTAGGGGTATGGCTTCCTCTACTGCTCTGCAGAGGGGTGTTCCTATTTGTAACATCTGTGATGCAGCCACCTGGGCTTTGGTACATACTCTTGTACGTCACTACTCCTTCAATTCTAACCGTGGGCAGGATCTGGCCTTTGGCAAGGCGGTCCTTTACTCTGCAATTTGATTGGGCATTCTAAATTTTGTATATTGAAAATTCTTTTTCCCACCTCCTTACGTTGGTACTGCTTTGGGAGTCTGTCATAGATATGGAATACGTCGGAGGACCCAATCTCCTCGAAGAACAAGTTACGTTCTTTCGATTGGATGGTCCGACGATGTATTCCATATCGCTTCCCCGCTACAGAATTTCTTATGCAATTGCAGCTTACGTTTCCGCAAGGCTTTCTGTGGTCATCCTGGCAGACGATTGGTACCACACGTTCTGGGGGAAAAAACTACAACTGAGGCTACGTGCGTCCTACTTCTAACATCTGGTGATGTTGGAGGAGGTCCTCGAGGACGGCGTATCGACGTGATGGACGCAGGACAGACACCGAAAGATTTTCCGAAGCAGCACAGCTGTGGTGATTACTGTCATAGATATGGAATACGTCGTCGGACCATCCCATCAAAAGAACGTTACCAGGTAAGAGAGTAACTTGTTCTTCTGTGCTGGGGGGCTACGTTGAATCAGTTGGAGGTTTTCGATCTATGGGCATCCCAGGACAAGGTCGCAGATCAATTACCTAAAGCGATTGGCAATTTTTCTGCTGTTGAAAGCTTTTCTGCGTTCCATCTTCAGCAAGGTTGAGAATGGATCTGTGATTTCAACAAATGTTTTAACAAAAGCATTTTTAACGACACGGAAATACTAAATAGTGCTTTTACATTTATTTTTTTATGGGGGCGTCCACCTAAGCCCCCCTTCCTTGATTATGACCCGACCACAACCCTTGACCCCTTTTAATCCCTTACCCCACCCCATATCTATTTTTAATCAGTGTTTTTCGGTATTCCTGTGTTAATGTCGTTCGTTAACCATTATTCATTATTTTCACTGGATATCTGTGAGACTACGCACAGACAATTTGGTGCCTATGCCCCATGTGAACAAACAAGGCGGTACCAGAGCTCCCCCACTTGTCCATCTAGCCATCCAGATTTGGCAATGGGAGATGCAGAACGATGGCTTGCTGCAAGCAGTGCACGTTCCGGTGCACAACAATATTGCAGCGGGTTCAGTCGTCAGTCTGTGGCGAACCACGAATGGGAGATGAACACGAAGGTTCTTCTTTTTTCGTAGTGGGGGCACTCCAACAGTGTACCTGTTCACAACATCTGCCCACAAGATGTTTCTGCGTTATGCTTCCAGGGACGGACTCTGTCCATCTTCCTTGGGGGATGCTCTCAAGATTTCGTGGGACACCATGCAGGCATACGCCTTCCCTCTGCTGCCCTTGATTCATTGGACGCTCTTGAAACTCAGGAGTGCCAGCAATTGCACTCTGCTATTGATGGCTCCTTGGTGGGCTTCCAGGCTCTGGTTATCGGAAAGCTCTGCATCGGTCAATACACAATCTGATCAGGTTGCTGCAGATTCCCAATCTTCTGCACCAGAACAGTCAGGTGTGGCATCCCTCCCCACAATCCTTCAGCTTAGCGGCATGGTTCTGGAGTTCAAATCCCTAGAGCAGTTTAGTCTCCCAGAAGACAATGTATGTATAATTCAGGCGGAGCGCAAGCCTTCAACACAAGCTCAATAAAAAAGCAAATTGCGTTGATTCTCTCTAGTGCCTTGCCAAACAGCATGACCCTCGTCAAGCTTCTATTGACACACACATCTCTCTTTCCTTACAAAGATTGTTTCTGATTTTTACATTAACCAATTTCCTTGCCGGTTTTCTTTCCAGAACGGCTTCAGGCGCAGAAAGACCCCTCCATAATTTGGATGTCAGGTGGGCACTGAAGTTTTACCTACAATGAACAAACTACTTCAGAGGCTCTTAACTTGGGAACCCCACCATCCAAAGCTTCCATTTTGCATTGGATTGCTTTGTGAATTTTGGAAGCCTATTTGGTACAAGGCCTTCATGCTCCAAAGGGTCCATGCGTTCCTAGCAATATGTTCCATGAGACATTGCCAAAGTGGCTACATGGGCCACACCTTGATCTTTTTGGAAGTACTATTTACTTGATCTCAGTTCCTGGGCTGATGCCCAGTTTGGACAGGCAGTGCTTAACCTTTCTCTGTAAGGGAATTTTCCATCCTCCTGTTTCCATAAATCAGTGGTGGAGTGTGGCAGAAGTTTTGCCAGTGTTGGACCCAAGTGTTTCCTAGTGTTTCCTAGTGTTTCTACCAGTTCTATTTTGGAGGCGGAGCTGATTTGCCAAAAACCCCTGCCAGACGTGGAGCGTCGCAGTGTGTGGCAGGAGTGTGTTGCCAGTGTTTCCTGTGGAGCCGTGTAGCTGTGGCTGGGATTGTGGACAAATATGTCGGGAAGATCAGGCATTCCCTTGACTCGTGCACAGTTAAGGAGAGCCGAGCAAACTGAAATTCCAATCGGAAAAAAGCCCCGCCCGAACAATGCAGATCGAGCCGAGTCTTCTCTTCCCCGCCCCTCATGAATGAAGAGACAATTGAAGTGACCATACTGGGAGCACTGTGGGGGAAGCCGGGGGGGGGTGGGGGCGGCTTTAAGAGCTAGCCCAGTGCGGGTGGAGCGTGGGGCTAACCACGACCACGCGCCTGAACTGGCAGATGCGCACGCTGCAGCTTCTGAGGTAATCGTACCTAAGCTCCCACACCCCTCTACGATCATTCACTCAAACACAGGAGGACGCTTAACGGAGCCCGTAAACACTAGCGTGCCTAGTTTTAGTGTCTCTCAATCCGAGTATGAAAAAGACAGTGCTCACATGTTATGCCGCATACATCGTTGTTCCCAAGGGCGCTGATAAGCATGTGGGTCGAACTGGCAGTGGGAGGAGACGTGACTAGCTGCAATGACCGGGAGAGGCCCGGCGTGGGAATTAGAGCGGCTCGGGGTGTGGCTGTTGATACTAACATTGGAATCTGGCAAATGGACAGATTGAAGAAATTTACATCAGATTACGGAGTATTCTACCCATCCCCCCTTCGCCCTTGAGCCCACAAAATTCGATGGAAAAGCAAATGTTAAGAGCGTGTCTGCACAGGATCCTTGCTTGAAACAACAAGAATTTAACACAGGACATGACACAACAGTCAGCTGTGAAATGCAAGGCAGTACTAAATACGCTGAAATTAATGGCATGGAAGACTGTGGAAAGAGCGGGGAAGAATGCTTCTGCTAAAGCCAAATTAGCGATTCAAAGCCATCAAAGAGTAGAAGATGGCAGCCCTGCCTCCCCGTAGTGGAGCAGAAGCAAACAGACCCCCTCTTATCACTTTTGATTTCGGACCATGTCTTAACGAAAAGTAACTTGGCTGCAAGAGTGAGTATTGAAAAATTATCGGGGGCTGGCGAAGTAATGCCCGTAAAATGCCAAAGCCTGGTTTCAGTGTTGCATGACGATGTGAACTGGCTAGAAAACAATATAGATATGCCTGGTTGGATGCCGCAACCAGAGAACTCGCTACAGCAGGATGCAATTTCCGATGAAGATATCGGAGATGTGGACCCACTACACCACAGGATCTCGCAACAAGAACCTGCAAAAGGAAAAGTAGTGAATGAACTCTGGATCCCGGCCTTTGCTCTGAATCTACAACGTCAGATGACCGGTCCGAGTCCTAGTAATTTACGTCGCAACTCAATTGTGATAGCCGACCAAGTGCTTAGCGAATTATCTCAGTTGAACACAAAGTTGGCATTCTCAAGGAACGATAAGAGCGACAAAAGTACATTATCTGTGGTCCAGGCGATCAATTCGAAAGGAGAGCGAAACACATCATTGCATCCAGCAAGAGTCAGTCAACCTGGAGACCCTCTGAGACCGGGTCACATGAATGCCTGAAAAGGACTTGAAATGGAGTTAGCTCTGAGAGCGAGCTCTGTCATTCGCAGAAACGAGCCAAAGGAGCTGAATCCGCGACCAGATTAGTTCATGCAGTCTCTACCAACCAGGTTGAGGTTACCAGTTTTCCGCAGTGGGAGATGTCATCAGCTGCATCCTCAGCCGAATCAGACTCTGAAAGTACAACACCCTGTAATTGGAAAAATAAAGTTCCTTACCGTCAGTCTCGAAAGGAACGCGACCGGTTTTTGACAAGCGCTACAATAATTTAAAAAGTGGTCAAAAGTTTACAACCAAATCGGATGTCAGCAACAATTGCAGTAGCGCCTTTAACAAAACTGTATGAACAGTTAAACAAATCTTGTAAAGAGCAAAACACCCTGATCGCTCTAATCAATTAAAAAATTATAAAATTAGGTGACTTGTCAGAAATGGCTTCCCAAAATCAAATGATGCACCTATCAATATCAATCCTGAAAGAAGCCTTAAAGAGCAATGCGGAAGACAAATGACTTCTTGCAGAAGTCTCAAGGCAAGCATTGAATATCCTAAATAAGGAGCAAGACCGAAGAGCGCCCTCTTGCAGAAAGGAAGGACCGGCCGATCCAGATCAATCTCCAACAAAAAGCAATCGAAAGAAGTGACCACAGGAAAACGGCGCCAGGCATCAAATTGGGACCCATGGATCGTACTTGTCACTACGAGTTGGCTAAACAACCGTGTGTAGCAAGTGAGAAGGCTGGAGTGCAGCCCGGAAAGGCCAGTAGTACCATGACTATTTACTTGAGCTAGCCGTGACGCAACGGAATACCTCTGATTGCAAGGTTAGTCTAACTCCACAGATTGTCGCCCCAAAACAATCAACACTACCTCCTGCTGTATCGCCCAAGGGCGACGCGCTTGGAAGTGCAAGTAAAAATAAATCTCTGCCAAAAGATTCATCAAACAAAGGGAAGCACAACGAACAAGACTAGTATGAGATTTGCGAAAAACCTGAGACCTAAAGTAGAATAAATGAAAGCAAAAATGTAGGAGTGACTCCCAAGCAAGGCAAATGCAAGTGCAAAACAAAAAACATGATTGCGCCAAAAATGCAAAAACTCAAGCGAATTTTTTTAGAAATATAAAAGTGCTGAATGTAACATTAAATAATGCCGACACGAATAGGGCTGTACTCCCAAGGAGCATCCCAGAAGACCACAAAGAAAACGGCACTCCAAAGACGAATGAAGTACCCCTGCAAACTGGAAGGGATAAAGTGGTGGTCGAGAGTAGTGATGAAGATTGTGCCACTGCAGAACTGATGAATCTGTCGACATACAGTATACCGGACGAGAACCCTGTTGGAACAAAAAATTGCATGGACGGTCAGAATGAAGTAGAAACCGCGAATGAGCACCGAAAAGAGCTGAACAACCCATTAACGGAGCCTTCGCAGGATGGAAAACCATCAAAGAGTAATACGAATTATAGAGTTGCCAGAAAAACCAAGTGAAGCGCAACAGAGCGAACACACGGCACCAGTCCGGAGGAAAAAATATTCTACACGATGGAAGAAAAATTAAAGCGAACCCTCTGGAAAAATGAATTGGAGACTAACAAGATAGCCAGAAATCTTGCCACACACACCAAATTAATCAGTGAAAAGTCACAGAAGGAAGACGGCCTGCAAGGAAGAACCAGAGCATACGCGTCAGAGCAAGGGTAACCCGAAACGCACAAGCAGTCAGTGGACGTAAATAACAAGGCCCTCAGGAAGGAAAGTGAATGGCAACAAGCAAAGATCCCAAGTCTGAGATATAGACTATTGATCGGAAGAATCAAGGTGAAAAAATATAACTCGCCAACAAATCGAAACCTGGTTTTACAGCCCTTTCAGGTAATTCCCGGCCTTAAGGGCAGTGCAAAGCGCTGAGTGAAAAACAGTTTAACTCATTGATGAATCTGGGCAAGCAAGAGCATTGTTGCACATCGACTTGCTAAAAGTTGTACAGCAAGTCATGATGTGCGAAAGACTTCTTATGGATCTAGGTTTTCAGATCTACGAAGTTGACAATGTTTTACCTCACCCCCTACACCAGCAGCTAGCCAGCAGGCCACTTTATTGTAAACAAAGTCAACCAAGGTTGTACCAACTAAGCCCCGTTCCTCTGAAGGTGGGAACAACAATCCAACAAATGGCGAGATAAACTTGAGCGATGGCCCAAAAACAAAACAAATAAAAACTGTTGTAAACCCACAGCCGACCACCCCTGCAAACAGATTCCTAAAAAACACACAGTAAAGACGAAAGTAGCTGGACCTGGCTATCAAAGGCTCTAAATTCCACCCACGAAAGCTAATGCCAAGAAGATGGAAACCAAGTCGTACTGGCATCGTGGAACACCCGAGGATATGTCCATCTGATCGACCAGCCGGCCAAAGAGCTTCGATCCTGTGATATCATTTGTCTACAAGGGACTTGGCTATCCAACTGTCCGTACATAGGATATGAGGTCTTGATGAACCCAGCTGTGCAGCAAAAGAAAGGGTGCCCAATGTCTCGTCAACTAATCTTAGTAAGCAACAGAGTGGGTTCTGTATTAAAACAAACAAGATCTACTCCCCTTACATCCAGTATACAAAGGTGAAGGCCACCGTTATGTCAGGTTGACCTACAAAGGAGGTGCACATAATCGTGTACTGGAACCATCTAGAGCCTAAACAAGAAAATCTAATGGAAGAAGTCTTAGAACTCCTCGACCGTTTGCTAGTGGACAATGAAGCCCCCAACATAGTGTTATGTGGAGACTTCAACCTGAAACTCATTGAGCATAATCTAAACAATCCAGATAAAATGAAAGCCCACAAGAGTCCAAACTTGAGAAATTATGGCTAGACGAAATGAACGACGGATCAATGAATATGATGAATGGGAACACTAGTGAGGATATTCCCCCTGTCGAGACCTGGGAGAGGGGGCCGCAAAAGTCTATGCTGGACTATTTCTTCATATCTGAGATAATGTCAGCTGAAATCACTAACCTAAAAATCATAAAGACACCTCAAAGTGATCAGAATCTAGTGAGGCTCATCTGGAAACAACCAAAGAATCAAACAAAACAAAGTCTGGGCACAAGATATCTTGCCCGAACCAGGCAGGAATCGCCTGCGAATGAACAACCATGACACAACCGTCCTGGCGGACGCAATTAAGACCTAAACCTGGCTCAAGAAATGACCATGTGACTGAACATAAGGAATTTATGGAAATTTATTTGGAACAAAGAACAGGCCCATGGAAATTACAATCCAAGAAACATTAATTTAATGAAGTGGTCGAAAGGAAAAGGGAGGCAAGGAAAACATGCAGGAGAATTAAGAGATAATCTAGGAAACCAATATCAAAGAATAAGAGCATCAAAAAATACATACCAAAATTGGTTAAAATCATTCAGAGCGATAATGGAGCAAACTGATGCAGAAGTCCTCCTCAAGGCCTTGTCACAAAGGAATTCGAGAGGGTTCTGGTCATTGATTAATGATCTTGAAAATCCCTCGAGACAATGATGAAGAACATGGTTAACGAAAACCAGTGGGTAGCAAATTATAGTCACCTATTTGAGAAGAAACTGACCTTTAATGGCGCACAAATTCCTTTACTACAACCATGGGACTTAACATTTGAATTGGAGGACATTAAGAATTGTATTCAAAATTGTTGCTCCTCGCGGGCGGCCGGGCCGGATGGCCTGTCGAAGTATATGCTGAAAAATAACATAGAAGAATGGTCAGTGTTTTGCAGCATCCTATTCCAAAATATAATCCAGGAAGCCAGAATACTCGCCATGTGGAAGTAAGGTATAATTGTTCCAATATTTAAGAAAGGGTGTCGAACGGAGCCAACTAATTATAGGCCGATGGCCCTGATAGACGTGGTGGGAAATTTTTTTGCAAGCCTGTTACTAACTCAATTATCTGCCTGGATAAAAGCTAAAAAACAAATGGACGAAAGCCAGACTGGCTTTGTTAAAGGGGTCGGCTGTAGTCTGAATCTCTTAACATCCTAAAAATGGATGCCGGCAGCACAGGCTGGAAAATATACTTAGCATTTATTGACCTGGCCCACGCCTTCGATGGTGTGGATCGAGAACTATTGTGGTCAAAATTAGCAAAAAGGGGTTGTCCAGTAAGTTTAATCCTGGCCATAAAAGAACTGTATTCACAAAGGTGAGGATTCGTTTAGACGACTGCCACCTCTCCGAGGCAATGCCAACGGCCCGTGGGGTAAAAGAAGGGTGTCCTAGGCGCAACGTTATTTAACTTCTACATCTGTGAAGTCGGAGCTGCTCTGGAAGAAGTAAGATCTTCACCACCAAAGCCAAATGGCACACAAGTCAGCTGGATATTATATGCGGACAACATGGTGATATTAGATCTGACCCCAATAGGGTTGCAAAGGAAATTAAACGCACTAAAAACCCATATTGAAGGAATCGGACTGGAAATAAATTCCACAAAATCAGATTCTGATTCTTGAAAATCTAAAAGGAAGACCGTGCAAAAAGAGTAAATTTCGATGGACCTTGGGAACAGAACATCTAAAACAAGTAGATTGCTGCAAGTAACTGGGAACGTACATTAATGCAAGCATAACAGACCAACCCCTGGTACGTCAAGTAATAAGCAAATGCAAACAACTGACAGCACAAGCTACCTTAATGGAAAGGAATTATGGGAAATATTCATATAAGCCGGTGATGAGCTTTTACAAGAGCAAGGTAGTGCCCGCATTAATCTATGGGGCAGAAAGCATGTTTGGCTGCTGGAAGTACTGTAATAAAAGCCTTAAAAGAAACAAGTAGTATCAGTACGCTTGCTACTGCAGACGAAGCAGAAGGACAATTGTAAAATTGAAAGCAATCATTGCACAAATGGATTTAGCATTGTAGTATGTTTTAAATGTTTGTTATCAATGAGTCTTTAGTGTATGTTGCTTTTTCACTATATGGAGTTGTTTGTTCAAAAGTTTGTAATAAACCAAATGAAAAAAAATAAAATAATCATTGCTTGGGAATCTCCCAAAAGTTTGGAGGAAAGGGGACGGGACATAGGAGTATAGTAGTTACTCACCATAGTAACTATCTTACTCCTATTCCATAGTCCCCTTTCCTCCATACACCTGCCCGCCTTCCCCTCTAAAAAGGGCCCTCTTTTTGCTAAATTGTCCTTGGACTTTGCGATTGCAAAGGACTGAAGGGCGATGTGCTGGCGGGGCTCAGTAAGGCGGGCCTACAGCCACGCGTAAAAATAAAAGGACAATCCTATTTTTGATACTTCAAAAAAGTGCTCCTATCCGAAGGACAGAATGTCCCAAATGTATGGACGAAAGGAGGCTATGGACTAGGAATAAGATCTACGGTGAGTAACTTTATTCTCCACCTCCTAAGGGTTGGACCCGACCCTCAAAACCCTTGCACCCTCAGCTCCTGGGCAGCCCTCGCAGGAAACAACCATCGGAAACCCACCCTCCAGCATGCCCCGCCCCTCCCCCATCCCATTCACCCCATGCAGTCCTTTGGGACATTCTTAATCTAGGGAGGTGTGGGGGGTGTAATTAAATGCAAAGCGTAGGTCTCCCCCTGTCCTCCATACAATAACCTTCAGAACAAAGTCTTTGTATCCTGTCATTCCACAGCTTTTTGGTCATCACACCTGAGTAGTGTCACCTGAACGATGACACATTTTTACTTATGAGTAACTTTGTGGCGTCTCTTCTCTTGAACAATCAGCAACACATGTACTTTACTCACATCAGATACATTCTGGGGAGAAGCATTGTGACTATTGGTCCACGCCCCACTCTTCATAGGGATTGGAGGCCAGGGAATTTATCTTGTGACTTTGTTTCATCTTACTGCATCACTTACCTTATTTGATTTGCCATTGAATGCATTTCAGAACCTATGGTGACTGTTTTTTATTATTGAGTGTTGTGTGATATTACCTGCTTGTTTCCTTTTTAGTGTTTTGAGCCTAGAATAAATATAGTATTTTTGCACATTCCTGTCTAAATTTAATTGTATGATCCACTGTGTGGACTCATTGTGGACCCCTGACACCACTTGCTTTCCTGTGAACAGCCTTGACTGCTCTCCATTACGGCCTTGATTGGGTTTTGGCTAACCTCAGAGTTCCCTTGATCACTTTAACTAGGGTGGCTACCTAGAATCTGTCCACCAGGCCAGATTCTAGAAATCCATCTCAACAGGCACTCGTTCTTCTGCTTGACTCAACAGGCACCCATCCTTCGGCAATACTTCACATAGCCTGCCATGGTTAGGGAATCAAAGTTACAGGTAAGTAACTCTTTCAGCGGTAGAGCTGTTCAAGTGCTCCGCAGCAGGTAACTTACAAACGTGTTGTTATGTGGACGGTTCAACTGCTACTCCATGTAGCAAATAATTCCCTTGCTACTTAAGAAGTATCCTAAAGATTTTGTCTATCTATCCTAACTGTTATGTCCCTCTATCTACAGGTTGTCATAGACAAACACCCCGTACGATTTTTTGTACATAAAAGGCCACATGTGGATTTCTTTCTAGAAGTGGTAAGAAACCATTGATATTTTTCATTTGGGGAAGATTGTGACTGCGAGAGGAATAAATAAAATGCCGGGGTCAGGCGGTTTTGTTGCGTGTGCACTTGTCAAAAGGTATGAACTTTTGCTCAGCTGAAATTCCCATGTTTGTGTTCAATATTTGAGAATATTTTGCACTGTTTCCTCTCTGATTTGGTACTTCAATATTAACCCAGGCACCAAGTGTCAGTATATGTGGTACATGGAATGCGGCTTGTATGTAAATATGCTTCGAAGGGATTGTGTCCACCGACGTATTCCTTATCTTTGATAATTCGTCTCCAGCTTGCTGGCCTCAGACATTTTTTCTCTGTAGAGGGCGCTGCGCGTCGACGTCCGATGTCCCTCGACAGCCACCCAATCGGCGCCGACGGCACCATGCCCATAAATAGCCACGCACGGCGTCCGTTGCTCAGATCCGTTTTTCCACACTTCGTGGGGCCTCGGAATATCGTTGCTCAGTTCAGGCAGAATAAAACCTCTTATAGTTACTCGAAATACCAACTCGTTCTCGATGGCTTCTTCATCGGAACAGACAACTCCGCGGTCCGGCTTCAAAAAATGTTGAGACTGCGGAAAGAAAATGTCTAACGGATCCACACAGGATCTGCTTGTGGTGCTTGGGAGTCGAGCACCATTGTTCGGAGTGTGAGGACTGCATGTCCATGACGGCAAAAGCCTTGGAGCGCGCAAGGGGAAGCTCGAGAGAGGTAAGTCAGTCAAAACCTCTTCCAAAGTTTCTTCGGTCGAGGCATTCGTCTCCTCGCCATCGTAAGCATTCCCATTCCAGGTCTCGAAGTAGCTCCCACCATTCGTCGAGATCTAGACACTCAAAGAAGAGACGTCGAAGATCCCCTTCCTCATATTCTGCTTCCCCAGAAAGGGCCTCCTGCCCCACAAAACGCAGCTCTCAGGCTGAGTGGGAGGAATTCAGGCAGAAAATGCTAAGTGTCTTCAAGAAAGCGGCCTCGACCCCCTCGAAGACAGCTGAAGGTGATAACCCGGGTGAAAAACCCAAAAAATCGAAACGCCGCGAGTCTCTGCACCCGGCGAAAGAGTCCACCCGAGAGCGCCATAGGCCATCGGGTAAGAAGGCCCCATCTTCGACGCTGTCGTCCAAGATCCCTTCGACGCCTGGATCAGCGCCATCGACGCCGTTGTCTAGGTGTTCTTCGACGCTTCGATCGAATCGACGCCATCATCGACGCCGATAAAAGAGAACCACGGCTACTTCACAGCCATCGGTTATACCAAGAGCCTCCGGCACGACGCTGAGACCGAGTAGAATCCCGATCCTCTCGTTCTTCGAGGCCTCTTCCAGTTTTCTCGACGCCTTCGAAGCCTGTCGCATCGACGACAACGTTTTCTCGCCCAATAATGACGGGTTTGGCTCCTTCTGCCTTAGAAATGGGTTTTACACCATTTCCGAGGTCAGAGTACCCCGGATTATCTTCAATCTATGAAGAAGGGGAGGATTCTGACCAGGGAACCTTCGGGTTGCAGAGGACCACAATACCTGTTGCAGAGTATTTTACCTCCGAGGAAAGAAGGTTGAAAGACCTACAGGAATCATTACATGAGGCAAGTGGGCTGGGCACTTCTCCAGAAGTGGAATTTGTCAAGCCAGACCCAGGGGAACATGCCGAAACACCCTATAGAACCCTGATGGCAAGGATTATTGAATTTATGGGTTGGTCTGCGCCTTCACCTGTTTTTCAACAGGATGACCTGACAGACATACTAGACAAAGGTCCACAGGAGGATCCTGTGGTCCCCTTCCATGCAGCCGCCTTGCAAAGGAAGATTTCATCAAATTGGGAAACTCCTGAGATTATCCCTGCAGTCAATAAAAGACACACCGTGTTTATTCCTGGACGACAAGGAGTACACGACAAATTTCAGTTACATCGCAACTAAATGCAGTCGGGACCTGATGGTCCTTACCATCAACACAGCACAACGAATTAGTAGCGCCATACAGAAAGATTTAGATTTGGAAGAAACCACTTTCTTAACTAATACTGCCATTACTAATGCCAAAAATCAAATTTCAGACCTGAACAAACTATTTGACGATTTCAAGTCCACCTAACTTACCAGAAAGACAAGGAAGCTCCAAAAGGACATTAAAGAATTTCAGTTAGAAGTAGTGTACCCATACGTTTCTGACAACTATATTTCAGATCTCAACCAGGGGACAACACCTGGTAACCCTAACACAAGACCACAAAGAAATCGACGTGGGGGCGTCCACTTTTCAGGTTCGAGTAGTCGGTCCTCCTCAGACGACCAATCCAGGCCACAACAGGGCCGACAACAGGGTCGACCAAAGGCAAATTTTGCGTATCCACCACAACAACCCCACCCCCCTCTCCCCCCGGCCTTCTTTCCTTTTTTAGGTGGAGGTTTTGGCAACCCCCAATGGGCACAACCACAATGGGGCTTCCCCGCCTGCCGAGGCAGAACAAATCAACGCCGACCGAGGTATTGACCCCCTCTAATACCTCTCTTACAACCCCGGTCTTCAATTTAGCCGGACTTGAACTTTCAAAATCTGAGCTATCAGCCTTATCGAAAGGACTCTCCTTCGTACCAACAGCCACTACTGATTGGTACGACACAGAAATGGAGGTGCGCACTTTCCTCCGCAAGGTGAGACTGCGCACCTTCTTCCAACAACACAACCTGGATGAGGAAACTGATAGAGATGACACCGGTCTGCACCAACCTTCGACCTTTACCCCAACTGATGGCCAGATTCCACACGATCTCCTCACATTCGAGAGATGCGTACTGGAGGACCTAGATCGTCTTAAAACTGCTACTTTAAGAACGAAACATAATCTTGGTACAGCAGAGAGACAGGCTTTGATATCACTACAGAGCAACAAAAAGATCGTCATTAAACCCTCTGACAAAGGAGGAGGCCTGGTGATAATGAGCAACACACAATATCAAGATATGGTGTTGCAACTTCTCAATGATGGAGACAGTTACAGGATCCTTCGCAAAGACCCTACAAAGGACCTCTGTCAGGAAATAAGCAATGCAGTCGCTTTTGCACAAGAACGAGACTGGATCTCTGACAAGGAGGCAGCTTTCCTGACCAAACCCTCAGGGAGAACACCATGCTTTTATGCCCTACCGAAGATACATAAGGATCCCCGTAATCCACCTGGCCGCCTGATTGTATCTGGTTGTGGCTCAATTCTGGAGCCCCTGTGCAAGTTTGTAGATCATTTCCTTCAACCCATCAGTACACAAACACATACGTATTTGAAAGACACTACGCATACCATCTCTGTATTTGAGGGTCTCCCATTTGACCCGCAGGGTCAATTTCTGGTCACAATGGACATTAAGTCTTTGTACACAAATATCCCCCAAACGGATGCAATCGAGTGTGCCTGTTAATGGATGTCTGCCGACCCCACTACCCACAAGACTCCGATCAATTTTGTCCTAGAATTAATGGAGATCGCTCTTGGCAGAAACTTTTTTACTTTTGATGGCACAATATATCTCCAGACTAAAGGCACGGCCATGGGTGCGGCATTCGCACCAAGCCTGGCGATATTGTATATGGCCAAATTTGAAAATGACCACATCTTCTCTAACCAGAATCAATGGCAGGCGCAAATTACCAAGTGGCATCGCTATATAGACGATGTGATATTTATTTGGACTGGCACTGCGCTTGACCTGATGGCTTTCTGGACATGGCTTAATACCCGCTATAGGGACATTCAATTTACCATTGAGAATAACAACTCAGAGATTAATTTTCTGGACCTTACGATCAGACACAAGGAGAGTACATTACTATGTGACCTTTTCCGGAAACCTACCTACAGGAACACCCTCCTTCACTACACCAGCAACCATCCAGCACACACAAGAGACAATTTACCTTATGGGCAATTCCTCCGTATCCGGAGGAACTGTACCTCGATTGTAGACTATAAACGCCACTCGGAAGACCTCGCTGCCCGTCTGCGAGCTAGAGGCTACCCCAAGAAACAACTGGCACAGGCCATGAAACGAGCCCGGTACACTAATCGGGACACTCTTATTCATCCAATACGAGAAGACCAGTCAATCGAGACCCGTATGACTTGCGCGGTCACGTTTGGTGCACACACGGCACAATTGAAACAAATCATTAAGAAACATTGGCATATAGCACGCCTGAACCTGCCGGATGAACAACTTCCGAGGTTCACTTTCAAACGTGCTAAAAATATTAAAGAGCACCTGGTGCATTCCCTCTACCAACCGGATACTAAATGCGGCAGTTCCCGCACACTTCGACCCCTACAAGGTCATCACCCTTGCGGCAGCTGTGTCGCGTGTAAATTTACAAAGAAAATAAAGTCCTTCTCCATTGGTACACGACAATGGACTCTAAAAGATTTGTCCAATTGCAAAAGTTCAAATGTGATCTATTGCATTGAGTGTCCATGCGGCCTCAGATACATCGGCCAAACAACCAGGGCTGTCAACATGCGGATCTCAGAACACCGCTCCAAAATTAGATGTAAGAACTTGACAGCCCCCTGGTGGAGCACTACCTGATGATGAACCACACCCCCAATGATATTTTGTGGTGGGTGGTGGAATAAATGACAGGCGGGGCGGACACACAACATAGCCTGCTCAAAAAAGAATCCAGATGGATCCACCGCTTGGACACAAACCACCATGGCCTGAATGAGATTTTTCAGCCATGTATCTAAACACAAAACTCCATGATTAGCCTGTTGTATGCTACCTGACCATGCCTCCTCCTAGGCATTTCAACACACAACCCCCACCTACACCCGGTGGTCCTACAGCAACATATGTGCACCTGTGACCCTTCTTGGTCCTCCCCAGCACTTATGGATATGCATGCGAGTATTTTTCTCACAACTCCTTCCCACAGCGCGGGGAATATGATCACGCTACCCTGTCCTTCCCGTGTCTTTCCCCTCCCCCTCCACCCCCCACTCCTACCCCCCCAGACCCCCCCACCTGATTCTCACCTGCACACACTTTGTGGGATGAGTCCCGACTGCTCCATTAGCAGCCCTGCAGTGGCACACACTACATGTCGCTGCCAGTTCCCATGGTTACAAGAAGTAACACAACTGGGAATGCGCGGGTTCACCCGTGCCTGCGAGGGATTGGCCAGAGCGACGGAGCCCATGGTTACAAGCAGTAACACTACTGGGAATGCGCGCGTCCACCCATGCCTGCAAGGGATTGGCCAGAGCGACGGAGCCTCAGGCCACGCGCACGCACGGTTGCCACAGACGCCGCATTTTCCCTATAACGGCAACTAGCACCCGCGCTTTCACTTTCACTGTACACCCGCGGCTGCTTTTTTTCCAGCCAGACGGGGAGTGTAACCGCACGCGACTGGACCTTTGTGAGCCGATACGCGAGGTAAGCTTTCTGTTAGCAATTACAGAATGCCTGTTCATCTACTTACACACACTGGGTGTGCAATTTGATCTTCCCCTAGATCATCACTACTTTCTCTCTGCACTCACGGCCACGAGGGTTTCCTTCATCAACACACTAGGGGCTCAAGAGGGAGGCCTCTACTCCCTCCCTCTCCCAGCTGTGCACAATGTCACCGACGGCACTAACCTTTATAGTTAGTCACCACCCAAGTGCATGCCAGCAGACATCACCCCGTACTCTGCTCTAAGGTCCCACATATGGATCACACATGCATCATATATGCCTTACCTCCAATGACCAGGTACGTGGCACCCTATCCTCACCTTGGGCTGCTCTTTCTTTTCCATTGCTTAGGGTTCCCCCGAGGACCACTCGCAGCGACCACGCCTGTCGCTGATGAAGAATCTCTGCGCCACCATCCCCTTCCCACCAACCACCAAGTGAACTTTCACTTGTCCACCTGAAGGTACCGCTGTTTTGCATTTTTTCTCTTCCCTGCATTGACATTTGTTCACATGCCAATGCAGCCAGTAGTGAGTTTCATCCAACACCCATAGTAAATATCTTCATTTTTGTCCCCTGTGCAGCACAACGCTTTATCCAACAACTACTGCCCTGGGTCAGCTCATTTTACAACAGGACCTACTCAAGTATCTTCCCTTGCCCAGCCCCATTTTTTGCCCTCAGGTGATTCGGATACCGAGGTTTTGGGACTACAGCACCGGCAGGTAAGCCGCCGCCTTGCTTTATGAGACCAAATTTTCTGTAATATATGCCAAATGATCATTGGCATCTTTGTAAAATTTCTCACTTAAGCTATCTATACCCACTGCAGGGTCGCCCCTACGGAGCCCTGATGAAGGCGGACGCTACATTAATGCACTTCCGCCGAAACGTGTCCACCCGGGAACTGCTACATTCATCTGTTCCCGTCTGAATCAGACCCTGTTTATTCAGTCTGTCACGTAGGCCACCAAGATATCTTATTCTCCATATGACCCTGGAAACACAATATGCTGGAAAGTAATATCCGATTAAGCAACTTTCCATTTACTAGGTTACCCATAAAGGAATTTCTAACCTTGGATTTTTTCACAAAGGACCTGTGTGTCCACGTCAATTGGTTTACAAGTATTGCAAGAAAATAGAAAAGAAACATCTGCTTAAGACTGACCTGTATATTGACAATACAGTACTCCTTGTTCACCTTGTTGTAAATACTGTAATTTTGTTTTTTGTTATGAATTATTATTGATGGTATTATATGTTGTCTTAACCTGTCATTTACGTATGTTGCACATTTTT
The DNA here is from genome assembly GCF_040938575.1 of Ambystoma mexicanum. Taxonomy (NCBI): domain Eukaryota; kingdom Metazoa; phylum Chordata; class Amphibia; order Caudata; family Ambystomatidae; genus Ambystoma; species Ambystoma mexicanum. The sequence continues at coordinate 160,680,384 of NC_090921.1, forward strand.
CAACATTTGTTCTCAACTTTTATGTATTAAATACTTGTCTATACAACTAGCAAATAAAACTTTTGCTTTCTACTCTCTGGTTTGCTTTAGCTTAGCGAGAAGGCCATACACCTTTGACCTTAGGTTTGAATCTATCATTCAAAAGACCAACCTATATATCAATCTGTGGGCAGGACCACCCTCCTGCACCTGTGAAGTTCTATAGCCTTGAGCTTGTCCACTAGGAAAGGTACCCCCCCTCTTTTTCACAAAAAAAGATTGTCAGACAAGTATAGGGTGGCTGCAGCTGACCCTGAATACTTATCAAAACACCCGACTCCAGAGAGCCTGGTCGTTCAAGCAGCAACTTCATCAAGCAGCAGATCCGCTTACCCTACTGTCCCACAGGATAGAGATGACAAAAGGTACGATTCTATGGCAAAAAGTCTTTTCTGCTTTCTGAAGTCCATCAACGGCACCTGTACGCTCGCCAGGTTCAGTCACACACTGTGGGAGTGTGCTTCATCAGCGGCTGACTGCATACCGAAGGAGAGGAAAGGGAAGCCTTCCTTAACATCATTAAAGACGGCAAAGATGCCATGTGCGAATCACTTCAAACTGGCATCGATTCCGCTGACAGTATCAGCAGGGCCATGGCGGCAAGTACGACAATCCGCAGGCATGCGTGGTTGCGAAAGTCTGGCTTTGCTCCAGATGTACAGGCCAGACCTTTGAATATGCCCTTTGACGACTCTTCTTTATTCGGTAAAAAGGCTGATGACAGTCTGGAAAAGTTGCAAACATCTAAAGCAGCAGCAAAATCTTTAGGAGCTGCAATCTTCCAAACTCCTTTTCGCCCCTCAGGAACCTCTGGGAGAGGAAAGTCCTTTCACTATTATTCCGCATTCGGGAAAGGCAGAGGACAGCCGGCTCAAAGAGGCCAAAGGAGATCCACCCGAGGTGGACAGGTCAAAAGTACTAAATCCGCAGCAGGTGCCTCTTTACCCTCGGCATCTGCATCAGCCACCTCCAAACCACTCTGAGGTCTTTCTACACAACACCTGTAGGGGCCAGGTTAACTCGCCATCTGACGGAATGACAGGCTATTACGTCAGATGCTTGGGCATTGGAGACAGTTGCCCAGGGTTACTGCCTACCCTTTCTACACATCCCTCAGTCATCCACCGGGGCACAGCTCTCTAAAAGTTCCAGATCCGCTCCTCTTGCAGGAAATTATAGACCTGCTAGAGAAAGGTGCCATAGAACCGTTACCTGTAGCGGACAGGAACAAGGGGTGGTACTCCCCCCTACTTTCTCATACCAAAGAAGGATGGAGGACTGAGACCCATCCTGGACTTACGAGAAATGAACAAGTTCCTCAGGAAGGACAAGTTCAAGATGGTAACTCTCTCTCAGATCCTTCAGGCCCTCCAGCTCCAGGACTGGCTGGTATCTCTGGACCTTCAGGATGCTTATTTCCATGTGCCAATCCATCTCAAACACAGGAAATACCTGAGGTTCGCAATTGGCGGCTCTCTATCAATTTCGAGTTCTGCCATTTGGGCCGACCTCCGCCCCGAGGGTTTTCACCAAGCTCATGTCGGTAGTGGCTGCGAGTCTAAGGAGGGAAGGGATCCACATCTACCCCTACCTGGACGATTGGCTGATCAGAGCTGTATCTTCGCAACAAGCTCAGATCGAGCTAGATTATGTCTGCCACTTCCTTCACAAACTGGGCTTCTCCCTCCAATTTAAAGAAGTCACAGATGATACCATCACAGACTCCAGTTCATTGGAGCGGTCCTGGACACTTCCCTGGGAAAAGCCTCGCCACCAGAGGTGAGGGCTCATAATATTCTGCAGATGGTGAACAAGTTTCAAAATGCCCAACGTCTCCCAGCCTTCGACTTTTTGAGGTTGCTAGGCCTCATGGCATCCTGCATCTTCCTTGTGCCAGAGGCTCGCCTGAGAATGAGATCTCTTCAGTGGGCACTGAGATCTCAGTGGTCGCAATTCTCAGGGAGAATGACAGATCTCCAGATTCCGGACAAGGTAGCCCACGACCTTCAATGGTGGGCCTATCCAGAGAACATCTTGAAAGGAGAACTGTTTTGGCAACCATGGCCGGAGATAACAGTAGTCAAGCCGCCTCACTCACGGGGTGGGGAGCCCATGCCAATGACTTGACCATCAGCGGTCGTTGGTCTCCATCGGAGTCCAGACTACACATCAACCTATTAGAGCTGAGAGCGATCAGACTAGCGCTGAAAGCTTTCCTGCTATCAGTACAGGGGAGAAATGTCCTGATAATGACGGACAACACGGTGGCCATGCACTACCTCAACAAAAGAGGAGGCGTAGGGTCACTGACACTGTGCAGAGAGGCAATGCAGCTCTGGTTTTAGGGAATTCAGGAAGGAATCTCTATCGGCAGTCCACCTAGCCGGAGAGAAGGACTTGACAGCGGACGCTCTGAGCAGGCAGAGCAGTCTCCCACGAGTGGGAGCTAGCTCAGGAAGTCCTTCAAGAGATCTTCGCCCTTTGGGGAACCCCTCAGGTGGATCTGTTCGCCACCAGCACCAACAGGAAGTGTGATCTGTTCTGTTCAAGGGAATTTCCCCCGAGAGGAGCTCTAGGGGACGCGTTCGTCGTGGACTGGGAGTTTCCACTTCTGTACGCGTTTCCTCCAGTCACTGTCATTCCTCAAATGATCACGAGGTTGAGAAGATTACGGAAAACCATGATCCTAATTGCCCCGGACTGTGCCAGGAGAACGTGGTACCCGGACCTTCTAGATATGTCCATCTGTCCTCCAATCCGTCTTCCACTCAAAGAGAATCTTCTCTCACAGAAGGGAGATCAGGTTCTCCATCCAGACATGAGAACCCTCAACCTTCACGCTTGGCTTCTGAAAGGGTGAGGTACAAGGATTGGGACCTCCCTGATGACGTCATAGAGGTGCTGCTTTCGGCCAGAAGGCCAGCAATAAAGTCTTTATACTGCTGCCGTTGGAACACATTTTGCAGCTGGTGTAGAGAAGAGAATATCAACCCTTTTTCATGTGGTACACCAACGGTGCTATCGTTTCTACTCTATTTGGCAAACTCTGGCCTTCAAGTTGGCACTGTAAAAGACTATCTCGCAGCGCTTTCAATCTTCAAGCGCACTGCGGAGGAACCATCGTATTTCAAACTACCTCTAGTAATACAATTTCTCAAGGGATTAACTAATGTTTATCCTCCAAGACCGTTCCAAGTTCCCTTATGGGACTTAAATTTAGTCTTAAATTTCCTAATGGGTACTCCATTCGAACCACTCCACTCTTGTTCGCTGAGATTTCTCACTCTTAAAACTGTCCTATTGGTGGCACTAACATCTGCTAGGAGGGTGAGCGAATTACAAGCTTTCTTGTAAACCCCCTCCCCCATACAATTTTCCATAAGGACAAAGTTGTCCTACAGGTGAAGCCTAATTTCCTCCCAAAGGTGGTTTCTGAATTTCACATCACTCAGAAAATTACCTTACCTTCGTTTTACCCTCCTCCCCATCCGGGGAAAGAGGAAGAAAGACTACACAGGCTGGACCCAAGGCGAGCTATGAGCTTTTACATCGGCAGACTGGCTAGGATTAGGCAAGCAGACCAACTGTTTGTAAGATACTCGGGTCACAAGTTGGGACTACCCATAACAAAACAGACCATTTCCAGGTGGATTATTTTGGCCATTCTGGAATGTTACAAACTGGCAGGGAAAGACCCACCCCAAAATCTTAGGGCTCATTCAACCAGGGGTATCGCAGCCTCTTCAGCCCTCCAAGAGGGGTACCGGTCCGAGACATATGTGCGGCTGCCATATGGTCGTCCGCACATACATTCACAAAATTTTACAACCTGGATTCCTCCACTAGTCAAGAGACCAGATTTGGCAAAGCCGTATTACATTCGGTTCATTCCTAAAAGGGATACATGACATTACTCCCACCTCCAATTACATGCCACCGCTATGGGAGTTTATCAAAGATGAGGAATACGTCGGAGGACACAATCCCTTCGAAGAACAAGTTACTTCTTACCTTGTAACGTTCTTTCGATGGGATGTTCCGACATATTCCTTATCGCCCCTCCCATCCATCCCCGCAGTAATACTTCCCTTGTGGTTACAGCTTACGCTCCTTCAAGGTCAATAACCAATTCAGGCATGACTTATCTTATGCTACAAAACGGAACTGAGCAACGGACGCCGCGCGTTGATATTTATGGGCATGGTGACGTCGGCGCCGACACGGTGGCTGTCGAGGAAAATCGACTCGGCGGACGTCGACGCGCAGCGCCCTCTAGAGAAAACATTTCCGAGGCCAGCAAGCTGGAGACGAATGATCAAAGATAAGGAATACGTCGGAGGAACATCCCATCGAAAGAAAGTTACAAGTTAAGAAGTAACTTGTTCTTCTCTTGTGGCAGTTGATTCCATGTATATTTGATTACTGGCGTGCCATCATATGATGTCCGTATGAGTGAAATTGAATCATGTATACTCCCTGCAGTGATTGAGTTGTGTGGTGTATCCGTTTCAGATTTGCTCTGCTTATGAATGTTGCGTTTGGAGCACTGAGCTTTGTAATGGGCATTTGCATGGTTTCCCCAGTTATGTAAGGGTAAGCAGGTGTGTGATCTTGTGTTCTTAATGTCTGTAGGGGTTGGGAAGATTACTGTATTGTGCGAGTTAAGACAGCTAGCACAATACCTCCTGAACTTGTTTCCGAGCTAAACAAGTTGATTCCAAGAATATTTGTAATTTTGTCTGACCTACATATGATTGCAGATAAATTCATATCCTAGTTTTAGAAATCTTTACAAGCGGTATGAAGTTACTCATTCAACTTGCTCAAAATGTGTGAATGGCATTGAGGTAGATTTAAGCCTTAAAGATTGTGTGATATAAAAGGTAGTATGTCCTGTTCCTTTTTTCGCCATATAATTAAAGACCTCCCTTCTATGAGGTACAGCACCGGAGCTTTTGCGCAATGAAGGATTTCAGTATTATGGAGGTGAGCCACCTGCATGCACCTCCTCAAATTCGTCACTCTTCCTCCACTTTTATCAAACAATCCTTTTTTCACCCAGGTGGGTCAAGCGCTTAAGCGCTGCTCTCTAGGTGAAGTTTATTTTGTTCTCGAAGGAATTGTGGGGTTTTCCCTCACAACTGTGCTGCTTGGGTTGACTTTAAGGCTATTTGATCAGGCGAACACTGTTCTGGTCTCAAATCCACACTGAACCTTTAGTGCTGGGTATCAATCGTTCTTGGCGAACAAATTGCATGTCTTCACCCACCGCCCTTCATAAGCTAAAAGCTGAGTGGGCGGGGCAGGCAGCAGACTGAGACCCCTGAATTTGCCAATATTTTATTTATTTTCTTCTGAAATCTGTTGCTGTGCATACATTCTGGCCCCGTCCCCAGTGGAACAGATGTTCCTAGGAGTTTGGTCGCAAGTTGACCATGTACTTTATATATAGAAGTCGCATCATTGATTTATCAACCAGGGGAACATTTCAATTTGCAAACTACTAGATATCCATGGAAAGTCACCTGCCACCTCGGTTGTACATGCAGCACACCATTTGTTAATCACCAAGAGTCCATTATCAGCAGCTAGTGGACATTTTGAGCCCCCTTATACTATTTTAGGCTAAGTAAACATTCTGTGCTCATGGGACAACATTAGCAGCAGGCAAATTGGTGTCTATAGGCACAATGTGACAAGTTATTCTTGGCAGATCTTATGTCTTCCTTAATTATTTTGTGTTTTTTAGAGTATAGTGCTTCATATAGCCAGGTGCACATACCGGGAGAGTTTGTTCTGTTGCTTTGGAAAGACTGTGCATACAACGTATCCGCCCTCTTGGTTGTTCACATGGGTTAGTCTTAATTCCTCCCCGTGACTTTACTTTTCCTACTGTACAATTCATTCCCACCACATTAGCGACTGATGCTCACCTTAGACAACTACTTTTTCAATGCCTTAATGTTTGCCTTGGCTCCCCCTTGTTATGATTTCTTTGCTGGAAATGATTAGCACAAGTCTGTCCTGCTCAGTGATTCTTTACCCTGTACCGCTGGCTAGAAAAAAGTTGCACAATGGGCCAAATGTGTTCACAACTACAAATAACCAGGAGAAGCTTTTAAATGTATACCTCTTTGTGCAAAGAGTGGTGTCTCCACTAAAAATCTGCTTTCCAGTCTATGACCGCAATTATTTTTCAAATCGGCCTTCGTAGCGGTCAAAGCCACCCCCATACTTATGGGTATTAGAGTTACTATTTGAGATAATGTGGTCCCTTGGCCCTCTTCCTGCTCCCACCTGCATGGCTAAAAACCTCCGGGTCATCTTTGACTCTACACTCTCCTTCTCTCCTCACATCTCCGACGTCTCTAAGAAGTCACACTACCAGCTGCACCTCCTCAGAGGTATTCTTCCTCTCCTCTCCCCAGAAGCTCACCGTCTCCAGAGCTCTGGTTCTCTCTAAGCTGGACTATTGCAACAGCCTCTATCTAAATCTGCCTGCCTCTACTCTCCGCCCTCTGCAACTTATCCAAAACAGACTGCAAGACTTGTCCTTGGCCTCAAGCCCAGGGATTGTATCTCTCCAGGACTGAAATCTCTGCACTGGCTCCCAGTGGCTGCAAGGATTAAGTTCAAAACCCTCTGCATCGTCCACAAGGGCTTGTGGGGCCTGGGTCCTCAATACCTTCAACTCTCTCTTCCTAAATACCTTCCTTCTCAGGCTCTTCGCAAATCTGCCTCCAACTCCCTCGGGGTCAGCCGCTTCTCCAAGCAACGAGTTGGTGGTCGATCTCTCTCCTCGGCAGGGGCCTCCCTCTGGAACAGCCTTCCCGCCTCCCTGAAACTTGAGGAGAACCATCTCCGGTTCCGAAAGAACCTCAAAACCTTCCTCTTTGCCTCTGCTTTCTCTGCCTCTCTCCCCTGCTGATATTCCATGCCGATTCGGCACTGGTTACCTGGCCACCCTTTCTGATCTTGGGGCCAGGTCCCGCCGTTTGCTCACCTGCCCTGCCTCCCTGGCAACCCCCTGCCCTTGGGGACTGGTCCTGTATCCCATCAGTCCCTTACCAGCACTTATGTCTGCTCTTACCTTGCACTTACCACCTTCAGGCTATTATTTATTGTATTATTATTCTTTCCCATGTACTGCACTTTCCCCTTTCCCTTCCCCTGGCACTTCTTCCCTTTCCCCCTACCCTTGCACGATCTGAATGACACCTGGCCTAGTAGGATCGTTGTCTGTCTTCCACTGTCTTCCCCTCCCTTGCCTCGTCGCGCCTTGAAACACTTCTGTATGGGCGCTTTATAAATGCCATATATCATATCAAATAACCTATTCTGGTATATTAAAATAAGGCTCTAATATGAATCATGCCAAGAACATGGCCCTTCGCTTACCTTAATCTCGCAAGAAGTCTTCCCTGCCACATTTTCTTTCCTTGACCCCACTCGTACCTGCCCTGCATGCCACGCTCATCCTTTATTATCAACAAAACTCAGTCTGAGAAATTGTGACTCCCTTGTGTGGAACTTTTGTGTAGTGTCTGAAATATTTGATCACTGGTCCCATGCTTAATCTTTCAGTGATCTAGAATTTGATGAAAATGGTTTGTTGTACTCTGGAAAACTATCATGAGTCAATGATCTGGGTATTTTAGACGAAATTACTAACATTCCCCAAATCAACTTGGAAAACAGAAATAGATTTACATAATTCTAAAGCTTGCTTTGTCATCCTTAAAGCTTGTAGTGTTCGTTCAAACTACGTCATTACATGACCTCATGATTGGCAACCAGACTGTCCTAACTAAAGCCCCACCATTAATTTTACCTTGTATTTGTGTTGCAATGCTGTTACTCTGAAAGTTCAAGGCATGAGCTATGGTTGAGTTTCCCATAGTAGGTGGAGAAGCAGCACTAAGTTTCTTGGTTTTTTTTTTTCTCCAGTTATCGGGGCAGGAAGTTGTTCTTTCTCTCCATGGGTCTTGTTCCATTTTCTTTTACTTTACTTTTTAAGGTCAGCCAGTGGTACGAGCTTGTTGTCTTCACAGCCAGCATGGAAATCTATGGTTCAGCAGTGGCAGACAAATTGGACAACAGTAGGGGTGTTCTAAAAAGAAGATATTACAGACAGGTGAGTGCTGGGGTTTGATCTGTACACTGGGCAATGTCTGTATCTACACTGGTAATATTGCTACATAATACTGAAAAGAAATGTCTTGGCTTACTTTGTCCCTCTCTAGCATTGCACGTTGGAGCTGGGCAGCTATATTAAAGACCTGGCAGTAGTACACGGCGACCTCTCCAGCATTGTCATTTTAGACAATTCCCCGGGCGCCTACAGAAGCCATCCAGGTAGGAAAAGCAGTGCAGTTTATGCTTTGGAAACTGTCAAAGTCCAGGAGTTCATGGGTGAAGTTATTATGGAAATTGCAGGGTTTTACCTGATTTTATGAACCAGTGCAAAAAGCAGCTCATGGGTAGACCGCTCAGTGGGCTTGAGTTACCACTGAAGAATAGGGTGCAAATCGATAGAATTCAGCAAATCGAACATCCATATGAGATTCAATGTCACATTTTGTCATTTACCTATGGCCCATAATGCTTGAAATGCTTTCTAAGAGTGCCTGATGCTTCTTTATACATGTTTCAAATTACACATAATTAATGTTGGCTGGGTATGTTTGACACCCGCTGGTCTATAGAGTTAAAAGTATCTCCTGGTAGTAGTGAATAAAGGTAACTAACTTTGGTTGTCTAGACTACAAACAGAAGCTGTGTGCCCCCTGGTATTTCAACCCTGATGGATATTGCAGGAATGCCTTGTATGGACTGTATTGTCAGTGGCAAGTGTTTCTCCAAAACAACCCATTTCATGCTGATAACAGTGGTTGAAGTGTACGAAAAGTAGTAGTGGAATTATGTTCCCTGCTGGTCTGCCCCGCTCCCCACAAACCCAATTGCTGCACCACCTCCCTTGCACAATCCAAACCCCCAAACACACACCTATTCATGGGAATGTTCAGTGCAGTGCACTGAAGTGCAAGCTTCAACTTTGTCCTGCACTTTTATTTAAAAACTAAACCATTCCAGAACGGTTTCTTTTTAAAAGAAAAGTATAGGAACAGTGACATTTTAAAATAAAGTATAGGCGCATCGCTCCCGCCCACTTAAAGCTCTGGCTGATACCTGAGGGAGGAGTCGTCTTGACAAATGGCCAGGATGAAGGCCGTGGCTATGTTAACAAGGGGCAGGAATGGATGTGGAGAGGATCACAATAAGGGGCAGGTGTTAAGTTTGTAGAGTATGGGTGAGGTGCTACATTAGCAAGTGGCTACAATAGATAAGGTAGGACCAGACTGACTAGGAATTAGCAGGGAGTGCAAAAGGACAAACGGGATAGGAAGGAGCCGTGTGAGAGACCAAGGGAGAAGGCACGATGAATAGATAACCTGATGGATAATGGAGGCTTACAGGAGTGGCCTGAAATTAGAATGTCAAATACCACATTTTGAGGGGGGTGGGGGGGGAGTGGCAGAATAGCAACAGTCTAGATGAAGGGAGCTTAGTCAGACCGACATGCAATGAGAGGGGGAGGAGAAGCTAGTTTGGAAAGAGGTAGTCAGGGAATTTCCGTTAATAGAAAAATATAGGGTTGTCAAGGAACTTTAACTGCAACCTGTTTCCTGCTGGTGAGCAGAGCAAGTTGCTTTTATTTTAATGCCGGTTTCCTTGTAGACACGGCTCACTCAAGCCCGACTATGCCAGGGCTCTTGTTCCTCCCCTTGTGGATAGCACATTTCTGTTATTATTTTTTCAGCTCTGATCCAGTGATGATGCTTCACTGGGACTGACCACTGGGACGGACCATTGCTCAACAGCATTGGCGCTGCATTTGTTTTCAGCAGGTGCAGTGTAGTGACACCGAAGGCTAGACTCTTGGTGCTGTCTTTGTTCAGACCTTATTCAATCAAATGGGTATGATTCTGCTCCTAGTTAGTATAATACCTGCCAATCTGTAAAATCCGTTTAGCCCCTAAAAGCCATTTCTTCCTCTATATTATCACTGTCCACATTTTAAATTTCATGAAGGTACCTTCATAGCCTCAATCTAAGTGACCATCAGATGACAATGTCCTTTGGTACGTTAGTCAAAGCAGGACATTTTGGCACCAGCTGTTTGTCCACTGCGTGTTTGGCTCAGGTCCCCCTTCGGCCGCAGCCAGCAGGACATACATAGGGGGTACGGAACACCAGCCCTGTTTCTTAAATATACTGTCATGCAAAACACTGATAATTGCAGTGTTTTGGATGACTGTATATTCAAGGAATGCACAGCCCTCACAGTAAGTAAGGCTGGCAGCACAGCTTAACCTTTTGGAATGGGCGTGCATGCCTTCAATATAATGACATCCAAAACATCTTTTGGATGTCTATGTTCAAGAGGCAGTGATGGTGCTGGGTCTGTTTTAGGTGTGCCCTGTGGCTTCACTTAACTGGGCACGGCAAAGGGGGACCGCGCCAAAATATAGCATACCGGTACGTTGGTCCCTGCAGAATTGGGTTTACATCCAATCTCTACATTCCTAGCTCAACCTGAATTGAAGGCACGTGTTTCTTTGTCTATGTTCAGACCGAGCTAACGACTGGAAACCATGTAAAATCAAAGTAATGGTTAAGGCTAATGGTCACCAGCTGATCTACATAAGTCTTGTGTCTGCAATTTGATTATAGGACATAGTGGTTTTATTTTTAGTATTCAGTTAATATAGTGATCATTGCTTCATGGAGACCGGATATGAAATTGGAAGCTAGGTTGATTTGCAGAGTTGTTTATTTTCTACTTTGAGAGCATGTATCTAGCGTAACCAAAATGAAGACCAGAAAGTACGAGTACCAGCAGTGCTTTTAAAAACAAAAGATGTATTCACCTATATATAACCTTGACAACAAAACAGACCATTAAACCCACACCTCCAAAAACAGAATAGATCTAAAAACCTGCCCCAGATATCCTCAAACAATTTCTTTTTCTTCTGAAGATTATAGATCACTGATTTTATCTCCACGTTTAAACCGCTCATCAAACCAAGTATTTTCTTATGGGGAAATCCTTAACTTCCAAATTCTAGGAATCCATTTCTTAGCCATCTACAAGCCTCTAAACCGCCATTTCTTCTGTGCAACGCGCACGCCCTCCACGTTAGTCCCCCAAGATCATTCACAAAATCATAATCCAAGCACTCTGTTCAAAACTGTGCACAAATTCTCCCAAGACTTCCTCACCTTAACGCAGTCCCACAGTCGCTGCTCTGTGTGCACCACCAACATTCATCGGTATCAGTCATGCCTCGTTTATGGAGGCGCTTCGGCATCCAATAGACGCTATTCAGTATTTTACTTGCCTGGACCTCTCCCCCAAGCTGATAGATGAAAGAGCCACATTCTTACAAATATTTGGCCAACATTCCTGTCATTTCACTAGGCATCCTTGCCGACCACTCCTGCAGTAAAGCTGTATTGCTATTTGCTGATGATGCAATTCGTTTTTAATACTTAATCACCAGATGGTCTGTAGCCTAAGCCTTCAAATGTGCAAAATCAGTCTTTCCATCCTCTTTAGACCTCACCAATAGCCTTCTACAGTGTACGAAACTCCTGAATTGTGCAGTTTGGAATTTGCCTTGTAGTTTTCAGTTGATCAAAAAAATGCCATTTTCCTCCTGCTCCAAGGTCACCTATCCACTCAACACCCCCCAAGATCCAGTCTGGCCAAAACAGCAAATGTGTTCCCGTCTCACACGGCGGCTTGTACCAGAAAAACTCATTCCCTCACAGAAGAGTCTGGAGCTTCTTCCACAAAGCCCTTAAAACTTCAGTGGCTGGTGCTGTAATCGCAGGCTGCACTGATTTTGTCATCAAAATAGCCTTTGGTGTGAACTACCCATACACGCCCTTCTCTTTTGCCCAATCTGGCTCTGATTCCAGTAGTGGTACCAAGTGTCTGTCCTGAAAACTTGGGACTCCTATGCCACCCCTGTCTACCGGTAAATAAAGCTTGCAGAGCTTCATGCAGGGAAGCTTACTTGTCTGCTTGGCATGCAGAAAAATATAAAAATCTAACCACACTTTTCTACCAAGCGGTAAAGGCAGCATGCCAAGCAGACGAGTAATTTTGGTTGTGGATTTATCTTTAATGCATTTAACTTCCCCCACAAGGGGAGATTTAAAAGTTTCTATCTCTAGATCCATTTTTTTGACCCGATAATAGTCTCCTTATATTCTCTGATACAATCTTTTCTAGCCTATTGGTCACCCACCACTTAAAGCTTAATTTCACAATCCTGTCTTTTTCACAATAAATTGAGAGAGGCATCTGATTTAGATCAATTTTATAACCGCACCGTGCATTAAACTCGTCAATTCCATCCATTTCAGCATTGATCTTTCCAGGTGCCTTAGCAGCACAAGCAAATCGGCATCTAACCATAGTGTTTGGGAGACTCGACCATAACTAACCCGTTTGATTTCTGCGGCCAGTGACTCTATCGCAATCATAAACAATAAAGGTGATAAAGGGCAACACTGACTAGTCCCCAGTTCTAGACCAAATGATTCTGCTCGAACTCCATCAGTGGACAAGTCAGTCGGCAGTCAGGTTTTCGTGTAAGGTTTTAACTCCTAAAAGACTCACCGAAGCTCATCTTTTTCATCACAGCAAACCATAAAAAACCAGTTTACCTGATCAAATTCCTTCTCTGCGTCTGAGAAGATTGCCACGTCATCCTCCGTGTCATTCGCCTGTGAGAGTCTGAAGTTTCTTCATATTGGTTGTGGCATGCCTTCCTTTGACAAATCGTCTGTTAAGAGTGTATCAGTCTAAATAATACTACCTCTAGTCTTTTCGCCAGCGACTTTGATAAACACGGACAATAAGATCTTGGCAGACTAAATGGTTAATGATGCTAGGGAGAGGTCTGATCCTTTTCTTTTTTCAAAATCAACTAAATTGAAGCGTGATGAGTTGACGCTGGTAAAATGCCAACAGTTCTAGAGCCCTTATTCATATCTCTTAGCAGTTCAAAAACCGAGTTCGACATCCTATGAAATTCCATGGGCAGCCCATCTGGCCCAGGGCATCTACACAAGTTGAGGCTTGATACCGATTTCCTTAGCTCCTCCACTGAAAAATCTACATCCAAAGTTGCTCTATCAACAGCAGAGAGCCCTGGAAGTACCATGTTCTGTCCAACACACTGCAGGTCTCCTACAACACCAACTTCCTTGGAGTAGAGCTCCTTATAGAAATTATTAAAACAGTTTATTTCAATAGTATCAAACGTTATGGTGCCATCTGGCTTTGCAATCGAAGGAATGGCCCTGTTCCTTGTTTCCTAAATCTGTGTGCCAACCATCGGTCACATTTTTCTCCATTCTCAAAGTATGAGCATTTCGAAAAAAGCATATACTCTGCTCTTTCTGACGTCCTTTTATTATACTCGCGTTTAATCCGTCGTAACTCATTCTTCTCATCAACTGGATTTTGCATCATCTGTTTCCAAATTCTTAATCTGCACTTCCATACTCTAAATCTCGTTGGCTCTATTCTTCTGTTTACTGGACAAACTAATCTGGAGTCCTCTCATAGACAATTTGAAAGCCCCCCTAACTGTGACTGGGTCCATGTCTCCTGTGTAATTCTTTTCTATAAAATAATTTGCCTCTTTGACAATTTTCTCTACAATTTCCTTCTCCAGAATTGAAGTATTCAACTTCCATAGTGCTTTTTTTTTAACATGCATATATTGAACCTTCGCTCTCCACATAACACCGCACAGGAAACACCAGGCTTAAGGTAATACCCTAAACTCTTATCAAATGATCTGGGCACAATTTTAAGTCAGCAGCGTGCTGAACACTAAACTTGACATAAGAGCAAGGTACCCTTCCCAAGTATGTTAGTGGCAACTATCGGATACTGGATCAGTGATGAAATATAGTTCTGTCTATTGTGTTGCATGGTTTCTATGAGGCACACATTTGGATAGACCGGATCATAATTTGCTGCAACAAAGTGCTCCTGTGTACTGTTGGGGGCCTGACATGTGGTATTAAGTATTTCATGTGTTCTCCCTCAGACTTTAATTTTCATAGGCCAGCTGGTGACCTGGTGCATTTATATCCACAACTACCCCCTGTACGATTTGAGTTTAAGAACACTCCCCATTGGGTTATTCATATCTTCAGCTATAATTTCATGTATTACCCATAAAGTAGATCACTGCTGGCCGCTTGCCATCCGCCACTTGGACTGTACACACACTGCATGTAGATGGCATAGCCCATGGTGCACTAGCGAGCAATGCTTTCAGCAGTGTTATTGTATGTTCTACAATGAAACAGAATTTGGATATTGAACATATTCGAAAACCCTAGTTTGAAAATTCCTTTTTGTGAATTAATCATATCTTACGAATGAAGGTTGCATCCTTAATGACATCAAATCCTAATACCACATTACTACATTAAACTGCAAGTCGAAAGGCTATTTTTAGTCAAAACTCCTGTCAAAACAAAATCCTTGAGAGTACACACAGCCTTGTGAGGCACTATTGTTACAATGCATTCTTTGTACCATGGCCACGCAAAGTGTTTTCTATTGATCTCTAGGCCACCAATCCCTTATGCTTTGTTGAAGACTGTAGTTGAGCTGTCTAGAATTTCCAGCCCTCACTGTTCTGGGCGATTATTTTTTTAAATATTTATTTTAATTTTATTTTTTTACTGGAAAATCCTACATTGCCTGCTTCAAGGCACAATGACAAGATCCTGGATATGTTGATCCTAACCCAAAGGTTACACTGCTTAATCTATCATCCCGTTTGCACACAATCGAATTTTCTGCAGTCCCATATTCCATCCATGCAGAAACCTGTGGCCTTTTTCCTGGACAAACCACTGAGCAGTATCACATCTTCCCCGCCCTGCAAATTACACTAGCTTCCATCCTGGCTAGGATATGGTTCAAAACAGCCTTCCTCGCGTACAAGGGAATCGCCGCTGATACGCCAGCCTGCCAGCCAAACCAAAAACACTAGTCAGAACGCTGTTGCCTTGCAGTAGGAGCCTCACTGGACTCGAAACAAGACTTGCTCACAGGGATAAACTAGGAAACAATCCTTCTCCTATCATGCTCCGGTCCACTGCAACTCCGTCCTTGTGGTTAACTGGACTGCTCAAAGTCTTCAGTTTAGGAAAGAACTGAGGCCCTGGGTCTTCAAACACCTAGATTCCGACTGCCTTTTTCACACCCACATCTGTATATTATACTGTGATTGTTACCAATGATTGTTTGATTGCTCTATGACAAGTACAGCACTCTGTTGCTCTTGAGCTATTTGTGGGAGCCACGCTTGGGGAATGAACATGGCTCAAACAGCCTGTTCAGTGGGAGGTATCCCTCTGAGGAGGGGCAACAACCACGTTTTAGCTCACTGTGCCCTTCACAGGTGAAATATACATTTTTATATCAGTCTGGTCCCACCCACAAGCGCAGGCCCGCACAGACAGGTTAGGCAACTCCTCTGAATAAAGAGTACCATCTGCTACCCAGATATAGTTTTGTACCTTTTTTGGCCTAATCACTGAAGTGAAGCTGGCGCTCTAACACAGTGAGCAAGGCGTCCATGTCTGAATTACCCTTACTTGGTGTAAAACCCCAGGTTTTACGATATGGATGGTGTTGGAGCCCCACTTCTGAGAATAAACCTGGCTAGAACAACCTGTTCTATGGGATGTATCCCACTACGTAGGGTCTACAACCACTGTAGCTCAAGGTTCGTGGCACTAAAGGGCTGTGGCCTTGAGAGGTTTGAGCTGATCATGTGGTTCTTGGCCATGCAGAAATGTTCATGACCTTTGTATGAAATCTAGTGCTTCCCCCAGCCAGCGTTGAGTACCTATTCTGCCACACCTATGACGAATGTCATTTACTCGGTCCATCCAGGGGTTACACCCCCAAACTCCCCCCTGGCTCTGGTGCAATTGGCTCTGGCAACCTGAACTGCCTCCTTAACTGCCACAGCTCCTTATGGCTCTGGGGCTACCGCCAGTGTCCCCCCTGAACCAGCTCTTCCTGCTGGGGGACACGGCTGACGAGCAGCAGGAGGAACTGTCTGCCGCAGCGAGGACATTCTCATAATGGGATTGCTTGAATGCCACCACATCCCTGTTTCGAAGAGCCTCCTGACAGAGATGGGGTGCTATCGGGCTCCTTTCTGTGTGCACAAATGAGACCCCTGCATTCCCTTGCAGAAGGACCTCATGACTGCAGTCTTCAAGATCTGGCGCAAGCCTCACTCTGGCACAACTGTTAACCGGCAGATCGACATAAGTTATCGACTCAAGTTAGAAACAGCAGGTCTCCACTCTCACCCGCAGCCCTCATCCTCTGTGGCATTGGCCACTATCCAATTGCGGTCCTCAACCTGCGTAGTGGTCTGGTTTTGGGGAAGGTGGATTAACTCTTGTATGCTATGGCTGAACGCCATATTAGAATGCTGCCTTCTCTGACTAGCCAATAGTTTGGCCTTGCTGTTGCAGGACAACCGTAGATTGTGGAGGGAGTGTTAGGCAAGAACTGATGTAGTAACCCTGTGGGGTGACTACACAACACTTGAACTCTTGGTATTAGGTAACCCCTTTTGGTATAGGCCTGTACTACACAAGTTGGTAGTGTGACTGAGGAGTCAGGCTTATCTCAAGAGGGGTAAATGTGATCTCTAGCAATGAAATCCACAAATACAAGTAGCCAAGCAACACTCAAGGTTTTAGTAATACATAATTATGTAACAGTATTTAAATAAGCATTCTTTAAAGGGCAATATATGTAACCATCAAATACTTTAATACTTTTCCCGAATCAGCACAAAGCTAGTTGATATTCTTTAGAGATGCATTTTACACACTTCCTACACCCTGATGTGACTTCACCAACTAGGACAGTATTGGCATTTATAATTCACTATAACACTTTGTAGATTCTGAGGTTTGCAGAAAGGAATGGGGAGGAAAAAGGTTTAACAGGTTCTCAGAGCATGTGAGCACTTACATCTTCCAATTAAGTGTAGACAAATCCTTTCCCAGCAATAATAGTTTAAAACCAATTGATCACCTCTGAGGGACAGTAAATATCAAAGTCAAAAGGACTAAAGTCTGCAGGGAGCCAGGACAGCCAAAGTCAATTGGAGCACAGTCTATGGCGCTGAGGCACTTCTTAGATATCAAAGTTAGTTTATTGAAGAAATAAATCACTGTAGGGTCACAAGCTGTTATGCTTGTGAAGGATAGAGCTGAAATCCACTCCCAGCCTAGCTGTCGCTCAAACAGCAGGGTGGCTGTCCTGAAAGGCCAACCAGTCAGGACTGGGTGCATTCATCATTCCTAAAGACAAAGGACAGGAGTTTTGGGAACCTCCTTCACTTTCTTCTCTGCCAGACACACTGGAGCCAGAGGCGGGTTTCAGTACTGAGGCCCACCAAAGGCAAAACAAAGGGCTCAAACCTGGCTTGGCGCGCAGAGTAAAACCCAAGAAAGACATCACAAACCGAAAAGGGAAACAAAAGAAGACCAGGGCTATTTTGACAAAATGGTCACCCACAGGTGCTAAACTGCAGCTGAGGATTAAGCCTGCTGTAGAAAAGTACAATGGTAGAAAAATGTAACTACTGCCACCAGCCATTTAAAATAGTGAGGGTAACATACATTTTTTTTTACATGAGTAGGTAGGATAAATAGCTACTAAATAACCCCCCAGCACTCTACATAAGATGGTGTGTGCTGAACCTACAAAGAGAAAAGGTAAGCAAAGTCAGTTTCACTTTACTATTCTTCGGAACAGTAGGTCACACTAGAAAAGGTATTTAAACCTTATGAGAAGTATTTCTATGACACTGCACTTAAGGTGCTGTGTGCCACAAAACACAAAGTAGATGCCTGTGGAGTTTGTCAGGCTCCAGAAACAAAGGAAATAATCCAAATCAGGTAAAAACACATGAGAGAGAGTGAGATAGGGCTCCCTCACACCAGTATTAGAAAGTCGTAAAGTCCAGCAGAAGAGCTTGTGGTCATAGGAGGAATTGAGCAATCAAATTTAAAAAAAAAAAAAAACAGGGAGTGTGCCAATTGCACAGGGCACTACCTGCTGGCGAGCAGAAGGATGTCCACTTCTGCCTTGCAGAGTCAAAACTAGTTGTGCAGGACCTTTCACAGTAGACCACGTGGATACTTCAGCCATGGGGAAATGATCAGGTATTGACCTGAGAAGGCTGGCCTATCTTTTGGCTGTGAAATTTGTGGTACGTCTTGGTGAGTCATGGACCTTCCCTTGAGGGCACTGATCGGATTAATTCCCCGACTGCTGTTTACATATTGGTCTATTTCTGCAATTCCTCATCAAGGTCCTTGGTGGTCTTGGCTGAGCCAGCCCCAAGTTGTCGTCCACACAAAGATCCTCGGATGGCAAAGTATAGTCCTTTTGTGTGACTTGAGGGCTATTGGGGAAAGATTTTCTTTTTGCAATTTTCTCTCCATAGTTTTCTATGGAACCCATTCTATCTGCTGTTTTTGCTCCTGTCCTGACTTTTTGAAGGCAAGTAATGCCTTCAGCTTCACTTCTGCTCGCATGTTCTGGGGAAAATGATAAGTCCTTCAGACTAGATCAGTGCTGGGAAACGGTTTCCCTTTTTGAATTCTTGTATTTTTAACATTGCACGCAACATGTTACAATGCAGTGCGAGTGAGATATTTTTGTATCGCCCTAACTTTTTAAACACAGGATTTTTAATATGTGCCTAAAGACAAGCTTCTGGCAGCACTTTCAGTTTTACTGTTTTTGCATTATTTTTGGTGTACACATTCACATTTACTGTGTATGGCTATTGAACGTGGATAATGGCCAAAAATGGCTTTGCAATGACATGTTCGCTGTTATTTTGTCATATTGAGTTTGGCTGCCTTCTTTGGTCAGTAAAGGCCTTACAAGGTTATGCACTTGCCTGGGAAAGCTATGGCTTTCGTGGACTAGTGAACCTTTGTGTCTATCCCAGCAAAGGGCTGGGTCTGTCTAGCCCCAGTCCACATCCTTGGTGCCAGAAAGTCTGCTTCTGGGTTGGATGTGAAACCAGTACTTTTCCCCGATTGAACAACTACTGGCTGTTTGAATGGTGCCGATACTTATCATTGGTGGGCTTGGGCTTGCTTCCTGGATAACTACTGGCTGTTAGAATGGTGCCGATACTTGCCATTGGTGGGGTTTGGGCTTGCTTCCAGCTCAAGTTTTGGATAAAAGGTAAACCTCTGCAGCTATAGCTCCGAGCTATGCTGGAGCCAAGAATCCCTCGAAGAAAAGCAGTCCACTGAAGAGCCGAAGAATTATTCCTGAAGTGACCCAGCATCCTTTCCAGTGTCCAGCACCGTGAAGCTCTGCTCCTCTGCCTGATCTCCAAAGACCCAGAGCAGTGATTCAGCCCTTGTACTAGTAGGACCAACTAGTCTCTGCACCTTTTCGATGAGTCGGCCCTTCATAGCCTTCAGAATTGTCCCTGGACTGCCTGGTGGACTGACCAGCACCCTCATGGGTTATCTTGCCAGAAGCATTGCTGTTCCGTGATCCAGTCTCGGTCACAGCAGCTGCTCCAGAGTTGGAAGGACGCCTATCGTCACCTGAAACGGTGGTAGTTGCTGGAACTCTCCTTCCTCTGACCTGTGAAGTGACCGAACTAGCCTGCATAGTTGGGTTCTGCATTTTTCATTGCCGACAAGGGTTGCATCTTGAATTTGCACCCAACCTGTAAGAGTCCTTGAACCTGCAAATTCTGGGCACCTCTCACCGGAACAAAGGGCAGAAGATCGAGCCCCCAGCGACCCTTGGATGATCCACAAAGACATCCCGGGTAAAATGAGTCGGGGGGGGGGGGGGGGGGAGAGAGTAAGTAAGCATCTGTGTGCCTGTCCCCCCCTGTCCTCCATAGGATAACTTTGAGATGAGTCCTCCTGTCTCCCTGCCACTGACCTTTTGTAGTCGAACCTTTGTCGCGTATCCTGTCCTTGGTGTAGCATTGGGCCTGGAAGAAAGAGCCTGCCTTACTGTCTCCTGGTTAACTTTAAAGTTAGGATATTTAACTTGTGGCCGATTCCCATAATTGTATTACATCTACAGTACTCATTTTTCTGTGTGTTCAAAAGGTCTTACATGTATTTTTATAACTGGCTGGCCTAAATTAAATTGTGTGCTACTGTGTGGATTCATCCAGTGCCCCACTCGCACTCTCCTGAGACTGAGCCTTGATTGCTCATCCACCTACCTTGATTGGGTTGTGGCTAAACTCTGAGCTCCCTTGGCATCATAACTAGAGTAGATGCCTTAAATCTGTCACCCAGGCCAGATTCTAGAAATCCATCTTAACAAGGGATTCTAGAGAGACGGGCCAGGCGGGTGGTTTGCTCTCTCAGCAGAGAAGGAATTGGCAGAGCTCCACTTTTTTTTAAATGTATTTATTTTTTATTTCCCTTATTCTTGACCTAAGGCAAATCATTGACTGACTTGCTTGCGCTCATTCAATTCCAGTGGGAGGCATGGTCCTTTCTTTTAACCGTGGGTTCTTTTGGTGAAAATGTTGTCTCATTTCCTCCCCGCCCTCTCTTCTTCCTCTGATGAAGACGCTCATGTGAGCTTCCAAGGGCCTGCATTTTATGGATATCGGGTGTAGTTGAAGAGCCCCACCCCTCTCGGGGGGGGGGGGGGGGGGGGCAGGTTCTTTTCAGACTGTTTACGGAACAGAAGACCAATAAGACAAGCCTGTGATCTATCCTGGACATTGCGTGATTTAAACTGCTTCCTGTTGGAACTGTGCACTGAATCTGAAGAATGCCTACATGAGCGTGCCGATTTTGAGGACCCCCGCCCCCCCCGAGGTCTCCTACCTTCTCTCTGGGGAGTTGTCAGTTTCAGTAGTCTCATGCCCTTCATCTCTCCCCAGGTTTTTACTAGATTTCAGCATCTTTTACCCTTAACTCACCGACTTGTTGGTCCAGGTTCAGTCAGATGGAGGTAGTTATCTCTACATACCCTGCTAAAATAGTTTCACCTTGAGCTCTGTAAATCCCGCAAAATTGTCCTTGACATGATCTCAGACTGATATTCATGAGCTTCGTTTTGGATACTCCTCTTGCCAGAATGTTTCTGCCTTAGGAGAGGATAGTCATTCTCTGTAACCACAATTTGGTGGTTCCAGAGGTTGCTGAGCCACATGGCTGCTTGAGACGTCTCCATTCCCTCCACCAGGCTCAAGATGAGGACCCAGCTTTGTTTGGCATCTGGCTAAACACCAGCCTCTCACTCCTGATCGGCGTGTTACCCCTTAATTGCACAAAGATCTGTGGTGGTGTAATTACCTCCCCAACCTTGTCTGTGTGAGGAGAGGGCGAAGTTCTCGGACCCTTGCTCCCTCTTTAATCTCCCTCCCAGCCACCTTTCCTCGACTATTGCCACAGATTCGTCTCTTGTGGACTCGGGGCAACCCTAGGAGATCTGCAGGTGCACGATTTATGAGATTGACCAGCGCTTACTCCATATCGATGTCCTGAAACTGCGCTCTTTTCAATGCCTTGAACGCTCTTTTGCCCATCAATAGTTAATGTGTTCAGATGATATTGCTGCAATATTTCATTTGCATAAACAGAGCAGAACCAGTCTCTGCAGTTTGTTGCCTTTCTGGTGGAGCTGTGGGAATGGGCCATCCAACCGAACATTCAGATGGGATACCACCATCTTCTCAGGGAGATGAATCTTGAAGCGGATGCTCGAAGTAGGCTGAAGGTCACAGGCCACGAGTAGAAGCATCATGAGATATCCACCTCACCCGTTTGTGAGGATGTTTGCCAACAGTGGACGCCTTAACGACTACTAGTTATCTGAAGTAATCTATTTTCCTCCCGGCTGATGGTGATGGTCTGGCTCTCCCTTGAAAGGGCTGTCCCTTTAAGTGCAATCTTTCTCCCTCATCCACAAGGTAATTTGGAAGTTCCCAGAGTCTTAAGGGCCGCGCTTGATTAGTCTGTTGGCACCTCTGGCCTGTCGAGTTCTGGTTTCCGGACCTCAAGATCGTTGCTCATTCTCCTCCGGCTGAACCCTCCCTCCCCCCCCCAATCACCCCGTGGCAGGGCCTGACTTGGACCTGGTATACCACCTGTTGGGCAAAGTTTGTATGCAATACCCTTTGGGACCACTACACAGCTAGGACTACAGGTGTAAGTAAACCAACCTTTGGTATAAGTCTGTACTACAGTTTTGGTAGCAGAGCTGAGCAGCCAGGCTTATCTCGAGAGGGGAATGTGAGCAGTAATGATGTTACAGAGGTCGACGATCACAAGTCTTCAAATAAACTTACACTCAAGGTTTCTTATAAAACATTCATAAGAAGGAGGCAATATAATAACACACAAATATACTTCACTACTATTTCAGAATACTTTTCAAGAGGAGTAAAATGCAAAGATTATTAGAACATAAAAGGTTACAATCATTCATAGACGGTGCAATTAATTGGAGTTCACCAGAAGAATCAATTCAATAGACTAGGCCAAAGTCAATGGGCTAAAGACTTGGATAGGATAAAGCGTTTCTGGTAAGTAAACATTAAAGTCTCTGCACGAGTTCTTGGAAGTAGTTTGTAAAAAGAAAATGATGCAGCTGTTGACTTCTGTTCCTGACAGTTCCTGCACATCTCGCTGTTCTTGAGTGAATCATGGGGACAAGAGGACATCGGGCGAATCATGCACTGGGGACTGGTCAAAAAAAGCTGCCACTTGGTAAACTTCAATTTCGGTGGCTGTGAGTAAAGCACACAAACTGGCTTCCCTCTCCCTGGGTCTACGGTTTTGTGCAGCAACTCTGAGTAAATTCAACCAGCTCCGAGATAGGTGTCCTGGTGGCTTACTTGTGAGTTGATTGGTCCCACCAACTCATAGGGAGAAGTCGTCCTTGCAGGGGCTTCTCTGTCGATGTGTACTTGGCGATTCGGACCTGCAGCAGGGCTTTACCGGGCAAACCAACGGTCCAGGAGTTGCAGCAGCCGTCCTCTTCAAGCCCTTCAGTTCCTTCGTTCCAGTGGTCGACTCTGCCTTCCAAGCCAAGAGACTCTCCTTTTATTCAGTTCTCTCCCATTCATTCCAGCCTAGCTGTCACTCACCCAGCAGGGTGGCTGTCCTTGCCGGACAGTCAGCCAGCCAATCACCCACAGAGTGCATTTGGGTCTCCTATGAGACTAAGCACAAGGAGTTTCGGGCACCGCCTCACTTCCTGCCCACCCCAGACACTCTGGCGCCAGAGGCAGTCTTCCCTTCTGAAGCCCGCCAAAGGTGAACAAAGAGACCAAACCTTGTTTGGCCCACAGAGAAAAACTCTAGGAAGACCTTTCCACAAAGAAATGGTGAAAAAAGAACCGGGACCTGTTCTAACAAAGGAGTCTGACTCCATCTTGAAAAAGATGGCTCCCGCAATGTAATGTTACCTGAGCTACAAAGAGTTTGCGATCAGGAAAACTCATGGTAGTTCGTTGTAAAACCACTGCCACCAGCCATTCTGAGAGGAAAGGGTAGCATTTGACTGCTGCAGGAGTATCTAGACACAGGGGATACCAAGTAACCCCTCCAGCACTCTATTGTAAGATAGTGTGCTGGGTCTAGGAATTTAAAAGACTAGTAAAGTCAATTTCACTTTACCCACTCTGGGAAACAGTAGTTTATACCAGAGAAAGTAGTTAAACCTTGGGAAAGCGTGAAAAGCTTCCCTGTGTCACTGCACTGAGGGTGCTGTGTGACATAATTGAAAAAGATGCCTATGGAGTTGGTTAGACTCCATAACAAAGAAAACGGAGGTAAAACACATATCAAAATACGAGTATGGGGGAAAAGGGTCCCACTATCTCCAGGTAAAAAAAACAAGTCCTCAAAATCCAGCGAAGTTGCTGGGGGTCTCTACGGTGAAGGGAATTGGCATATATTTGAGAATTCTCCCTAACAACCTCCAACAAGGGAGGTGGTGTGGTGCTCATCGCCAAAGACTCTATTACCATTAGAAAAACCAGCTCATCAGTAGATGAACACCCGGACTCTCTAACTGTCAAACTTGCTTTATCCCCCAATGACGCCATCACTATACACGTCATCTACCACGCACCTTGCCCACTACTTGATTTCCAAGCCAATCTCCTCCACCAAGTTGGGAAAAATCTAAAAAATAACTCCAAATCAATCCTCCTAGGCGACTTCAACCTAGGTCTTAAAGACCCTAAAGATAAACAGAGCAAATCCATAAAGCACTCCTCGACACAGGCTTCATCCAAAAAGTTATTGACCCTGCACATGTCAAAGGGCATATACCTGACTGCAGACCACAATTGTGCCATAGATATCCGTTCCAACATCCCTTGCCCCTGGACTGACCACCACCTCGTACACTCCCACCTCCCCATGCAAATCAAGCCCATACCTACCAAACCAGTACCCCCTGCTATTTCTAGATCTACCAAACTCCTCACTAAGGAAAGACTAATCCCTCTCCTTAAGGAAGGCCCAGCACTAAAACCCCCATTCACCAGACCCTGTAGCGTTGGCAGACTTGTACAACACTACCATAAAAATAGCCCTCAACACCATTGCACCGCTTATGATGAAAAAAGCTAAAAATAAGAAACACTCCAACTCATGGTTTACTCAAAAGTTACTACACCGAAGAGCCAAGAAACTGCTGGCCCTCACGACTTGGAAATCCCACCCATCTCCCACATGTCTAGAGGCGTACAAAACTCTTACCTCACAGTACAAAAAAGAAATCGCCCTAGCCAAATTCTCATCCTACAACTCCAGTATAGCCAATGCTAAATCAGAGTCTAAGGAACTGTTTGCAATCTATAAAGAGACGGCACCCCTCCCACCCCCCACCTAGCACCCAAGGAACAGTGAAGGGTGAAGCCTGGTGCAACTAAATACAAAATGCTATGATAAATAAAATGAACACCTTCCAAGGTAAAATAAAAGCCCACCTCAATGTCCTACCAAAAACCAACACACACACCCTATTTCAAACTGTCACAAAAAAAACAGCCAACCTTTCTCATTTAGAGAAGTTACTGAAACAGAAGTCCTAGCACTCATGAAAGGAATCAAACCCTCTTCCTGTAAAGGGGACACCTGCCCAGCGGCCCTCATCAAAGACTGCACAGAACCTCTAGCCCTATTCCTCACTGCATTCATCAATGCTTCATTATCTTCAGGTGTCGAGCCCCCTTCCTTAAAGAATCCTGGGTTCGCCCGCTCCTGAAGAAACAATCACTTGATCCAGACCCACCAAACAACTATAGGCCTATAACAACTGTCCCCTTCTTGCTAAAGATACTAGATAAGGGTGCATACCAACAAATTCAACAATACCTGGAAGACCACAATATCCTGGGCAAGAGACAATCAGGTTTTCGGCACTGCCACGGGACCGAAACCGCCATTCTAGATTTCAAAATGCAGTTACAGCAAACTATGGATGAAGGTAAGCCAGCGCTGTTCCTGTTCCTTGACCTCTCTGCTGCTTTCGATCTTGTGGACCACAAGATTCTCTGCAAACAGCAGCACAATTTTCACAACAAGCCACTTCCTGTAAGGGAGACTCGGTATTCTCTGACCAGGACAGCGCGACACCGACCCCCATCCACTGCGGTGTCCCTCAGGGATCCTGCACACCACCCATTCTTTACAACATCTTCACCCTCCCTCTATTCAACGACCTTGATGATCACGGCATAGCTTACACAAACTATGCCATGATACCCAGGTCCTTCTCCCTCACTGGCTCTTCTGAAAAAGACACAGCCACACTCAACAAGATCTACTCTATTATCCAGGCCTGGATGGCAGCAAATGGTCTTTGTCTCAATGGAGGCAAGACGGAAATACTACTGGTAGGTCCCAAACAAGTCCTCGGCAAATTGGATAGCAAATATGCATCCATCAACATTGACAATACGACCATCACGACTTCAACAGCTGCTAAAACCCTAGGGGTATTCCTAGACTGACTCCACACTCAATGTCGGGCCAAGTGAATGCGATCGCCTCCTCCGCAGCACGAACCACTAAGATCATTAATGCTATCAAATCTTACCTCACCCATAAATTGCCTAGCCATAGCAAGGGCCACAGTGGGAGCTAAGCTAGACTATTGCACCATCCTATTCCTAGGCACATCCGCAAAAAACATGAATGAACTACAAACACAAAACAATGCACTAAGAGCAGCCCTCAGCATTCCCAATAGACCACATCTAATAGGCTAGGAGAGACTCCCATTGGCTCCCATTGAAAGAGCATATTCTGTTAATCTTTCCATCACACACGCATGCCTATCTCAGACAGCCCAGTCATACCTATCGGAAGGTATTCATAGAGCCACCTCAAACAGACCAAAACGGACCCAGCACTGCAACTAGCTCATGGACCAACGTATAAGACTCACAGCAGAAGGCTCCAGCTTTGCTGTCTTAGCACGCAAGAGCTGGAATGCGTTACCACCCGTGCTCAGGAAAGAGCCCTCAATCACCCTATTCCGCAAGGCACTCAAAACACAACTTTTCCACTAGCCCACCACACACATCTGGGGGGTGACTTACCTGCACCGCTACTACTGTTTTAACCCACTGTATGCCGCATCTGTAGCCCAATATGCATCGGTCTTCAATCCTAAACAAGTATGTTGTACTATGTAAACTGTTGAATGCTATTACCGTGTAAACTTTGCCTGTTTTCTTTAAGAAAAATAGCCTGTAACAGCACCACGATGCCCCTGGGCCCTTGGTGCTTTATACATTCAAATAAATCAGTAACTTTATACAGGATGATACCTTTGGGGACCCTATGGATGATCCTGCTGATCCCCTAGACAATTGGGATGACAGCCATCCAGTTGATCAACCTTGGCAATTCCTAACTCCTACCCCGTACCTTGATGCCGTGTGTATGGAGTCCCCTCGTACCACCCCAGCCAGCCAAGCCTCCCCTGTGGATGATCAAATGGTGTTCACCATTTGATGGCGGCTGAACATTTTCAAATCGCCACACAGGAGGCTGTGCAGGATTTGGACTTTGTAGAGGACATACTGAAGGAAAAGCCTCCTGCCGGTCAGGCTATTACCTTACTGAAAACTATTAAGAGACGCCTAGCGCCTTTTTTGTTAACTCCAGCCCAGAGCAGTTGTTTCGCCCTTCTCCTACAGACTCCCTTTATATAAATGGCATGCCACGCCAGATTCCCTGGTAGTTACCACTACGAGAGAGGGCAGGCGTCCCCCCTGTCTACAGGGGAGGTACCACCTGATAAGGAGGGCAAGAAGTTGTATGGACTGGGTAAAAGGGTCATGACTGCTACTTAATTCTCCGCCCGAATAGCCAACAACACCACTCTCTTGGCTAGCTACTCAGATGTGCAGTGGAATTTGTTGCGATAGTGCCTTAACGAGGTCCCAGAACCAATGTGGGCTAAACTGCTTGCAATTGTATCGGAAGGCAAGCAAATTAACCACAGCATCCCAAAGAACACTCTTGACACTGCTGAAACCATCGGAAGGTCCTTGGCCCAGGGTACACTGCTTAAGCGGCACACCTGGTTAAGGAACTCTGGTTTTAAGCCTGAAACCCAAGCAGCTTTAATAAACGAGCCAGTTGAGGAGACCAACTTGTTTGGTAAGGCTGTGGACGAAGTGCTTGAGACAGCAAAGGAGCATGAGCTTTTCAAGATCTTAAACCAGATTACTCAAAGACCTTCTCAACAAAGAGGGGGGGGGGGGGGGAGTCTCATCGCTCCTTTCGCAGGCAATCTCGCTTCCCTCAGAACCAGTATGGTTCAGGACAAGGATCCAACACCACCACGTATCCACCTAGAGGACCACGCCATGGAGAGGAATTCAACTCCCAAGAGGCTCCCTGGCCTCAGGTCAGAAATGACCCTCAGATCCAGGTCCACTCCCATGCCTCCCCGGTCGGGGGACATCAACATCTTTTCTTCATGCATGGGAGAGGATAACAGACCAGTGGGTGCTCAAGACCGTCGCCGACGGGTACTGCATAGAATTTTGACGACCACCTCAATTCAGACCGCCAAAATCAAGACGCCTGAACACCTATGCATGATGCTGCAAGAGGTTGAGCTCCGGCAGTAAATGGGCGCCATAGAAGTTGCCCCTCTTCTACATGTAAACAAGGGTATTCAGTATACTTCCTTGTACCCAAAAAGGATCTCACGATGCGCCCTGTGCTAGACTTGCACCCAGTGAACAAATTTGTCAAACCTCAAAAGTTTTGCATGGTCACATTACAGGAAGTGATCCCTCTGCTGAGACGGGGATTACATGGTGAAACTGGATATGAAAGATGCATACTTTCATATTTCGAGGTTGCCGGCACACAAAAAATGCCCAAGGTTCATGATAGAGGACAAGCACCATCAGTTCAAAGTACTCCCCTTCGGCATTGCCTCGGCACCAAGGGTGTTTTACGAAAGTACTGGCAAGTGGCAGCAGCACACCTGCGCATAGTAACCGTTCCGGTTTACCCTTACCTCATAACGGGGGATTCCTACAGAACACGCCTGTTGAATACCCAGAGGAAGATAGACCTATTCAACCTGGGATTCTCCATCAACGAGAAGAAATCCAGCCTAGACCCCAGTCAGGTCAAACAATTTGTTAGGAAAAGTTTGAATGCAGTACCCTCTGAGAACCCTACAAACAACTATGACTACAGGTATAGGCAACCCAACCTTTGGTATAAACTTGTACTACAGTTTTGGTAGTGTGTTGAGCAGCCAGGCTTGTATCAAGAGGGGAAATGTGAGCTTTAGTGGAGTTACACAAAGATTCACAATCACAGGTATTCAGATAAACTTACACTCAAGGTTTTGAGGGGATTGGGTCCTCCGACGTATTCCATATCTGACAGTAATCACCACAGCTGTGCTGCTTTGGAAAATGTTCTGAGTCAATACGCTGTCCTCCAGGGCCTCCGTCGAGCCGACGTCACCAGAAGTAGGACGCCCGTAGCCTCGGTTCCATTTTTTTCCGCGAACGTGTTCGCTTCGAGAGATCGCGGCGCGCCTCGGTTCTTCTGAGTTCTGTTCTTTCGGTTCTTCGAACCTGTTCCTTGTGAAGATTTCCATGATGTCTTTGTCTTCCACCCCGCGGCCGGGTTTTAAGAAGTGTCGGGACTGCGGGATCCAAGATGTTGTTTACGGATTCGCACAACGCCTGTCTCTGGTGCCTCTGAGAGGACATGACACGGATGACTGTGTAGACTGCCAGTCCCTTACATTGAAGGCCTTGCAGGAGCGTAAGAAGCTTTCTGTAGGTAAGGTGGCCAAGCCCCGGAAGTCGAGATCCACTGGGCTTTCGATTGACGATTCGAGGGGGTGACTCTCTGCATCGTCGGCTTAAGTCCGGGGGGGGGGGTCTCGGTCCAGGAGTAGGTCCTGTCATTCCTCTGCCTCTTCGAGGCACTCATAGAAGCGCCGGCATCAGTCGCCGTCCTCGTCCGAGGACTCTGCCGGTCGGCGGGTAGCTTGTCCCAATAAGCATTCCACTCCTGCGGAATGGGATTCCTTTCGGCAGGAGATGTTGGCGATTTTTCAGTCGCAAGGCTCCGGTCCGTCCACGCCGTCGAAAGACACCGACCGTGCTAGAGATGCCACTCGCATGCCTTCGGGCTCGAGCGATCACCGCGGCACATTCAAGGTCCCGGTTGGACAAGGATGGTCGCTCTAGACATGCCCGTTCCAGGTCCCGGTCCTGGACGCCCTCAAGGCCGTCTGAGCCTGTGAGGTCTTCGAAGAAGATATCGACACCTTCGGCGCCAAGGTCGTCGGCACTCTCTGGAGGCTTTGCCTCCGAGGAAGCAGTCGACTCCATCGGCGCCCAGGCTGTCGAAGGACACGCTCGGGGCTCCGCCCTCGCCGACTGTCAAAGCCGTCGGCGCCACGCTAAACGTCGATGCAGATTCCATCGACTCCTTTCGAGGCTGCTTTGTCGGAGGTACCCCATGGCACCGTGGAGCCCCCTAGAAAGGCTCTGGCCAAGGCTAAAAATATCTGTCCCTTTTTCTGTGCCCTCATTCCAGCCTCTGGATTATATTTCTGAGGTGGACGAGGGGTCTGAGGAAGGTATGGTTCCTGAGGAGGTACCTGACGAGATTTTGTCTGGTCATAGCCAGATTGAAGACCTGCGTCAGTCGTTGCACGACGCCAGTGGTCTGGACACCTCTCTGAAGGTGGAGTTCTGTAGGCCTGAGCCTGGCACCCATGCTGAGTCCTCGTACCGGCGCCTTATGTCGTGGGTCACATAATACTTTGGGTGGTCGGCGCCACCAGTGGATTTTCTGCAGGATGACCTGACGGATATCCTCGACCAAGGTCCACCAACTGAGCCGTTACTGCCCTTCCATATGGCCTTGCAGAGAAGGGTGGCAGCAGCTTGGACTGCTCCGGAGAGTCTCCCGGCAGTGAGCAAGTCTTTGCTGCGAAAATACCGCCCAGCCAGTAGCGACCCCTGCTACTTGACCACGCACCCCACTCCGGAGAGTTTGGTGGTGCGGGCAGCTACGGCCCCAGCAAAGCAGGCATACCCTACCATCCCTCCTGATGGGGACGACAAGCGTTTTGATGGCTGGGCGAAGAAAGCCTTGTCACGTTTCACGCACACTCTGTGGAACTGTATTTCGTTAGTGGCTGAACATATTCCCGAAGGGGAGGAACGGGATGGTTTTCTTGCTCTTGTGCAGGATGGCAAGGATGCCATGTGTAGTCCGTTTAGCAGATTGTGGCAGCCGGTCCATGGCTGCTAGCACCGTAATACGCAGGTTTCCGTGGTTGCGGAAGTCTGGGTTTGCTCCGGATGTGCAAGCCCGGCTCCTCAACATGCCTTTTGATGGTGAACATCTTTTTGGCAGCAAGGCCGACAAGAGCCTTTAAAGGATGCAGGCCTCCAAAGCTGCAGCAAAGTCGTTGAGTGCTGTAGTTCGCCAACCTCTGCCTTTTCGTCCTAGGGGACAGCAATGCAGGGGAGGTTCCTTTTCGATATTACTCCTTTTGGTAAATCGAGAGGAGCTGCAAGTCAAAGGGGCCACTGTAGGAGTACCAGAGGTGGATAACTGGGTACTCGAGGTGCCGAAGCCGCTCGGGCACTTGTCTCTTTGCCCTCAGGCACTGCCGCAGCTGCTTCAGCTCAGTCATGAGGCCATGTCCCATGATTCACCGGTTGAGGGAAGGCTGGCGCAGCATCTTGTAGAGTGGCGTGCCATTACTTAGATGTGTGGGTTCTGGAGATCATAGCCCACGGCTACTGTCTTCCTTTCCGGCAGAGGCCTCGCGACAATCCACCTGGGAATATCTCTTTAAAGAGTCTGGATCCGCTCCTTGTGCAGGAAATGCAATCCCTGCTGGAAAACGGCGCAATAGAACTGGTGCATGTAGCGGAGAGGAACAAGGGATGGTATTCCCCTTATTTTTTTATTTCAAAGAAAGACGGGGAGGGGGTGGGGGTTTGAGACCCATCGTGGACTTGCGCGGTTTGAACAAGCTCCTCAGGAAGGACAATTTCAAGATGGTTACTCCTCAAGTCCTCCAGGCCCTTCAACCTCAGGACTGGTGGGTGTCTCTCGACCTCAAGGACGCTTACTTTGATGTGCAGATCCATCCCAAGCACAAGAAGTACCTGAGGTTCGTGGTTGGTGACTCACTTTCAGTTTCTGGTCCTGCCTTCTGGATTGACCTCTGCTCCGAGGGTCTTCACCAAGCGCGTGGTGGTGGTGGTGGCGGCAGCGTATCTCAGGAAAGGGGGGGGTTCACGTCTACCCCTACCTGGACGATTGATCAGGGCGCAATCTCCCGAGCAAGTCCTTGATCATCTGTCCGTCACCTGCCACTCCCTTCACAAGCTGGGCTTCTCCCACTTGACGCCAACTCAGCGGCTCCAGTACATCGGAGAAGTGCTCGACACATCCCTGGGGCAGTGTTTTCCTCCCTGGGTGAGGGCTCATCACATTCAGCAGATGGTGCACAAGTTTCAGCATGCCCAGAGTCTCCCGGCATTCGAGGTCTTGAGGCTGCTCTGCCTCATGGCATCCTGCATTGTTCTGGTGCCAGAGGCCAGGTTGCGGATGAGATCTCTGCAATGGGCTCTCAAGATGTAGTGGTCAGTCCTCCGGCAGGATGTCCGACCCCATTCAGGTGTCGCCCTTGGTCGCCAAGGACCTTCTGTGGTGGGCCGTCGATGGCAAGCTGATGAGGGGGGGGCTCCATTTTGGCTACCCTTGCCGGAGGTGACGATTGTGACGGACGCATCCCTCACGGGATAGGGAGCTCATGCCAACGAGTTGACAGTCCGCGGTCATTGGTCTCCGTCAGAGTACAGATTCCATATCAATCTGTTGGAGCTGAAGGCCGTCAGGCTTGCCCTGAAGGAGTTTCTGCCGACTGAGAAGAAAGAATGTACTGATTCTGAAGATCAACACAGTGGCCATGCACTGCCTCAACAAAAAGGGGGGCGGGGGCCAGGGCCACTTCCTCTGTGCAGGGAGACGATGCAGCTCTGGTTCTGGGCCATCCAGCAGGAAATTTCGATCTCAGCAGTTCATCTGGCCGGAGACGGAAACGAGACTGCGGATGCTCTGAGCAGGCAGAGCGCGATCTCTCGAGTGGGAGCTGGCTCAGGAGATTCTCCTGGAGATCTTCGCCCTGTGGGGGACCCCTCAAGTGGATCTCTTCGCCTCCAGTGTCAACCGGAAGTGCGAAAGGTTCTGCTCGCGGGAATTTCCTCCAAGCGGAGCCTTAGGAGAC
Organism: Ambystoma mexicanum; assembly: GCF_040938575.1. Lineage (NCBI taxonomy): Eukaryota > Metazoa > Chordata > Amphibia > Caudata > Ambystomatidae > Ambystoma > Ambystoma mexicanum. Next base: position 160,713,352 of record NC_090921.1, read on the forward strand.
ACGTTTGTGGTGAAGTGGTCCTTCCCACTGCTGTACGCGTTTCCTCCAGTCCCTGTCATCCCGCAAGTGCTGCAGAGGTTACGGAGGTTCGGTTCCCGGATGATGCTCATTGCTCCGGCGTGGGCCCGGAGAACGTGGTACCCGGACCTTCTCGACTTGTCTATCTGCCCTCCACGTCGTCTTCCCTACCGAGACGATCTGCTCTCACGGGGCGGTGGGGGGGGTCAAGTTCTCCATCCAGAGGTCAGATCCCTCCACCTTCACGCTTGGCTTCTGAAAGGTTGAGGTATAAGGATTGGGACCTCCCTGTAGACGTGATGGTGGTGTTGCTTTCGGCCCGACGGCCTGCAACCAAGTCCCTGTACCGTTGCCGTTGGAGAAAGTTCTGCGACTGGTTATGTCTTTTTCTTTCGTAAGCCCACAAGGGCCTGAAAGTGGGTCCCATTTAAAGGTTACCTGGCGGCGCTGTCCATATTTAAGCGCTCGTCGGAGGAGTGTTCTTATTTCAAAATTCCTATTTTCTCAGTTTCTCAAAGTGCTCACTAATGTGTTTCTGCCATCACCTTTCCATGCGCCTGGTTCGGATTTGAACCTTGTTCTAAAATTCCTAATAGGTGCTCCATTTCAGCCTTTACATTCTTGTCCTCTGAGACTGTTAACCCTTAACTGTATTTTTAGTTGCGGTCACTTCTGCTCGCAGAGTGAGTTGCAGGCACTTTCAGTTAAGCCACCCTTCACTGTGTTTCATAAGGACAGGGTTGTCCTTAGAGTTCGTTCTTCCGAAAGTTGACGCCGGAATTACATTTGAGCCAGGTCATTCTTCTGGCATTTTATCCTCCTCCGCATCCTGGTAAGGAAGAGGAGAGACTCCATAGGTTGGATCCTAGGAGAGCTTTAAGTTTCTACATTTCACGCATGTCCCGGGTCAGAGTGGACGATCAGCTTTTTATAGGTTAAGCTGGAAGGCGTTTGGGATAAGCTGTTACTAAGCAAACTTTGTCTAGATGGATGATCTTGTCAATTTCTGAATGTTACTGCTTGGCGGGTAAGGATCTTCCGGTTGGCCTACGGGCCGATTCTACTAGGGGTATGGCTGCCTCTGCTGCCCTGCAGAGTGGTGTTCCTCTTCGAAACATCTGTGAAGCAGCCACTTGGGCTTCGGTCCATACTTTTGTACGACACTACTCCCTAGATTCCATCCATGGGCAGGATCTGGCCTTTGGCAAGGCGGTCCTTTACTCTGCAATTTCATTGGACAGTCTAAATTTCTATATTCTAAATTCTTTTTCCCTCCTCCATACGTTGGTACTGCTTTGGGAGTCTGTCATAGATATGGAATACGTCGGAGGACCCAATCCCCTTGAAGAACAAGTTACTCTTACCTGGTAACGTTCTTTCGATCTGATGGTCTGACGACGTATTCCGTATCGCTCCCTCCCTAACTGCCCCACTACAGAATTTCTTATGCGATTGCAGCTTACGTTTCCGCAAGTCTTTGTGGTCATACTGGCAGTAGTTTGGTGCCACACGTTCTGGGGGAAAAAACTACAACTGAGGCTACGTGCGTCGTGCGTCCTACTTATAACATCGGGTGATGTCGGCTCGACGGAGTCCCTCAAGGACAGCGTATCGACGTCATCGGTGCAGGACGCAGACACCGAAAATTTTCCGAAGCAGCACAGCTGTGCTGATTACTGTCATAGATATGGAATACGTCGTCGGACCATCCCATCGAAAGAACGTTACCAGGTAAGAGAGTAACTTGTTCTTCTTGCATAAACAATGTATTCATCAGTCAAGTTATAAAGCCTTCTTCAGAAGGGAGCAATAGAATAGTAAAACACAACTTTACTTCAATACTGTACACTTTGATTTTCTGAATCAGACAAGGCCTTTTTGGGATGGCCCACAGACACAACCTACACCCACAGGGGACTTCAGTAACAAGGGTGCTGTGGACATTAATACCTTACTGTAGCATTCAGAATACTCTTTAAAAGTTGGTAAAAGGCAAAGGTTATTAGAACAGAAGAGACCACAAATATTCCTAAGCAGTGCATCTACCTTCAGAGTTCATTAGAAGAGTCATTCAATTCAATAGGCTAAACCAAAGTCAATAGGCAAAAGTCTTGGATAGGATAAAGCATTTCTGGTAAGTAATGGAAAAGTATTTTCCCATGTTCCTAGGAGATTTTGATGAATTGAAGAATCAAATGTAGGGCCACAAGCTGATTAGACTTGTGGAAGTTAGAAGCTGCAGTAAGAGGTAAGTTCTTAGACTTGTTTTACAGTACCTTGGTAAAGAAGAAACGATGCAGCTGCGGACTTCTGTTCCTGTGCAACTCTGCAGATCTCACTGTTCCTGGGCCTCAGTCGTGGGGACAAGGGGGAGGACGTCAGGGGACTCCTCCACTGGCACCGTCAAAACTGGCAACCGGAAAACATTACTTTCAGTGGCTGTTTCGCGTTTCAGCTCCTTACGGTACAGCAAATGGCAATAAGCGCGGTTCCTGGCTGTCAAGGTGGACTGTCATTCCTTCTGGGCTCCCACACCCTGCTGAGGGGGCTGGGGCTTGGTCAGTCCTGCGTCGTGGGAGTCCGGAGGATCTTGTCCCTTGCACACCCTTGTAGTTGAAAAACGCAACCAAATTCTCTTGTGTAATTTCAAAAATAAAATTTTATAAAGGGATGATTTCGTCATCCATGAATTGTGTACCCCGAATGGGGTTAGTTTAGACAAATAATAATTCAACGTACAATTTGTACCAGTTTGTAATCAACCTATAAAACCTAAAATAAACTGATTTTTACAGTACATGGTATTCATAGTAACTATTTTTCATAGTCCAGACAACCAAACATTAACATTTACTGTTCAGATGACTTATAGTAGACAATTTGTACTTGATTTGAACTCCTAATCCAATGCGTCTTAGTAGGCAGAGTCAAAATTTTCAAGGTACAGTATGCTTTACGCGTTTTTTGGGCGAATAGAACCCCTTCTTCAGAAGATGTCTACTAGACGTGTTTTCTCTTCAATTTATCTGTATCGACAGTAAAAAGTATATTGTTATTTTAATCATAATGATACATCATAATCCCTGTCTGTCATGGCTGGATTTTTCTTAATGTATAATCACCTGTTCATTTTTTAGTGTGGTCTCAATTGAAGATACAAATTCCATCTTGATCAGTATATCTTTGTCAATCCTAAAAAAAATATATTTAGAAAAATATAAAAAAAAAGGGGGCTGCAAGTTCCTATCGTTCTGAGAAGTAAAGATGTAAAATAACTGCAACCATGTTTGCATTCTCAAACATGTCCATTAGAGAAAGGGTATAGGTGATTACCTGATTAGTAGGTCGTAGTCAGGATTTTGGGTAATCTCCCGCTTTGTTAAAGCTCTACACTCCTGTGGTGGATCTTAGCAGCACGATCAATGAAAATGTGGGCCCTGTAAAGCGGAAAGAGGTTTATCAGGGGCTATTTTTATCAGTTAACGAAATCCTATAGGATAATTCTATGTGGTGAGTATAAAGTTCTAACTTAGCTTACCTCAAGAAGGGACGTCTTTGTGCATGTATCCTATGTTGAAATTCATACGAACGGCAACTGAACAAAAATGGCCGTTCTGATGTTTATATAGCGTAATGACGTCAATGCGTGTCAACGTCGTGACGTCACAATGTTTACTTTTGACGCGATACAATGTGTGGTATAAGCGGAACAGGGTAGAGTGTTAAAGGCTAAATTGGAATCTATATTTTGAACATATATGCTGGTGAGTAATGTAGGTCCCTTGTGTTTTGACATGAATCTAGAATAGTATTTAGAATTATCGTCGACTCGTGATTAGAGGAAAAATCCAGCCTGCTCACAGTCTATCTGTTGTTGAAACTGAATGTCTTTCTTTTGTCAATTGATTACAAACGTGTGGCATTAATGTGGGTGTGTGTATACATTTCATTATTTCAAGAAGAAAAAGATAAAACAATGAAAATGCAAGTCCTATCAAGTATTGATGGTGTTCAGGACACAAACAATCTAATGGTCTAGATATATTTGCAACAAGAGAGACTATTCCTTAGATGGTAAGGGAGCTGTGCTTGTGTTGGATATTTATAAACACTGACTCAAAAAGATTTTTGTTAGTACAGCTGGTCATCAAACATTCGAAAGTGTGGCAGTCCGCTCATGAGGAAGCTTATAAGAAAACACCCAAATTAAATTCTTCATTCATACCGTTGGGGGAAAAACTATTCAGTTCTTCAATCCAATGTAATTCTCTCTGTGCCATGCGTCTGTCATGGTCTCCCCCTCTAGGTAATTTTTTCACTTCCTCCAAAATTATTACTTTAAGTTGGGCTACTGTGTGTTTATTCAAAGACAGGAGATTTGGTACTGTTGGTTCGGATATTGCTCTTGTGCTCATTCCATCTTTCTTTAGCTTTCCTGATGGTTTGACCTACGTAAAAAATACCGCAGGGGCAACTGAGACCATAGATTACTGATTTGGTGTCACATGTGGTGTAATGATTCAATCAAATTTTTTGTCCACTGTTGGGGTGCCTCACATAGCTCCCCTTCATCACATTGTTGCAGTTCCCGCAATTTAAACACGGGAATGTGCCTGTCTTCTTCTTCTTCAAAGTCCGTTGTTTGTCTTGTCTGATCTTTTCTGCTTTCACTAGTTCATCTTTGAAGTTCCTTTCCCTCTTGTATGCAATTAAGGGAGGTTTTGTGAATAGTCTGTCCAGTTGTGGATCCATTTTGATAATCCAATTTTTCTTGATAATTCTGGTAATGTGATGACTTTGTGCAGAGTATCTCAAGGTATGGAGAAATGGAATGGCCTTTGATTTGTTCTTATTAATAAGGAGATCCTTTCTTTCAAGTCTATCGACTTTGTCTTTAGCCTTTTCAATGATGTCACTGGGGTAGCCTCTTTGTCTATATTTCTCGGTCAGCAGCTGGTTTTCTTGTTGTAGTGTCGTAGTGTCTGACGTTATTCTTTTGAGCCGTAAGAACTGGCTATATGGTAAGTTATTCCTTAGGTGATCCGGATGATGGCTCAGGTAGTGTAATGAGTTGTTCACATCTGTCGGTTTGTGATAAACATTCGTAATAATCACTCCATCTTGTCCAATCCATAGTTCAACGTCTAGAAAGTGTAGTTTGGGTTCTCCCACCTCCATTGTAAATTTAATCCGATTATGAAGGTGATTAATGAATGTTAAAAAATTTGTAGATCCTCTTCTGAACCTCTCCATACGACAAAGATGTCGTCTATGTAGCGTTTCCATGTTATTAGGTTTTGTTGCCATTGTTGTGCATTAAGTATCTGTTTGCTCTCTAAATGAAACATAAACAGATTAGCATACGCTGGGGCCATCGAAGAGCCAATAGACGTGCCTGATGCTTGTAGATAGAATTGTGATTTGTTTCTGAAATAATGATTAACCAGTATAATCTTACTGAGTCCCAGAAAAAAGGTTTTGTTGGCTTCACAATTGTTGTTCAGCAATGCCCACTCTAATGCTTCCAGTCCGTCTTGATGCAGAATCGATGTATATAGACTCTGTACATCGAAGGAGACTAGTGTTGTCTGCCTTGATGGTTGTAAGTGTAACAAGATGGTTAAGAAAATCCGTAGTGTCCTTCAAGTAGGTGCTAGTACTCTGTACTATGGGTTGCAAGGCTTTATCCACATAGATTGCAAGGGGGTTCAAGATGCTATTCGTTCCCGCAACAATGGGTCTCATCGGTGGAGTTTGTAATACCTTATGTATTTTGGGGAGTCCATAAAAGACAGGAGTGATCGGATGCTCATTAGTTAGAAATGTTCTAGTTTTCTCGGAGATCCATTCATTTTCCAAGGCTTGATCTAATACAGTTTTCAACATGGCTGTGATGTCTTTAATAGGATCCTGGTCGATTTTAATGTATGTATCCTGATCTGACAATAGTTCATTGATTTTAGTGTCGTAGTAAGTGGTATCCATAATGACTATTGCGCCTCCCTTGTCAGCCGGTTTTAGGGTCAGACTCCGATCATCTGCTATTTCTTTTATAATTGAACTTTGTCGTCTCCTGATATTGTAGTACTTGGATTTTGTAAAGTTAACCCTTCCAGTAATCTATGGTCTCAGTTGCCCCTGTGGTATTTTTTACGTAGGTCAAACCATCAGGAAAGCTAAAGAAAGATGGAATGAGCACAAGAGCAATATCCGAACCAACAGTACGAAATCTCCTGTCGCAAGACACTTCTCTTTGAATAAACACACAGTAGCCCAACTTAAAGTAATAATTTCGGAGGAAGTGAAAAAATTACCTAGAGGGGGAGACCATGACAGACGCATGGCACAGAGAATTACATTGGATTGAAAAACTGAATAGTCTTTCCCCCAACGGTATGAATGAAGAATTTAATTTGGGTGTTTTCTTATAAGCTTCCTCATGAGCTGACTGCCACACTTTCGAATGTTTGATGACCAGCTGTACTAACACAAAAATCTTTTTGAGTCAGTGTTTATAAATATCCAACACAAGCACAGCTCCCTTACCATCTAAGGAATAGTCTCTCTTGTTGCAAATATATCTAGACCATTAGATTGTTTGTGTCCTGAACACCATCAATACTTGATAGGACTTGCATTTTCATTGTTTTATCTTTTTCTTCTTGAAATAATGAAATGTATACACACACCCACATTAATGCCACACGTTTGTAATCAATTGACATAAAAGAAAGACATTCAGTTTCAACAACAGATAGACTGTGAGCAGGCTGGATTTTTCCTCTAATCACGAGTCGACGATAATTCTAAATACTATTCTAGATTCATGTCAAAACACAAGGGACCTGCATTACTCACCAGCATATATGTTCAAAATATAGATTCCAATTTAGCCTTTAAGACTCTACCCTGTTCCGCTTATACCACATCTTTACTTCTCATAACGATAGGGACTTGCAGCCCCCTTTTTTTTATATTTTTCTAAATATATTTTTTTAGGATTGACAAAGATATACTGATCAAGATGGAATTTGTATCTTCAATTGAGACCACACTAAGAAATGAACAGGTGATTATACATTAAGAAAAATCCAGTCATGACAGACAGGGATTATGATGTATCATTATGATTAAAATAACAATATGCTTTTTACTGTCGATACAGATAAATTGAAGAGAAAACACGTCTAGTAGACATCTTCTGAAGAAGGGGTTCTATTCGCCCCGAAACGCGTAAAGCATACTGTACCTTGAAAATGTTGACTCTGCCTACTAAGACGCATTGGATTAGGAGTTCAAATCAAGTACAAATTGTCTACTATAAGTCATCTGAACTGTAAATGTTAATGTTTGGTTGTCTGGACTATGAAAAATAGTTACTATGAATACCATGTACTGTAAAAATCAGTTTACTTTAGGTTTTATAGGTTGATTATAAACTGGTACAAATTGTACATTGAATTATTATTCGTCTAAACTAACCCCATTCGGGGTACACAATTCATGGATGACGAAATCATCCCTTTATAAAATTTTATTTTTGAAATTACACAAGAGAATTTGGTTGTGTTTTTCAACTACAAGGGTGTGCAAGGGACGGGAGTGTTCCACAAAGGTTGTGGACACCTGCTGTTTTCACATCATTTGGTACAACCCAGTGTCAGGGTTGATATTCTCCCCTGCACCCCGCTAAGTATCTTAATTCTTCCACCTCATTTAAACTAAAAGGTGTGCACTAGGCAAACTTGTTTTAGCTTTAGTCCGGAGGATCTTCCAAATGCTTTAGGCCAGCTTAGAAGTAACGCACACAATCTGATATCCATCTCCCTGGCTATACGGTTTCCTGCAGCACTCTGAGGAAATTATACCAGCTCCGAGATGGGTGTCCAGGTGGCTTACTTTGGAGTTGATTGGTCCCACCAACTCAAAGGGAGAAGTCGTCCTTGGAGGGGCTTCTGTCGATGCGAACTTGGCAAGTAGTGACTGCAGCAGGGCTTCACCGGGCAAACCAACGATCCAGGAGTTGCAGCAGTTGTCCTGTTAAAGCTCTTATTCGGTTCCTTCGTCCAGTGGTCGACTCTGCCTTTCAGTCCAAAAGACTCTCCTTTTAAACAGTTTTTCTCCCATCATTCCAGCCTAGCTGTCACTCACCCAGCAGGGTGGCTATCCTTGTCGGACAGTCAGCCAGCCAATCACCGGAAAGTGCATTTGGGTCTCCTAGGAGACTAAGCACAGGGAGTTTCGGGCACCTCCCTCACTTCCTGCCTACACCAGACACTCTGGAGCCAGAGACTGGTTTCAGTCCTGAAACCCCGCCAAAGGTGAAATGAACAGAGACCAAACCTGGTTTGACGTGCAGAGAAACTCTCTAGAAGAACACAAAGACCTGGCAAAAAAAGACCAGGCACCATTTTAGCAACGATAGCTGGACGTCATTTTGAAAAAGATGGCTCCCATGGTTACTTTACCAGAGCCGCGAACGGTCGCGGTAAATGCAAACCACAGTAGTTCAAAACAAAACCACTGCCACCACCCATTCAATTGAGTAAAGGTTAACATAGAATGTTACATGAGCATTTAGTCACAGGGGGATACTAAGTAACCCCTCCTGCACTCTATTATAAGATAGGGTGTCTTGGGTCTAGTAAGTACAATACTAAGTAAAGTCCATTTCACTTTACTGCTCTGGGAAACAGTAGTGAATCCCAGAGAAGGTATTTAAACCTTGGGAAATCTGCGAGACTTCCTTGTGACACTGCACTGAAGGTGCTTTGTGACACAATTGTAAAAGATGATGCCTGTGGAGTTGGTTAGACTGCATAACCAAAAAGAAAGTGTTTAAAATCACATTAAAACACATGAGGGAGTGGGGGGAAAAAGGCTCTCCCTCTCTCCAGGTAAAAAATCAAGTCCTCAAAATCCAGCAAAATTGCTGAGGGTCTCTAAGATGGAGGGAATTAGCACATTTTTGAGAATTCTCCCGAGCACAGTTCCTAGGGGCTCTAATTCGGACAGAAAACTGCCTCGACTTCCCCTCCAACGAGAGGGCTCAAAACATACTGTTTCAGATCCCTCAATATGTAGCCGGGCGAGAGGTGACGGTACACAAGGCCATGCAACGGTTAGGAATGATGATGTCCTGCATTTGTTTAGTTCCTCACGCGTGTCTGCGTCCCATGCAAGAGTAGCTCAGCTCTAGTGGTGTCAGGCCAGCGGACAATAGGAAGATCTGGCGGTTGTCTCGCCAGCCCTCATTCTCTCTGCAGTGGTGGTTGAGGGAAAATCTCTTGAAGGGGGAAGACCTTCACCATCTCCGCAGTAGAAGCCACTCTCACGACACTCCTCTTCCACGGGTTGGGGGGGGGGGTCACCTGCTTCAGCAGACGGCGCATGGCTTGTGGTCCTCAGAAGTAGCATCCAACCCCATAATCTGTTGGCGCTATTAGCCATATTCAAAGCACTGAAAGCCTTTCAGACAGTTACAGGGGAAGACACTCCTGGTTCTCACAGACAGCACCACAGCAGAATCGATCCAAGGGGGACGGTCTCTGGATAACATGGTCAGGGAAATGTGTTTATGCTTTTCCTCCCTGACTCCCCTACTCAACAATATAGTGCACAAGATGCACCAGAAACCAGTCACCATCATATTGGTGGGCCCGCCAACCCTGGTTCCCCCATCTGATGGAGATGTCCCGATCCCCTCCAATGAAACTGCCTTGCCTGTACAACAGGTTATCTCAAGACAAGGGGAAACTCTTCACCCATGCCCGCAAACCCTGAACTTGGAGGTTTGGCTCTTGAGGTCATAGAGTTTGGGCACCTACAACGCCCTCAGAGATGCTTAGGAAGGTGAGAAAATCTAACGTCAGATACTGCTAGGCCAGTAAATGGAAGCGGTTTGTTATCTGGTGAAATTCCAAGGGCGTCAATCCTATTGACTGCTCTCCTACTCACATTGTATTGTACCTGACTCACCTACTAGACTCGGGCCTGGTTTTTGATTCCCTAAAGGTTCAATTAGCTGCTCTCTCAGCCTACACTACGTCACAACAGAAGGTGTTGTGGTGGAAAATGGTTATTAAGGCTTTCATGGAAAAAGTTAAAAGGATTCATCCCTCTATTTCTAACCCGGCTCCTGGATGGGACCTAAATGTGGTTTTGACCAGATTTATGGGGTCTCATTTTGAGCCTATTCATAAGGCCAGTCTCAAAGATCTTACCTATAAAACAGCCTTCCTAGTGGCTATCACTTCTATAAGGAGAGTTTGTGAACTACAAGCCCTTTCAGTTCTAGACCCTTTGTTACAGTTCAGAGATAAGGTGGTTCTGCGCACTCATCCTCCCTTTTGAGCCTACATTTCCAAGTTCATGTGAACCAATCAATAGAGCTGCCTACTTTCTTCCAGAATCCCACTAACGTGGCTGAAGGAAGCCTACACACATTAGATGTGTGCAGGGCAGTCCTGTTTTCCCTGGAAGGAACTAGACCACTGAGAAAGACTAACCAATTTTTAATTTCAGTGGCAGCTGGTAGAGCCAGCAGTACAATATTGCTAATCTACCACTGGAAGAAAAGTGCAAGGCTGCCACTTTTTGTTCAGTCCATACATTTATTCAGCTCTATTTTGTAGACACCAAATGGGTGAGCAGATTCGCAGATAATCAATTTTACTTACCCAGTAGTTTTTGGGGCTTGTCCCTACATGGTCACGGTCACTCTTCACGCAAGGGAGCAACAGGACAGTACAAAATGTCTGCTATATGCGCAACAATAGGGCAGAAAAACAACCTGAAGACGTCAATGCCTGAAGGATTTGAGTCCCTGCACACGTAAATTGGGTTTAGTGTGACCGGAACGCCCCATGCCGACGACCTGGGTTTGAATTTGAACGATTGTTATACTCCAAACCAATCACTAGATGGGGCACTATCCATAGCATGTGACTCTAAGCAGAGAACCCCAGAAAGGCCATTACTGAGTGAGCAATATTGGCTTTACTCACTTGACTACTGTACATATTCATTGGCCTGTGCCCACCATACTCCCGCCCACCTTCACTGCTGATTGTTCGCCACAAGTCTGGTACATCTTTGGTGAATTGAAAAGTGTTAGGAGGAGAATCTGGCTGAGTCTACACTATGCCTGGCTTTCTTCAAAATAAAAGGAATACATTGTTGGATGCAACCAAAGAATTCCGCCCATGTCGGGCACGGAATGCCCTATTGGAATGGATGAAAAGGAACAATGGACTAAGAGTACAGTGCCCGTACTGAGTCACTTTTTTCTTATTCTGTAGGTGATAAAATTCTCTTGTGCCACCATCTTGTTGAAGATCTCCAAGAGTAACCTTAAAGAATTATTACACACAGCAATTATCTGAGGCTCCTAATATTCACAAAGCCTTGTTGAAATGAATTGTTTAAAAGCAGAGTAGATCTAGGCTTCAGTTGTGCAACAATCTTCCTGACTGTGTTCACTCAGAATTTTAAAAAAATCTACCACAAAAATAAAGTTGAACTAGCAGTAAACGGTCCCCATTTCAGGCCTTTTTATGCCTCATATGAAAATTCACTGGCATTGCAACCTTTCATTTAATGAAACTTCATATTGGGGGATGGGACCGACTGCTAGGACAG